>NC_141017.1:0-565477 GCF_052327205.1 Somniosus microcephalus | reverse complement strand
AAAAAGAGAGAGAGGTAAAAGAAAAAGTAGAGTAGAGTAAAAGAAATAGAGAGAGAGAGTAAAAGAAAAAGAGAGAGAGTAAAAGAAAGAAGAGAGAGAGTAAAAGAAAAAGAGAGAGAGTAAAAGAAAAAGAGAGAGAGTAAAAGAAAAAGAGAGAGAGTAAAAGAAAAAGAGAGAGAGTAAAAGAAAAAGAGAGAGAGTAAAAGAAAAAGAGAGATGAGTAAAAGAAAAAGAGAGTAGAGTAAAAGAAAAAGAGAGAGAGTAAAAGAAAAAGAGTAGAGAGTAAAAGAAAAAGAGAGAGAGTAAAAGAAAAGAGAGAGTAGATAGTAAAAGAAAAGAGAGAGTAGAGTAAAAGAAAAAGAGAGAGAGTAAAAGAAAAAGAGAGAGAGTAAAAGAAAAAGAGATAGAGTAAAGAAAAAGAGAGAGAGTAAAGAAAAGAGATAGAGTAAAGAAAAAGAGAGAGAGTAAAAGAAAAAGAGAGAGAGTAAAAGAAAAAGAGAGAATAGTAAAAGAAAAGAGAGATGAGTAAAAGAAAAGATATAGAGAGTAAAGAGAAAAGATAGATAGAGTAGTAAAGAAGAGATAGATAGAGTAAAGAATAGAGAGAGAGTAAAAGAAAGATAGATATAGTAAAAGAAAAAGATAGAGTATAAGAGAAATATATAGAGTAAAAAGAAATATATAGATAGTAAAAGAAAGATAGATATAGTAAAAGAAATAGAGATATAGAGAAAGAAATAGTAGATAGTAGAGTAAAGAGAAATATAGTATAGTAGAAAAAGACAGATATATAGAAGTATCAAAGAAATAGATATAGATAGTAACAGACAAATATATAGATAGTAAAAAGAAAAATATATAGATAGTACAGACAGACTAGCTCTAGATAGATAAAGAAAAATATATAGATAGTAAACGAAACTATATAGATAGTACCAAGAAAAATATAGCTAACGAGCCAAATCGATAGTACGAAATAGTATAGCTAAATATCGATATAAGCATAGATCGATCGACATAGTCAGATCTATCTATCTCATATCTAGACATCATAGAAATACATCTAGGCTAGACATAGAATCAGTTGGATCATGTTGATCTCACCGATTCTTCTGCCAAGGGTCTCGCCTCCGATCTCAGTACAATCCAGTCACTGACGGAACTTTCCCTGAGATCAAACTTGTTCACGGACCGATCTGTCCCTGCTCTCTGCCGCCTCATCCTGAGCTGCCAGAGTCTGCAGCAGGTCTGGTGAGTTTGTGTTTCTGTTTATAATGTAATAAATAAAATATAAACCGTTATTCTGTCCATTCTATTGATGATATTTTTCTCGTTGTTGCAATATTAACCCCAGTCTCCATTATTTATATTGTTTTGTAATCTGTTCATTTTCTGTTTAATCTTTATAATCTGTTTCAGGCTTCGGGAGAATCGGTTCAGCTCAACCAGAAAGAAACACATGGAGGCACTACGGGAATCCAGACCAAACCTGAGAGTGGGAGTTTGATTATTTCAATTCAAAAACATTAGTGGCCTTTAATAGATGAACATTTTTGGCCGATTTTTCTCTCTCACCCCTTCAACCGGTCACGCTCCAGGTTTAAAGCCGCCCCTATAACTGGCCCTTTAATCCAGCTGAGCGAGCGTCATCCCCCATTGTGATGTCAGGGACCCCACAACGCCTGTTGTGCCAGATATCCGGGCTGGGTGACCCCAATGGGGAACTGGTGGGGCCCAGTCTAGACGGCACTGTGTCTCTGACTATAGGACTCTCTGTCCCTGAGTTACACAGGGTTCCCACTCGGGGGCCATTGAGCATGCTGGAAGTTGCACCTGTATGGGTTCAGGAGAGGGACAGGACTGTTCAGGTGGGATGGGCCCCATGGGAGCACAATAGTTGAGTGAATGAGTGGTAGCCTTGCTACAGCAGTGGAAGGTCACTACTGGGGTCACTGCAATCTGAGCCTGCAATAATCTGGAAGTTGGTGTGTACACAGGGCGGGGCAGGGCCAACAGCTTCTCCCTCCACTGACTGCTGGGCCTGCCGTCTCATTCCAGCACTCCATGGTTATTTGAAATTCAGTCCGTGCAGTTTGTTTCCTTTGTCCCTGGTGTATTGCTCCAGCACAGGCTAATCTGCAGTGCATTCATCACAGGCCCAGAATGAAAGAAGAGGAGCCCGTGATCCCCTGCAGTCAGCACTGACCAGACTCAAATTTATTTCCAAGTTCTTTCCATCTTGTGTGGATCAATGTGGAGTTAACGCTGGGGATTGGGTCACTCCATTGGGCCAGCCAGCATCAATAACCAGCACTCCGATCAGGTGGAGCCTGTATTAGCTGCAGAATAAAGTACCTGGGTACAGTGCGGGGAAATGTGACTGAGCTGCACACTGTCTCCCAGTACAACATCTTTCCATTCTCCACACCGCCCTTCATGTTTCACTCCCTCAATAAGAGTTGCAGCCATTTTGCTGGATTATGAACATTTATCAACACTCTGTGCTGCAGATTCCTTACACTCAGAACAGATACAGCTGCCGTGCAAATCCCAGCCTGAAATGTTCCAAAGCCCACTGTCGGGGAGTGACACGATACCTGAGACAGACCCCGAGTTATTCTTAATGTGGAGTGTGACAAAACCTCGGGGAACCAGAGTTGAAACGGGTTGTGTTCGGTGCCAATAACACGAGGCGGCAGGTCTGAGAAGGTCTGTGCGGCCGAACCAAGAAATTATTGGTCAAAGACAATTTAGTGCACTGAAGTTTAATGACATCTTGTTAAAAAAAAAAATGGTGTGTATAAAATATGGGGAAAGTTCTTTCCCGTGGATGTTAAGGCTGTGTCAGTCTATATTGTAAAATATTCATGCCTTTTCCTGTTTTATGCTTGGGTATTTATTCTTTCTATCATGTTGCCCACTTCCTGATCTGGATCCTCTGACCTTTTCCAGCATATTGCATTGAACCTTAGAATCATGTTGAGACCCATTGCATTAAAGCAGTGAGCTTTAACCTTTGGGCTCTTACATTAGAGGTGATTTGAGTTTGGAGAATGACCCTGTGCCTGGGGGACTGGGAGATGCACTGAGATCTGGCTGAGCCCCCGAACAGTGCAGGATGGGCTGAGCGTGGTTTCAGCAGAGGAAGCTGCTCCCTTTGACCAGATGTCACAAGTACATAAGAAATAGGAGCCGGAGTCTGCCATTCGGCCCCTTGAGCCTGCTCCGCCATTCAATAAGATCATGGCTGATCTTCGACCTCATCTCCACTTTCCTGCAACAGCCCCATATCCCTTAATTTCCTTAGTTCCCAAAAATTTATGGATCTCTGTCTTGAATATACTCAACAACTGAGCAGCCCCAGCTTTCTGGGGTAGAGGATTCCAAAGATGTCCCTTTCCCCGCGGCCGCAGTTTGCTCCTCGCTTGGAGTTTAACGGCATACTGCTTGTGAAAAGTAACCCCAGGAATGGGAGTCTAGGGTAGAAGAGTTTGATTGGGGTAGATTCACATCCCAACTCTCCTGACCCTCCTACCAGCGGGTGGGGACGTATGGCCTCCTTCTGTGCTGTAACCATTCTAGGGGTTGGAGGCGAAACATTCCTCTTCTGTAATCCCGCCGGGGCGGGGAGCCCAGATCAGGAAAATGGGAATTCCCCGTCCATGGTTTTCTATCCATTGATAGAAGTGGAGGGAAGATGACGGAGCAGCGATGCACAGTTTGAGGAATTCCTTTCCTGGGGGTGAGGTGAATTAAGGTGGGGTTCGCCTCCCCCTTCCTCAGGGAGCTCCGGTTAGCCCAGGTTAACCTGTTTGTTTTGGGTGGGTGAGCAGCAGACTCGGGACTGTTCCATGTCTGGCTGTGACTCACCAGCTGGAGTTCCGCCTCTTCTGTTTGTGAATATTGCCCAGAGCTCGATGATATTTGTCTAGTGAGTTCTGTAATACTGTCTTATCCTAATATTCTCACTGCTGTGGACTGTTACTAAATGTGGTGGTGATTCTAGTGTGGGCCTGCTGTATCTGTGGGGATGGTCCATTTCCCGAGAGTCACTACAGTGCATCCGCGAGACTGAGAAATAATTGGAAAGCACGTTTCTAGAAGTGGTCACCCCGCAGCCTCAATGTGCAGGCAGACAGGGAATGGGTGACCACTAGACAGGAGGAGGACCAGGCAGGTAGGGCAGGAATCCCCAGAGCGCAGCTCACTCGCTAACTGGTTCACAGTTCTGGAAACTGGTGGGGGTGATGATTCCTCTGGGGAGAGCAGCTAGAGCCAAGGCCACGGCACCACGGCTGGCACAGCGGGGGAGGAAGAAGACTGGAAGAGCAATAGTGACAGGGGATTCATTGGTTAGGGGAGCAGATAGGCGTTTCTGTGGACACAGATGTGACTCCAGGATGGTCAACTCAAGATGGCGACCGAGGTGTCCCGGAGGTAAGCGCTCTCCCTGCTCCGGGCGGCCCGCTCCCGCTACCGGAGCTTATACACCTCAGACGATGTGTTCGGCAAGTCGGGCGGAGGCAGTGCAGCAGCGACGACAACCCGTTGCAGCACGTTGGCCGGCAGCTCCTCCGCGGGAAGCTCGCAGTCCGACTGGGAGGAGGGGGAGCCGGGCATGGCGGCTAGAGGCCGGACCGTGAGCGGGACAACATAAGAACATAAGAAATAGGAGCAGGAGTAGGCCAATCGGCCCCTCGAGCCTGCTCCACCATTCAATAAGATCATGGCTGATCTGATCCTAACCTCAAATCTATCACTCTGCATCCACCCGAACCCATGTGATCCCCTAGGAGAGGCGAAAAACCAGATAAAAGACCCCATGGCCAATTTGGGAGAAAAAAATCTGGAAAATTCCTCTCCGACCCATCTAGGCGATCGAAATTCTTCCAGGAGATCACTCTGTCCCTATATTTTCTACAGTACTTACCTTCTGTAAAGGCGATCTCCACCCCAGCCAGGAACAGGAATAAAACCATCTCCTGAAATCTAACAGAATTAGAACACAGTAGGAGCAGAACCAGGCTACATGGCCCCTGGGCCCATTCCACTACCCACCGGACCATGACCATTCCAAACCTAGACTCATGTCCAATTTCCTGCCCGTAACCCTTAATTCCCTTTACCTCTAGGAAACTATCTATTTCTGTTTTAAATTTATTTAATGATGTAGCTTCCACAGCTTTCTGGGGCAGCAAATTCCACAAACCTACCACCCTCTGAGTGAAGAAGTTTCTCCTCATCTCAGTTTTGAAAGAGCAGCCCCTTATTTTAAGATTATGCCCCTTAGTTCTAGTTTCACCCTTCATTGGGAACATCCTCACCGCATCCACCCGATCAAGCCCCTTCACAATCTTATATGTTTCAATAAGATCGCCTCTCATTCTTCTGAACTCCAATGAGTAGAGTCTCAACCTACTCAACCTCTCCTCATATGACCACCCCCTCATCCTCGGGATTAACCGAGTGAACCTTTGTACTGATTCGAGAGCAAGTATGGACACCAAAACTGTATGCAGTATTCCAGGTGTGGTCTCACCAATACCTTGTACAACTGCGGCAATACCTCCCTGTTTTTATATTCCATACCCCTAGTAATAAAAGCCAACATTCCATTGGCCTTGATCACTTGCTGCACCTGCATACTAACTTTTTGAGTTTCGTGCACCAGGACCCCCAGATCCCTTTGTACTACAGTACTTTCCAGTTTCTTGCCATTAAGATAATAACTTGCTCTATGATTTTTCCTGCCAAAGTGCATAACCTCACACTTTCCAGTATTGTATTCCATCTGCCAAATCTCTGCCCACTTAGCCTGTCTATGTCCCTTTGCAGGTTTTTTATGTCCTCCTCACTCACTACTTTCCGTCCGATCTTTGTATCATCTGCAAACTTTGATATGTTACACTCGGTCCCCTCCTCCAAATCGTTAATATAGATTGTAAAGAGTTGGGGACCCAGCACTGACCCCTGCGGAACACCACTAGTTACTGGTTGCCAATCTGAGAACGAACCATTTATCCCAACTCTCTGCTTTCTGTTAGAGAGCCAATCCTCCACCCACGCCAGAATATTACCCCCAATCCCGTGATTTTTTATCTTGAGCAATAATCTTTTGTGTGGCACCTTGTCAAATGCCTTTTGGAAGTCTAAATACACTACGTCCACTGGTTCCCCTTTATCCACCCTGTATGTTACTTCCTCAAAAAACTCCAGCAAATTTGTCAAACCTGACTTCCTCTTCATGAAACCATGCTGAGTTTGTCCTATTAAATTATGTTTATCCAAATGTCCCGTTACTGTCTCCTTAATAATGGACTCTAACATTTTACCAACCACAGATGTTAGGCTAACAGGTCTATAGTTTCCAGCCTTCTGCCTACTACCCTTTTTAAATAAGGGTGTTACATTAGCAGTTTTCCAATCTGCCGGGACCTTTGCTGAGTCCAGGGAGTTTTGGAAAATTATTACCAATGCATCCACAATCCCTACCGCCACTTCCCTCAAGACCCTAGGATGCAAGCCATCAGGTCCAGGGGACTTAGCCGCCTTGAGTCCCATTATTTTACCAAGTACCACTTCCTTAGTGATTTTAATCGTATTTAGTTCCTCCTCCCCCCCCCCCCCCCCCCCCAGAGCCCCCTGTTTGTCCAGTCTTGGGATATTCTTAGTGTCCTCTACTGTAAAGACTGATACAAAATAATTGTTCAGTGTTTTTGCCATCTCCATGTTTCCCACCATTAATTTCCCGGTCTCACCCTCTAAGGGACCAACATGTACTTTAGCCACCCTTTTTCTTTTTATATAACTATAGAAACTTTTGCTGTCTGTGTTTATATTTTTTGCTAATTTACTTTCATAATCTATCTTCCCTTTCTTAATCAATCTTTTAGTTATTTTTTGCTGTCTTTTAAAGGCTTCCCAATCTTCCATCCTCCCACTAGATTTGGCTACCTTGTATGCCCTTGTTTTTAGTCGGATACTATCCTTAATTACTTTACTTAGCCACGGATGGCTATCTTTTCTTTTACACCCTTTTTACCTCAGTGGAATATATATTTTTTGGAAGTTGTAAAATAACTCCTTAAATGTACACCACTGATCATGTACCGTCTTACCCTTTAATCTATTTTCCCAGCCCACTCTACTCAATTCCGCTCTCATACCTTCATAGTCTCCTTTATTCAAGCTCAGCACGCTTGTTTGAGATCCAACCTTCTCACCCTCTAATTGAATATGGAATTCAACCATGTTATGGTCACTCATTCCAAGGGGATCCTTTACTAGGACATTTTTAATTAATCCTGTCTCATTACACAGGACCAAATCTAAGGTTGCTTGCCCCCTGGTCGGTTCAGTTACATACTGCTCAAGAAACCCATCCCTAATACACTCAATGAACTCATCCTCAAGGCTGCTCTGCCCCATTTGATTTGTCCAGTTAATATGATAATTAAAATCCCCCATAATTATAGCTGTTCCCTTATTACAAGCCTCAACTACTTCCTGATTAATACTCCGTCCAACAGAGTTGCAACTGTTCGGCGGCCTATAGACTACACCCACTAGTGTTTTTTTCCCCCCTTATTCCTTATCTCCACCCAAACTGTTTCACTATCCTGCTCCTTTGACCCAATATCATTTCTCTATTATAGTGATTCCTTCCTTTATTAACATAGCCACCCCACCTCCTCTCCCTTCCTGCCTCTCCTTCCTGATTGTTAAATAACCTGGTATGTTTAATTCCCAGTCGTGGTCACCCTGCAGCCATGTTTCTGTAATGGCCACAAGATCATACCCATATGTTGTTATTTAGAAACATAGAAGATAGGAGCAGGAGTAGGCCATTCAGCCCTTCGAGCCTGCTCCGCCATTCAACGAGATCATGGCTGATCATCCAAACCCTAGCACCCGGTCCCTACACCGACAGCCATCCCACCCAAGCCCTATCCCCGTAACCCCACATATTTAATCCCCCCCTAACACTAAGGGCCAATTTTTTTTATCATGGCCAATCAACCTAACCCGCACATCTTTGGACTGTCATGACATTTGTGCCGTTAACTCATTCATTTTGTTGCGAATGCTACGTGCATTCAGATAAAGAACTTTCAAATATGTGTTGTAACACTTAGTTCCTGTTTTTTCCCTTTTTAGTACTTTACTTTTTACTCCATACCTTCTGTCCCTTCCTGACATGTTCTGTTTTTTAATTCCCCCACTAAGTCTATGACCTTCTCTGTTGTCATTTCTATTATTTGCTCTCTAGAAACCTCCCCCCCCCCCCCACCCCCACTAATTAGTTTAAAGCCCTCTCTACAGCCCTAGTTATATGATTCGCCAGGACTAGTCCCAGCACTGGCCAAGTGGAGTCCGTCCCAACGGAACAGCTCCCTCCTGTCCCAGTACTGGTGCCAGTGTCCCAAGAAGCAAAACCCATTTCTCCCACACCAGTGTTTGAGCCACGCATTTAACTCTTTAATTTTATTTATCCTAGCCAAATTCGCTCATGGCTCAGGTAATAACCCTGAGATTATTACCCTTGAGGTTCTGTTTTTTAATTTGACCCCTAGCTGCTCATACTCCTTTAACAGAACCGTCTGGGGAATGGGGAAAGGATCGGACAGAGTCAACATGGATTTACAAAGGGTAAATCGTGTTTGACTAATCTGCTGGAATTTTTTGAGGAAGTAACTGGTAAAATAGATGGGGGAGAGCCAGTGGATGTGGTGTACCTTGACTTCCAGAAAGCCTTCGATAAGGTTCCACACAAAAGATTATCATGCAAAATTAAGGCTCATGGGATTGGGGGCAAAGTATTAACGTGGATAGAGAACTGGCTGGCGGATAGAAAACAGAGAGTTGGAATAAACGGCTCGTTTTCGGAGTGGCAGGCAGTGACCAGCGGGGTGCCGCAAGGATCTGTCCTGGGACCCCAGCTGTTCACAATATATATAAATGATCTGGATCAGGGAATTGGATGCAATATTTCCAAATTTGCTGACGACACTAAACTAGGAGGAGGGGTGGGCTCTGATGAGGATGTCAGGAGGCTACAGTGCGATTTGGACAGGTTGGGGGAATGGGCGGATACGTGGCAGATGCACTATAATGTGGATAAATGCGAGGTTATCCACTTTGGGGGTAAAAACAGGAGGGTGGATTATTATCTAAATGGCAATAGATTGGGAGATGGGGAAGTGCAGAGGGACCTGGGTGTTCTTGTGCACCAGTCACTGAAGGAGAGCATGCAGGTGCAACAGGCGATTAAGAAGGCAAATGGTATGTTGGCCTTCATATCAAGGGGGTTCGAGTATAGGAATAGGGATACCTTACTACAGCTGTACAAGGTGCTGGTGAGACCGCATCTGGAGTATTGTGTACAGTTTTGGTCGCCCCATCTGCGGAAGGATGTTCTTGCCATGGAAAGAGTGCAGCGGCGATTCACCAGGCTGATACCTGGAATGGCGGGAATGACCTACGAGGAGAGATTGAATAGTTTGGGCTTGTACTCACTGGAGTTTAGAAGATTGAGAGGGGATCTCATCGAAACATATAAAATTATGGCAGGCCTGGACAGGCTGAATTCAGAGAGAATGTTTCCAACGGCAGGGGAGCACAGAACCAGAGGCCACAGTCTAAAAATAGCGGGCAAATCATTTAAAACAGAGATGAGCAAGAATTTCTTCACTCAAAGAGTGGTGAGCCTGTGGAATTCCCTGCCACAGAGGGCTGTGAAGGCTAATTCAATAAATATTTTCAAGAGAGAATTGGATATATTTCTGAAGGCTAAGGGGATTAAGGGTTACGGAGAAAAGGCGGGGACGGGGTACTGAACTGGTAAGATCAGCTATGATCTCAGACGAAGATCAGCCATGATCTCATTGAATGGCGGAGCAGGCTCGAAGGGCCAAATGGCCTACTCCTGCTCCTATCTCTATGTTTCTATGACACTGTCCCATCAAACACTCCCAGGGCAGGTACAGCACGGGTTAGATACAGAGTAAAGCTCCCTCTACACTGTCCCATCAAACACTCCCAGGGCAGGTACAGCACGGGTTAGATACAGAGTAAAGCTCCCTCGACACTGTCCCATCAAACACTCCCAGGGCAGGTACAGCACGGGGTTAGATACAGAGTAAAGCTCCCTCTACACTGTCCCATCCAACACTCCCAGGGCAGGTACAGCACGGGTTAGATACAGAGTAAAGCTCCCTCTACACTGTCCTCGGCTCGAAGGGCCGAATGGCCTACTCCTGTTCCTATCTCTATGTTTCTATGTCTTCCTTGTCCTATCTACGTCGTTTGTACCAACGTGGACCACGACAACTGGATCCTCCCCCTCCCACTCCAAGTTTCTTTCCAGCCCAGAAGAGATGTCCTTAACCCTGGCACCGGGCAGGCAACACCGCCTTCGGGACTCCCGCTCTTGACTGCAGAGAACCCTATCTATCCCCCTTATGATACTAACCCCTACAACATTTCTTTTTACTCCCTCCACATGAATGGCACCCTGTACCACGGTGCTGTGGCCAGGTTGCTCATCCTCCCTGCAGTCCCCGCTCCCGCCCTCACAGGGAGTAAGAACCTCGATCCCGCTGGACAAGAGCAAGGACTGCGTCTCCTTCAACACTACATCCTGGAGCCCTGTACCTTCCTCACTCGTAGTCACACCGTCCTGTCCCTGACCACGCACTACATCTGCAGTAATTAACTTCATAGGTGTGACCATCTCCTGAAACATAGAGTCCAGGAACTTCTCCCCCTCCCTGATGTGTCGCAGTGTTTGAAGCTTGGTCTCAAGCTCCATAACATGGAACTTGAGTTCCTCTAGCAGCAAACACTTGTCGCAGATGTAATCACCGTGAGCCTCAATGGGGTCCACTGGCTCCCACATCTTGCAACAGTAACACATCACCTGCTCCATTCTATATAATTAATTAAATTTCTTATTAGTTATGAAGACCCTGCCTGGATATAGATGATAATATCACACCACTATTCAATAGGACCTACCAACTTAAAGGTATAAAAGAGAAGAGAAGGAAGAAAACCAACCAACCAGCTGACCACCAACCTCCTCCTTGAATACTGTCTGTGGGGTGTGTTTGGTTGACTCGTCTTGCTGCCCCGCCTCTGCAGTGCTGTCTAAGCCTGGGAGTGGGGGAAAAACACAGCAAAAAACACACCCTCACCTCCCACTTGCCCGAACTCTCCCACTTACCAGAACTCCAGTAGCACTCAATGCACAAAGCACTCTGTGCACAGCACTAGCCCCGCCCCTTTTATACCCAGGTTCTACTTCCGGTTTAAACTGCCCAATAGTTTAATATACCCTTAAAAAATTAAACTTACTTCAAATAATTGACTTTTTAACACTAAAATTCACAAAATACTCTTAAATGATTTTTCTCCCACTTACCAAAACTCCAGTAGCACTCAATGCACAAAGCATCACATCGTGGAGCCGGCGACAGAGAGGAGGAGGCCGCGGTGATGGGATGGATGGAGCGGCTGAAGGATATCGAGTTCCCACTGCCATTAGATGCCATTAAATTGACTTTTTCCAAACACGGCACTGGAGAATAGCTGACGTGTCTCTGTGAGCTCCCACAGCTTTGTTGTGGGAGTGATTGGGGAGTAAGCATTCCATTGTACTGGTTACATATGGTAAATAAAATATCTTGAATCTTGTATGTTGCCTTCCTGGTGACAGGGCCAAGGATGTCACTGAGCGGCTGCAGGACACTGAGGAGGGAAGGTGAACAGCCAGAGGTCGTTGTCCAGACCAACGACATAGGTAGAAAGAGGGATGAGGTCCTGCAGGCAGAGTTTTGGGAGCTAGGAGAGAGATTAAAAAGCAGGACCTTAAAGGTAGTA
The DNA here is from genome assembly GCF_052327205.1 of Somniosus microcephalus. NCBI lineage: Eukaryota > Metazoa > Chordata > Chondrichthyes > Squaliformes > Somniosidae > Somniosus > Somniosus microcephalus. The sequence continues at coordinate 553,597 of NC_141017.1, read as the reverse complement.
ATCTCCAGATTACTCCTGGTGCTACGTGCCAGTGAGTACAGGAATAGGAGGATAGAACAGATGAATGTGTGGCTGGAGAGATAGTGCAGGAGGGAGGGCTTTAGATTCCTGAGGCATTGGGACCATTTCTGGGGAAGGTGGGACCTGTACAAGCTGGGTGGGTTACACCTCAACAGAGCCGGGACCAATATTCTCGTGGGGAGGTTTGCTAGTGCTGTTGGGTGCTTGACTAATCGACTGGAATTTTTTGAGGATGTAACTGGTAAAATAGATAAGGGAGAACCAGTTGATGTGGTGTATTTGGATTTTCAAAAGGCTTTCGATAAGGTCCTGCGTAAGAGATTAGCATGTAAAATTAAGGCACATGGGATTGGGGGCAAGGTATTGACTTGGATATAGAACTGGTTGGCAGACAGAAAGCAAAGAGTTGGAATAAACGACTCTTTTTCCGAGTGGCAGGCAGTGACTAGTGGGGTACCGCAGGGGTCGGCCCTTGGACCCCAGCTATTCACAATATATATTAATGATCTAGACTCTTATGTTCATTAATAAATAGACATTCTTATTATGAACACAGCTCGCTTTTGCTAGTTACTTTATTGAGCACATGTGGACTAGGTACAGTATCTGTAGAGGCTTCCATCTTGACTGTTGCCTTGTGGGTAGCCTAGTGCCTCATGGGTAATGTAGTCTTAATATCCATACAGCTGGGTAGTGTAGTCTTATACATACAGCTCTACGGCTCCACCTGGTGTCCACTATAGAATGACATGTTATTGATCATTACATCCCCCTTTCTTGGAGGTTTATCAAAATCAATATCAATCAACTTTCAAGAAAACAATAAAGATAATATCAGTAACACTTTTGTTAGTGCTCTATAAACATAAACATTTTCAAAACAGTCAACACATTTTCAAAGCTTTACATTGTACTCAAAGATTAAGGCCTAGAAATTCAGTTGGGCGCGCCAGCCGTTAGCGCCTTAGGAGGAGTAGATCTCGAGTGCTAGGCGCTTAGCGCCTGGGCACAGCGCGATCTGCGCCTCGCCCCAACTTCAGTAGACATTTAGCGCCGGCACAAAGTCTTAGCGCGCGCCCTGCTGCGCGCGCAGATCATGACATCATTTTGTCGTGCAACGCCCTTTGTGCGCCCGGAACTTCACTCGCGCCGCCCCATTGTGCGCCGGGCGGCCCTAACGACTGTGAAGTGGAATGGTACACAGCTGAGGCGGGCCGCGGGGAGCGCAAATTAAAGGGCACTCCTGCAGTAGAAAAGGCAGCCGTTTTGCAACACTTTGTGAGAGACAAAGATGATGATGGAGGAGGAGGAGTGCCGGTACCACATAACAAACTGATGGAGAGAAGCCTTCCCCAACAACACAAATACAGCAGCCTCGGCCTTTCAAAAAACCAAATCCAACCTCCCCCTTTAAGAGTTCACCGGAGCCAGAGTGTCTGCCGTCAATCAGCAGGGCGCAAACTTTAGCAGCCGCCCGACTTTACCGCCCCAAAAGTGGCTATAATGAATTTCTAAGCCTAAGTCTATCAGGCTCTTTTACTTCACGTGTGGATCTTCTCAACACGGGTAAGTCTGATGTGTCTTCATGAGATTGTTCTGGCGGTGAATGACAAGATGCAGTTGCGGCATTGTCATCAATCTGGTCTTGAATAGTCTCTTGTGTTTTTAGGAGGGAACGGCGGTTCCTCCTGAGAATCTGTCCTTCCTCAGTTCTAACAGTGTATGACCTTGGTCCTACTTCCTCAAGAACTGTAACTTTCCTGTTCCATGCATCTGGACCCTCAATCCTGACAACATCATCCCTTGTCAATGGTTTTAGAGTTTTGGATGACTTGTCATAGTATGATTTCTGTTTCAGCTTTAACAGTTGAAGTCTCTGTCTCAGTTCCTCACTTTGCTGTTCTTTTGCACAGCAGGGTAGCGTGGTGCGCAACTTGCGACCCATTAGTAGTTCAGCAGGTGAAGAACCACAGTCTAAAGGTGAGGCTCGGTAGCTCAGCAGGGCGAGATAAGGATCAGACTTGCTTTCTGTCGCTTTCTTCAGTAGCTGCTTGAGAACTTGAGCACCTTTCACTGCCTTACCATTTGACTGAGCATACAAAGGACTGGATGTGATGTGCTGAAAGTCATAATGTGCTGCAAACTGTTGCCACTCCTTACAGTTGAAGCACGGACCATTGTCGCTAATGGCAATCCTGGGAATTCCGTGTCTGGTGAAGATGGATTTCACATGCATTATGACACTGCTTGCTGTGGTGCTTGAGAGCAGCGCCATCTCAGGATAGTTAGAATAGTAGTCAATCACTATTAGATAGTCTTTACCATTTAAATGAAAAAGGTCCATACCAACCTTTTGCCATGCTGCTGTTGGTATGTCAGTTACTATCATTTGTTCCTTTGCTTGTTTGTTTTGGTGTTTCTGACATGTCTCACATTTGCCTATCATGTTCTCAATGTCCTTATTTATGCCAGGCCAATAAACAGTGTCTCTTGCTCTCCTTTTGCATTTTTCAATTCCGAGGTGTCCCTCATGAATCCTTTTGAGCATGTCTTGATGTAGAGACTGTGGAATGACTATTCTGTTCTGTTTTAGTAATAGTCCACTTGCGACACTCAATTCTGACCTTATGTGAAAATATTTTGGACAGGAACCTTTTGGCCAACCATGATGAATGTTCTCTATTACTGTTTGTAATACTGTATCTTTTACTGTTTCTTCTGCTATTTGCTTTGATTTTGTGTCTGACACGGGCAGCGCAGCAGTGACCATACTCACATGAACATCCACGTCTTCTTCAGTAGAGCTCACATGACTCATTGTGGGTGCTTGGGATAGTGCATCTGCTAACACTATGTATTTGCCTGGTGTGTAGATCAGTTCAAAGTCATATCTTTGCAGCTTCATCATGAGTCATTGAATCCTTGGAGACATCTCATTCAGGGTCTTTTTTATAATGGCAATCAGAGGGCTGTGGTCTGTCTCAACTGTGAAGGTGGGAAGTCCATAAATGTAGCCATGAAACTTTTCTAGTTCTACTACCAAGCCTAGACATTCCTTTTCAATCTGGGCGTATCGACACTCAGTATCAGTCATAGACCTGGAGGCATAGGCAACAGGCTTCCAATCTTCACCCTCTGCTTGTAGCAAGACCGCACCTAGGCCATCTTTTGATGCATTTGTTGACACTTTGATTCTTTTTGTTGGGTCAAAGAAGGTGAGTACAGGTGTGGTTGTCAGCACTGTTTTGAGGTTTATCCATTCTTGTTCATGTCTTTCTGTCCATGCAAACTCATTTGTTTTATGTAGCAGGTCTCGCAGACAGGCTATCTTGGCTGACAAGTTAGGAATGAACTTTCCAATGATGTTTATCATCCCCATGATGCGTAGCACTCCTTTTTTGTCAGTGGGTTGGGGCATTTTGACTATGGCGTTTACTTTCTCCATATCTGGCTCTATTCCTTTACCAGATAGATTATCTCCTAGGAAAGTGACTTCCTGGACACCAAACTGACACTTGGCTTTGTTGAGCTTCAGTCCATTCCGGCGTATGCTCTGTAGCACTTTAGTCAGTCTCTCATTGTGTTCTTTCAGTGTGGAGCCCCAGATGATGTCATCAACATAGACCCGAACTCATTCCAGACCTTCAATTATGTGTTCCATCGCTCTATGAAAGATTTCAGATGCAGATATTATCCCGAAAGGCATTCTGAGGAAACAATACCTGCCAAATGGTGTGTTGAATGTACAGTATTTGGTGGTCTCTTCATCCAGTTTTAGTTGCCAAAATCCTTGTGAGGCATCGAGCTTTGTAAAGTATCTGGCACCTGACATTTCACTGGTGATTTCTTCTCGCTTGGGAATCTGGTAGTGTTCACGTTTTATGTTTGCATTTAAGTCCTTTGGATCCATGCATATTCTTAGATCATTGTTCTTTTTCTTTACACATACCATGGAGTTAACCCAGTCTGTTGGCTCTTCGACTTTCCTGATGACTCCTAGTGTGGTCATTCTGTCCAGTTCATTCTTGAGCCGGTCATGCAGGGGTGCTGGAACTCTTCGTGGAGCATGTACCACTGGCTGAGCATCCTGCTTTAGCTGGATCTTGTAAGTGAATGGTAGAACTCCAAATCCTTTGAACACATCCTGGAAATTATTCACTACAAAGTCCACCGAGTCATCTGGTCTGCTTATGGCACAGTTTGTACGGTAGACTCTTTTGACCAGTTCTAAGTCCTCACAAGCTTTGTTACCCAGTAGTGAATCAAGCCTTTCAGCCACAACAGAAAACATGAGATGATGCACTTTGTCTTTGACTGTCACTTTAAGCCTGCATACACCTAAGCTATCTATTTTCTGTCCATTATAGTCCTTCAGTAGTACTGACTTTTTCTGTATTTTGGGCTTTTCTTTCATATTGTTAATGTCACTCATACTGATTAAGTTTGCTTTTGCCCCAGTGTCTAGTTTCAAGGTAACTAATGCTCCATTTACCTGCAGTGTGATCATCCATTTGTCCTCTTTTACTGCATTAACTTTATGTTCAGCATTGTCCATTTCTGAGGGCTTCACATTTTCTGTATCCTTTTTGATATTGTCACATGACACCATTCCTACAAAAAATGTCTCACTTAAATCAGTGTCCTCAATTACATTAACTCGTTGCCCTTTCTTAGTTTGCACTTTTGAAAAGCATTGTTTGGCAAAGTGATTCTTTCCATTATACTTTGTGCACATTTTTCCAAACGCTGGGCATTGTCTTAACTGGTGTTTGTAACCACAGTGTTTACAATTAAAAATTTCATCCTCCGATTGCTTTTCATTTCTGTTCTGCCCATGTTTCTTCCCCTTATAGGACACAGCACCGACAGCAGCATTATCACTCATTACAATCGCATCATTATTGATTTCACTGAAAGTCTTCGCGTGCTTTCGAGCTAGCTTGCTGGCTTGGCATATTTTCAGCGCATTTTCCAAATTTAGTTCGGTTTCTCTCAACAGACGTTCCCTGACTTTTTTTATCATGAATACCAAACACAATCTGGTCATGAATCATGGATGCTTTGAGCACAGAGAAATTACATGTCTGTGCTTTCAGTTTCAGATCAGTTATAAAGCTATCAAAAGTCTCATTTTGCTGCTGTGTCTGAGAACAGAAGATGTATCTTTCATACGTCTCATTCTTTTTGGGAGAGCAATGTGCATCAATTTTTTTTTACCACATCATCTAATTTTTCTCTGTTCTCCTCTGGATTAAATACAAATGTATTAAATACCTCTATTGCCTGTGGGCCTGCAACCGTAAGCAGCAACACTATCTTCCTTGCGTCTGGCTTTGTACCGAATCCGATGGCTGCAATGTAGAGTTCGAATTGTTGTTTAAAAGTCTGCCAATTGTAGTCGATTTTTTCTGTGAGTTTCAAACGCTCTGGTGGCTTCAAATTCTCCATGTTGCTTTTCACAATTTTTAGCAGATCTTCACCATCCTGGTACCATCTTATGTTCATTAATAAATAGACATTCTTATTATGAACACAGCTAGCTTTTGCTAGTTACTTTATTGAGCACATGTGGACTAGGTACAGTATCTGTAGAGGCTTCCATCTTGACTGTTGCCTTGTGGGTAGCCTAGTGCCTCATGGGTAATGTAGTCTTAATATCCATACAGCTGGGTAGTGTAGTCTTATATATACAGCTATATACAGCTCTACGGCTCCACCTAGTGTCCACTATAGAATGACATATCATTACATGGACTAGGGAACTAGATGTAATATCTCCAAGTTTGCAGATGACACAAAGCTGGGTGGGCGTGTGTGCTGTGAGGAGGATGCTGAGAAACTCCAGTATGATTTGAACAGGTTGGGTGATTGGGCAGAAGCATGGCAGATGCAATATAATGTGGTTAAATGTGAGGTTATCCACTTTGGTGTCAAAAACAGGAAGGCAGAGTATTATCTGAATGGCAATAGTTTGGGAGAAGGGGAAGTGCAACGAGACCTGGGTGTCCTTGTGCACCAGTCGCTGAAAGTAAGCATGCAGGTGCAGCAGCCAGTTACGAAGGCAAATGGTATGTTGGCCTTTGTAGCGAGAGGGTTTGAGTACAGGAACAAGGATGTCTTTCTGCAGTTGTACAGGGCCTTGGTGTGACCACATCTTGAGTATTGTGTGCAGTTTTGGTCGCCTTATCTGAGAAAGGATGTTCTTGCCATGGAAGGAGTGCAGTGAAGATTCACCAGACTGATACCTGGGATGGCAGGAATGATGTACAAGGAGAGATTGGGTCGATTGGGCTTGTACTCGCTGGAGTTTAAAAGAATGAGAGGGGATCTCATTGAAACTTATAAAATTCTAACAGGACTAGACAGACTAGATGCAGGAAGGATGTTCCTGATGGCGGGGGAGTCCAGAACCAGGCGTCACAGTCTAAGGATAATGAAATCATGGCTGATCATCCAAACGCAGTACCCTGTCACTGCTTTCTCCCCATATCTCTTGATCCCTTTAGCCTTAAGAAAAATATCTAACTCCTTCTTGAATATATTTAATGAATTGGCCTCAACTACCTTCTGTGGTAGAGAATTCCACAGGTTCACCACTCTCTAGGTGAAGAAATTCCTCCTCATCTCTGTCCTAAATGGCTTACCCCTTAGCCTTAGACTGTGACCCCTGGCTCTGGACTCCCCCGCTACAAGCACAATTAGCTGTGTGGCAATAATGGAAACATGGCTTAAAAACAGTGAGGACTGGGCACTTAATATTCCAAGGGTACAAGGTGTTTAGAAAAGATAGGGAAGGGAAAAAGGGAGGTGGGGTGGCAGTGCTGATTAAGGAAGTGTTGGAAAGGGAGGGTGTTCTTGAGGGGACAAGGACAGAATCTATTTGGTTAGAGTTGAGGAGCAAAAAGGGTATGATCACACTATTGGGGATATTCTACAGGCCTCCAAATAGTGAGGGGGAGGTAGAGGAGCAAATCTGCAGGGAAATCGCAGAGATATGCAAGAGCTATAGAGCGGTGATATTGGGGGACTTTAATTACCCAAATATCGATTGGGATAATGTTAGGGTAAAGGGAAAGGAGGCGGAGGAATTTCTGAAATGTGTTCAGGAGAATTTCCTTGACCAGTATGTTCTTGGACCCACTTGGAAGGAGGCATTGCTGGATCTGGTGCTGGGGAATGAGGTGGGCCAAGTCGACCAAGTGTCTGTGGGAGAACACTTGGGTACAAGTGATCATCGTATCATAAGATTTAGATTAGCAATGGAGAGGAGCAAGGAACAATCTAGAGTGGAACTTCTAAACTGGAATAGGGCTAACTTCAATGGGATGCGAAAGGATCTAGCCAGGATAAAATGGAACCAAAGACTGACAGGAAAAACTGTAACGGAACAATGGGTGATCTTTAAGGCAGAGATGTTCCAAGTACAGGCTAGGGACATTCCAACAAGAGGGAAGGGTAAGGGAACCAAAGCAAGGGCTCCTTGGATGACGAGGGAGATAGAGAAGATGATGAAACAAAAAAGAGGGTGTATGATGCATGTCAGGTGAATTCTTCAAGGGAGAACCAGACCAAATACAATAAGTTGACTGGGAAAGTGAAGATGAAAATAAGATTGGCAAAGAGAGAATGAGAGTTGAATGGCGGTTAACATAAAAGGGAACCCCAAAATCTTCTACTGGCATGTCAACAGTAAGCGGGTAGTAAGAGACGGGGTGGGGCCTATTAAAGACAAAGAAGGTGATTTATGCTGAGGCACAGGGCAAGACGAGAATACTCAATGAGTACTTTGTATCGGTGTTTACTAAGGAGGTGGCTGCTGACAAAATATCAGTAGAAGTGGAAAAGGTAGAAGCAATGGAAGGGGTGAAAATTGATATATAGGATGTACTCAAGGTTGGGTATGCTTAGAGTGGGTAAGTCACCTGATCCAGATGGCTGGCATCCCAGGTTGCTCAGGGAATTGGGGGAGGAGATAGCGAAAGGGCTTGCCATAATTTTCCAATCTTCCCTAGATGCGGGGGAGGTGCCTGAGGATTGGAAAGTGGCAAATGTGACACCATTGTTCAAGAAAGGGTGTAAGGATAATCCTAGTAACTACAGGCTGGTCAGTTTAACATCAGTGGTGGGTAAAGTTTTAGAAACAATAATCAAGGAAAAAATTAATGGGCACTTGGAGAGGTTTAAGTTAATTAAGGAAAGCCAACACGGATTTGTAACAGGCAGATCGCCTTTGACTAATCTAATTAAATTTTTTGATGAAGTAACATTGAGGATTGGTGAAGGGAATGCAATGGATGTTGTCTACATTGAATTTCGGAAGGCGTTTGACAAAGTACTACATAGAAGGCTGGTTAACAAAATTGAGGCTCATGAAATAAATAGGTCAGTGGCAACTTGGATAAGGAATTGACTTAAGGACAGAACAGCGAGTTGTGGTAAATTACTGTTTTTCAGACTGGAGGATGGTAGACAGTGGTGTTCCCCAAGGGTCAGTGCTGGGGCCACTGCTTTTTTTGATATATATAAATGACCTGAATATTGGAATACAGAGTAGAATTTCTAAATTTGCCGATGACACCAAACTTGGGGGTGTGGCAAACAGTGATGATACCAATCGACTGCAACAGGACATAGAAAGGCCAGCAGAATGGGCAGACAAGTGGCAGATGGAATTTACTAGAGAAGTGTGAGGTGATGCATTTTGGCAGAAGGAACAGGGAGAGGCAATATACACTTAATGGCACAGTTTTACAGAGTGTGCAGGGACAGTGGGACCTGGGAGTTAATGTGCATAGGTCCCTGAAGGTGGCAGGACATATTGGCCCAGAAATTGGGCTCTCCCCGGGTGAGTACGCACGGGGTACTCACCCGTAGGCCGAATGGAAGTGTGGGTTTCCTGCATGCACTGCGCATGCGTGGGAAACTGGCACTTCCGATCCTCTGAACGAAGGGGTTCAGAGTGGTGGCATAGTGGTTAGCACTGTTGCCTCACAGCGCCAGGGACCCGGGTTCGAATCCGGCCTCGGGTGACTGTGTGGAGTTTGCACATTCTCCCCGTGTTTGCGTGGGTTTCCTCCGGGTGCTCCGGTTTCCTCCCACAGTCCAAAGATGTGCGGGTTAAGTTGATTGGCTATGATAAATTGACCCTTAGTGTTAGGGGGATTAAATACGTGGGGTTACGGGGATAGGGTGGGATATGTATTGGTGTAGGGGTTACGGGGATCGGGTGGGATGTGTGTCGGTGCAGGCTCGATGGACCGAAATGGCCTCTATCTGCACTGTGGGGTTTCTGTGATTCTGTGATTTCTGTGAACGTGCGCGCAGGGGAGGCTGCGCGTGCGCTTTGAACTTAGTTTTTTTTTGCAGGTTTTCACGAGAGATGTGTAGGATTTACACATTTAAAAAGCAGGCGTAAGGCCTGCTTTTTACAAGTAAGTGGTCAATTAATTAAAATTAAAACATTTTTTCCACAGGTTTATTATTTTTAAATACTTTAAAGTAAGGTAAGTTTATTTTTAGCCCCGTTTTTTAATAAAAAATTTCAAAAATTTAAATTATTGTTTAAAATAGTTATTTAATGTAATTTATAGTTTATTTAAAAAGTATGATTTAAAAAAAAAAATTATTTGAAGGTTTACTGCTATTTTGGGGCCTGTAGTATTCATAAGTTTAGACAGGTCTTCCTGTCAATCTTATGAATGGGCTTTTCCCTCCTCTGATTGGCTGCCCATGGCTCATGTGATCCCAGGGGACACATCGCACTAACTACACCCCTGGGACACGCAAGCACAGCGCGCCGGGAGCTGGGCCAGGCCCCGGAGTGGAATTCCACGGGGCCCTACAGCTCAACTGCCGGCGCGCAAGGTAAGTGCAGGTCGGGGGCTTGCACCCGCAGGAAGCCCCCGACCCGAATTTCTGGGCCATTGAGTGTGGTTAACAAAGCATATAGAATCTTGGGCTTCATAAATAGAGGTATTGAGTACAAAAGTAGAGAAGTTATGCTGAACCTTTATAAAGGTTAGGCCACAACTGGCGTATTGCATCCAGTTCTAGTCACCACACTTAAGGAAGGATTTGAAGGCCCTTGAGAGGGTGCAGAGGAGATTTACCAGAATGATTCTGGGGATGGGGGGATCTTAGCTACAAGGACAGGTTGGAGAAGCTGGATTTGTTTTCATTAGAGCAAAGGAGGTTGAGGGGTGATTTGATAGAGGGATACAAGGTAATGACGGGTTTGGATAGGCTAGATGATGGTACAAGGACTAGGGGACACAGATTTAAAGTTTTGGGCAAGAGATACAGGGGGGATGTGAGGAAATACATTTTTACGCAGTGAGTGGTGAGGACCTGGAACTCGCTGCCGATGGAAGTGGTGAAAGCGGAGACACTCGAATGTTTTCAAGGGGAGACTGGATAGGCAGTTGTGGGAAATAAACCAGGGCTACGGTGATAGTGCGGGGGAATGGGACTGACTGGATTGCTCTACAGAGAGCCAGCACCGACTCGATGGGCCGAATGGCCTCCTTCTGTGCCATTATGACTAGGAATGAAGATGCAGTGTGGGGCCTGCAGAAAGCCCAGGGACCAATTCCCACAGTGAACCCCATTGATGGAGCTGGGCTTGATAACTCATTGAGGACAGGACAAGGAAATGTTCCCTTCTGGGCCAGGGGGATCAGATCTGTTCTGGGGCTGAAAGGTACAACTGCTGAAAGGCAGGGTGGCATTTTAAACTCCGATATTGTAACAAGGGGGAGACAGACATTTAAAACTATTAGAGAGCCTCTGAGATCCCCTTTGATTGGCTGGATGCAGGATCTGGTGTGGATTGAACCATATAGAGAAGGAAGGGCCCGAGTTCTCTTGCTGGGCTGTGCTGAGGTTCTCTTAGCTCGGGATGGCCGGGGACACTGCCCTTGATCACAGTCTGCGGTCTGGAGAAGGGAAGATCAGTGAGACTACTGGCTCCTGGGAGTTTCCCAGTGACCTGGGGGATGGTGGTGGCGGGAGATGTCCTCTTCATTTTCTGGAGCCAGTTCATTGCTACATTCTCTCTCTAAATGTTTATAATTTGACTGAAATCCCTCAAACTGAGGTAAAAATCCCCAGTCCCTTCAGGCCAGAATGGGACTGCTCAGCAATAGAAAAATAGGAGCAGAGGTCGGCCATTCGAGCCTGCTCCGCCATTCAATATGATCATGGCTGATCCTCTATCTCAATACCATATTCCCGCTCTGCCCATACCCCTTGACACCTTTTGCGTCTAGAAATCTATCCATCTCCTCCTTAATTATATTCAGTAACTTGGCCTCCACAGCCTTCTGTGGTAGAGAATTCCACAGTTTCACCACCCTCTTGAGTGAAGAAATTTCTCCTTCTCTCAGTCCTAAATGTCCTACCCCATATCCTGAGACTGTGACCCTTCGTTCTAGACCACCCCCCCCGACCCCCCAGCCAGGGGAAACATCCTCCCTGCATCCTGTCTGTCTAGCCCTGTCAGAATGTTATACGTTTCAATGAGATCCCCTCTCATTCTTCTAAATTCTAGTGAATACAAGCCTAGTCCACCCAATCTCTCCTCATATGACAGTCCTGCCATCCCAGGAATCAGTCTGGTGAACCTTCGCTGCACTCCCTCCTATGGCAAGTATATCCTTTTTTAGGTAAGGAGACCAAAACTGCACACACTACTCCAGGTGTGGCCTAACCAAGGCCCTGTGTAATTGTAGTAAGACATCCTTGCTCCTGTACTCTAATCCTCTTGCAATGAAGGCCAACATACCATTTGCCTTCCTAACTGCTTGCTGCACCTGCATGTTTACTTTCAGTGACTGGTGTACAAGGACACCCAGGTCCCTCTGTACATCAACATTTCCCAATCTATCACCATTTTGCTATTGTACTATTTAAATAATACTCTGCCTTTCTGTTTTTCTTACTGAAGTGGATAACTTCACATTTATCCACGTTATACTCCATCTGCCATGTATTTGCCCACTCACTCAACTTATCTCAATCGCCTTGAAGCCTCTTTGCATCCTCCTAACAACTCACAATCCCACCTAGTTTTGTGTCATCGGCAAACTTGGAAATATTACATTTGGTTCCCTCATCCAAATCATTCATATATATTGTGAATAGCTGGGGCCTAAGCACTGATCCCTGCTAGCCACTGCCTGCCACCCTGAAAAAGACCCATTTATTCCTACTCTGTTTCCTGTCTGTTAAACAATTTTCAATCCATGCCAGTATATTACCCCCAATCCCATGTGCTTTACTTTTGCACATTAACCTCTTATGTGGGACTTTATCAAAGGCCTTCTGAAAATCCAAATACACCACATCCACCGGTTCTCCCTTACCTATTCTACCAGTTACCATCCTCAAAAAACTCCAGTAGGTTTGTCAAACATGATTTCCCTTTCATAAATCCATGTTGACGTTGTCTAATCCTGTTGATATTTTCTAAGTGTCCTGTTATCACATCCTTTATAATAGACTCTAGCATTTTCCCTACTACTGATGTTGGGCTAACCGATCTGTAGTTCCCTCTTTTCTCTCCCTCATTTTTTAAACAGTGGGGTTATATTTGCCACCCTCCAATCTGCAGGAACTGTTCCATAATCTATAGAATTTTGGAAGATGACAACCAATGCATCCACTATTTCCATGGCTACCTCTTTTAGTACTCTGGGATGCAGATTATCAGACCCTGGGGATTTATCAGCTTTCAGTCCCATTAATTTCTCCAACACTATTTTTTTTACTAATACTAATTTCCTTTAATTCCTCCTTCTCACTAGACCCTTGGTTCCTTAGCATTCCTGGGAAGTTATTTGCGTCCTCTTCTGTGAAGTCAGAACCAAAGTATTTGTTTAATTGCTCCGCCATTTCCTTGTTCCCCATTATAAATTCTCCTGTTTCTGACTGTAAGGGACCTACATTTGTCTTCACTAACCACCTTTTTACATACTTGTAGAAGCTTAGAGTCAAACATCCCACAAATAATCGCACACAAACCACAGCATCACTTCGGGAGGTGGCAGAGGCTCCTGGGCCCTTGGACCTCGATCCCAGCACAATCCCGTCCCTTGAGGGGAGAAGAACACACGAGGAAGGAAGGAATGATCTGAGGATGGTTCATGTTCAGTGGTGAGAACTTAGGGTCTTTGTTGCTGGAAGCTCTGCACTAAAGGAAAGGGAAGTGATCCGGGACAGGAGCTCCGCCTCCTCCCGGCCTCTGAACTCCGGGCAGAAGCTGCTGCTCTATCACTTGAAATAAAGCCCACAAACAATACTGGGGATCCACAAAACATAGCTTGGATGTTATGGAGCAGGAGGACAGAATAACTCTGAATCAACAGTGCTGTGAGTAACAGAGAGCGAGAGGGGCGAGAGAGAGATTGTCAGAAAGAGACAAAGTTATAGAGAGGGATAGAGATAGAGGAAAAGGGGAGTGAGAGGGACAGATGGAGATGCATCGAGCAGACAAAGACCAACCGCCAAGACCCATTAACCAACAATATTGGGATCAGCAGAGGTTTAAAAGGTTAAATTATGATAAGGTGGATGAATTAGCTGCGCAAATAGAGGTAAACGGATATGATATGATTGGGATTACGGAAACATGACTCCAGGGTGACCAAGGCTGGGAACTCAACATCCAGGGGTATTCAATATTCAGGAAAGACAGGCAAAAAGGAAAATGAGGTGGGGTAGCATTGCTGGTTAAAGAGGGGATTAACACAATAGTAAGGAAGGATATTAGCTCTGATTATGTGGAATCTGTATGGGTAGAACTGAGAAATATATATTAATGATCTGGACGAGGGAACTAGATGTAATATCTCCAAGTTTGCAGACGACACAAAGCTGGGTGGGCGTGTGTGCTGTGAGGAGGATGCCGAGAAACTCCAGTATGATTTGGACAGGTTGGGTGATTGGGCTTCGATAAAGTCCCACATAAGAGATTAGCATGTAAAATTAAGGCACATGGGATTGGGGGCAAGGTATTGACTTGGATAGAGAACTGGTTGGCAGACAGAAAGCAAGGAGTTGGAATAAACGGCTCTTTTTTCAAGTGGCAGGCAGCGACTAGTGGGGTACCGCAGGGATCGGTCCTTGGACCCCAGCTATTCATTCACAATATATATTAATGATCTAGACGAGGGAACTAGGTGTAATATCTCCAAGTTTGCAGACGACACAAAGCTGGGTGGGTGTGTGTGCTGTGAGGAGGATGCCGAGAAACTCCAGTATGATTTGGACAGGTTGGGTGATTGGGCAGAAGCATGGCAGATGCAATATAATGTGGATAAATGCAAGGTTATCCACTTTGGTGTCAAAAACAGGAAGGCAGAATGGCAATAGATTGGGAAAAGGGGAAGTGCAATGAGACCTGGGCGTCCTTGTGCACCAGTCGCTGAAAGTAAGCATGCAGGTGCAGCAGGTGGTTAAGAAGGCAAATGGTATGTTGGCCTTCGTAGCGAGAGGGTTTGAGTACAGGAACAAGGATGTCTTGCTGCAGTTGTACAGGGCCTTGGTGAGACCACACCTTGAGTATTGTGTGCAGTTTTGGTCGCCTTATCTGAGGAAGGATGTTCTTGCCATGGAAGGAGTGCAGCGAAGATTCACCAGGCTGATACCTGGGATGCTAGGAATGACATATGAGGAGAGATTGGGTCGATTGGGTTTGTACTCGCTGGAGTTTAGAAGAATGAGAGGGGATCTCATCGAAACTTATAAAATTCTAACAGGACTGGACAGACTAGATGCAGGAAGGATGTTCCTGATGGTGAGGGAGCAGATAAGGGGTCACAGTCTAAGGATAAGGGGTAAGCCATTTAGGACAGAGATGAAGAGGAATTTCTTCACCCAGAGAGTGGTGAACCTGTGGAATTCTCTACCAAAGAAGGCAGTAGAGGCCAGTTCATTAAATATATTCAAGAAGGAGTTGGATATATTTCTTAAGGCTAAAGGGATCAAGGGATATGGGGAGAAGGCAGGGACAGGGTACTGAATTTGGATGATCAGCCATGATCTCATCGAATGGCGGAGCAGGCTCGAGGGGCCGAATGGCCGACTCCTGCTCCTATCTTCTATGTTTCTATGTCATGGATTGAATCATTGACAAAAGTTGTAGCGGGAGAAATTTTTCCACTCAGTGTTGTCTGGATCTGCAACGCTCCACCTGAAAATGTGGTGGAAGGTGATTCCATGAATAATTCTAAAAGGAGTTGGACAGGCGCTTGGGGATGAGCAATTTACAGGTTTACGGATAAAAAGCTGGGATGTGAGAATAAACATGACTGCTCCTTCAGAGAACTAGCAGAAGCACAACGTGCCGAATGGCCTCATTCTGAAGTCTCCGTTTCTCTGATTATATGAACCAACCAGGAAGCCAGCTTTCAATCAGCAGTTACCAGTTGCAGAACTAAAACCAGGCTAAAGTGGTTGCTGGTCGAATGGTCTCAGGGTCTGGATTGAGATTCCAGTCTCTCTTGGGGATTGGATCCAATTCCACCGCTGCCAAAATTTGTGTTCTACTGATTATTGTCAGAAAAAACTGCTAGGTGGAAAGATCAGTATAAAAACAGAAACTTCTGGAAAATTTCAGCAGGTCAGGCGGCATCTGTGGGGAGATATTCTTTGCAATGTGGCGACACGCCACCACTGGACACAATCCGCTCACGGCGGTATGGACAGTTTAAGCAGACGCCCCCAACTGGGGGCCCTTTCCTCCAGCAACTTGTTTCCCACAGGGACAGGCTGCCGGGAGCACTTCCTGTCTGGGGAGTATTTAAGTCAGGCGCGGGCTCTTCCAGTTCCTGTTTTGCCATGAGGCTGAAATAAAAAGCTGTTCTGATTTACTAGCTCTGGTCTCGACTCCCACGTTTGCCGCGGTATCTCAACACTGGTGACCCCGACGCTCAGGACGAATCCTAAGCTAGCATGGCGGATACAAACGCAGTCACGGTTAAATTACCAGACTTTTGGGAAAACTTGGCCGAAGCCTGGTTCGTTCAAGCCGAGTCCAGATTCCGGCTGAAAGGCATCACAGGCGACACCACGAAGTACGACTACCTCGTCTCCTCGCTCACGCACGCTACCGTCCCCAAAGTTTGGGCAGCGCTGCAGGACCCACCACAGACTGGCAAGTACGAACATCTGAAGGCTGCGCTCCTTAAAAAATTTCAAACGTCAACTCCTTGACCTCCCCGGTCTCGGTGACGCTTCACCATCAGATCTGCTTTCCCACATGCTGTCCCTCGCGGATGACAAGCCCCCCGGCGCCCTCTTTCGCACGCTTTTCATTCGGCAACTTCCCGCCAGCATCCCCCCGCTCATTGTGGAGTCCGGCTCCACGGACCTGAATGACATAGCAGAAAAGGCCGACCGGCTGCTCTCTGCACAGTCCGCGCGCGGCAACGACCACGCGGTCTCCCCGGCCCACCAGGCCCGCCCGCCCTACCACTCCGGGCCACTGTTACTACCACACCCGCTTTGGCACTAAGGCCCAACGCTGCACGCCACCGTGTACCTTCAATTCCCCCCCGCACCGGCCCCCGCGATGGCCGTGGGGCAAAAGGGGCCTCTACTGTACGTCACTGACGACAGAACCAACCACCGATTTCTGTGCGACACAGGGGCCCAGCACATCATCACCCCATTCGGCCTGTTCGAGTTCCTGAGGATGCCCTTCGGCCTCAAGAATGCAGTCCAGGCTTTCCAGCGCCTTATGGACTCGGTCCTGCGGGACCTGAACTTCCTATTCGTCTATCTAGACGACATTCTCGTGGCCAGCTCCTCCAAACAGGAACACATCGAACACCTTCGCGTCCTGTTCGGGCGCCTAGCCCAACACGGGCTCATCCTCAGCCCGGCGAAGTGCCAATTCGGCCTAACTGAGATCGTTTTTCTCGGTCACCACATCACCCCTGCTGGGGCCGTCCCCCTGCCCAACAAGGTGCAGGCCGTCCAGCAGTTCCCCCGCCCCACAACCATCAAGGGCCTCCAGGAGTTCCTCGGGATGGTGAACTTCTACAACAGGTTCATCCCCAGAGCTGCAGCCCTCATGAAGCCCCTATACGACTCCCTCCGAGGTAAATCCGGCAAGATGGCCGTAGCCTGGACCACTGACACGTCAGCCGCCTTCGATGCCACCAAAAACGCGCTCGCCGACGCCACTCTGCTCGCGCACCCGAGGGCCGACGCCCGGGTCGCGCTCACCACCGACGCCTCCGACCACGCGGTCGGGGCCGTGTTCGAGCAGTGGGTTAATAGCGCGGGGCAGCCACTTGCCTTCTACAGCCGCCAACTGTGCCCCCCGGAGGTCAAATACTCCACTTTCGACCGCGAGCTTCTCGCGCTCCACCTGTCGGTCCGCCATTTCAGGTTCCTCCTGGAAGGCCGCCCCTTCACCGCGTACGTGGACCACAAGCCACTCACATACGTGATGGCCAAGCACACCGAACCCTGGTCCGCTCGGCAGCAACGCCAGCTCGCGGCCGTGTCCGAGTTTACCACGGACATCCAGCATGTCTCCGGTAGAGACAACGTTGTCGCCGACTGCCTTTCCCGTCCCGCCATCTGCGCGAATCACCTCGCGGTCGACTACGCGCAACTAGCAGCGGCCCAGCTCACGGACCCAGACCTCCTCTCGGCGGCTACCAGCCTGCCAGGGCTACGCCTAGCCAAGGTCGCGCACGGGCCCGAAGCCACGGCAGTTACTTGCGACATCACACTCAGCCAACCCAGGCCGGTCGTCCCTGAAACCTGGCGCCGCCGCGTCTTCGACGCGCTCCACGGGCTCTCCCACCCGGGTTCCCGCGCGTCCGTCAAACTCCTCTCCCAGCGTTTCGTCTGGCGCGGCCTCAGCAGAGATGTTCGGACTTGGGCCACCTCCTGCCTCGCCTGCCAACGGGCTAAGGTACAACGGCATACAAAAGCACCCCTGGGAGACTTCGAGGTACCCAGCCGCCGCTTCGACCACGTACACGTCGACATCGTCGGGCCCCTGCCGCCATCACAAGGCCAGACTTATCTCCTCACGATGGTTGACCGCTACACACACTGGCCTGAGGCAGTGCCGCTGACCTCCACCACCACAGCCGACATCGCCAGGGCGTTCGTTAACACCTGGGTAGCGAGGTTCGGCGTACCGGCCGACATAACCTCCGACAGAGGCGCCCAGTTCACCTCCGAACTCTGGACGGCCACAGCACGCAACCTCGGTGTGACGCTCCACCGAACCACGGTGTACCACCCGCAGGCCAACGGGCTTTGTGAACATTTCCACCGGTCACTCAAGGCCTCACTCTGCGCCAGCCTGCAGGACAGTACCTGGACTGACCGCCTACCGTGGGTACTACTAGGCCTACGCACCGCGGTCAAAGAAGACCTCCAGTCCTCGGCAGCGGAGTTAGTCTACGGACAACTGCTGCGCATCCCAGGCGAATTCCTTCCGGAGGCTACCACGCCTTGGTCGGCCGACCAGCAGCGGCTCAACTTTTTCTCTTCCGCTCAGCAGTTCACCCCACTTCCGGTCAACCGACACGGCGAACTCGCACCTCACGTTCCGCCAAATTTACAGCAGGCGTGCTTCGTCTTCGTGCGACACGACGTGCACCGTGGACCCCTGCGACCCCCGTACGACGGACCGTACGAAGTACTACAAACCGGGGACAAGGTCTTCAAGCTGCGACTCGGCGACAGGGTCGAGACAGTCTCCATCGACCGGCTCAAACCAGCACACAGAACCAGGGGAACAGGTCCCCGTGGCCCGGCCTCCAACTAGAGGCCGTCCCGCCAGCAAGCCAGCACAGCCGGCGGCGAACCGCCAGGCCCCGACAACTAGACCGGCGATCACGCAGAGCCGCTGCGGCAGAACCATCAGACCACCGTCACGACTCATCCACTCCTCCTAAGCGGATTCTGGGGGGAGCTCTGTGGCGACACGCCACCACTGGACACAATCCGCTCACGGCGGTACGGACAGTTTAAGCAGACGCCCCCAACCGGGGGCCCTTTCCTCCAGCAACTTGTTTCCCACAGGGACAGGCTGCCGGGAGCACTTCCTGTCTGGGGAGTATTTAAGTCAGGCGCGGGCTCTTCCAGTTCCTGTTTTGCCATGAGGCTGAAATAAAAAGCTGTTCTGATTTACTAGCTCTGGTCTCGACTCCCACGTTTGCCGCTGTATCTCAACAGCAAAACGTTTTTCTAAGCAGCATTGTGTGCGGCAGGTGCTGTGGTCTCTGCGGGACTACCCCTGCTGATCTGTGGTGCCATGGCCCTAGAATGGTTCATATTCTGCTTTTTGCTCGCAATAACGGCGATTCCAATCCGAATCCAGGCATAGTTTGCGTTATGTCTTATATCCTCTGCCACACCTGCTAATAGAACGCAACAAGAAATCAATCTTTACCGCATGAAAATTAATTTCTTCTTGATGGCAAAAACCTTTGTGACTCTTATTTACATCCCAGCCCCGGGACATGCATGTGCTTCATGCTCCAATATTCAAACCAGCCATTTCACACAGTTTTTCTTCCTTCTCCGATTTCTAGTCCTCTTTTACTTCCTTGCTTCTATTTCACTGACAATTTGCAGCAGCCTAGCCTACTCGAACATTCACTTTCATGTCCTTCCCCCTTTAAGTTGCCCTGTTCCCAGGGGCACATGTCCCTTTCGCACCAATGTTCAGTTGTGCCTCGAACAAAGTCAATCGGGTACTCACGCATCTGGCCGTTGGAAATGCCGCCGTTCAGCATGAACAGCGCATGCGGGGAACGCCGGCATTTCCAGACCTCGAGCGCGTGCGACTGCACAGGCAGCGCTTGCGCAGTGAACTTCGTAGATTTCATTCATGAAATCCGTGAGGGTAAGTCCTCAGAAGTTACACTTGAAAAAAGCAAGTGTAAAGTGGTTCATTGGCTGCGGAGGAAGAAACATTTTATCGTGGAGCTTCTGAAATGCAATATTTTTGTTTGGGAAAGGGAGGGAAGTTATTTTAAGAAATTTTAAGTAAGTTTTAAAGTTAAAATTTTTTTTTTTTAAAAGGGTTTTCAGAACGGTAGGTAGAAGGAGCAATTGTGGCTGTGTGAATGGAATGTGAGAATGAGTTATGTATGTATGTCCACATATATTCCTTTACGTATATGTATGTATGTTTTATATTCCTTTACTAATGTGTATGAATGTATGTTTTTAATTATGATTTTCAAATAAGTTACTTTCTCTGAAAGTCATAATTAAATAATACATTCATACACATAAGTAAAGGAATATATACATAACATGCAAAGGAATATATACAGACATACATACTTTCAGAAGCTCCACGATAAGAAATATCTTCCTCCGCAGCCTCTGGAGCAACTGTACCCATGCTTTTTTCATGTGTAAGTTGTAAGGACTTGACCTCACTGAAAGCAGTAATGAAAGCGGCGAATTATACTGCGCACGCGCTGCCTGTGCAGTCGCACGCGTTCTGCCTCTGAACCCCTTCGTTCAGAGGACAGGAAATGCCGGTTTTCCCCACATGCACTGTGCATGCTGAAAACCGGCATTTCATCCGGCCAGATGCGTAAGTACCCCGACCGTACTCGCGCAGTTGGAAGGGAATTACTGGGCCAACATTTTACATGTCAATAAAATGAAAAATTTAACAATTGCACGACTTGCCCCCTCGCATCTGCGACTGAGGGTCCAAGGAGGTGCATTGCGCAAGAGGTCATCATCGTACGTATCCTCACACTGTTCCCTTTGGGGAACTGTATGAAGTGGTGGAAGGATTTATGGCCGTGATTAACGCTCATTCCGTGACCGTAACCATCTTTGAACCAGACATTAGGGTGGTTAGTCCTATGGCGGGAGGGTTTTACGGGCTCCCACAACCCATCTGAGGGGGGGGGGGCCACCAACACCCACGGATGCAAGTATCCCGCTGGATGTCCACCCAGAATTTAAAGTTGGAACTCCGACTCCACTTGCCGGGACTGTCTGGAGTGGGGTTCAAAACCCTACTCCTTCTGGCCCAGCGGCGGGGATGCTTACTGCTACGCAAAAGGCCCACTCTGCACAAAAGGTGACACCCATACGTTTCCTGCGCCTTTTCCCTCCCCGTGACTGGAGTCCTATTTTGCCATTTCACGTTGCTAATCGGATTGGGCCTTTGTCATAGCGGTAGGATCCCCGCCGCTGGGCCAGATCAGGGTAGGGTTTAGAACCCCGCTCAAGACAGTCCCGGCAAGTGGAGTCGGAGCTCCGGCTCTAAATTCTGGGTTGACATCCAGCGGGATACTTGCGTCCGTGGGTGTGGGTGGCCCCCCCTCCTTGTATAGCTTGTGGGAGCCCGTAAAACCCTCCCGCCATAGGACTAACCGCCCTAATGGCTGGTTCAAAGATGGTTACGGTCACGGAATGAGCGTTAATCACGGCCATAAATCCTTCCACCACTTCATACAGTTCCCCAAAGGGAACAGTGTGAGGGTACGTACGATGATGACCTCTTGCGCAATGCACCTCCTTGGACCCTCAGTTGCAGATGCGAGGGGGCAAGTCGTGCAATTGTTAAATTTTTTATTTTATTGACATGTAAAATGTTGGCCCAGTAATTCCCTTCCAAATGCGCTAGTACGGTCGGGGTACTTACGCATCTGGCCGGATGAAATGCCGGTTTTCAGCATGCACAGTGCATGTGGGGAAATCCGGCATTTCCTGTCCTCTGAACGAAGGGGTTCAGAGGCAGAACGCGTGCGACTGCACAGGCAGCGCGTGCGCAGTATAATTCGCTGCTTTCATTAATGCTTTCAGTGAGGTCCAGTCATTACAACTTACACATGAAAAAAGCATGGGTACAGTTGCTCCAGAGGCTGCGGAGGAAGATATTTCTTATCGTGGAGCTTCTGAAAGTATGTATGTCTGTATATATTCCTTTGCGTGTTATGTATATATTCCTTTACTTATGTGTATGAATGTATTATTTAATTATGACTTTCAGAGAAAGTAACTTATTGGAAAATCATAATTAAAAACATACATTCATACACATTAGTAAAGGAATATAAAACATACATACATATACGTAAAGGAATATATGTGGACATACATACATAACTCATTCTCACATTCCATTCACACAGCCACAATTGCTCCTTCTACCTACCGTTCTGAAAACCCGTTTAAAAAAAAAAAATTAAAGTTTAAAACTTACTTAAAATTTCTTAAAATAACTTCCCTCCCTTTCCCAAACCTAAATATTGCATTTCATAAGCTCCTCCATAAAATATATCTCCTTCCCCAGCCAATGAACAACTTTACACTTGCTTTTTTCAAGTGTAAGTTCTAGGGACTTACCCTCACTGAATCCATCAGTGAAATCTACAAAGTTCACTGCGCAAGCGCTGCCTGTGCAGTCGCACGCGCTGTGAATAGACCTCGGGTCTGGAAATGCCGGCATTCCCCGCATGCGCTGTTCCTGCTGAACGCCGGCATTTCCAACGGCCAGATGCGTGAGTAACCCGACCGTACTCACGCTTCTGGCCTGGAATTTCTGGCCCGTTGTGTCCATGGTAGTTGGCGCGTTTCTCTAAGTAGATGAGGTGCGTGAGCGACCAGCGGCGCTTCGGAGCTGAGAATGAGGGTTGAAATATGCGCTTATTGCAATCTGGGGCGGTACATTGCCGACTCATTCTTGTTTGCTTAAATCAGCAAATTCCTGATTGCCTCTGACTTTGAGAGTGTAAAATGTGATCAAAGTGAAGTATCGATCAAACTGTACAATGACGCCGTGGTAAACAGATTATCTGGTGATGGAAATGTGGCTTCCTGCCGATTGCCCTCTGACACCATGGCTTTGCAGTAAAGAAGGATATAGAAGGGTTTTCCAAGCACCGTTCATGCCATGCGGCTGCTGGTGGTGAAAATGTTGGATTGCTAATCCATTATGCTCTGCACGCATGTGTTCGTTATTTTTCATTCATGGGATGTGGGCGCCGCTGGCAAGGTCTATCCCTAACTGCCCTTGAGAGGATGGTGTTGAACTGTCTTCCTGAACCCCTGCAATCTGTGCAGTGAAGGTTCTCCCACAGTGCTGTTAGGGAGTTCGAAGATTTTGACCCAGCAACGATGGAGGAACGGAGATATATATCCAAGTAAGGATGGCGTGTAATCTAGAGAGGAACTTGCAGGTGATGGTGTTCCCATGCACCTCCTGCTCTTGTCCATCGAGGTGATAGAGGTCGGGGAACTGCGAGGTGCTTTCGAAGAAACTTTGGCGAGTTGGTACAGTGCATCTTGTAGATGGTACACACTGCAGCCACTTTACGCCGGTGGTGGAGGGAGTGAATGTTTAAGGTGGTAGATGGGGTGCTAATCAAGCGGGCTGCTTTGTCCGGGATGGTGTCGAGCTTCTTGAGTGTTGTTGAAACTGCACTCATCCAGGCAAGTGGAGAGTATGCCATCACACTCCTAACTTGTGTCTTGTAGATGGTGGAAATGCTTTGGGGAGTCAGATCGTGAATCATTCACCGCACGATACATAGTCTCTGACCTGCTCTTGTAGCAAAGTATTTACATAACTTGTCCAGTTAAGTGTCTGGTCAATGGTGACTCCCACGTTGTTGATTGTGAGGGTTTGGGCGATGGCAATACCGTTGAATGTCAAAGGAAGGTGGGTACACTCTCTTGTTGGAGATGGTCATTGCCTGGCACTTGTTTGGCACGAATGTTACTTGACACATATCAGCCGAAGCCTGAATGTTGTCCATCTCTTGATCCATGCGGGCACAGACTGCTTCATTATCTGAGGAGTTGTAGATGGAACGGAACACTGTGCAACCATCAGGGAACATCCCCACTTTGAATGTATGATGGAGGGAAGGTCATTGATGAAGCAGCAGAAGATGGTTGGGCCCAGGACACTGCCCTGAGGAACTCCTGCAGTGATATTCTGGTGCTGAGGTGATTGACCTCCTAACAAACACTTTGCGCTCGGAATGACTGCAGCCAGTGTAGAGTTTTCTCGCTGATTCCCATTGACTTGAGCTTTTGCTAGGATTCCTTAGTGTCACACTGGGGCAAATGTTTCCTTGATGTCAAGGACAGTCACTCTCACCTCACCACTGTATTTCAGCTCTTTTGCCCATGTTTGAACCAAGGCTCTAATGAGGTCTGGAGCCGAGTGCTCCTGGTGTAACCCAAACTGAGCATCAGTAAGCAGGTAATTGGTGAGTAAGTGCAGCTAGATCGACCTGGCAACAACATCTTCCATCACCCTGTTGATTTAATTTAGGCTGATAGCACGGTGATTGACTGGCTGTATTTTTTCTGAGGTTTTTAGGGCAAGACAAACCTGGGCAGTTTTCCACATTGTCGGGTAGATGGCAACGTTGTAGCTGTACTGGAACAGCTTGGCTAGAGGCATGTCTATTTCTCTAGTACAACTCTTCAGCACGAGAGCCGGGATATTGTCGGAGCCTACAGCCTTTGCTGCATCAATTGCACTCAGCCGTTTCTTGATATCACGTGGAGTGAATCAAATTGGCTGAAGACTGGATTCTGCGGTGGTGTGCACGTCAGGAGGAGGCCCAGATCAATCACCCACTTGGCACTGCCGGCTGAAGATGGTTGCAAACGCTTCAGCCTTATTTGTTGCACTTACGTGCTGCTTTCTGCCATCATTGATGGGTATATTCATGGAGCCTCCTCCTCCCGTTAGTCATTTTATTTTTCACCACCATTCATGACTTGATGTGATTGGACTGCAGAGCTTTGATCAGATCTGTTGTTTATTTGATTGCTTAGCTCTGTCATAACATACTGCTTATGCTGTTTAGCATGCGTGTAGTCCTGTGTTGCAACTTCCCCAGTTTGGCACCGCATCTTTAGATAAGCCTGGTGCTGCTCCTGGCAAGCTCTTCTACACTCCTCACTCAACCAGCGTTGGTCCGCTGGCTTGATGGTAATGATAGAGCGAGAGACATGCCCAGCCATAATGTTACTGATTGTGCTGGAATACAATTCTGCTGCAGCTGACGGTCCACAGCGCCTCATGCGTTTCCAGATTGGAGCTACTCTATCTGTCCTGAATCTAAAATAAAAACAGAAAATTCAGGAAAAACTCAGCAAGTCATGCAGAATCTGTGGAAAGAGAAACAGAGGCAAAGTTGCAGGTAGACGATGTAATGATATCAGCAAATAGTATTTGCCTGTTTAATTATGATGCCTTACCAGCATATTTGCCTGTTTGATTATTTATGCCTGACCAGCAGAGGGCATGTGAGAGACAAAGAGTTTAGTTTTAGTTTCGTTTTAGATGGATCTCTAACATGGTGTCTCCTGTAATGCTGTTAACTGAGTTGAACAAACCTCAGATAAAAAGACATCTCTTTTATGAATGTGTCGTCATTGAACCCACATACAAATCAATACAGACGACTTTTAATAAAAACTGCAAACGTGGAGCTGTAACAGGTTTTAAGCAAATACAGAGGCAGGGAAAGTGGGGGAGTGGAGGAAACGACAAACGGGAATGCCTCTGATAGGATGGAAGGCAGAAGTGACGTGAATCTATCCCATTTAGCACGGTGGTAGTGTTACTCAACATGATGGATTGTGTCCTCCGTGTGAAGGCTTGACTTTGTCTCCACAAGGAGTGTGCGGTGGACCCACCTAGCAATTAGGCCCTGGACAGCTGCATCTGCAACAGCTAGGTTTGTGAAGAGGAATTCAAGTATGATTTTCGCTCGTGATGGTTCTCTTGTCACCAGCCGCTAGCCCAGCCTGGCGTGGTGCTACCGAGCCAAACTACAGGCGATGGACTTTTAAGCCCTCCATCCAGGATACATTCTGTGTCCTGTGGTATTCATAAGGAGGAGTAATGACTCACCAGCTGCTGGGAGGCGGTAGGTGGCAACCAGAAGCTGGTTCCCTTGGTGTTGGAGGAATCTGGGAGGTTGACTGTTAATCATGATTCTGTAATGACATTCTCAGGCTGTTGTTTGACTAGTCTGTGGGACAGCTCTCCCAATTTTGGCACAAGTACCCAGATGTCGCTGAGGAGGACTTTGCAGGGTTGACTGGGATGGGCATACCATTGTCGTGTCCTAATCTGACGCAGAGTTCAATGTCTAATTGTCTGCTCGGTTTTATTTCTCTTAAACTTTTTTGAAGTGGTTTGATACAACTGAGCGCAGATAAAATTGAACTACATTGCAATGGAGCTTGAGTCACAGAGACCAGACCGGGTGAGAGTGAATACAAATCCAATAGCTTCATGGTCACATTACCTATACTAGCTTTTTAATTCCAGATATTTTAATTAATGGAATTTACTTTTAAAGCTGCCGTGGTGTGATTTGAACTCACGTCTGCAGATAATTAGACCAAGCTTCGGGATTACTAATTCAGAAGCTTCACAACTATGCTAACGTAAGCTGTTTCTGTTTCTGTCAACAATGCTGTTTACAATCTTTGACTCTCCTCATTCACTTATATATCCCAGTCCATCTACTTTACAATCCATTGATATATCCCAGTCCATCTATTGTCCCAATCCATTGATATATCCCAGTCTATTGACTTTCCCAATCCATTGATATATCCCAGTCCATTGATTTTCCCAATCCATTGATATATCTGTCCATCTACTTTACAATCCATTGATATATCCCAGTCCATTGATTTTCCCAATCCATTGATATATCCCAGTCCATCTACTTTACAATCCATTGATATATCCCAGTCCATCTACTTTCCCAATCCATTGATATATCCCAGTCTATTGTCTTTCCCAATCCATTGATATATCGCAGTCTATTGTCTTTCCCAATCCATTGATATATCCCAGTCCATTGACTTTCCCAATCCATTGATATATCCCAACCCATTGACTTTCCCAAGCTGTGAATTTGCAAAAGGCCTTTGATAAGTTACCACAATGTAGACTCGGGACTAAGGTCAGAGCATGTGCAGTCACGGGACAAGTAGCAGAAGGCAGAGCAAATTGGCTGCAAAAATAAGGCAGAGTGGGGTTAATCTGACTGACAGCAGGCCGAAAGTGATGTTTCACAACGATCGGTGATGGCTACTGCTTTACAACATTTAAACAAATTGTTTGGACTGAGGAATCTGAATTGCATTTTCAGAATTGCGTTTGACACCAAATTGGGCGGTATAGTTAAGACTGAAAAAGATTGCGACAAAATACAAGATGATAACAAACCTGCAGGTTGGGAGTGTAAATGGCAATTTAATTTAAATATAAAATGCATGAGGTTGTAGGAACGGAGGTTCCTAACGAAAAGACTGAGTTCGACTCGCAATCAAAACAACAAACTTTAATGGAACAAAACAGGTTTTAACTAGAAACTGCTGGAATACATCGAATACAGGTCTGCTCTCTTTGAAGGCTCCACAAGGACTGATCCTCTGGTCCGAAGGCTGACGTCATGACGTCATCACGTTCTTCCTGCCATTGGGGAATCACGTGACGAATGGCATGACATCATCACGTTGAAACCGCGCTGTAAAGGTAACTAGACATAGTGCAGTTAGACAGTGTAATTAAAGGTACAGACACAGGCTGTAACTACATTGCTGTTAAAGGAATTATGTACAACTGCTCTGAGTCCTTTGGTGGCTCCGCCACATGCGCCCCCCCAGAATTGTCTTTAACAGAAAAAGTGAGACGAGGAGGAGGTCTGATCAACTTCGATAACCTGGCAGAGGAAGTTGATGAATGGTGGTCGAGCTGGCAGGCGACTGTAGCTGAGCTGGTGCAGCGGGTGTAGTCGAACTGGCGGGCAGCTGTGGTTGAACCGGCACGGCGGCTGCGGGCGGATGGCCATGTTTCGGTGGCTGAGCGATGATGACTGGGCTATCGAAGTCCAGATGAGCCGGCTTCAAGCAGTCCACCGAAATGTGATCCGGCTTCCCTCCGACGTCGACCGCAAAGGACTTGTCTCCTGGTTCGATGACATGGAAGGGACCAGTGTAAGGTGGCTGAGCGGGTCCCGGTGAGCGTCATGACGGATGAAGATGTACTCGATGCTATTCAGCTCAACTGGCACGTGGGAGCTCTGTAGGTTGTGGTTTGATGTAGGCACCGGGACGAAACACTTGGCCGCTTCCTGGTGGCTGACGAGTTGCTGGGAGGTGGACCATGGCTCCGTGGGAGAAGGGAGGAAATCACCAGGAACTCGGAGTGGCTGGCCGTAAACAAGCTCTGCTGAAGATGATTGCAGGTTGTCCTTGGGCGCCGTGCGAAGACCCAACAGGACCCAAGGGAGCCTGTCCACCCATCCCGCACCTTGAAGACTGGCCCGTAAGGAGGCTTTAAGTGACCTGTGGAATCGTTCGCACAGGCCGTTCGCCTGTGGATGATAGGCGGTGGTGCGATGAAGTTTGGCACCGAGCCCCTGAGCTACAGCGTTCCAAAGCTCCGAGGTAAATTGTGGCCCACGATTGGAGGAGGTGTCTGCCGGCACTCCGAAATGAGCCACCCAACAGGAGATGAAGGCTCTAGCGACGTCCGCTGAAGTGGTGGAAGCCAAAGGATTTGCCTCTGGCTACCTGGTGGTGCGGTCCACCACAGTGAGGAGATGAGTAAAACCACGGGAAGGTGGTAGTGGTCCCACAAGGTCCACATGTACGTGGTCGAAACAATGCTCCGGAACAACGAACGGAGCCACTGGTGCTTTGACATGCCGCTGGACCTTGGCCTTCTGGCAGACCATGCAGGTGTTGGCCCAGTCCCGGACATCCAGGTGCATACCCTTCCAGATGAATTTTGTCGACATTAGACGTTGTGAAGCCCGCATACCAGGGTGCGACAATCCGTGTATTGCATTGAAAACCTTCTGGTGCCACGCGGCTGACACAATAGGTCGGGGAACGCCCATGGAGACATCGCAAAGGAGCGTGGTGCCCACGGCCTGGAAGCTGACGTCAGCCGGTTGGAAACTCGACGGGACGGTTCTGTATGATTGAAGCTCTGGATCCGAAATCAGATCTTCAGCCATGCGAGCGTAGTCAATTCCAAGATGGACCGCCGCACGGGAGAGGCAATCTGCCACCAGGTTGTCTTTACCAGACACATGTTGAATGTCCGTAGTGAATTCCAAAATGAACGTCAGGTGACGTTGCTGACGCGCTGACCACGGTTCGGTGGTCTTTGACATGATGAAAGTCAGCAGCTTGTGGTCAACAAAAGCCGTGAAGGGACGACCTTCTAACAAAAACCTGAAATGGTGGATGGCCAGAAAAAGGGCCAGCAACTCCCGATTGAAGGTGCTGTATTTTCTTTCATTTTTTCTCAGCTGCTGGCTGAAAAACGCCAGCGGTTGCCACGTGCCATTGACCCATTGCTCCTGAACTGCACCTATGGCGTAGTCGGACGCGCCTGTGGTAAGGGCGATGGTGGTGTCTGGAAGAGGGTGTGTCAACATGGTGCTCTTGGTGTTCCCGAATGCCTGGTCCATCTCGGCCATCCAGCCGATTGGGTCTTTGCCGGACTTGCCCTTGAGGGCCTCGTACAAAGGCTGCATAAGCAGAGCCGCCTTGGGGACGAATCGGTGGTAGAAATTCACCATCCCAAGGAACTCTTGGAGGGCCCAGACGGTCTGCGGGTGCGGGAAAGAAGTAACAGCCTCCACCTTCATTGCCAGGGGGACGGTGCCATCCGAGGAGATGCGGTGTCCCAAAAAATTGATGCTTTGCAGGCCAAACTGGCACTTGGCCGGGTTGATGATTAACCCATGCTGGCTAAGGCGTGTGAAAAGAGTACGCAAATGACCGAGGTGCTCTTCTTTGCTAGCACTGGCGATGAGGATGTCATTGAGATAAACGAAAATGAAAGGCAGGTCTCGGAGCACAGAGTCCATTAGTCACTGGAAAGCTTGTGCTGCATTCTTTAGACCGAATGGCATTCGTAGGAACTGAAAAAGCCCGAACGGTGTGATAACAGCGGTTTTTGGAACGTCCTGCGGATGAACGGGCACCTGGTGATGCCCGCGGACGAGGTCAACTTTAGAGAAGGTGGAATTTCCCGCCAAATGGGCTGAAAAATCTTGGATATGTGGGATCAGGTACCGATCAGGTGTAGTGGCATCATTCAGGCATCGGTAGTCGCTGCATGGCCGCCAGCCACCACCAGGTTTTGGCACAATGTGGAGAGGCGAAGACCAGGGACTATTTGATCGTTGAATAATTCCCAGCCACTCCATTGTATCAAACTCCGCCTTCGCAGCCGTGAGCTTGCCAGGTTCCAGCCTTCGAGCCCGTCATGGTGATATGGTGCTCCACACCATGCTTCGTGACCGAGGAAGAGAAAGTGGGCCTGGTCAGCTCCCGGAACTCCCCGAGGAGACGAGTGAATTCATCCGGCGATGGGTACATGCAGGCAACAGACCACGGCACGACAGTGCTGCGGTGGCAGGGGATCGAGTTGGAAGTGGCCGTGTTGATCAACCGGCAGTGCCGGACATCGATGAGGAACCCGTTTACACACATAAAATCCACCCGTAGGATGGCCTGCGAGACCTTGGCTGAGACGAACTCCCAACAGAAGCGCTGACCACCGAAGCACAGTTGGAGCCGCCGCTTCCTGAAGGTACGAATAGCCGCGCCATTAGCTGCCTCGAGGGAAAGGCTGTGGCCCCCAGCTTGGAGATCAAGCCTCGACACAGGCAATATACTGCACTGCGAACCAGTGTCACAAAGAAAACGGTGACCTGATAGGGAGTCTGTGATGTAAAGAAGCTTCCCTGAAGTTCCGATGGCCATCGCAGTCGCGGTGTGCCCTTTAGACCCAGTCCTCCTTCGCGAGAAACACTGCGGGAGCTTTGTTGTTTATTTTTTGGGCGAAAAACTGCAGGGAGGACGGCAGTGTCTGGCTTTCGTGCCAAAACGGGCGTGGTAGGAGCACCAGCCCGCCGCCTGAGGAGCTGGAGTCGCGTCTGTGGGGGCCGCGTGCCTTGTGGCCATGCAGCACTGCTGGGTTACGGTGAATATCTTATCTGCTTCTGCCGCGAGTTCAGCACAGTCTATGATCGCAGAACTGGCTAAGGCAGCTTGCACTGGTTCTGGAAGCTGGCAGAGGAACAACTCCCTAAAAAGGAAGCATTCCGGTTCGGCACCTAAGAGTGTGAGCATTTGGCTCATGAGCTCGGATGGTTGGAGTCCCCGAGGCCGGGCATAGCGAGAAGTCTGCGAGCGCGCTCCGACTTCGAGAGGCCGAAGACCTGCAGCAACCGCGCCTTTAAAGTATCGTACTTGCCATCATCCGGTGGGCTACCGAGGAGGCTGACGATCCGCGAGGCTGTGGTGCTGTCGAGGGCGGAGACCACGTAGTAGTAACGGGTTGAATCTGCGACGCTGTTCCGGATGGCAAATTGAGCTTCAGCCTGGATAAACCACGCGGCTGATTGTGGCAGTTTCAGGGTCACGGCGTTCGTGTCCATGATGAATATCTTCCACGAAAACTGTTTGTAGAAATCGGGGTCACCAATGTAGGAACGGAGGTTCCTAACGAAAAGACTGAGTTCAACTCAGGCAATCAAAACAACGAACTTTAATGGAACAAAACAGGTTTTAACTAGAAACTGCTGGAATACATCGAATACAGGTCTGCTCTCTTTGAAGGCTCCACGAGGACTCCCCTCTGGTCTGAAGGCTGACGTCATGACGTCATCACGTTCTTCCCGCCATTGGGGGATCACGTGACGGACGGCATGACGTCATCACATTGAAACCGCGCTGTAAAGGTAACTAGACATAGTGCAGTTAGACAGTGTAATTAAAGGTACAGACACAGGCTGTAACTACATTGCTGTTAAAGGAATTATGTACAACCGCTCGGAGTCCTTTGGTGGCTCCGCCACAAGGCGTTGTATTTTGGTAGGAGGAAAGGCGGCTACACACTCTGACAAAATGTTATATTAAGCTTGTATAGAGCATTAATCAGACCACAGTTTGGTCTCCATATTACAATGGATATAGCGGCACTGGATAAGGGAAAAAATATTCACTGGGATGATAGCGGACATGTAAGGTTACACCTATCTGGAAAGACCGGGCAGGCAGGGGCTATATTCTCAAGAAAAGAGAAAGCTGATGCGTGATTTAATAGAGGTGTTTAAAAATTATCAAGGGGAAGAGGTAGAGAAAATGTTTCCGATTGTGGGGCTCTCCAAATATAGGGGTGATACGTACAAGATCGCCACTAATAAATCCAACAGGAAATCAGGGTTCACTTCTTGACCTGGAGGGCATTTAGAATGCAGAAATCACAACCACTTAGTGTTTGTTGAGGAGACGAGCGTAGATTTAAGGGAAACTAGAAAAGTACAGTCTACCAGTCAGAACCCCAGTTCCTCGTGGGGAAGGTAAATGCAGATACTAACATTGAGAAAATGTTTGACATCTCGAGTGTGACACCTGGAGTGATATGAAGAGCGTCACTGATGATGCGTGGAGGTGTCGCGGACATCAAGCGGTATGCAGTTGGTCTTGTAAACCTCAGTCCATGCTCTGTTGGTTTTAAATATTTAAGGCTATGTTTACGGTGCACCCCATCTGTAGTGTCCGTGTGTTGATAAAGACACTGAAGACAGGAGTTGGTTCATAGGTATTTACTAAGCAAAGTCTGGGGGGGGGTTCTAACGGATATACACAATATACAGGCTTATATAGCCCGAGTGGCAATTACCGGCATTACAGCACACCTGGGGCTCTTAAAGGCACATACACTACAATTCCTCCCCTTTTAGCTAACCAGTACATCATATTTTAAGTAATTATTAATTACATGTTATAAGCAAAATAATATACATTGCTGTAGTTAATTAATTATAAGTCAGTTTCTCAGGAGGCTTCCTGACTCGGTCCGGATAATGCCTCGGGGGTGTAGTAGTTTCTGGTGGTGTAGTAGGTTCTTCTGGCAAGGCTGATTTGGCTTGAATGCCAGTGTCGGGTTCATCGGGTTCCAGTATCACCGGATCGGAGGTAGATATGGGTATCTCTACTTCATCGTTAGATGTATAGAGTTGTGGTGTAGGTTGTCCCTTTTCGGATGCCTTTATGATTTGGTCAGCATGGCGCCTTATTATGCTTTCTCCGATGTCCACGGTATACATCAGTGGTCCTAGTCGTGTGCAGATAGTTCCAGGCTGCCATTTCTCGGTACGGTAGTCCCGGGCCAAAACTTGTTGACCTATCTGGAAGGTTCTAGTTGGCCTTTCATTCATGCCTTGAAACTGCCGGTTCTCCACGTTCCTTCTGTTGTTGGGCTTGACCAAATCCAGCCGGCATCTTAGGTTTCTATTGATGAACATCATGGCGGGAGTTTGGTTGGTAACCATATGTGTTGCATTCCTGTACGCAAACAAGAAGTTATCTACCTTATGTTGTAGATTTATGTCTTCATTACCCATGGCCTTTATGGCCTTCTTGAAGGTCTGGACATACCTTTCAGCCAATCCATTGGTGGCGGGATGGTATGGGGTGGACGTGTAGTGCTTAACCCCATTGTTTTTTAAGAACTTTCTGAATTCTTCGGACACAAATTGCGGTCCATTATCAGAACAGATCTGTTCCGGCAGCCCATTCCTGGCAAATATGGTCCTTAATACTGTGATGGTTTTTTCCGTGGTGGTGGAGGACATCTTTATTACCTCCGGCCATTTGGAGTGTGCATCAACCGCGATTAAGAACATCGAGTCCATAAATGGACCAGCAAAGTCGATGTGCACCCTTTGCCAGGGAGATGAGGGCCACTCCCATGGATGTAGAGGGGCTTGTGGTGGAGCGTTTTGGACCTTCTGGCATCCTAGGCAGCTCTTGGTCATTTCTTCGATGTCTCCATCGATACCTGGCCACCATACAAACGCCCTAGCTAGGTTCTTCATTTTCACTCCACCCAGATGCCCCTCGTGAAGCTCCTTTAGCACTTTATCCTGGAGTTTGGGTGGAATTACCACTCTGGATCCACACATCAAGGTTCCTCGGCACACTGACAGCTGTTCTCTTCTTTGCGAGAATGCTGGCAACAGTGGTTCGCCATGTGCTGGCCATCCCTTCACTGTTAAATCGTAGACCCGTGAGAGAGTCGGGTCATTTCTCGTCTCCCTTTCAATGGCAGAATTTGTTACTGGTAGACATTCCACTATGGTAGCATGGAACATCTCTACTGGGTCTACTGTTGGTGCCTCTTCTACCGTTGGCAACGGTAGGCGCGATAAACCGTCAGCATTCCCATGCTGTTTTGATCCTTTGTATTCTATGTTGTATTGGTGTGCCCCTAGAAAAAGGGACCACCTCTGTAGCCTTTGCGCTGTCATAATGGGAACACCTTTTTTAGGGTTGAATATGGAGATGAGGGGTTGATGGTCAGTCAACAAGGTAAATTTTTGTCCGTGTAGGTAATGGTTGAATTTCTTCACTCCCCATACCAGGCTGAGTGCTTCCCTGTCGATTTGGGCATAGTTACGCTCAGCTGAGTTTAATGAGCGTGACGCAAAAGCCATCGGTCGTTCTGAGCCATCAGGGAATTTATGGGATAATACTGCTCCTATGCCGTAAGGGGATGCATCGCACGCCAGTCTGATTGGCAGTGATGGGTTGTAATGAGCCAAAACTTCTTCGGATGTGATTAAGTCTTTGCATTTGTGGAAGGCACGTTTACAGTCTTCGTTCCATTTCCAAATCACTCCTGTTTGTATAAGTTCATTAAGAGGGTGTAGAAGAGTTGATAAGTTCGATAAAAATTTATGATAGTAATTTATTAATCCCAGGAACGACCTTAATTGTGAAACATTTTCAGGTGCTAGGGCTTTTATGACCGCTTCAATTTTTTCAGGTGACTTATGCAACCCTTCATTATTAATTATGTGGCCACAATATGATATCTGATTTTGGAAAAATTCGCACTTGGGGCGATTCGCTCATAGGCCCCGTTCTTTCAGCCTAGTGAGCACCTGCTCCAAATTGGCAAGGTGCTCGTTGTCGTTTTCTCCTGTTACAAGGATGTCGTCTAGGTAGCATTGAGTCCCCGGAATCCCTTGCAGGACTTGCTCCATAGCTCTTTGCCAGATAGCTGGAGCTGATGCTACTCCAAAAACCAGTCGATTGTACTGGTACAGGCCTTTGTGTGTGTTTATCGTGAGATACTTTTTAGAGGCCTCCTCAACCTCCATCTGTAGATATGCCTGTGCCAAGTCAATTTTGGTGAAACGTTTCCCTCTGGATAGTGAGGCGAAAATATCTTCTATCCTCGGAAGAGGATACTGTACTGTGTGAAGGACCGGGTTTACAGTCACCTTGAAGTCTCCACAGATGCAAATTTTTCTCTGTTCTTCAGAATTATCTTTATTCAATGCTTTTTTCATGACTGGAATGATGGGTGTTGCCCACTCGCTCCAATCTATTTTGGATAATACACCTGTTTTTTCCAAATTCTCCAGCTCTGCCTCGACTGCTGGACGTATTGCGTATGGCACCGGTCTTGCCTTAAAAAATTTGGGAATTGCTGCATCTTCCACTTTTATTGAGGTGGTGATGCCTTTCAAGGTTCCTAGTTTCTCTTGAAACACTTCCTTGGCGTTGGCCAAGATGTCTTTTAATCGTTCAGGTATGACATCATCATCATTTTTTTCCTTACTGGTCACCGTCAGTGCCTGAATGGAGTGCCAGTCTAAACGTATTTTTCTGATACATTCATGCCCCAACAGCGGTGGACCACCATCTTGTAGAACGTATAAATACAACTTCGGTATTTCCTTGCCGTTGTATACAACAGGCACCCTTATTTTTCCTTTGGGGTATACTTTCTGCCCCGTATATGTTTTCAAGATAATGGATGTGTCTTTTAAAGGTATATGCGGAAATAGCCGCTCGTAATCCCATCGATTTATGACGGTCAGAGCTGATACTGTATCTAGCTCCATTTTAACTGGGGACCCTGCTATTGTGAGGGTAACCCAAATGGTCTGGTAATCTTCTTTGGCAATTACATTATGTAATTTGAGAGAGCTTAGTCTCTTGTTCTCGGAGTCGCTATCGCTCTTCTGGTCTTCGGAGCTACTGTCCGTCATCATTTGTACCTTTCTGTGCTTTTCCTTATTGATTCTTTTCCTGTTAGTGGATTTTTTGTTTCCAGATCGGCACACACGTGGAATGTGTCCCATCTTTCCGCATTGCCTGCATGCTTAGACCTTGAACCAGCAGTCCCTCTGGTCATGGGTGGATCTGCCGCAGTGATAACATCTCTTGAAACCCCGTGTCATTTCATGGGTGCCGAAGTCCTGTGGCCTTTGCTGTATCTCTGCAGCTCCTATTGCACTAAAAGCTTTGTCCAGTGTTAAATCTTTCTCAGAAAATAGCCTTTTTTGTGTTTCTACACTTAGGGGATCGCAGACGAATTTGTCTCGCAGAGAATCTGCCAGTCCTGCCTCGAATTGGCAGTGTAGGGTATCAACAATCTCCTTAAAATTCTTGTCCATCGGTTCAGCTGGAGTGATTAAGTTTCATAACAGCTTGTATGTCTTTGCGCCCATTAGATCCAGAAGTACTGAAGCTTTTTTTTTATCTTTTATTCCATTTGCGGTGCAATATATCTCCACTCTTTCCACATATGTGGTCCAATCCTCTATCTCGTTATCAAAAGCATCAATATTGCCAGAATTAGGAATCTTAGAAAAGATATGGCGCTTCCCGCGCTTTTCTTTCTTTTCTGTAGAAAAGATATGGTGCTTCCCGCGCTTTCCCGCCGCTGCTGCCGATGACAACGCTGTTTCCCGCGGTTTCCGTTCTTTTTTTATTTTTTATTTATTTACAGTTGGAGACTCGTTCCCGCCGGACTCTCTCTGTAGGTCTGAACGCCGACCTGCTTGCAGCCGCGCCGGCCATCTCCCGAGTGCTCCCTCCCAGTCCGTTATTGCTTGCCTCTGATTTCGCTGCCTGTCTCAGCTGTAGAGCCAGCCACTGGAGCCCCAGCCTGATGCCCAGGAAGGATTAGCGCAGTACCTGCCACCAGCTTGGCCAGCTAGTGAAACCACAGCTTCTCTCACTTCCTTGAGTCTTCTGGATGCCCGAGGAATCGATGTCCTTGAGGTGCTGCCGAATTGCAGGTAAGTCCGTTTCCACTTCATCGCCACTGTAGTGTACGTGTGTTGATAAAGACACTGAAGACAGGAGTTGGTTCATAGGTATTTACTAAGCAAAGTCTGGGGGGGGGGGGTTCTAACGGATATACACAATATACAGGCTTATATAGCCCGAGTGGCAATTACCGGCATTAAAGCACACCTGGGGCTCTTAAAGGCACATACACTACACCATCCAAGGCCAGTATATCCTTCCTGTGGTGCGTTACCATAAACCAAATGAAGTACTCCAGATGGGGTCTAACAAAGGCTCGATACACTGAACCATAACTTGTTCCCTTTTGACCAAAATGTGCGGGTTAGGTTGATTTGGCTATGATAAATTGACCCTTAGTGTTAGGGGATTAAATATGTGGGGTTACGTGGGGTTACGGGGATAGGGTGGGATATGTGTCAGTGCAGGCTCGATGGGCCGAAATGGCCTCTATCTGCACTGTGGGGATTCTGTGTGATTCTGTGTGTATTCCAGACCGCTTCAGATAAATCCAACATTCCTTCATCCTATTGACTAGGCGACTCGCAATTTACTCAACAGATATTAAATGGAATGGGACCCTGCGGACCACTATCAGTGTTTATTTTTAGCGTCTTCATAGTGAAGAAAGTGTGCTGGTAAGTGAGATTCCCATAGTGACATTTTAGTAACAGGGCACGTCTCCCTTGTATTATATACAGGCCTAAGGTAAAGGCTGTTAGATCCTGAATTAATGTATAATGTAAACCACTGAATTTGGTGAATTGTAGGTGAGCTCAACACCAGCAGTTTAATTACCCTTTTCATGTTATCATTCCTCTGATAAACATACGAAGGTGACTGAAATATCTGGGGCCTGAATGTGTGCGAGACACTGCTCTTAATTTACTAGGTAATGTGGGCAGCACGGTGGCATAGTGGTTAGCACTGTTGCCTCACAGCGCCAGGGACCCGGGTTCGAATCCGGCCTCGGGCGACTGTCTGTGTGGAGTTTGCACATTCTCCCCGTGTTTGCGTGGGTTTCCTCCGGGTGCTCCGGTTTCCTCCCACTGTCCAAAGATGTGCGAGTTAGGTTGATTGGCTATGATAAATTGACCCTTAGTGTTAGGGGGATTAAATACGTGGGGTTACGGGGATAGGGTGGGATATGTGTTGGTGTAGGGGTTACGGGGATCGGGTGGGATATGTGTCGGTGCAGGCTCGATGGGCCGAAATGGCCTCTATCTGCACTGTGGGGTTTCTGTGATTCTGTGATGACAAGCTGTCTCACCTTGTCCAGAACTGTGGAGCCAGAGGACATGGCCTGAAATCGAATGGGGGTAAATTCAAAGCTAATCTCAGGAAACATTATTCCAGTGAGCGACTGTTGATCTCTGGAATACACGTGTTCTCTCGAGGACAGGGGAATTCCGTGGAACACGAGCAGCAAAATTGGAATTAGAATAAGGCGGAACTGAGGGGAACACTGTAACTGAGAAATTAGAAATGGAGAAGCAGAAAATGAAGTGGAACAAAGTAACTATTAAATGGAACCTGAATAAACGGACTATAGGCGAACACAGTAATGATTTGCGCATTAATTAGAAATAGAGCACAGGGGAACATGGCAACTGAAATTAGAAATATGAACCAGGGAAAGACAATAAATGTTCATTTAGATGTATAGAACAGGGGTAGACAACGACTGTTCAATTAGAAGTAGATGACGAGGGGATTCAGGGCAATAAACTAAATGTCTAATTAAAAGTAGAATAACAGGGTATGTAGGGGTAACACGGTAACTGTTTATTTGGAAGTAGACAATAACTGCCCCGAGACCGGAGAAGCAGCGGACCTGCGCGGGAGCAACCAGAGGCGGCGGAGGTTAAAAGGGGGCAACCAGAGGCAGCGAGGACCACAGCCCCGAGGCCGGAGAAGCAGCGGACCTGCGCAGGAGCAACCAGAGGCGGCGGAGGTTAAAAGGGAGCAACCAGAGGCAGCGAGGCCCACAGCCCCGAGACCGGAGAAGCAGCGGACCTGCACGGGAGCAACCAGAGGCGGCGGAGGTTAAAAGGGAGCAACCAGAGGCAGCGAGGCCCACAGCCCCGAGACCGGAGAAGCAGCAGACCTGCGCGGGAGCAACCAGAGGCATACCAATCCAGGTTCCGGGAGAGAGGTAAAAAGTAATCCAAGTGT
Organism: Somniosus microcephalus; assembly: GCF_052327205.1. Taxonomy (NCBI): domain Eukaryota; kingdom Metazoa; phylum Chordata; class Chondrichthyes; order Squaliformes; family Somniosidae; genus Somniosus; species Somniosus microcephalus. The sequence continues at coordinate 514,267 of NC_141017.1, read as the reverse complement.
GACGTCAGCCGGAAGCAGGTAAGTGATTGGTTGGTGAGTATTTCTCTCTTTTCAATACAAGCTTGAATTCTGTGGTGTTCAATTTCTAGGGTCTCTGTGTTGTAGTGGGGACAGTTGGTAAATAAAGCGCCCTAGAGTATACCTGGAACTGGGGTGTTGAATACATTTTTAAATGAATTAAAGGAGTAAGTCATGGCAGGAGAGCTCAGACCTGTGTTCTGCTCCTCTTGCTCCATGTGGGAAGTCAGGGACGCTGCCAGTGTCCCTGATGACCATGTGTGCGGGAAATGCATCCAGCTGCAGCTACTTGTAGACCGCATTGCGGCGCTCGAGCTGCGGGTGGATGAGTTTTGGAGCATGCGCGATGCTGAGAGGGTCGTGGATAGCACGTTTAGTGAGTTGTTCACGCCACAGAGTAGGGCTGCACAGGCAGAAAGAAATTGGGTGACCATCAGGCGGAGCAACAGAGGCAGGCAGGAAGTGCAGGGAACCCCTGCGGACATCCCCCTTTCAAACAGGTATACCAAGTTGGATACTGTTGAGGGGGATGACTCACCAGGGGAAGGCAGCAGCAGCCAGCTTCCTGGCACCAGGGACGCTTCTGCTGCTCAGAAAGGGAGGAAAAAGAGTGGGAGAGCAATAGTGGTAGGGGATTCTATCGTAAGGGGAACAGATAGGCGTTTCTGTGGCCGCAAACGTGACTCCAGGATGGTTTGTTGCCTCCCTGGGGCCAGGGTCATGGATGTCACTGAGCGGCTACAGGGCATTCTTAAGGGGGAGGGTGAGCAGGCAGAGGTCGTGGTCCACATTGGGACCAACGACATAGGTAGGAAGGGGGATGAGGCCCTGCATCAAGAATTTAGGGAGCTAGGTAACAGATTAAAGAGCAGGACCTCAAAGGTTGTAATCTCTGGATTACTCCCAGTGCCACGTGCTAGTGAGTATAGGAATAGGAGGATAGAGCAGATGAATGCGTGGCTAAAGAGTTGGTGTAGGAGGGAGGGTTTTACTTTCCTGGATCACTGGGCCTGCTTCTGGGAAAGGTGGGACTTGTACAAGTTGGACAGGTTGCACCTGAACCAGAGCGGGACAAATATCCTTGCGGGGAGGTTTGCTAGCACTGTTGGGGGGGGTTTAAACTAACTTGGCAGGGGGATGGGATACAGAGGGGAGCTGAAATAGGGGGTGATGTGCTGCCAATTATAGAGAAAAAAACAAGTCAGCTTGGTAGACAGGGCAAATATATAAGGGCAAGGCTGGATGGCATCTATTTTAATGCAAGGAGTCTTGCAAATAAGGTGGATGAACTGAAGGTGTTGATAAACACATGGGAGTATGATATTGTTGCTATCACGGAGACATGGTTGAGGGAGGGGCAAGACTGGCAGCTCAATATTCCGGGGTACAGAATCTTCCGGCGAGACAGAGGGGGAGGTATAAGAGGAGGGGGTGTCGCAATATTAATTAAGGAGTCAATTACTGCAGTAAGGAGGGATGATATATTAGCAGGTTCCTCTAATGAGGCCATATGGGTGGAGCTTAAAAACAAAAAGGGGGCAATCACTTTGCTGGGAGTGTACTATAGGCCTCCAAACAGTCAGGGGGAGATAGAGGAACAGATATGTAGGCAAATCTCAGAGAAATGTGCAAATAATAGGGTAATAATAATGGGGGATTTCAACTTCCCCAATATTAACTGGGATAGTCAGAGTGTGAAAGGCTCAGAGGGTGTAGAATTCTTAAAGTGCATCCAGGAGAGCTTTTTGAGCCAGCATGTAGAAAGTCCTACAAGAGAGGGGGCGGTACTGGACCTAATTCTAGGGAATGTGGCCGGCCAAGTGGAAAAAGTGCTAGTAGGTGAGCACTTTGGTGACAGTGACCATAATATGGTGAGATTTAAGGTGGTCATGGAAAAGGACAGGGATGGGCCGGAAATAAAGGTTCTAAATTGAGGGAAGGCCGATTTTAATAGGATAAGGCAGGATCTGGCCAAAATGGACTGGGATCAACTACTTGTAGGAAAATCCGCATCGGAGCAATGGGAGGCTTTCAGAAGGGAGATTGAGATCATACAATGGCAACATGTTCCCGTAAAGGTCAAGGGTGGTTCCAAAAACCACAGGGAACCTTGGATGTCAGGGGATATACGAGAATGGATTAGGAAAAAAAGGAGGGCTTTTGGCAGATACAAAAGGCTAAAGACGGAGGAAGCCCTAGAGGAGTACAAAAAGTGCAGGGGGATACTTAAAAAAGAAATTAGGAGATCAAGGAGGGGCCATGAAATAACACTGGCGAGCAAAATAAAGGAAAATCCTAAGATGTTTTATAAGTATATTAAGGGTAAGAGGATAACTAGGGAAAAATAGGGCCCATTAGGGACAAAAGTGGCAATCTGTGTGTGGAGCCGGAAGATGTAGGAGGGGTTCTAAATGAATTTTTTGCATCTGTTTTCACTATGGAGAAGGACGATGTAGACATAGAAATAGGGCGGGGGGACTGTGATATGCTCGAACATATTAACATCGAGAGGGAGGAGGTATTGGCGGTTTTAGCAGGCCTAAAAATGGATAAATCCCCAGGCCTGGACGAAATGTATCCCAGGCTGCTGTGTGAGGCAAAGGAAGAGATTGCGGGGGCTCTAACACATATATTCAGGACCTCTCTGGCCACAGGGGATGTGCCAGAGGACTGGAGAACTGCTAATGTAGTACCATTATTCAAGAAGGGAAGTAGGGAAAAACCGGGGAACTACAGGCCAGTGAGCCTAACATCAGTGGTAGGAAAATTATTGGAAAAAATTCTGAGGGACAAAATTAGTCTCCACTTGGAGAGGCAAGGATTAATCAGGGATAGTCAACATGGCTTTGTCAAGGGAAGATCATGTGTGACTAATTTGATTGAATTTTTTGAGGGGGTGACTAGGTGTGTAGATGAGGGTAACGCAGTGGATGTGGTATACATGGATTTCAGTAAGGCCTTTGATAAAGTCCCACACAGGAGACTGGTCAAGAAGGTAAGAGCCCATGGAATCCAGGGTGCCTTGGCACATTGGATACAAAACTGGCTTAGTGGCAGAAGGCAGAGGGTGATGGTCGAAGGTTATTTTTGTGACTGGAAGCCTGTGGCCAGTGGGGTACCACAGGGATCGGTGCTGGGTCCCTTGCTGTTTGTGGTCTACATTAATGACTTGGATATGAATGTAAAAGGTATGATCAGTAAGTTCGCGGATGATACAAAAATTGGTAGGGTGGTAAATAGCGAGGAGGGTAGCCTCAGTCTGCAGGACGATATAGATGGGTTGGTCAGATGGGCGGAACAGTGGCAAATGGAATTTAACCCGGAAAAGTGCGAGGTGATGCACTTTGCGGGGACTAACAAGGCAAGGGAATACACAATGAATGGTAAGACCCTAGGCAAGACGGAGGGTCAGAGGGATCTGGGTGTGCAAGTACACAGATCCCTGAAGGCGGCGGAACAGGTGGATAAGGTGGTAAAAAAGGCATATGGGATACTTGCCTTCATTAGCCGAGGCATAGAATATAAGAGCAAGGAGGTTATGATGGAGCTGTATAAAACACTGGTTAGGCCACAGCTGGAATACTGTGTGCAGTTCTGGTCGCCACACTACAGGAAGGATGTGAACGCTTTGGAGAGGGTGCAGAGGAGATTCACCAGGATGTTACCAGGGCTGGAGCGCTTCAGCTATGAAGAGAGGCTGGGCAGATTGGGTTTGTTTTCCTTGGAGCAGAGGAGGCTGAGGGGGGACATGATTGAGGTGTACAAAATTATGAGGGGCATAGATAGGATGGATACTGAGGAGCTTTTTCCCTCAGTAGAAGGGTCAATAACTAGGGGGCATAGATTCAAGGTAAAGGGCGGGAGGTTTAGAGGGGATTTGAGAAAGAACTTTTTCACCCAGAGGGTGGTTGGAGTCTGGAACTCACTGCCTGAAAGGGTTGTGGAGGCAGGAACCCTCACAACTTTCAAGAAGCATTTGGATGAGCACTTGAAATGCCACAGCATACAAGGCTATGGACCAAATGCTGGAATATGGGATTAGATTAGACAGGGCTTGATGGCCGGCGCGGACACGATGGGCCGAAGGGCCTCTATCCGTGCTGTATAACTCTATGACTCTATGAACTGCATAATAAGAGTTAGTTGAGACGGGAATGTCAGGGAAACAAATTCACTGTTTACTTGGAAATGGAGCAACTCAAGGGAATTGTATAATTACAAAGAGGGGAATCACCACCATATCAGAGAGAATTTGAGACAGTAATGTAACGGTTAACTTATTCATGCCTTTGCTTTCTACCTTCCAGCTTGATTTGGGATGATGTGGTTCATTACACATCGGCTGCTGACGATTAGCTGGGTGCAACTGCATCGCTAACTGCTGGAATTAAAACCTCTGCCTTCTGCCTGACTCGTGCCTCAAATACCGTTGGTGGTCTGAATCGAGTCAAATAAGATTGTGCCTCTTACACCAAACTGCCCGCAGCTAACCAAGAGGATTTTGCCTTTTGGAGAATGTCAGGTCAAGTGGAAAGTTAAAGAGTGACAGGTAAAGTGGGCATTTAATCACAGTGGGCATTTAATCAATGAAGTGGGCATTTAATCAATGAAGCCATTTCACAATTAAAGCATAAGGTTTTCAATAAGTTTCTTGAACATTGCAGTGACGTGTCATAGGTTTATTAAGCACATAAAACACAGACACTTAAAAGGTAGAAATTAGAACCACACCTGCTCCTGGTTGGGTGGAGACCCAAACATGTCACGGTGCTGAGCTCAGTATCTTAGACCTTTACCAAACCGAATACTCTTTAAAAACTGCCAGTTTTAATGCATTTATCTCACTCCCTGTACTTGACATCCACACAATTCAGCATTACATGATTATATGAAAGTTAAAATATAACTCAATAGAAAGTTTCCCCTTTGATCCATATAACTGCAAATGCACCAAGTGAAACCTGTAATGTCCTTGTTTCTGTATCTATCATACTGATTGATAATGATGATGGATGCCCGGATGTTTTCCTCTGCAGAACTGTCTTCCAACGTTGTTACCAAATGATTAAATTTCCCTGAAATTGATGAATCTGTTTGCAATGGCATGCGTTTAATTAAATTCCGTATTACTTCATCCTGAAACTGACCATTGTTGTAGGGTCAGACCTGGCCCAATAGCTCAATGGTACTTTAGATAGACTTACATTTCACCTCATAACAGGAAAAGGCAAAAGGTGAACGTTGCTACAATAGAAAGATAAACCAATACAGTAGAAGATTAGCAGACTTTAGGGTAGTCTGATTAACCATTTCCTTACAATGCCCCTTTTGTTGGCGTTAGAATATTTAAGGTCACTACCAAACAATATTTCATCAGCATCATATATCTGTCTGGACATATTCTATGCCGCAGAGCTCTGCACATTTTAACATATATTCTCACTATCCAGAGGCACTATCCAACGGAGGCAGAAATAACTTTAATATTGAAGATTAAATTGTATAGATGGATGAATAAAAATAGGTTGAAGGGATTTTGAGTTCGGGCGGGTAAAGTAATTTGAACTATTTGCTCGGTTGGGACGAATGGTCTGTTTCCCTGTTGTATCATTCCAACATTTTGAAGAGCTGTTGAAATTTTCAGTAAATATTTCAAGTAGTGGTGTTATAAGTATGACTGACCATGTCTCGGGACCCATTCTTCATCATGCATGTCGCACGCTGGCTGCTTTGTGCGCAACATGTCACTTCTACACATACAGCAATTCCAAAGATTATGCCGCACAAGACGTGCAAGAAAGGGGTCCCTCTCTTATCTGGCTATTTTATCTAAAGATCAGGGGGTGTTTGATTAGAATCTCCCCATGCAGTGTCCCGATGTTTCTGGCAGGGGCCAAGCTATCAAATACATTCTTCTCATTGGTCAAGGCCACCATCATCTTCAAGGGAAAGCTATCAATTAAACTTCTTAACTAGAATGATCTGCCTTTCAATAGATTATGCACTGATAGCAGACTGATATGCTTGGATATGTCGTACCCAGGTGATTTAAGTTAAGAAGGGACGTGACAGGATAGCAAAGAAGCAGACTGCTTTGCTAAGTTGAGGGATCAAGAAGTAACGTCCATAAATAAAATAATAAATGGAAGAGATTTAGAAAGAAAGGTAGTAGAATCGTCTTTACATGGAGAGTTGTGAGATTGGAAATAACCGAGGCAGAAATTAGGTCAATATTGAAGATTAAATTGTGTAGATGAATGAATAAAAATAGGTTGAAGGGATGTTGAGATCGGGCGGGTAAAGTAATTGGCACTATTGGTGGACTGGTTGGGTCGAATGTTTCTCTGTTATAACATTCCAACATTTTGATGACCTGTTGTAATATTAAGTAAATATGTGTAAACCAAGATGTCTAATATCACAATGACGAGTCAAGTTCCTACTGTCTCTTTCGTTAGACACTCTTCAGCAGACCGGGCCCGTTGTATTGGACCAGGAGACAATGAGGGCGGAGTCTGATAGGGAAATCAGCCTGTTAACCCCTCGCTTCTGTGAGGAGGATCTACCCCTAACTTGGGGTATCAGGGTTCGCTGCTTTAGGAGACTCAACACGCCGGTCAGTCTATTGTCACTTTCTCAGTAATACACAAAGTCAGAAACTGTAAAATAAGTAAAGTTTTATAAGTAAAGTTTTATTAAGGTACCTGGACTTCACTCTGAGAAACTCTTTGTGTCTCTGCACACAAGTATGCCTCCCAAAGAGTGAGTGTCGGACTCACGGGGCTACAATATCTATACATTTTCATAAAATGCAAGTCATGTGAAAACAGAAACTAGGTGATCACGCGCTCCACGAGTCACTTGTTTTTTTACAGAGTTTTGCTTAAGTTTCACATTTAACTTTCAACAAAATGCAGCCCTGAGACTGTCTCTACTCTGTTCTATAAACATTCTGTTTCTGTTCTTTCTTATCTATTTGTACTGCATTCCCACAGTCCTGCATCAGTTTTTTTTACATTTAAACCATTCACCCATGTCAAGTAGTCCATCATGCTTTGCGAACCATTGATAAGGCAGTATGGGATTAATCCAGCTGAACAAGCGCATCCCAGACGCCAGCTGGCCCACATTGCGCCATCCGTCGCCGCCATTCCCCCTCTGGGGCGTCAAGGGCAAGCGGCTGCAGCTGATGGTGGCCAGGCTCAGGTGCGCCACTCAGGAGACGGCCCCTCGAGGCCCAAACGCCGTGTAGGCCGCCCCCCAGCGGCATCTGGCGGAAGGGCATCTGAGCCTCAGGCGCCTTCCCCCAGCCTCGCAGCAGCCACTGGGCAGAGCTTGCGAAGGAGCAGCAGGCAGGGCAGGGGAGGCAAAATGCTGGCCAAGGTCTCGCCCTCGCGGGCCACTCAGTAGAGGGTGTGGCCAGCTTTCCTTTAATATGGCGGTGGCCATCTTTATTTTGCCCATGGTTGTGCTTTTGGAGGGCTTTTTTTTTGCGTTAGGCCGACGTTGAGGCCCGGTTTCAATAAAGGTGGAGTGGCTCCTCCCCAGTTTGTGGGAGTGAGTCGTTTGTTGGGCTTTTTGTGGGGCCCGTTTATTGTTTTTGGGGATTCATGTGGGAAGGGCTTTTCATTTTTGTGTAATAAAAAATTATCTTTATTCATGCAGTCTCCATGGTTGTTCTTCTTAGTGTTTGTTGGCTTCGCCGGCTGAGGGCTTGCGGAGCGGCTGCATTCATCTTCCCTCATGGCCCCTGGCCATTCCCTGACAGGGGGCTTAGAAGTACCGTGTAATAAGGTGGCGTCGTGCGGCCCTTGGCCCTGGTCGCTCCCTCCTGGGAACGTACTCCTGCTCCTCCTCCTCCTCCTCCTCCTCCTCCTCATGCTCCTCCTGCTCCTCCTCCTGAGGTGCTGGTCCAACGTCAGGTGGCAGTGCCTGAGTCCTGCGGATAGCCAGGTTGTGTAGCATGCAGCAAACCACCACAAATTGGGAGACCCGGTCCGGCGAATACTGGAGAGCTCCTCCGGAGCGATCAAGGCAGCGGAACCGCTGCTTGAGGACCCCAATAGTTAGCTCGATGATGTTGCGGGTGGTTTGATGGCTCTCGTTGTAGGCCTCTTCAGCAGCGGTCCTGGGCGCGCGGAGCGGGGTCATGAGCCAGGTGCACAAAGGATAGGTTTTGTCCCCGAGTAGCCATCCTCTTGGGGGAGGCTGTGCCTGGAACATGTCATGCACAGTACTCTGCCGCAGGATAAAGGCATCGTGGCTGCTGCCTGGGAAGCTGGCATTGACTGCCATGATGCGCTGCTTGTGGTCACAGACCAGCTGCACATTCAGAGAATGGTAGCCCTTCCTGTTGCAATACTGGTCGCCATGCTCCAGAGGGGCCCGCAAAGCCACATGCGTACAGTCAATGGCGCCCTGCACCAAGGGGAATTCCCCGAGTCTGGAAAATCCCAATGCGCGCTGATGCTGGCTCTCCAGGGCCATGGGGAAGGAGATGAATTGGCTTCTCCTTCTGAACAGTGCTTCGGTCACCTGGCGGATGCAGCGATGCGCGCCGTACTGGGAGATGTTTGCTATGTCCCCAGCAGCGTATTGGAAGGAGCCGGTGGCATATAAGTTCAATGCCACCGTCACCTTCACTTCCACCGACAGAGACGTCCTGCACCTGAGCTTTGGCCGCAGATCTCGGCGAAGCAGGTGGCAGATCTCTGCAATCACCCCCTTTCGGAATCGGAGCCTTTTAACACATCGCGCGGCACTCATGTTTAGGTAGGAGCGCTGCTGGCGGTATAGCCTGACTGGGTAAGGCCTACGTGGCCGACGCCTGTAGCCCCCTCTGCCTCTAGCCAGGGCTGCCCCTCTCACAATGCGTCTGCGAGCCCTACGGACATGGAGCTGCAGCTCCGCGTTGGCACCCCATGCAACCCCCATCAAATCCTGGCAAACACTCTAATTTCCAAATGGCCACTTGCAGCGCTGTTGCCTGAGTCCAAAAATACCTGGCTCTTGCTGCTTGAAACCAGTTAGCTATCCTCCTTGTTGTGTCTCCAGAAATGCGTTGCACAAGACTGTTTTCTGAAAAAAGGATGGCCTTTATACTGGAGAGGACGTTCCCTTTAATTAGCGCCCCCCGGGGCCCGCGCTGGTTGTGTTGCGTTCCTTTTTCCAAACGCTCCGGCCGCCCGCCGCACAATGGGGCGGTCCGACTGAAGTTTGCAATCGGGGCGGCCAAAGGGCGTTGCACGAGGATGTGACGTCATTTTCTGCGCGCGCATCCGGGCGGGCGCTAAACTTTGCGCCGGCGCTAACGGGCAACTTAATTTGGGGCGGGGCGCAAACTGCGCTGCGCCCGGGCGCTACACGCATAGCGCCCGGAAATCACTTCTCTTAAGGCGCTAACTGCTGGCGCAAGCAACTGAAAATCTAGCCCTATGAGTTAGGAGTTAGGACTTAGGAGTTTGGAGTTAGGAGTTAGGAGTTTGGAGTTAGGATTTTGGAGTTAGGAGCTAGGAGTTAGGAGCTTGGAGCTGGGAGTTAGGAGAGTGGTGTTAGGAATCAGGGGCTAGATTTTCAGTTGCTTGAGCCAGCAGTTAGCGCCTTAAGAGAAGTGATTTCCGGGCGCTATGCGTGTAGCGCCCGGGCGCAGCGCAGTTTGCGCCCCGCCCCAAATTAAGTTGCCCGTTAGCGCCGGCGCAAGGTTTAGCGCCCGCCCGGATGCGCGCGCAGAAAATGACGTCACATCCTCGTGCAACGCCCTTTGGCCGCCCCGATTGCAAACTTCAGTCGGACCGCCCCATTGTGCGGCGGGCGGCCGGAGCGTTTGGAAAAAGGAACGCAACACAACCAGCGCGGGCCCCGGGGGGCGCTAATTAAAGGGAACGTCCTCTCCAGTATAAAGGCCATCCTTTTTTCTGAAAACAGTCTTGTGCAACGCATTTCTGGAGACACAACAAGGAGGATAGCTAACTGGTTTCAAGCAGCAAGAGCCAGGTATTTTTGGACTCAGGCAATAGCGCTGCAAGTCGCCATTTGGAAATTAGACTGTTTGCCAGGATTTGATGGGGGTTGCATGGGGTGCCAACGCGGAGCTGCAGCTCCATGTCCGTAGGGCTCGCAGACGCATTGTGAGAGGGGCAGCCCTGGCTAGAGGCAGAGGGGGCTACAGGCGTCGGCCACGTAGGCCTTACCCAGTCAGGCTATACCGCCAGCAGCGCTCCTACCTAAACATGAGTGCCGCGCGATGTGTTAAAAGGCTCCGATTCCGAAAGGGGGTGATTGCAGAGATCTGCCACCTGCTTCGCCGAGATCTGCGGCCAAAGCTCAGGTGCAGGACGTCTCTGTCGGTGGAAGTGAAGGTGACGGTGGCATTGAACTTCTATGCCACCGGCTCCTTCCAATACGCTGCTGGGGACATAGCAAACATCTCCCAGTACGGCGCGCATCGCTGCATCCGCCAGGTGACCGAAGCACTGTTCAGAAGGAGAAGCCAATTCATCTCCTTCCCCATGGCCCTGGAGAGCCAGCATCAGCGCGCATTGGGATTTTCCAGACTCGGGGAATTCCCCTTGGTGCAGGGCGCCATTGACTGTACGCATGTGGCTTTGCGGGCCCCTCTGGAGCATGGCGACCAGTATCGCAACAGGAAGGGCTACCATTCTCTGAATGTGCAGCTGGTCTGTGACCACAAGCAGCGCATCATGGCAGTCAATGCCAGCTTCCCAGGCAGCAGCCACGATGCCTTTATCCTGCGGCAGAGTACTGTGCATGACATGTTCCAGGCACAGCCTCCCCCAAGAGGATGGCTACTCGGGGACAAAGGCTATCCTTTGTGCACCTGGCTCATGACCCCGCTCCGCGCGCCCAGGACCGCTGCTGAAGAGGCCTACAACGAGAGCCATCAAACCACCCGCAACATCATCGAGCTAACTATTGGGGTCCTCAAGCAGCGGTTCCGCTGCCTTGATCGCTCCGGAGGAGCTCTCCAGTATTCGCCGGACCGGGTCTCCCAATTTGTGGTGGTTTGCTGCATGCTACACAACCTGGCTATCCGCAGGACTCAGGCACTGCCACCTGACGTTGGACCAGCACCTCAGGAGGAGGAGCAGGAGGAGCATGAGGAGGAGGAGGAGGAGGAGGAGGAGGAGCGACCAGGGCCAAGGGCCGCACGACGCCACCTTATTACACGGTACTTCTAAGCCCCCTGTCAGGGAATGGCCAGGGGCCATGAGGGAAGATGAATGCAGCCGCTCCGCAAGCCCTCAGCCGGCGAAGCCAACAAACACTAAGAAGAACAACCATGGAGACTGCATGAATAAAGATAATTTTTTATTACACAAAAATGAAAAGCCCTTCCCACATGAATCCCCAAAAACAATAAACGGGCCCCACAAAAAGCCCAACAAACGACTCACTCCCACAAACTGGGGAGGAGCCACTCCACCTTTATTGAAACCGGGCCTCAACGTCGGCCTAACGCAAAAAAAAAGCCCTCCAAAAGCACAACCATGGGCAAAATAAAGATGGCCACCGCCATATTAAAGGAAAGCTGGCCACACCCTCTACTGAGTGGCCCGCGAGGGCGAGACCTTGGCCAGCATTTTGCCTCCCCTGCCCTGCCTGCTGCTCCTTCGCAAGCTCTGCCCAGTGGCTGCTGCGAGGCTGGGGGAAGGCGCCTGAGGCTCAGATGCCCTTCCGCCAGATGCCGCTGGGGGGCGGCCTACACGGCGTTTGGGCCTCGAGGGGCCGTCTCCTGAGTGGCGCACCTGAGCCTGGCCACCATCAGCTGCAGCCGCTTGCCCTTGACGCCCCAGAGGGGGAATGGCGGCGACGGATGGCGCAATGTGGGCCAGCTGGCGTCTGGGATGCGCTGGCTGGTGCTGTGGCGCGGTGGCACTCGGCCGGGCCCGCACTGCAGGATCCGCAGCAATCAGCCGACGGCCGGCTTGCTGGGATGGTCCAGCGCGGCGCCTGCCCTGGCGATGCCTGCCTGAGACAGCGCGTGTGGCAGCAGTGAGTGGCCCTGTGGTCCTGGTGTGCGCGCGCATCACATCCGCCAGGGTCTTGACGGCATCAGTTAGCATGCGGCCAGTCGCGGCAGTTGCTGCCCCGAACTCGCGCACACTGGTCGCCAGCGATTCGATGGCCTCAGGCATGCGCCCCACCACGCTCATGAGCTCCGTGTGGCGCCGGTCCGAGTCGTCGGCCATCTGATCGAGCTTCCGCACCTCCTCCGAAGTGAAGGTGTCCGGACTGGAGTCGCGACTCTCCCGCTGGGGAGGAGGGGGCCGAACTAGGGGACCCTTGCCGCGTTGGTGACGGCGAGTGTGCCGAGCAGCAGCACTCCCCTCTGATCCTTCCCCCCTTTGGGGGGAAGGCCGCGGGCCACGCGCACGGCTGCTGGGTGGCTGGACGCCACTGGTCCCAGAAGCTGCATTGCCCTGCGACAGTTCCTCCAGGCACTCGTCCAGTGAGGAGGTGTCAAGCATTTCCTCCTCTCCTGCGGGACGTGACTGTTCCCCCGAAGGTCCGGCTTGCTCCTCCTCCTCCTCCTGGTTGGAGGTGCTGTCACTGGCAGCCTCAGGGTCCTGGTCGTCACCAGCTGAAAGCAGGAATGCACAAGAGTAGCTTCAGAGTGAGGAGACGGCGTCAGCGAGGGAGTTAGGACTGGTGGGATTCAGCGCATTGGTGGGACAGTGGCAAAGGAGGTAGCTCGGATGGGCCAGTGCGACGCGAGAGGGCCAAAAGGCGAGGTCCTTACCATTGCCGGGCAGTGGAGGGTCGGATACACCGCACGCTGTGGGGACAATCACACGTGCTCCCATGAGCACACACACGCGCTCCTCCAGCCGAGTGAGCTTCTGCAGCTTGGCGCGGCCACCCCTGGCACGGGCCTGGTGATTAAACGCTACTTTAGCCTGCAAGAGAAAGGACGGGCTGTAAGTGCGCAGTGAAGCCCTGATGTAGTGTGCACTGCCTCCCATGGTGGAATAGCTTGGACAGAGTGAAGCCCTGATGTAGTGTGCACTGCCTCCCATGGTGGAATAGCTTGGACAGAGTGAAGCCCTGATGTAGTGTGCACTGCCTCCCATGGTGGAATAGCTTGGACAGAGTGAAGCCCTGATGTAGTGTGCACTGCCTCCCATGGTGGAATAGCTTGGACAGAGTGAAGCCCTGATGTAGTGTGCACTGCCTCCCATGGTGGAATAGCTTGGACAGAGTGAAGCCCTGATGTAGTGTGCACTGCCTCCCATGGTGGAATAGCTTGGACAGAGTGAAGCCCTGATGTACTGTCCACTGCCTCCCATGGTGGAATAGCTTGGCCAAAGTGTAGAGTGCCGAATGGCCATTTGATGCTCATGACTGTCCCAATGCTGCTGGCTGAGGGCTGGCCAAAAGGACTTTCAGGTCCCTTTGCCCATCATGTCAGGTGTACATGCAAGAATGAGGAGGAGACTGGAAAGGCTACTCACCCTCACAATCCTGGTCAGATCGTTGTATTTCTTACGGCATTGTGTGTGGGTCCTGGGGGCCTCGCCGGTGAACGTCACCCTCTGGGCGATCTGCTTCCAGGCTTTGGTGTAGTCGTGGTGGGTTGGATTCCTCCCACTGTCTGGAAACAAGATCTTGCGCCTCACCTCCAGAGCTGTGACCATTATGTCCAGATCACCCTCTGAGAAGCGCAGGGCACGTTGACGGGCCTTCTCTGGCGTTGCCATGACTCCCTGGGGCTGAGCAGTAGTGTTGAGGCCTCTTTGCAAGGCTGCAGTGTGCAGGGCGTGGCAGCAGACCAATTCGTCCCTTCCCCCTTTAAGAGCTGGTCGGCACCACGGGGTCTGCTGTCAGTGCAAAAAAGACCGCACCCGTGCTGCGCCCCGCCTGGGCGCTATCCCTCTGGACCGCCGGCTTAGCGCCTAAAGAGAGTAGTGGAACGCCTCTTTTAGCGCTCCACCAACCTCTTAGGGCGAAGCCACTGAATTCCCGGCAACGGGGCGCTACTTTGGGGCGGGCGCTAACTTCGGGCGGGCGCTAAGGTTAGCGCCCTAAAACTGCCTATACTGAAAATCTAGCCCTAGGAGTTAGGAATTTGGAGCTAGGAGTTAGGTGTTTGGTGTTAGGAGTTTTGAGTTAGGAGTTCGGAGTTAGGAGTTAGGAGTTTGGAGTTAGGAGTTATGAGTTAGGAGCCAGGACTTAGGGGGTGGACTAAGGAGCTAAGAGTTAGGAGTTTGGAGTAAGGAGTTAGGAGTTAGCAGTTTCGAGTTAGGATTTAGGAGTTAGGAGTTTGGTGTTAGGAGCTAGGAGTTAGGAGCTAGGGGCTAGATTTTCAGTTGCTTGCGCCAGCAGTTAGCGCCTTAAGAGAAGTGATTTTCGGGCGCTATGCGTGTAGCGCCTGGGCGCAGCGCAGTTTGCGCCCCGCCCCAAATTAAGTTGCCCGTTAGCGCCGGCGCAAAGTTTAGCGGCCGCCCGGATGCGCGTGCAGAAAATGACGTCACATCCTCGTGCAACGCCCTTTGGCCGCCCCGAATCCAAACTTCAGTCGGACCGCCCCATTGTGCGGCTGGCGTCCAGAGCGTTTGTAAAATGGAACGCAACACACCCTGGGGAGCGCTAATTAAAGGGCACTCCTATAAAAGGCACTCTGCATGTGTTGTGTGGAAGTAAGCTGTGTGTTGTTCTGAACGGTCTATTAATGTTTCCGGGCACCAATCACTCCTCCTCCTCCTCCTCCTCCTCCTCCTCCTCCTCCTCCTCCTCCTCCTCCTCCTCCTCCTCCTCCTCCTCCTCCTCCTCCTCCTCCTCCCTTCCCCTTTAAGAGCTCACTGGCACCAGAGTGTCTGCCGTGCGCTGCGCCCGAGCTCGGGTGTTGCGCTCTCCACCGCCGGCTTAGCGCCTAAAGATACTAGTGGAACGCCTCTTTTAGCACTCCACCAACCTCTTAGGGCGAAGCCACTGAATTTCCGGCAACGGGGCGCTACTTTGGGGCGGGCGATAACTTCGGGCGGGCGCTAAGCTTAGCGCCCCAAAACTGTCTATACTGAAAATCTAGCCCTAGGAGTTAGGAGCTAGTAGTTAGAAGCTAGGAGTTAGGAGTTGGACTAAGGAGTTAGGAGTTTGGAGTAAGGCGTTATGAGTTAGGAGATTGGAGTTAGGATTTAGGAGTTAGGAGTTTGGTGTTAGGAGCTAGGGGCTAGATTTTCAGTTGCTTGCGCCAGCAGTTAGCGCCTTAAGAGAAGTGATTTTCGGGCGCTATGCGTGTAGCGCCCGGGCGCAGCGCAGTTTGCGCCCCGCCCCAAATTAAATTGCCCGTTAGCGCCGGCGCAAAGTTTAGCGGCCGCCCGGATGCGCGCGCAGAAAATGACGTCACATCCTCGTGCAACGCCCTTTGGCCGCCCCGAATCCAAACTTCAGTCGGACCGCCCCATTCTGCGGCTGGCGTCCAGAGCGTTTGTAAAATGGAACGCAACACACCCTGGGGAGCGCAAATTAAAGGGCACTCCTCCTGCACTATAAACGGCAGTCTGCATGTGTTGTGTGGAAGGATCCAGTGTGTTGTTGTGAACGGTGTATTTATGTTTCCGGCCACCACCAAAAAAACACATGCACCCTTCCCCTTTAAGAGCTCACTGGCACCAGAGTGTCTGCCGTGCGCTGCGCCCGAGCTTGGGTGTTGCGCTCTGCACCGCCGGCTTAGTGCCTAAAGATAGTAGTGGAACGCCTCTTTTAGCGCTCCACCAAACTCTTAGGGCGAAGCACTGAATTTCCGGCAACGGGGCGCTACTTTGGGGCGGGCGCTAACTTCGGGCGGGCGCTAAGGTTAGCGCCCCAAAACTGTCTATACTGAAAATCTAGCCCTAGGAGTTAGGAGTTAAGAGTTAGGAGTTTGGAGTTAGGATTTAGGAGTTAAGAGATTGGTGTTAGGAGCTAGGAGTTTGGAGTTTCGAGTTAGGTGTTGGAGTTAGGAGTTAGGACTAAGGAGTTAGGAGGTAGGAGTTAGGAGTTCGGAGCTATGAGTTAGGAGTTAGGACGTAGGAGTTTGGAGTTAGGAGTTAGGAGTTTGGTATTAGGAGTTAGCAGTAAGGAGTTAGGAGTTAGGAGTGAGGATTTTGGAGTTAGGAGTTAGAAGTTTGGTGTTAGAAGCTAGGATTAAGGAATTTGGAGTTAGGATTTAGGAGTTAGGAGTTAGGGGCTAGATTTTCAGTATAGGCAGTTTTGGGGCGCTAACCTTAGCGCCCGCCCGAAGTTAGCGCCCGCCCCAAAGTAGCGCCCCGTTGCCGGGAATTCAGTGGCTTCGCCCTAAGAGGTTGGTCGAGCGCTAAAAGAGGCGTTCCACTACTATCTTTAGGTGCTAAGCCGGCGGTCCAGAGGGATAGCGCCCAGGCGGGGCGCAGCGCGGGTGCGGTCATTTTTGGACTGACAGCAGACCCCGTGGTGCCGACCAGCTCTTAAAGGGGGAAGGGACGAATTGGTCTGCTGCCACGCCCTGCACACTGCAGCCTTGCAAAGAGGCCTCAACACTGCTGCTCAGCCCCAGGGAGTCATGGCAACGCCAGAGAAGGCCCGTCAGCGTGCCCTGCACTTCTCAGAGGGTGATCTGGACATAATGGTCACAGCTCTGGAGGTGAGGCGCAAGATCTTGTTCCCAGAGAGTGGGAGGAATCCAACCCACCACGACTACACCAAAGCCTGGAAGCAGATCGCCCAGAGGGTGACATTCACCGGTGATGCCCCCAGGACCCACAAACAATGTCGTAAAAAATACAACGACCAGACCAGGATTGTCAAGGTGAGTAGCCTTTCCAGTCTCCTCCTCATTCTTGCATGCACACCTGACATGATGGGCAAAGGGAGCTGAAAGTCCTATTGGCCAGCCCTCAGCCAGCAGCATTGGGACAGTCATGAGCATCAAATGGCCATTCGGCACTCTACACTTTGGCCAAGCTATTCCACCATGGGAGGCTGTGCACACTACATCAGGGCTTCACTCTGGCCAAGCTATTCCACCATGGGAGGCAGTGCACACTACATCAGGGCTTCACTCTGGCCAAGCTATTCCACCATGGGAGGCAGTGCACACTACATCAGGGCTTCACTCTGGCCAAGCTATTCCACCATGGGAGGCAGTGCACACTACATCAGGGCTTCACTGCGCACTTACAGCCCGTCCTTTCTCTTGCAGGCTAAAGTAGCGTTTAATCGCCAGGCCCGTGCCAGGGGTGGCCGCGCCAAGCTGCAGAAGCTCACTCGGCTGGAGGAGCACGTGTGTGTGCTCATGGGAGCCCGTGTGATTGTCCCCACAGCGTGCGGAGTATCCGACCCTCCACTGCCCGGCAATGGTAAGGACCTCACCTTTTGGCCCTCTCGCGTCGCACTGGCCCATCCGAGCTACCTCCTTTGCCACTGTCCCACCAATGCGCTGAATGCCACCAGTCCTAACTCCCTCGCTGACGCCGTCTCCTCACTCTGAAGCTACTCTTGTGCATTCCTGCTTTCAGCTGGTGACGACCAGGACCCTGAAGCTGCCAGTTACAGCACCTCCGAGCAGGAGCAGGAGGAGGAGCAAGCCGGACCATCGGGGGAACAGTCACGTCCCGCAGGAGAGGAGGAAATGCTTGACACCTCCTCACTGGACGAGTGCCTGGAGGAACTGTCGCAGGGCAATGCAGCTTCTGGGACCAGTGGCGTCCAGCCACCCAGGAGCCGTGCGCGTGGCCCGCGGCCTTCCCCCCAAAGGGGGCAAGGATCAGAGGGGAGTGCTGCTGATTCGCACACTCGTCGCCACCAACGTGGCAAGGGTCCCCTAGTTCCGCCCCCTCCTCCCCAGTGGGAGAGTCGCGACTCCAGTCCGGACACCTACACGTCGGAGGAGGTGCGGAAGCTGGATAAGATGGCCGAGGATTCGGACCGGCGCCACACGGAGCTCATGAGTGTGGTGGGGCGCATGCCTGAGGCCATCGAGTCGCTGGCGACCAGTGTGCGCGAGTTCGGGGCAGCAACTGCCGCGAGTGGCGGCATGCTGACTGATGCCGTCAAGACCCTGCCGGATGTGATGCGGGCGCCCACCAGGACAACAGGGGCACTCACTGCTGCCACACACGCTGTCTCAGGCAGGCATCGCCAGGGCAGCCGCCGCGCTGGACCATCCCAGCAAGCCGCCCCTCGGCTGATTGTTGCGGATCCTGCAGTGCGGACCCGGCCGAGTGCCACCGTGCCACAGCACCAGCCAGCGCATCCCAGATGCCAGCTGGCCCACATTGCGCCATCCGTCGCCGCCAATCCCCCACTGGGGCAGCAAGGGCAAGCGGCTGCAGCTGATGGTGGCCAGGCTCAGGTGCGCCACTCAGCAGACGGCCCCTCGAGGCCCAAATGCCGTGTAGGCCACCCCCCAGTGGCATCTGGCGGAAGGGCATCTGAGCCTCAGGCGCCTTCCCCCAGCCTCGCAGCAGCCACTGGGCAGATCTTGCGAAGGAGCAGCAGGCCGGGCAGGGGAAGCAAAAGGCTGGGCAAGGTCTCGCCCTCGCGTGCCACTCAGTAGAAGGTGTGGCCAGCTTTCCTTTTATATGGCGGTGGCCATCTTTATTTTGCCCATGGTTGTGTTGTTGGAGGGCTTATTTTTTGCGTTAGGCCGACGTTGAGGCCCGGTTTGAAGAAATGTGGAGTGACTCCTCCCCAGTTTGTGGGAGTGAGTCGTTTGTTGGGCTTTTTGTAGGGCCCGTTTATTGTTTTTGGGGATTCATGTGGGAAGGGCTTTTCATTTTTGTGCAATAAATAATTATCTTTATTCATGCAGTCTCCATGGTTGTTCTTCTTAGTGTTTGTTGGCTTCGCCTGCTGAGGTCTTGCGGAGCGGCTGCATTCATCTTCCCTCATGGCCCCTGGCCATTCCCTGACAGGGGGCTTAGAAGTACCGTGTAATAAGGTGGCGTCGTGCGGCCCTTGGCCCTGGTCGCTCCCTCCTGGGAACGTACTCCTGCTCCTCCTCCTCCTCCTCCTCCTCATGCTCCTCCTGCTCCTCCTCCTGAGGTGCTGGTCCAACGTCAGGTGGCAGTGCCTGAGTCCTGCGGATAGCCAGGTTGTGTAGCATGCAGCAAACCACCACAATTTGGGAGACCCGGTCCGGCGAATACTGGAGAGCTCCTCCGGAGTGATCAAGGCAGCGGAACCGCTGCTTGAGGACCCCAATAGTTAGCTCGATGATGTTGCGGGTGGTTTGATGGCTCTCGTTGTAGGCCTCTTCAGCAGCGGTCCTGGGCGCGCAGAGCGGGGTCATGAGCCAGGTGCACAAAGGATAGCCTTTGTCCCCGAGTAGCCATCCTCTTGGGGGAGGCTGTGCCTGGAACATGTCATGCACAGCACTCTGCCGCAGGATAAAGGCATCGTGGCTGCTGCCTGGGAAGCTGGAATTGACTGCCATGATGCGCTGCTTGTGGTCACAGACCAGCTGCACATTCAGAGAATGGTAGCCCTTCCTGTTGCGATACTGCTCGCCATGCTCCTGAGGGGCCCACAAAGCCACATGCATACAGTCAATGGCGCCCTGCACCAAGGGGAATTCCCCGAGTCTGGAAAATCCCAATGCGCGCTGATGCTGGCTCTCCAGGGCCATGGGGAAGGAGATGAATTGGCTTCTCCTTCTGAACAGTGCTTCAGTCACCTGGCGGATGCAGCGATGCACGCCGCACTGGGAGATGTTTGCTATGTCCCCAGCAGCGTATTGAAAGGAGCCGGTGGCATAGAAGTTCAATGCCACCGTCAGCTTCACTTCCACCGACAGAGACGGCTTTGGCCGCAGATCTCGGAGAAGCAGGTGGCAGATCTCTGCAATCACCTCCTTTCGGAATCGGAGCCTTTTAACACATCACGCGGCACTCATGTTTAGGTAGGAGCGCTGCTGGCGGTATAGCCTGACAAGGTAAGGCCTACGTGGCCGACGCCTGTAGCCCCCTCTGCCTCTAGCCAGGGCTGCCCCTCTCACAATGCATCTGCGAGCCCTACGGACATGGAGCTGCAGCTCTGCGTTGGCACCCCATGCAACCCCCATCAAATCCTGGCAAACACTCAAATTTCCAAAAGGCCACTTGCAGCGCTCTGGCCTGAGTCCAAAAATACCTGAGCTCTTGCTGCTTGAAACCAGTTAGCTATCCTCGTTTTTGTGTCTCCAGAAATGCGTTGCACAAGAGTGTTTTCTGAAAAAAGGCTGGCCTTTATACTGGAGAGTACGTCCCCTTTAATTTGCGCCCCCCGGGGCCCGCGCTGGTTGTGTTGCGTTCCTTTTTCCAAACGCTCCGGCCGCCAGCCGCACAATGGGGCGGTCTGACTGAAGTTTGGAATCGGGGCGCACAAAGGGCGTTGCACGAGGATGTGACATCATTTTCTGCGCGTGCATCCGGGCGGGCGCTAAACTTTGCGCCGGCGCTAATGGGCAACTTAATTTGGGGCGGGGCGCAAACTGCGCTGCGCACGGGCGCTACACGCATAGCGCCCGAAAATCACTTCTCTTAAGGTGCTAACTGCTAGCGCTATCAACTGAAAATCTAGCCCTAGGAGTTTGAAGTTTGGTGTTAGTAGCTCGGATTAAGGAATTTGGAGTCAGGAGTTAGGAGTTAGGGGCTAGATTTTCAGTATAGACAGTTTTGGGGCGCTAAGCTTAGCGCCCGCCCGAAGTTATCGCCCGCCCCAAAGTAGCGCCCCGTTGCCGGAAATTCAGTGGCTTCGCCCTAAGAGGTTGGTGGAGCGCTAAAAGAGGCGTTCCACTAGTATCTTTAGGCGCTAAGCCGGCGGTGGAGAGCGCAACACCCGAGCTCGGGCGCAGCGCACGGCAGACACTCTGGTGCCAGTGAGCTCTTAAAGGGGAAGGGTGCATGTATTTTTTCGGAGGAGGAGGAGGAGGAGGAGGAGGAGGAGGAGGAGGAGGAGGAGGAGGAGGAGGAGGAGGAGGGGGAGGAGGAGGAGGAGGAGGAGGAGGAGGAGGAGGAGGAGGAGGAGGAGGAGGAGGAGTAGTGATTGGTGCCCGGAAACATAAATAGACCGTTCAGAACAACACACAGCTTACTTCCACACAACACATGCAGAGTGCCTTTTGTACGAGTGCCCTTTAATTTGCGCTCCCCAGGGTGTGTTGCGTTCCATTTTACAAACGCTCTGGACGCCAGGCACACAATGGGGCGGTCCGACTGAAGTTTGGATTCGGGGCGGCCAAAGGGCGTTGCACGAGCATGTGACGTCATTTTCTGCGCGCGCATCCGGGCGGGCGCTAAACTTTGCGCCGGCGCTAACGGGCAACTTAATTTGGGGCGGGGCGCAAACTGCGCTGCGCCCGGGCGCTACACGCATAGCGCCCGGAAATCACTTCTCTTAAGGCGCTAACTGCTGGCGCAAGCAACTGAAAATCTAGCCCTAGGAGTTTGGAGATAGGATTTTGGAGTTAAGAGTTAGGAGTTTGGTGTTAGGAGCTAGGAGTTAGGAGTTAGGAGTTAGGAGTTTGGTGCTAGGAGCTAGGCGTTAGGAGTTTGGTGTTAGGAGTTAGGAGTTAGGAGTTTGGCGTATGGAGTTAGGACTTAAGAGTCAGGAGTTAGGAGTTAGGAGTTTGAAGTAAGGAGTTAGGAGTTATGAGTTAGGGGTTAGGTATTAGGAATTAGGGGCTAGATTTACAGTATAGACAGTTTTGGGGCGCTAACCTTAGCGCCCGCCTGAAGTTAGCGCCCGCCCCAAAGTAGCGCCCGTTGCCGGAAATTCAGTGGCTTCGCCCTAAGAGATTGGTGGAGCGCTATAAGAGGCGTTCCACTCCTATCTTTAGGCGCTAAGCCGGCGGTCCAGAGGGATAGCCCCCAGGCGGGGCGCAGCGCGGGTGCGGTCATTTTTGGACTGACAGCAGACCCCGTGGCGCCGACCAGCTCTTAAAGGGGGAAGGGACGAATTGGTCTGCTGCCACGCCCTGCACACTGCAGCCTTGCAAAGAGGCCTCAACACTGCTGCTCAGCCCCAGGGAGTCATGGCAACGCCAGAGAAGGCCCGTCAGCGTGCCCTGCGCTTCTCAGAGGGTGATCTGGACATAATGGTCACAGCTCTGGAGGTGAGGCGCAAGATCTTGTTCCCAGAGAGTGGGAGGAAGCCAACCCACCACGACTACACCAAAGCCTGGAAGCAGATTGCCCAGAGGGTGACGTTCACCGGCGATGCCCCCAGGACCCACAAACAATGTCGTAAAAAATACAACGATCTGACCAGGATTGTGAAGGTGAGTAGCCTTTCCAGTCTCCTCCTCATTCTTGCATGTACACCTGACATGATGGGCAAAGGGAGCTGAAAGTCCTATTGGCCAGCCCTCAGCCAGCAGCATTGGGACAGTCATGAGCATCACATGGCCATTCGGCACTCTACACTTTGTCCAAGCTATTCCACCATGGGAGGCAGTGCACACTACATCAGGGCTTCACTCTGACCACGCTATTCCACCATGGGAGGCAGTGCACACTACATCAGGGCTTCACTCTGTCCACGCTATTCCACCATGGGAGGCAGTGCACACTACATCAGGGCTTCACTCTGTCCATGCTATTCCACCATGGGAGGCAGTGCACACTACATCAGGGCTTCACTGCGCACTTACAGCCCGTCCTTTCTCTTGCAGGCTAAAGTAGCGTTTAATCGCCAGGCCCGTGCCAGGGGTGGCCGCGCCAAGCTGCAGAAGCTCACTCGGCTGGAGGAGCGCGTGTGTGTGCTCATGGGAGCCCGTGTGATTGTCCCCACAGCGTGCGGAGTATCCAACCCTCCACTGCCCGGCAATGGTAAGGACCTCGCCTTTTGGCCCTCTCGCGTCGCACTGTCCCATCCGAGCTACCTCCTTTGCCACTGTCCCACCAATGCGCTGAATGCCACCAGTCCTAACTCCCTCGCTGACGCCGTCTCCTCACTCTGAAGCTACTCTTGTGCATTCCTGCTTTCAGCTGGTGACAACCAGGACCCTGAAGCTGCCAGTTACAGCACCTCCGAGCAGGAGCAGGAGGAGGAGCAAGCCGGACCATCGGGGGAACAGTCACGTCCCGCAGGAGAGGAGGAAATGCTTGACACCTCCTCACTGGACGAGTGCCTGGAGGAACTGTCGCAGGGCAATGCAGCTTCTGGGACCAGTGGCGTCCAGCCACCCAGGAGCCGTGCGCGTGGCCCGCGGCCTTCCCCCCAGGGGGGAAGGATCAGAGGGGAGTGCTGCTGTTCGACACACTCGCCGCCACCGACGCAGCAAGGGTCCCTTAGTTCGGCCCCCTCCTCCCCAGCGGGAGAGTCGCGACTCCAGTCCGGACACCTTCACCTCGGAGGAGGTGCGGAAGTTGGATAAGATGGCTGAGGATTTGGACCGGCGCCACACGGAGCTCATGAGCGTGGTGGGGCGCATGCCTGAGGCCATCGAGTCGCTGGCGACCAGTGTGCGCGAGTTCGGGGCAGCAACTGCCGCGAGTGGCCGCATGCTGACTGATGCCGTCAAGACCCTGGCGGCTGTGATGCGCGCGCACAGCAGGACCACAGGGGCACTCACTGCTGCTACACGCGCTGTCTCAGGCAGGCATCGCCAGGGCAGCCGCCGCGCTGGACCATCCCAGCAAGCCGCCCCTCGGCTGATTGTTGCGGATCCTGCAGTGCGGGCCCGGCCGAGTGCCACCGTGCCACAGCACCAGCCAGCACATCCCAGACACCAGCTGGCCCACATTGCGCCATCCGTCGCCGCCATTCCCCCACTGGGGCATCAAGGGCAAGCGGCTGCAGCTGATGGTGGCCAGGCTCAGGTGCGCCACTCAGCAGACGGCCCCTCGAGGCCCAAACGCCGTGTAGGCCGCCCCCAAGCGGCATCTGGCGGAAGGGCATCTGAGCCCCAGGCGCCTTCCCCCAGCCTCGCAGCAGCCACTGGGCAGAGCTTGCGAAGGAGCAGCAGGCCGGGCAGGGGAGGCAAAAGGCTGGGCAAGGTCTCGCCCTCGCGGGCCACTCAATAGAGGGTGTGGGCAGCTTTCCTTTTATATGGCGGTGGCCATCTTTATTTTGCCCATGGTTGTGTTGTTGGAGGGCTTATTTTTTGCGTTAGGCCGACGTTGAGGCCCGGTTTGAAGAAAGGTGGAGTGACTCCTCCCCAGTTTGTGGGAGTGAGTCGTTTGTTGGGCTTTTTGTGGGGCCCGTTTATTGTTTTTGGGGATTCATGTGGGAAGGGCTTTTCATTTTTGTGTAATAAAAAATTATCTTTATTCATGCAGTCTCCATGGTTGTTCTTCTTAGTGTTTGTTGGCTTCGCCGGCTGAGGGGTTGCGGAGCGGCTGCATTCATCTTCCCTCATGGCCCCTGGCCATTCCCTGACAGGGGGCTTAGAAGTACCGTGTAATAAGGTGGTGTCGTGCGGCCCTTGGCCCTGGTCGCTCCCTCCTGGGAACGTACTCCTGCCCCTCCTCCTCCTCCTCCTCATGCTCCTCCTGCTCCTCCTCCTGAGGTGCTGGTCCAACGTCAGGTGGCAGTGCCTGAGTCCTGCGGATAGCCAGGTTGTGTAGCATGCAGCAAACCACCACAAATTGGGAGACCCGGTCCGGTGAATACTGGAGAGCTCCTCCGGAGCGATCAAGGCAGCGGAACCGCTGCTTCAGGACCCCAATAGTTAGCTCGATGATGTTGCGGGTGGTTTGATGGCTCTCGTTGTAGGCCTCTTCAGCAGCGGTCCTGGGCGCGCGGAGCGGGGTCATGAGCCAGGTGCACAAAGGATAGCCTTTGTCCCCGAGTAGCCATCCTCTTGGGGGAGGCTGTGCCTGGAACATGTCATGCACAGTACTCTGCCGCAGGATAAAGGCATCGTGGCTGCTGCCTGGGAAGCTGGCATTGACTGCCATGATGCGCTGCTTGTGGTCACAGACCAGCTGCACATTCAGAGAATGGTAGCCCTTCCTGTTGTGATACTGCTCGCCATGCTCCAGAGGGGCCCGCAAAGCCAAAGTACAGTCAATGGCGCCCTGCACCAAGGGGAATTCCCCGAGTGTGGAAAATCCCAATGCGCGCTGATGCTGGCTCTCCAGGGCCATGGGGAAGGAGATGAATTGGCTTCTCCTTCTGAACAGTGCTTCGGTCACCTGGCGGATGCAGCGATGCGCGCGGTACTGGAAGATGTTTGCTATGTCCCCAGCAGCGTATTGGAAGGAGCCGGTGGCATAGAAGTTCAATGCCACCGTCACCTTCACTTCCACCGACAGAGACGTCCTGCACCTGAGCTTTGGCCGCAGATCTCGGCGAAGCAGGTGGCAGATCTCTGCAATCACCTCCTTTCGGAATCGGAGCCTTTTAACACATTGCGCGGCACTCATGTTTAGGTAGGAGCGCTGCTGGCGGTATAGCCTGACTGGGTAAGGCCTACGTGGCCGACGCCTGTAGCCCCCTCTGCCTCTAGCCAGGGCTGCCCCTCTCACAATGCGTCTGCGAGCCCTACGGACATGGAGCTGCAGCTCCGCGTTGGCACCCCATGCAACCCCCAGCAAATCCTGGCAAACACGCTAATTTCCAAAAGGCCACTTGCAGCGCTCTGGCCTGAGTCCAAAAATACCTGGCTCTTGCTGCTTGAAACCAGTTAGCTATCCTCCTTGTTGTGTCTCCAGAAATGCGTTGCACAAGAGTGTTTTCTGAAAAAAGGCTGGCCTTTATACTGGAGAGTACGTCCCCTTTAATTTGCGCCCCCCGGGGCCCGCGCTGGTTGTGTTGCGTTCCTTTTTCCAAACGCTCCGGCCGCCAGCCGCACAATGGGGCGGTCCGACTGAAGTTTGGAATCGGGGCGCACAAAGGGCGTTGCACGAGGATGTGACGTCATTTTCTGCGCGCGCATCCGGGCAGGCGCTAAACTTTGCGCCGGCGCTAACGGGCAACTTAATTTGGGGGGGGGCGCAAACTGTGCTGCGCCCGGGTGCTACACGCATAGCGCCCGAAAATCACTTCTCTTAAGGCGCTAACTGCTGGCGCAAGCGACTGAAAATCTAGCCATTAGAGTTAGGATTTAGGGGCTAGATTTTCAGTATAGACAGTTTTGGGGCGCTAACCTTAGCGCCCGCCCGAAGTTAGCGCCCGCCCCAAAGTAGCGCCCCGTTGCCGGAAATTCTGTGGCTTCGCCCTAAGAGAGTGGTGGAGCGCTAAAAGAGGCGTTGCACTCCTACCTTTAGGCGCTAAGCCGGCGGTCCAGAGGGATAGCGCCCAGGCGGGGCGCAGCACGGGTGCGGTCATTTTTGCACTGACAGCAGACCCCGTGGTGCCGACCAGCTCTTAAAGGGGGAAGGGACGAATTGGTCTGCTGCCACGCCCTGCACACTGCAGCCTTGCAAAGAGGCCTCAACACTACTGCTCAGCCCCAGGGAGTCATGGCAACGCCAGAGAAGGCCCGTCAGCGTGCCCTGCGCTTCTCAGAGGGTGATCTGGACATAATGGTCATAGCTCTGGAGGTGAGGCGCAAGATCTTGTTTCCAGAGAGTGGGAGGAATCCAACCCACCATGACTACACCAAAGCCTGGAAGCAGATCGCCCAGAGGGTGACGTTCACCGGCGAGGCCCCCAGGACCCACAAACAATGCCGTAAGAAATACAACGATCTGACCAGGATTGTGAGGGTGAGTAGCCTTTCCAGTCTCCTCCTCATTCTTGCATGTACACCTGACATGATGGGCAAAGGGACCTGAAAGTCCTATTGGCCAGCCCTCAGCCAGCAGCATTGGGACAGTCATGAGCATCAAATGGCCATTCGGCACTCTACACTTTGGCCAAGCTATTCCACCATGGGAGGCAGTGCACAGTACATCAGGGCTTCACTCTGGCCAAGCTATTCCACCATGGGAGGCAGTGCACACTACATCAGGGCTTCACTCTGTCCAAGCTATTCCACCATGGGAGGCAGTGCACACTACATCAGGGCTTCACTGCGCACTTACAGCCCGTCCTTTCTCTTGCAGACTAAAGTAGCGTTTAATCGCCAGGCCCGTGCCAGGGGTGGCCGCGCCAAGCTGCAGAAGCTCACTCGGCTGGAGGAGCGCGTGTGTGTGCTCATGGGAGCCCGTGTGATTGTCCCCACAGCGTGCGGTGTATCCGACCCTCCACTGCCCGGCAATGGTAAGGACCTCGCCTTTCGGCCCTCTCGCGTCGCACTGGCCCATCCGAGCTACCTCCTTTGCCACTGTCCCACCAATGCGCTGAATCCCACCAGTCCTAACTCCCTCGCTGACGCCGTCTCCTCACTCTAAAGCTACTCTTGTGCATTCCTGCTTTCAGCTGGTGACGACCAGGACCCTGAGGCTGCCAGTGACAGCACCTCCGACCAGGAGGAGGAGGAGGAGCAAGCCGGACCTTCGGGGGAACAGTCACGTCCCGCAGGAGAGGAGGAAATGCTTGACACCTCCTCACTGGACGAGTGCCTGGAGGAACTGTCGCAGGGCAATGCAGCTTCTGGGACCAGTGGCGTCCAGCCACCCAGCAGCCGTGCGCGTGGCCCGCGGCCTTCCCCCAAAGGGGGGAAGGATCAGAGGGGAGTGCTGCTGCTCGGCACACTCGCCGTCACCAACGCGGCAAGGGTCCCCTAGTTCGGCCCCCTCCTCCCCAGCGGGAGAGTCGCGACTCCAGTCCGGACACCTTCACTTCGGAGGAGGTGCGGAAGCTGGATAAGATGGCCGACGACTCGGACCGGCGCCACACGGAGCTCATGAGCGTGGTGGGGCGCATGCCTGAGGCCATCGAGTCGCTGGCGACCAGTGTGCGTGAGTTCGGGGCAGCAACTGCCGCGACTGGCCACATGCTGACTGATGCCGTCAAGACCCTGGCGGATGTGATGCGTGCGCACACCAGGACCACAGGGCCACTCACTGCTGCCAGACGCGCTGTCTCAGGCAGGCATCGCCAGGGCAGGCGCCGTGCTGGACCATCCCAGCAAGCCGCCCGTCGGCTGATCGCTGCGGATCCTGCAGTGCGGGCCCGGCCGAGTGCCACCGCGCCACAGCACCAGCCAGCGCATCCCAGACGCCAGCTGGCCCACATTGCGCCATCCGTCGCCGCCATTCCCCCTCTGGGGCATCAACGGCAAGCGGCTGCAGCTGATGGTGGCCAGGCTCAGGTGCGCCACTCAGCAGACGGCCCCTCGAGGCCCAAACGCCGTGTAGGCCGCCCCCCAGCGGCATCTGGCGGAAGGGCATCTGAGCCTCAGGCGCCTTCCCCCAGCCTCGCAGCAGCCACTGGGCAGAGCTTGCGAAGGAGCAGCAGGCAGGGCAGGGGAGGCAAAATGCTGGCCAAGGTCTCGCCCTCGCGGGCCACTCAGTAGAGGGTGTGGGCAGCTTTCCTTTAATATGGCGGTGGCCATCTTTATTTTGCCCATGGTTGTGCTTTTGGAGGGCTTATTTTTTGCGTTAGGCCGACGTTGAGGCCCGGTTTCAATAAAGGTGGAGTGGCTCCTCCCCAGTTTGTGCGAGTGAGTCGTTTGTTGGGCTTTTTGTGGGGCCCGTTTATTGTTTTTGGGGATTCATGTGGGAAGGGCTTTTCATTTTTGTGCAATAAAAAATTATCTTTATTCATGCAGTCTCCATGGTTGTTCTTCTTAGTGTTTGTTGGCTTCGCCGGCTGAGGGCTTGCGGAGCGGCTGCATTCATCTTCACTCATGGCCCCTGGCCATTCCCTGACAGGGGGCTTAGAAGTACCGTGTAATAAGGTGGCGTCGTGCGGCCCTTGGCCCTGGTCGCTCCCTCCTGGGAACGTACTCCTGCTCCTCCTCCTCCTCCTCATGCTCCTCCTGCTCCTCCTCCTGAGGTGCTGGTCCAACGTCAGGTGGCAGTGCCTGAGTCCTGCGGATAGCCAGGTTGTGTAGCATGCAGCAAACCACCACAAATTGGGAGACCCGCTCCGGCGAATACTGGAGAGCTCCTCCGGAGCGATCAAGGCAGCGGAACCGCTGCTTGAGGACCCCAATAGTTAGCTCGATGATGTTGCGGGTGGTTTGATGGCTCTCGTTGTAGGCCTCTTCAGCAGCGGTCCTGGGCGCGCGAAGCGGGGTCATGAGCCAGGTGCACAAAGGATAGCCTTTGTCCCCGATGAGCCATCCTCTTGGGGAAGGCTGTGCCTGGAACATGTCATGCACAGTACTCTGCCGCAGGATAAAGGCATCGTGGCTGCTGCCTGGGAAGCTGGCATTGACTGCCATGATGCGCTGCTTGTGGTCACAGACCAGCTGCACATTCAGAGAATGGTAGCCCTTCCTGTTGCGATACTGCTCGCCATGCTCCAGAGGGGCCCGCAAAGCCACATGCGTACAGTCAATGGCGCCCTGCACCAAGGGGAGTTCCCCGAGTCTGGCAAATCCCAATGCGCGCTGATGCTGGCTCTCGAGGGCCATGGGGAAGGAGATGAATTGGCTTCTCCTTCTGAACAGTGCTTCGGTCACGTGGCGGATGCAGCGATGCGCGCCATACTGGGAGATGTTTGCTATGTCCCCAGCAGCGTATTGGAAGGAGCCGGTGGCATAGAAGTTCAATGCCACCGTCACCTTCACTTCCACTGACAGAGACGTCCTGCACCTGAGCTTTGGCCGCAGATCTCGGCGAAGCAGGTGGCAGATCTCTGCAATCACCTCCTTTCGGAATCGGAGCCTTCTAACACATCGCGCGGCACTCATGTTTAGGTAGGAGCGCTGCTGGCGGTATAGCCTGACTGGGTAAGGCCTACGTGGCCGACGCCTGTAGCCCCCTCTGCCTCTAGCCAGGGCTGCCCCTCTCACAATGCGTCTGCGAGCCCTACGGATATGGCGCTGCAGCTGCGCGTTGGCACCCCATGCAGCCCCCATCAAATCCTGGCAAACAGTCTAATTTCCAAATGGCCACTTGCAGCCTGAGTCCAAAAATACCTGCCTCTTGCTGCTTGAAACCAGTTAGCTATCCTCCTTGTTGTGTCTCCAGAAATGCGTTGCACAAGACTGTTTTCTGAAAAAAGGATGGCCTTTATACTGGAGAGGACGTTCCCTTTAATTAGCGCCCCCCGGGGCCCGCGCTGGTTGTGTTGCGTTCCTTTTTCCAAACGCTCCGGCCGCCCGCCGCACAATGGGGCGGTCCGACTGAAGTTTGCAATCGGGGCGGCCAAAGGGCGTTGCACGAGGATGTGACGTCATTTTCTGCGCGCGCATCCGGGCGGGCGCTAAACTTTGCGCCGGCGCTAACGGGCAACATAATTTGGGGCGGAGCGCAAACTGCGCTGCGCCCGGGCGCTACACGCATAGCGCCCGGAAATCACTTCTCTTAAGGCGCTAACTGCTGGCGCAAGCTACTGAAAATCTAGCCCTAGGCGTTTTGAGTTAGGAGTTTGGAGTTAGGTGTTAGGAGTTAGGAGTTTGGAGTTAGGTATTAGGAATTAGGAATTCGGAGTTAGTAGTTGGGAGTTAGGAGTTAGGAGTTAGGACTAAGGAGTTAGGAGGTAGGAGTTAGGAGTTAGGAGCTATGATTTAGGAGTTAGGACTTAGGAGTTTGGAGTTAGGAGTTAGGAGTTTGGTTTTAGGAGTTAGCAGTAAGGAGTTAGGAATTAAGGCCTAGAAATTCAGTATAGCCACTTTTGGGGCGGAAAAGTCGGGCACCAAGTCGAGGCCACTTCGCCGATATTCAGTACTTCGCCCTAAGAGTTTGCTCGAGCGCTAAAACTGGCGTTCCACAACTATCTTTAGGCGCAAAGCCGGCGGTTCTGAGCTAAGCCGCCGAGGCCGGGCGCAGCGCAGGTGCGGTCATTTCTTGATTGACAGCAGACACCCTGGCGCCGGCCAGCTCTTAAAGGGGGAAGGGTCGAGTTCGTCTGCTGCCACGCCCTGGACACTGCAGCCCTCCAGCTAGGCCTAAACACTGCTGCTGAACAGAAATAGCGCCGGGAAAGATGCAGAAGGCCCGTGAACGAGCGCAGCGCTTCTCTGGCCATGATTTGAAGCTGCTGGTTGGGGCTTTGGAGAGGAGACGCAAACACCTGTTCCCGGACAGTGGGAAGAAGCCTGCGACCAGCGTCTACAGGAAAGCATGGAGGGAGGTCGCCATCAGGGTGACAGCCAACAGCGAGGTCCCCAGGAACTCTATCCAATGCAGAAAAAAGTTCAATGACCTCACCAGGATTGTCAGGGTGAGTACCCTTTCCAGTGTCCTCCTCATCCTTGCATGTGCACCTCACATTATGGGCAAAGGGACCTGAAAGCCCTAATGGCCAGCCCTCATCCAGCAGCTATGGGACTGGCATGAACATCAATTGCACATTCTGCACTTTACACACTGGCCAAGCTATTCGACCATGGGAGGCAGTGCACACCAGATCAGGGCTCCACACTGGCCAAGCTATTCGACCATGGGAGGCAGTGCACACCAGATGAGGGCTACACACTGTACTTAGAGGCCGTCCTTTCTCTTGCAGGCCAAGCTGGCCCACAATCAGAAGAGCCGGACTGAGACCGGGGGAGGCGGTCCCCAGATCCAGCAGCTCACTGACCTGGAAGAGCGCGTGGGTCGCCTCATGGGAGCCCGGGTGATTGGCCCCGTTGCCAGTGGAGATGCCGACCCTGTTCTGGGCACCAATGGTAAGGACATCACATTTTGGACCTCTCTCGTCCCACTTGCACATCAGATCTACATCCTTTGCCACTGTCCGACCAATGCGCTGAATGCCACCACTCATGCCTCCCTCGCTGACGCCCTCTCCTCAATCTAAAGCTACTCTTGTCCCTTCCTGCTTTCAGATGGTGAAGAGGTGGTCCCTGAAGCTGCCACTGACAGCCCCTCGGAAGAGGAGGAGGAGGAGGAGGAAGAGGAAGAGGAAGGCGGCCCATCAGGGGAACCCTCACCTGCGCCAGGGGATGCCAATGTAGGGGACACGTCTTCCCTGGAGGAGAGCGTGGGGGAAGTGTCGGAGGGGAGTGTCGCTCCTGGGACCAGTGGCGTGCAGCAACACAGGGGGTGTGCGGTTGCTCAGCGGCCTTCTTCCCAGAGGGGTGTAGTTGCTGGGCCCAGTGGCATCCAGCAACGCGGGAAGGGTCGGCCAGCTCGGCGGCCTTCTCCCCAGAGGGAGAGTCCGGCCTCCCGCCCGGCGACGGTCAACTCCGAGGAGCTGCGCCTCCTCGATCAAATGTCCGTGGAGTCGGAGCGCCGGCACACCGAGCTCATGGGGGTTGTGGCATGGATGCCTGAGGCCATCGAGTCCCTGGCTCATAGTGTGGCCGAGTTCGGGGCCTCACAGGCCAGGAGTTTGGAGCTATTCGGGGCAGCACAGGACGCGAGTCGTGCCGAATTCGTGGCAGCACAGGCAGCGAGTGGGCAGGTGATCAGTGGTGCCGTGCAGTCACTGGCTGGTCTGATGCGGTCACAGACCAGGGCAGCACGGGCACTCACTGCTGCCACACTCGCTGCGTCAGCCAGGCATCGCCAGGACACCCGCCGTGCTGTAGCAGCACAGCGGTCTGTCGTTCGGCACATGGCAGCGCATGCTGCAGTGCGGGCCTGGGCGAGTGTCAGTGTGTCACTTGACCAGCGGCGGCCTGCCATACGCCAGCTTGCCCCCATTCCTCCAGCCGCCACTGTCACTCCCCCAGTGGAGCTGCCACGAGGTGCTGGTCCGACTGATGCTGCCCTGCCACAGCTGCAGCATTCACCAGCCGGCCCCTCGAGGCCCAGACCTCGTCTAGGCCGACCCCCAAGGGCATCTGCCGTGACGACATGTGCCCCTCAGGAGCCTTCCCCCAACCTTGCAGCAGCCACTGGGCACGGTTTGAGGAGGAGCAGCAGGGCGGCCAGGGGCCGCCAAAGGCTGGACAAGGAATCGCCCTCGCGGGCCACAAAGTAGAGGGTGTGGACAAATGTTTGTTTATATTGGGATGGTTGTTTTGTTTCTGGGGATGGTTGTCTTGTTTCTGGGGATGGTTGTCTTGTTTCTGGGGATGGTTGTTTTGTTTCTGGGGATGGTTGTTTTGTTAAGGCCGAGGATGAAGGCCATTTTTGTTCAAAAGTTTTGTTATTCCTCCCCAGGTTGTAGGAGTGAGTCATGTGTGTGACTGTTTTTTGGGGGGTGTTGTCTGTTTTTGGGTTTCATGTGGGAAGGGCCCTGAGTTTGTTCAATACAGTATTTTATTTATTCATATTGTCCATGTTTGATCTTTGAAGTGTTTGTTGCCTTAAGCGACTGAGGGCTTGCGGAGCGGCTGCATTCATGTTCTTTCATTGGCACAAGCCATTCCCTGACAGGGGGCCTAGAAGTGATGTTCAATAAGCCGCCGACGGGCGGCCCTTGGACCTTGTGCCTCCCTCCTGGCCAGGTACTCCTCCTCCTCCTCCTCCTCATGCTCCTCCTGCTCCTCCTCCTGAGGTGGTGCTCCAGCGTGAGGTGGCAGTGCCTGAGTCCTGCGGATAGCCAGGTTGTGCAGCATGCAGCAAACGACCACGAACTGGGAGACTCGCTCCGGCGAATACTGCAGAGATCCGCCGGAACGATCCAGGCAGCGGAACCGTTGCTTGAGGACGCCAATTGTTTGTTCTATGATGTTCCTAGTCGCTTGATGGCTCTCGTTGTATGCCTCTTCAGCAGGGGTCCTGGGCGCGCGGAGCGGGGTCATGAGCCAGGTACACAAAGGATAGCCTTTGTCCCCGATAAGCCATCCTCTTGGGTCAGGCTGTGCCTGGAAGATATCAGCCACAGTAGTCTGTCGCAGGATAAAGGCATCGTGGCTGCTGCCTGGAAAGCGGGCATTGACAGCTAGGATGCGCTGCCTGTGGTCACACACCAGCTGTACGTTGAGGGAATGGTAGCCCTTCCGGTTGCGGTAATCCTTGGGATGGTCCAGAGGTGCCCGCAAAGCCACATGCGTGCAGTCAGTGGCGCCCTGCACCATGGGGAAGTCCGCGATTCTTGCAAATCCCACTGCACGCTGCTGCTGCTTGTCCAGGGTCATGGGGAAGGAGATGAATTGGCGTCTCCTTCTGAAAAGGGCATTGGTGACCTGGTGGATGCAGCAATGGACGGCGAACTGGGATATGTTAGCAATGTCCCCAGCAGCTGATTGGAAGGAGCCGGTGGCATAGAAGTTCAGAGCCACCGTCACCTTCACTTCCACCGACAGAGACGTCCTGCAACTCAGCTGTGGACGCAGATCTCTGTGAAGCAGATGGCAGATCTCTGCAGCCACCTCCCTTCTGAATCACAGCCTCCTAACACATTGCGCGCCAGTCATGTTGAGATACGAGACCTGCTGGCGGTATTGCCTGAGTGGGTAAGGCCCACATTGCCGACGCCTGTTGCCCCCTCTGCATCTAGCCAGGGCTGCCCCTCTAACCCAGCGTCTGCGAGCCCTTCCGACATAATCCTGAAACTCAGCATTGGCACCCCATGCAGCTCCCATAATATGCTGGCAAACAATGAGATATCAGTGAAGGCGAATTGCAAAGCTCTGGCCTGAAGCCAAAAATACCTGTCCTAGTGTTGGCCCAAAGCAGTAAGCTCCCTTCCTTGTTTTTTTTCAAAAAATCCGTTGCACAAGAGTGATTGCTGCAAAATGGCAGCCCTTTATAGTGCAGGGTAAGTGCCCTTTAATTTGCGCTCCCCGCGGCCCGCTTTGGCTGTGTACCATTCCACTCCACAGTCGTTAGGGCCGCCCGGCGCACAATGGGCCGGCGCAACTGAAGTTCCGGTTTGGGGCACACAAAGGGCGTTGCACGAGGAAATGACGTCATAATCTGCGCGCGCAGCAGGGCGCGCACAAAGACTTTGCGCCAGCGCTAAATGTCTACTGAAGTTGGGGCGAGGTGCAGATCGTGCTGCGCCCGGGCGCTAAGCGCCTAGCGCTCGAGATCTACTCCTCGTAAGGCGCTAACGGCTGGTGCACGCTACTGAATTTCTAGGCCTAGGAGTTTGGAGTTAGGATTTTGAAGTTAGGAGCTAGGAGTTAGGAGTTTGGAGCTAGGAGTTAGGAATTTGGTGTTAGGAGTTTTGAGTTAGGAGTCAGGTGTTTGGAGTTAGGAGTTTGGAGTTAGGAGTTTGGAGTTAGGATTTAGGCGTTAGGCGTTAGGAGTTATGAGTTAGGAGCTAGGAGTTAGGAGTTGGACTAAGGAGCTAGGAGTTAGGAGTTTGGAGTAAGGAGTTAGGAGTTAGGAGTTTCGAGTTAAGATTTAAGAGTTAGGAGTTTGGTGTTAGGAGCCAGGAGTTAGGAGTTAGGAGCTAGGAGTTAGGAGTTGGACTAAGGAGTTAGGAGTTAGGAGTTTGGAGTAAGGAGTTTGCAGTTAGGAATTTGGAGTAAGGAGTTTGGAGTTAGGATTTAGGCGTTAGGCGTTAGGAGTTTAGAGTTAGGATTTAGGAGTTTTGAGTTAGGAGTTTGGAGTTAGGTGTTAGGAGTTAGGAATTCGGAGTTAGTAGTTGGGAGTTAGGATTTAGGAGTTAGGAGTTAGGACTAATGAGTAGGAGGTAGGAGTTAGGAGTTAGGAGCTATGATTTAGGAGTTAGGACTTAGGAGTTTGGTGTTAGGAGTTAGCAGTAAGGAGTTAGGAATTAGGAGTTTGGAGTTAGGATTTTGAAGTTAGGAGCTAGGAGTTAGGAGTTTGGAGCTAGGAGTTAGGAGTTTGGTGTTAGGAGTTTGGAGTTAGGAGTTTGGCATTAGGAGTTAGGAGTTATGAGTTAGGAGCTAGGAGTTAGGAGTTGGGCTAAGGAGCTAGGAGTTAGGAGTATGGAGCAAGGAGTTAGGAGTTAGGAGTTTCGAGTTAGGATTTAAGAGTTAGGAGTTTGGTGTTAGGAGCCAGGAGTTAGGAATTAGGAGTTAGGAGCTAGGAGTTAGGAGTTGGAGTTAGGATTTAGGAGTTAGGAGTTTGGTGTTAGGAGCTAGGAGTTAGGAGTTAGGAGTTAGGAGTTAGGAGTTAGGAGTTTAGAAACTGGAGGTAGGAGTTATGAGTTTGGAGTTAGGATTTTGAAGTTAGGAGTTATGAGTTTGGTGTTCGGAGATGGGAGTTAGGAGTTGGAATAAAGAGTTAGGAGTTAGGAGTTTGGAGTTAGGATTTGGGGGTTAGGAATTTGGTGTTCGGAGCTAGGAGTTAGGATTTGGGAGTTAGGTGCTAGGAGTTAGGAATTGGATTAAGGAGTTAGAGGTTAGGCGTTTGGAGTAAGGAGTTAGGAGTTACGAGTTTGGAGTTAGGATTTAGGAGTTAGGAGTTTGGTGTTAGGAGCTAGGAGTTAGGAGATAGGAGTTAGGAGTTTGGAGTTAGGTGTTAGGAGCTAAGAGTTAGGAGTTTGGTGTTAGGAGTTGTGAGTTAGGAGTTTGGCATATGGGGTTAGGACTTAGGAGTCAGGAGTTTGGAGTTCGGAGTTAGGAGTTTGAAGTAAGGAATTAGGAGTTAGGAGTTAGGAATTACGAATTTGGAGTTAGGACTTAAGAGTTAAGAGTTAGGAGTTAGGAGTTTGGAGTTAGGAGTTTGGAGTTTGGAATTAGGAGTTTGGTGTTAGGAGATGGCAGTTAGGAGTTAGGAGCTTGGAGTAAGGAGTTAGGAGTTAGGAGTTTGGAGTTAGGATTTAGGAGTTAGGAATTTGATGTCAGGAGCTAGGAGTTAGTAGTTGGGAGTTAGGAGCTAGGAGTTAGGAATTGGACTAAGGAGTTAGGATTTAGGAGTTTGGAGTAAGGAGTTAGGAGTTAGGAGTTTGGAGTTAGGCTTTTGGAGTTAGGATTTAGGAGTTTGGAGTAAGGAGTTAGGAGTTAGGAGTTTGGAGTTAGGCTTTAGGAGTTAGGAGCTAGGAGTTAGGAGTTAGGAGTTAGGTGTTTGGAGTTACGAGTTAGGTGTTCGGTGTTTGGAGCTAGGAGCTAGGAGTTTGGAGTTAGGAGGTAGGAGTTAGGAGTTAGGAGTTAGGAGTTAGGAGTTTGGTGCTAGGAATTAGGAGTTAGGAGATTGGAGCTAGGAGTTAGGAGTTTGGAGTTAGGAGTTTGGTGTTAGGAGTTTGGAGTTAGGAGTTTGGAGTTAGGAGTTTGGTGTTAGGAGATGGGAGTTAGGAGTTGGACTAAGGAGTTAGGAGTTTGGAGTAAGGAGTAAGGAGTTTGGAGTAAGGAGTAAGGAGTTAGGAGTTTAGAGTTAGGATTTAGGAGTTTTGAGTTAGGAGTTTGGAGTTAGGCGTTAGGAGTAAGGAGTTAGGAGCTAGGAGTTAGGAGTTTGGAGTTAGGAGTTAGGAGTTTGGAGTTAGGATTTTGGAGTTAGGAGTTAGGAGTTTGGTGTTAGGAGATGGCAGTTAGGAGTTGAACTAAGGAGTTAGGAGTTTGGAGTAAGGAGTAAGGAGTTTGGAGTAAGGAGTAAGGAGTTAGGAGTTTGGAGTAAGGAGTTTGCAGTTAGGAGTTTGGAGTAAGGAGTTTAGAGTTAGGATTTAGGCGTTAGGAGTTAAGAGTTTGGATTAAGGAGCTAGGAGTTAGGAGTTAGGAGTTTGGAGTAAGGAGTTTGCAGTTAGGAGTTTGGAGTAAGGAATTTGGAGTTAGTAGTTAGGAGTTTGGTGTTAGGAGCTAGGAGTTAGGAGTTTGGAGTTAGGTGTTAGGAGTTTAGAGTTAGGATTTAGGAGTTTTGAGTTAGGAGCTTTGAGTTAGGGGTTAGGAGTTAGGAGTTAGGAGTTCGGAGTTAGGTATTAGGAATTAGGAATTTGGAGTTAGTGGCCTAGAAATTCAGCTGTTTGCGCCAGCCGTTAGCGCC
The DNA here is from genome assembly GCF_052327205.1 of Somniosus microcephalus. NCBI lineage: Eukaryota > Metazoa > Chordata > Chondrichthyes > Squaliformes > Somniosidae > Somniosus > Somniosus microcephalus. Next base: position 476,564 of record NC_141017.1, on the reverse strand, counting down.
AGATTTCCGGCGCTAGCCACTTAGCGCCCGGGCACCGCCGGATCTGCGCCTACGCCGAAATTCAGGTGGGATTTAGCGCCGGCGCAAAGTGTTAGCGCCCGCTCAGCTGTGCGCGCATCTTATGACGTCATTTCGTCGTGCAACGCCGTTTGTGCGCCCCAAACCGGAAATTCAGTGGCGCCCGGCCGATGTGGGCGTGGCGCTGCTAAGAACTGTGAAATGGAACTCAACAGAGGCCCTGTGGGATTCGGGGAGCGCTAATTAAAGGGCACATCCACTCACCCATAAAAGCCAGCCATTTCGCTGCAATGACTTTACTGCTTTGGATTTCTGCACAGAGAGCAAGGCACAGAGATTACTGATTTCGGACACCATAGGAGAGGTATTTTTGGCTTCTAGCCAGTGCTTTGACATTTGCATCCTTGTGATTTTGCTGTTTGGAACTTTGTAATGGGGGCTGCATGGGGGGCCAACCCTCAGTTGCTACATTTTGTGCAAAGGGCTCGCAGACGCTTTGAGAGAGGGCCAGGCATGCCTAGACGCAGAGGGGCCATTAGGCGTTGCCAACGTAGGCCTTACCCAGTCAGGCAATACCGGGAAAAGGTCTCATATCTCACCATGACTGCGGCGCATTGTGTTAAGAGGCTGCGCTTCAGAAGGGAGGTGGTTGGAGAGGTCTGCCAGCTGCTTCACGCAGATTTGCAGCCACAGCTCATGTCCAGGACGTCTCTCTCGGTGGAAGTGAAGGTCACGGTGGCTCTCAGCGTTTATGCAAGCGGCTCCTTCCAAGCCGCTGCTGGGGACATTGCGAACATCTCCCAGTTCGCCGCGCATCGCTGCATCCGACAGGTCACCGAAGCACTTTTCGCGAGGAGGCACCAATTCATCTCCTTCCCCATGACCCAACACAAGCAGGAGCAGCGTGCAGTCGGATTTGCCAGGATCGCGGCCTTCCCCATGGTGCAGGGCGCCATTGACTGCACGCATGTGGCTATGCGGGCACCTATTCACAATGCCGAGCAATACCGCAACCGGAAGGGCTACCATTCCCTAAATGTGCAGCTGGTGTGTGACCACAGGCAGCGCATCCTAGCTGTCAATGCCCGCTTCCCAGGAAGCAGCCACGATGCCTTTATCCTGCGCCAGACTACTGTGGCTGACATGTTCCAGGCACAGCCTCCACCAAGGGGATGGCTTATCGGGGACAAGGGCTACCCTTTGTGCACATGGCTCATGACCCCGCTCCGCGCGCCCAGGATCCCAGCGGAGCTGGCATACAACGAAAGCCATCAAGCCACAAGGAACCTAATAGAGCAAACGATAGGCGTCCTCAAGCAACGGTTCCGTTGCCTGGATCGTTCGGGCGGGTCTCTTCAGTATTCGCCGGATAGAGTCTCCCAGTTCATCGTGGTGTGCTGCATGCTTCACAACCTGGCTATCCGCAGGACTCAGGCACTGCCACCTGACATTGCACCACCACCTCAGGAGGACGAGCAGGAGGACCCTGAGGAGGAGGAGCACCAGGCCAGGAGGGAGCGACAAGGTCCAAGGGCCGTCCGCCGGGGGCTTATTGCTCGACACTTCTAGGCCCCCTGTCAGGGAATGGCCTGGGCCACTGAACGCAGCTGAAGGCAGCCGCTCCGCAAGCCCTCAGCCGGTTAACCCAACAACCACTTGAAACATGACACCTGCACATGGTGAATAAATAAACATCTTTATTTCAAAAACTCAGGGCCCTTCCCACATGGAAGAGCAAAACAGAGAAGACCCCCAAAAAACAGTCACAAACTTCTGTCACTCCCAAAACCTGGGGAGGACTAACAAAACATCAACATCCAAATGGCCTTCCTCACTGGCCTAACAAAAACAAGCCCCCCCACAACACAAACACCCCCATAAAACCAAACAACATAATGCCCCCCAGAACAGAAGCCCCCGCATCACCCAAACCCTCGCTCACCACACTCTATTCGGTGTGGCGAGAGGGCGAGTCCGTCGACAGCCGTCTTTTGCCCCGGCCCGTCCTGCTGCTGCGCCTCAAGCTGGGCCGTGAGGCTGTGGCAAGGCTGGGGGAAGGATCTTCAGGGCGACAAGGCGTCTCGCCAGATGCCCTTGGGGGTCGGCCTACACGAGGGCAGGCCCGGGAGGGGCCGGCTGGTGGCTGCTGCAGCTGTGGGTGGCCCTCTTCACTGCCTGCAGCAGCTCCTTGCACCCTGGCTGGGGGAGTGGCAGGCTCGCCTGCACCAATGGGGACAAGGTGGGTGATGCCAGGCGCGCGCTGCTCGCCAGACACACGTGCACTCGGGCGGCCTGGCCGGGGAGCAAGCGCGCCAAGCTGTTGGTCGCCAGACCGGTGTGCGGCAGCAGGGCGGCGGCTGGCCTGGCGACGCCTCCGCGCCAGTGCGAGGGTGGCAGAAGTCAGTGCCCCAACTGCGCTGGCATGTGCCCGCATCTGCAGTGCCATTGTCTGCCCAGCACCTCTCAGCTGGCGACTGGCGTGCTGCGCTGCCTCGAGTTGTTGCACCCCCCTCTCATGCGCTGCCACAAGGAGGTCCACCCCCCTGGCGTGCGCTGCTGCGATTTGCTCCAGCCCCCTGGCCTGGGATTGGCCGAAAGCCACCACACTTTGTGCGAGGCTTTCGATGGCGTGAGGCATCTGTGCCACCACCTCCATGAACTCGACGTGCCGCCGCTCCGACGCCGCCGACATCTCGTCCAGGAGGCGCACCTCCTGGGCGACGTCCGAGTCCGGACTGGAGGGCGCCTCCCCCCTCTGGGCAGAAGGCTGGCGTGCCGCCGGAGCCTTGCCGCGTGCGGCCACGCCACTGGGAGCAGGTTCTGCCCTCCCTCCACCGCCTCTGGGCAGAAGGCTGGCGTGCCACCGGAGCCTTGCCGCGTGCGTCCATGCCACTGGGACCAGGTTCGGGGCTCCCCTCCCCCACCTCCCCCTGGCTCTCCGGCACGCCAGACGTCTCCCCTTCATTGCCATCTCCTGGAGCGGGGGAGGGTTCCCCCGAGGTGGCGCCTTCCTGCTGCTCCTCGACGTCCTCCTCCTCCGAGGGCCTGGCTGTGTGGGCTTCAGGGAGCACCTCCTCCTCACCAGCTTAAAGCAGGAAGGCACAAGTGTAGCTTTAGAGTGAGGACAGGCCGACAGCGAGGGAGGCCGCACTGGTGCATTATGCGCATTTTTCGGCCAGTGGGGAAGGATGTAGATCTGATGTGCGAGGGCAAGGAGAGAGGTGCACCCGGTCCTGTCCTTACCAGTGGGTTCCAGTATAGGGTCGGCGTCGCCGAGCGCCACAGGCCCAGTCACTGGGTGACGCAGGAGTCGGGCCACCCTCTCTTCCAGAACCGTTAGCTCCTGGTAATCGCAAGGGCCTCCACCAGTGACACGCAGGCTCCTGGCGTTCCTCGCCAGCTTGGCCTGCAAGAGAAAGGAGGGCGTCTAAGTACAGTGTGGTGCCCCGTTGGTGTGTGTGAGTCCTCCCATGGTGGAATAGCTTGGACAGTGTGGTGCCCTGTTGCTGTATGTGAGGCCTCCCATGGTGGAATAGCTTGGACAGTGTGGTGCCCTGTTGCTGTGTGTGAGGCCTCCCATGGTGGAATAGCTTGGACAGTGTGGTGCCCTGTTGCTGTGTGTGAGGCCTCCCATGGTGGAATAGCTTGGACAGTGTGGTGCCCTGTTGCTGTGTGTGAGGCCTCCCATGGTGGAATAGCTTGGACAGTGTGGTGCCCTGTTGCTGTGTGTGAGGCCTCCCATGGTGGAATAGCTTGGATAAGTGTGATAAGTGCAGAAAGAGCTATTGATTAACATGCAAGTGCCATTGCAGCGGGAGGAGGGCTGGGCATTAGACCTTTGATGTCCCTTTGGCCCTAATGGGAGGTGCACATGCAAGGATGAGGGGGACACTGGAAAGGGTACTCACCTTGACCAGCCAACATAGGTCATTGTATTTCTTGCGGCACTGGTCCGCACTCCTGGGAACATCGGAGTTGGAGGAGACCCTCCGGGCAATTTTGGTCCAGGCCTCCCTGAACTTGCTCCTGGGAGCCTTCCTGCCACTAGCCGGGCACACGACCCGTCTTCTCTTGCGTACCCCATGAAGGAGCACACCCAGCGCATGGTCAGAGAACCGCTGGGCTCTTTCACGGGCCCTCTCCATTACCTCCAGGCATTGATTTGGGACACAACCAGTGCTGAGGCCTAGTTGCAGGGCTACAGCATGCAGGGCGTGGCTGCAGTCAAAGTTGACCCTTCCCCCTTTAAGAGCTGGCCGGCGTCAGGGTGTCTGCTAACACTCAGCACATGATCGCACCTGCGCTGCGCCCGGAATCGGCGTTATCAGGCCGCATCGCCAGATTAGCGCCTGAACATAGGGTTCCAACGCCTATTGCAGCGCTCGGCCAAAAAGTTGGCCAAATCTACTGAATTTCGGCGAGGTCGCCTGCACTTTCCGGCGGCCGCTAAATTTGCCGAGCGCCCGACTTTAGCGCCGCAAGAGCGTCCGAACTGAATTTCTAGACCAGTAGTTGGGATTTAGGAGTTAGGAGTTTGGAGTTAGGAGCAATGAGTTAGTAGTTTGGAGTTAGGAGTTAGCAGTAAGGACTTAGCAGTTAGGAGTTTGGAGTTAGGATTTTGGAGTTAGGTATTTGTTGTTAGGAGTTTGGAGCTAGGAGTTAGGATTTTGGTGTTAGGAGTTTTGAGTTCGGTGTTAGGAGTTTGGAGTTAAGAGTTTGGAGTTAGGAGTTTGGAGTTAGGATTTAGGCGTTAGGCATTAGGAGTTAGGAGTTATGAGTTAGGAGCTAGGAGTTAGGAGTTGGATTAAGGAGCTAGGAGTTAGGAGTTTGGAGTAAGGAGTTAGGAGTTAGGAGTTTGGAGTTAGGATTTAGGAGTTAGGAGTTTGGTCTTAGGAGCTAGGAGTTAGGAGTTAGGCGTTAGGAGCTAGGAGTTAGGAGTTAGGAGTTAGGAGCTAGGAGTTAGGAGTTAGGAGTTTGGAGTTAGGATTTAGGAGTTAGGAGTTTGGAGTTAGGATTTAGGAGTTAGGAGTTTGGTGTTAGGAGCTAGGAGTTCGGAGTTAGGAGCTAGGAGTTAGGAATTGCACTAAGGAGTTAGGAGTTAGGAGTTTGGAGTTAGGATTTAGGAGTTAGGAGTTTGGTCTTAGGAGCTAGGAGTTAGGAGTTAGGAGTTAGGAGCTAGGAGTTAGGAGTTGGACTAAGGTGTTAGGAGTTAGGAGTTTGGAGTAAGGAGTTATGAGTTAGGAGTTTGGAGTTAGGATTTAGAAGTTAGGAGTTTGGTGTTAGGAGTTAGGAGTTCGGAGTTAGGAGCTAGGAGTTAGGAATTGCACTAAGGAGTTAGGAGTTAGGAGTTTGGAGTAAGGAGTTAGGAGTTAGGAGTTAAGAGTTTGGAGTTAGGAGTTTGAAGTTTGGAGTTTGGTGTTAGGAGCTAGGAGAAAGGAGTTAGTAGTTTGGAGTAAGGAGTTTGCAGTTAGGAGTTTGGAGTAAAGAGTTTGCAGTTAGGATTTAGGCGTTTGGCGTTAGGAGTTAGGAGTTAGGAGCTAAGAGTTAGGAGTTGGACTAAGGAGTTAGGAGTTAGGAGTTTGGAGTAAGGAGCTAAGGGTTAGCTCTTGCCCTTAATATACTTATAAAACATCTTAGGATTTTCCTTTATTTTGCTCGCCAGTGTTATTTCATGGCCCCTCCTCGCCCTCCTAATTTCTTTTTTAAGTATGCCCCTGCACTTTTTATACTCCTCTAGGGCTTCTTCCGTCTTTAGTCTTTTGTAACTGCCAAAAGCCCCCCTTTTATTTCTAATGCATTTTTGTATATCCCTTGTCATCCAAGGTTCCCTTTGCTTGTTGGTCCCACCCTTGACCTTTACAGGAACATGTTGGCATTGTACTCTCTCTATTTCCCTTCTGAAAGTCTCCCACTGTTTTGATGTGGACTTTCCTATAAGTAGCTGCTCCCAGTCCACTTTGGCCAGATCCTGCCTTATCATATTAAAATCGGCCTTCGCCCAATTTAGAACCCTTATTTCCGGGCCGCCTTTGTCTTTTTCCATGACCACCTTAAATCTCACCGAATTATGGTCACTGTCGCCAAAATGCTCTCCTACTGACACTTCCACCACTTGCCCGGCTACATTCTCCAGAATTAGGTCCAGTACCGCCCCCTCGCTTGTAGGACTTTCTACATGTTGGCTCAAAATGCTCTCCTGGATGCACTTTAAGAATTCTGCACCTTTAAGCCTTTCACACTCTGACTATCCCAATTTATATTGGGGAAGTTGAAATCCCCCACTATTATTACCCTATTATTTTCTCACTTTTTTGAGATTTGCCTACATGTCTGTTCCTCTATCTCCCCCTGACTGTTTGGGGGCCGATAGTACAGCCCCAGCAAAGTGCTTGCCCCCTTTTTGTTTTTAAGTTCTACCCACATGGCCTCATTAAAGGAACCCGCTAATATATCATCCCTCCTTACAGCAGTAATTGACTCCTTAATTAATATTGCAACACCCCCTCCCCTTTTACACCCCCCTCTGTCTCTCCTGAACATTCTATACCCCGGAATATTGAGCTGCCAGTCCTGACCCTCCCTCAACCATGTCTCCGTGATAGCAACAATATCGTACTCCCATGTGTTCAACAACAACTTCAGTTCATCCACCTTATTTGCAAGACTCCTTGCATTAAAATAAATGCCTTCCAGCCCTGCCATATTCTCTTTTGCCTTCACATATTTGCTCTGCCTTCCCAGCTGACTTGTTTTTCCCTCTGTATTTGGCTGTAAATCACCCCCTACTATAGCTCCACTCTGTACCCCATCCCCCTGCCAAGTTAAACCCCCCCCAGCAGTGCTAGCAAACCTCCCCGCAAGGATATTGGTTCCCCTCTGGTTCAGGTGTAAACCGTCCGACTTGTGCAAGTCCCAGCTTTCCCAGAAGCAGACCCAGTGATCCAGGAAACTAAAGCCCTCCCCCCTGCACCATCCCTTTAGCCACGCATTCATCTGTTCTATCTTCCTATTCCTATACTCACTAGCACGTGGCACTGGGAGTAATCCAGAGATTACAACCCTTGAGGTCCTGCTCTTTAATCCTTCACCTAGCTCCCTAAATTCTTGCTGCAGGACCTCATCCCTTTTTTTACCTATTTCGTTGGTACCAATGTGGACCATGACCACTGGCTGCTCACCCTCCCCCTCCAGAATGCCCTGCAGCCGCTCAGTGACATCCTTGACCCTGGCACCAGGGAGGCAACAAACCATCCTGGATTCACGTCTACAGCCACAGAAACGCCTGTCTGTTCCCCTTACTATAGAATCCCCTACCACTATTGCTCTCCCACTCTTTTTCCCCCCTTCCTGGGCAGCAGGAGCAGCCCCAGTGCCAGGAAGTTGGCTGCTGCTGCCTTCCCCTGGTGAGTCATCCCCCTCAACAGTATCCAACTTGGTATACTTGTTTGAAAGGGGGATGTCCGCAGGGGTTCCCTGCACTACCTGCCTGCCTTTGTTGCTCCACCTGATGGTCACCCTCTGTGCTGCCCTACCCTGAGGCGTGAACAACTCGCTAAATGTGCTATCCACGAGCCTCTCAGCATCGCGCATGCTCCAAAATTCATCCACCCGCAGCTCGAGCGCCGCAATGCGGTCTACAAGTAGCTGCAGCTAGATGCATTTCCCACACACATGGTCATCAGGGACACTGGCAGCATCCCTGACTTCCCACATGGAGCAAGAGGAGGAGAACACGGGTCTGAACTCTCCTGCCATGACTTACTCCTTTAATTAATTAAAAAATTTATTCAATACCCCAGTTACAGGTATACTCTAGGGCACTTTATTTACCAACTATCCCCACTACACCACAGAAATTTACACCACAGAATTCAAGCTTGTATTGAAAAAAGAGAAATACTCTGTGGTAAACCACTGTTTGTATTCCACTGTGTACATGCCTGGACATGCCTCGGCTGACTCCTCCCACAAGTCCTAGTATAAAGGTGACTGCTCCCCAGCCCTTTGTATTTCTGGACCGGTCGACCACTCGAGGCAGCCCTTCATTCTTTTGTTAATAAAAGCCTTTAGTTACTCTCTTAACTCTCAGTCTTTTATGAGTAATTGATAGCGCATCAATTTTATTAACAAAATTTTTATAATGGAGAAGATCCTCACACCAGCATGCCTGGACTTAGATCATCGGGAAGCGGACTCATCCACCAAGTTTACTCACTGGCTTAAGTGTTTCGGAAAATTCCTGACCGCCGCCGCAGCAATCAAATCGGACAAGGACAAACTGGATGTCCTGACCTCCAAAGTGAACCACCGAGTGTACTCGGTCATCCAAGACGCGACCTCGTACGCGGACGCTATCAAGCTCCTCAAGGACCAGTACACGTGCCCAGTGAACGAAGTGTACGCCAGGCACCTTCTGGGGAGTCGTAAACAACAACCTGGGGAATCGACCGTGGAATACCTTCAGGCATGGTTGTAAGGATGTAAAGGCCGCCGTGTACACAGAGGAACTTATCCGGGACGCTTTTGTAGCGGGCCACAGATCCAATTACACCCGACAGCGACTGTTGGAGCAGAGTGACCTCGACCTCAACAAGGCCTCTGAACTCGCACTATCATTGGATGCAGCCTACCGGGGCATGGGTGCCTACTCCTCTGCACCGTGGACGCCGCGGGGAATGACAGCCTGGGACACAGTAGGACCGCCTCATAGCACCGTGCCACCCCAGCCACACCCCAGCAACGGCCCAACTACCGCAGCAGTGTCCCAAGGCCAGACAGCAGTGCCCCAAGGCCAGAAATGCTACTTCTGTGGCCAGGCAAAACACCCCAGAGCACGCTGCCTGGCGAAAAACACGATCTGCTCGGGCTGCGACAAGAAGGGACACTACGCTAGCGTCTGCAGGGCCAAAGCCACCCTGAACCCCAGCAGCGCCACGTGTGGGCCATGCGGGCCGCCATCTTGGGCCTCCCCGGCCATGTGCGAACCACCGGTACAGCAGCCATTTTGGACGCCTCCAGCCACATGGGGATCATGGACGCCGCCATCTTGGATGACAGCCGGAACGCAGCAGGCCCCCAACACCACCTCATCTGATACCCGCAGCGACACACCGACCCCTACACTGGCATCCGTTACACTGTACCAAGCGAGACCGCACCAGCTGGCCAGTTCCACAGTGGACATTAAGGTAAATGGTCATGATACAATCTGCCTTTTTGACTCTGGGAGCACAGAGAGCTTCATCCACCCCGACATGGTGCGGCGTTGCTCTCTCCCAGTCCTGCCTGCACACCAGCGGATTTCTATGGCCTCCGAGTCCCAGTCGGCGGACATCGGCGGCTACTGCGTGGTGACACTCGTAGTAGACGGGACTGTGTACGATCATTTTAAACTTCTGGTCCTGCCCGATCTCTGCGCTGCTGTCCTGCTGGGGTTAGATTTTCAGTGCCATCTTAAAAGTGTTACGATGGCGTACGGTGGACCCCTACCCCCACTCACAGTCCGCAGACAGCAGCTTCCAAATTGCCCGCCGCGCACCAGGTGCAACCTCTCCACACTCAGAGTCACCCCCCCCCCACTGTTTGCTAACCTCACCCCCGACTGTAAGCCCATCGCCACAAAGAGCAGGTGATACAGTGCCGGGGACAGGGTTTTCATTAAAACCGAAGTGGAGCAGCTCCTGAAGGAAGGGATTATTGAGGGCAGCACCAGCCCCTGGCGAGCCCAGGTTGTGGTCGTTAAGACCGGCGAGAAGCAGCGCCTGGTCATCGACTACAGCCAGACAATAAATCGCTACACCCTGCTGGACGCCTACCCACTCCCCCGCATAGCTGATATGGTCAACCAGATCGCGCAGTACCGCGTCTTCTCGACCATTGACCTGAAATCAGCGTACCACCAGCTCCCTATCCGCCCTGAGGACCGCCAGTATACTGCCTTTGAGGCAAACGGCCGCCTCTATCACTTCCTTAGGGTTCCCTTTGGCGTCACCAACGGGGTCTCCATCTTCCAAAGGGGGATGGACCGGATGGTAGATCAAAATGTGTTGCAGGCCACTTTCCCATATCTGGACAATGTGACCATCTGCGGCCGTGGCTTGCAGGACCATGACACAAACCTCGAAAAATTCCTCCACACCACCCAACTCCTGAACCTGACATATAACAAGGAGAAGTGCCTATTCCGCACAAACCGCCTCGCCATCCTTGGCTGTGTTGTGGAACACGGAGTCATCGGCCCCGACCCCGACCGGATGCGTCCCCTTATGGAACTCCCACTGCCCCACTGCCTCAAGGCCCTGAAGAGGTGCCTAGGGTTTTTCTCCTATTATGCCCAGTGGGTCCCCTACTATGTGGACAAGGCCCGTCCGCTGATCAAGTCCACCTCTTTTCCCTTGACGGCAGAGGCCCGCTTAGCCTTCCACCGTATCAAGGAGGACATTGCCAAAGCCAACATGCACGCAGTGGACGAATCCATCCCCTTCCAGGTGGAAAGCGATGTGTCCGACTTTGCCCTGGCCGCTACCCTCAATCAGGCGGGGAGACCCGTGGCCTTCTTTTCAAGAACACTCCAAGGCCCGGAGACCAGACACTCCGCTGTTGAGAAGGAGGCCCAGGCGATTGTGGAGGCTGTGCGTCATTGGAGGCACTACCTGGCCGGAAAACGATTTACCCTGCTCACTGACCAGCGTTCAGTTGCTTTCATGTTTAACAACAAGCAGAGGGGCAAAATCAAAAATGACAAGATCTTGAGGTGGAGAATCGAACTTTCCACCTACAATTATGAGATCTTGTACCGGCCCGGGAAGCTCAATGAACCCACGGATGCGCTATCGCGTGGCACCTGCGCCAGCGCGCAGATCGATAGACTGCGGGCCCTCCGCAATGACCTCTGCCACCCGGGGGTCACCAGGTTCTTCCACTTCATCAAGGCCCGCAACCTGCCTTACTCTATTGAGGAGGTCAGGACCATGACCAGGAACTGCCAAGTCTGTGCTGAGTGCAAACCGCACTTTTATAGACCAGACAGGGCCCACCTGATAAAAGCCACTCGCCCCTTCGAGCGCCTGAGCATTGATTTTAAAGGGCCTCTCCCCTCCTCCGACCGCAATGTGTACTTCCTAAACATTATTGATGAGTACTCCCGTTTCCCGTTCGCAATCCCCTGCCCGGAAATGACCAGTGCCACGGTCATTAAATGTCTGAACGACCTCTTCACCCTGTTCGGTTTCCCCAGCTATATCCATAGCGACCGGGGCTCATCGTTTATGAGCGACGAACTCCGTCAGTACCTGCTAACTAGGGGTATTGCCACAAGCAGGACCACCAGTTACAACCCCCGGGGGAACGGACAGGTGGAAAGAGAAAATGCGACAGTTTGGAAGGCCGCCCTGCTAGCCTTAAAGTCTAGGGGCCTTCCAACCTCCCGCTGGCAGGATGTGCTCCCCGATGCGCTCCACTCTATTCGGTCACTGCTCTGCACTGCCACTAATGCCACCCCCCATGAGAAAATGTTTGTCTTCCCAAGGAAGTCCACATCGGGGACATCGCTACCGCCATGGCTGTCGTCCCCAGGGCCGGTCCTACTGAGAAGACACGTGAGGGCCCATAAAATGGACCCCCTGGTCAAGAGGGTCGACCTCCTCCACGCCAACCCCCAGTATGCTTACATTGCATACCCGGACGGGCGGGAGGACACAGTCTCCATAAGAGACCTTGCACCCTCGAGGGACGCAGTAACCCACTACTCACTACCACCCCCCCCCACGATCCAATATCCAGCCCCAGCAGACGGCAGGCCTGGGCCCCGCGACCCGCTCGACATCTACGAGGACGACACGCCTGTGCCACAGCCTACGCTGGACTCGACGCCGGAAGCTCCACTACCCCTGCCGTCGCCACGCCGATCACAGCAGCAGACAAGACCTCCGGAGAGACTCCAATACATTAACTTTTAATACACTTCACCCCGCCGGACTCAATTTTAAACAAGGGGTGAATGTGGTAAACCACTGTTTGTACTCCACTGTGTACATACCTGGACATGCCTCGGCTGACTCCTCCCACAAGTCCTAGTATAAAGGTGACTGCTCCCCAGCACTTTGTATTTCTGGACCGGTCGACCACTCGAGGCAGACCTTCATTCTTTTGTTAATAAAAGCCTTTAGTTACTCTCTTAACTCTCAGTCTTTTACGAGTAATTGATAGCGCATCATACTCACCAACCAACCACCTACCTGCTCCCTGGTGACGTCACACACTGATTACTTTTTACCTCTCTCCCCGCTGCTGAGTTGGTCGGGCCTCGCTGGTGCCTCCGGTTTTTATACCGGGCTCCTCAACACGCTGCTCCCTGCTCCGATTGCTCTGGCCTCGCTGGTGCCTCCGGTTTTTATACCGGGCTCCTCACCACACTGCTCCCTGCTCCGAGTGCTCTGGCCTCGCTGGTGCCTCCGGTTTTTATACCGGGCTCCCCACCACGCTGCTCCCTGCTCCGAGTGCAGTTTGGAGTTTTTGGAATTTTTGTAGTTTGGAGTTTTTGATGTTTTTGGAGTTAGGAGTTTTTGCAGTTTAGATTTATTGGATTTTTTGAATTTAGGAGTTTTTGGGGTTTTTGAAGTTTGTAGTTTTCGGAGTTTTTGGAGTTTGGAGTTTTTGGAGTTTTTGGAGTTAGGAGTTTTTGGAGTTTGGAGTTTTTGGAGTTTTTGGAGTTTGGAGTTAGGAGTTTTTGGAGTTTGGCGTTTGGAGTTTGGAGTTTTAGGAGTTTGGAGTTTTTGGAGTTTTTGGAGTTAGTTGATTTTGGAGTTTTTGGAGTTTGGTGTTTTGCGTTTGGAGTTTATGGAGTTTTTGGAGTTAGGAGTTTGGAGTTATCGGAGTTTTTGGAGTTAATTGCTTTTGGAGTTTTTGGAGTTTGGAGTTTGGAGTTTTTGGAGTCTTTGGAGTTAGGAGTTTGGAGTTTTTGGAGTTTTGAGTTTGGGGTTTTTGGAGTCTTTGGAGTTAGGAGTTTGGAGTTTTTCCAGTTTGGAGTTTTTGTAGTTTGTAGTTTGGAGATTTTGGAGTTTTGAGTTTTTGGAGGTTCTGGAGTTTGGAGTTTGGAGTTTTTGGAGTTTGGAGTTTGGTGTTTTTGGAGTTTTTGGTGTTAGGAGTTTGGAGTTTTTGGAGTTTGGAGTTTTTGGAGTTTTTGGAGTTTTAAGTTTGGAGTTTTTGGAGTTTGGAGTTTTTGGAGCTTGGAGTTTGGAGTTTTTGGAGTTTTGAGTTTTTGGAGTTTTTGAAGTTTGGAGTTTTTGGAGATTGGAGTTTGGAGTTAGGATTTTTTGGAGTTTTTGGAGTTTGGAGTTTTAGGAGTTTTTGGAGTTTGGAGTATTGAGTTTTTGGAGTTGGGAGTTTGGAGTTTTTGAAGATTTTGCAGTTTGGAGTTAGAAGTTTTTGGAGTTTGGCGTTTGGAATTTGGAGTTTTTGGAGTTTGGATTTTTTGGAGTTTTTGGAGTTAGGATTTTTTGGAGTTTTTGTAGTTTGGAGTTTTAGTTTGGAGTTTATGGAGTTTTTGGAGTTAGGAGTTTTTGGAGTATTTGGAGTTTGGAGTTTATGGAGTTTTTGGAAATTGGAGTTTTTGGAGCTGGAGTTTTTGGAATTTTTGGAGATAGGTGTTTTTGGAGTTTTTGGAGTTTGGAGTTTTAGTTTGGAGTTTGGAGTTTATGGAGTTTTTGAAATTTGGAATTTTTGGAGTTTTTGGAAATTGGAGTTTTTGGAGGTTGGAGTTTGGAGTTTTTGGAGTTTGGAGTTTGGAGTTTTTGGAGTTTTTGGAGTTTGGAGTTAGCAGTTTTTGGAGTTTGGCGTTTGGAATTTGGAGTTTTTGGAATTTGGAGTTTTGGGTTTGGAATTTATGGAATTTTTGGAGTTAGGAGTTTTTGTAGTTTTTGTAGTTTGGAGTTTGGTGTTTATGGAGTTTTTGGAATTTGGAGTTTTGGAGTGTTTGGAAATTGGAGTTTTTGGAGGTTGAGTCATAGAGCCATAGGGCTAGATTTTCAGTATAGACAGTTTTGGGGCACTAACCTTAGCGCCCGCCCGAAGTTAGCGCCCACCCCAAAGTAGCGCCCCGTTGCCGGAAATTCAGTGGCTTCGCCCTAAGAGAGTGGTGGAGCGCTAAAAGAGGTGTTCCACTCCTACCTTTAGGCGCTAAGCCGGCGGTCCAGAGGGATAGCGCCCAGGCGGGGCGCAGCGCGGGTGCGGTCATTTTTGCACTGACAGCAGACACCGTGGTGCCGACCAGCTGTTAAAGGGGGAAGGGACGAATTGGTCTGCTGCCATGCCCTGCACACTGCAGCCTTGCAAAGAGGCCTCAACACTGCTGCTCAGCCCCAGGGAGTCATGGCAACGCCAGAGAAGGCCCGTCAGCATGCCCTGCGCTTCTCAGAGGGTGATCTGGACATAATGGTCATAGAGTCATAGAGTTTTACAGCACAGAAAGAGGCCCTTCGGCCCATCGTGTCCGCGCCGCCCATCCATCCCTGTCCTGTCTAATCCCATTTTCCAGCATTTGGTCCATAGCCTTGTATGCAATGGCATTTCAAGTGCTCATCCAAATGCTTCTTGAATGTTGTGAGGGTTCCTGCCTCTACCTCCCTTTCAGGCAGTGAGTTCCAGATTCCAACCACCCTCTGGGTGAAAAGGTTCCTCCTCAAATCCCCTCTAAATCTCCTGCCCCTTACCCTGAATCTATGCCCCCTTGTTATTGACCCCCCTACTAAGGGGAAAGGTTCCTCTTTATCTATCCTATCTATGCCCCTCATCATTTTGTACACCTCAATCAGGTCCCCCCTCAGCCTTCTTTGCTCCAAGGAAAACAACCCCAGCCTGTTTAGTCTTTCTTCATAGCTGAGGCGCTCCATCCCAGGTAACATCCTGGTGAATCTTCTCTGCACCCTCTCCAAAGCAATCACATCCTTCCTATAGTGAGGCGACCAGAACTGCACACAATACTCCAGCTGTGGCCTCACCAGCGTTTTGTACAGCTCCATCATAACTTCCCTGCTCTTATATTCTATGCCTCGGCTAATGAAGGCAAGTATCCCATATGCCTTTTTAACCACCTTATCTACCTGTTCCGCTGCCTTCAGAGATCTATGTACATGTACACCAAGGTCCCTCTGACCCTCTGTACTTCCTAGGGTCCTACCACTCATTGTGTATTCCCTTGCCTTATTTGTCCGTCCAAAATGCATCACCTCGCACTTTTCAGGGTTAAATTCCATTTGCCACTTTTCCGCCCATCTGACCAACCCGTTTATATCGTCCTGTAGCCGAGGCTTTCCTCCTCACAATTTACAACCCCACCAATTTTCGTGTCATCTGCGAACTTACTGATCATACCTTTTACATTCTCACCCAAATCATTTATGTAGATCACAAACAACAAGGGACCCAGCACCGATCCCTGAGGCACCCCACTGGACACAGGCTTCCAGTCACAAAAGCAACCTTTGACCATCACCCTCTGCCTCCTGCCACTCAGCCAGTTTAGGATCCAACGCGCCAAGGCACACTGGATCCCATGGGCTCTTACCTTCTTGACCGGTCTCCTATGCGGGACTTTGTCAAAAGCTTTACTGAAGTCCATGTAAACCACATCCACAGCATTTCCCTCATCCACCCCCCTAGTCACCCCCTCGAAAAATTCAATCAGATTTGTCAGACATGATTTACCCTTGACAAAGCCATGCTGACTATTCCCAATTAATCCTTGCCTCTCCAAGTGGAGACTAATTTTGTCCCTCAGAATTTTTTCCAATAATTTCCCTACCACAGATGTTAGGCTCACCGGCCTGTAATTCCCTGGTTTATCCCTGCTACCCTTCTTGAATAATGGTACTACGTTAGCTGTTCTCCAGTCCTCTGGTACATCCCCTGTGGCCAGAGAGGTTCTGAAAATTTGTGTCAGAGCCCCTGCAATCTCCTCCTTTGCCTCCCATAGCAGCCTGGGATACATCTCGTCCGGGCCTGGGGATTTATCCACTTTTTGTCCTGCTAAAACCGTTAGCACCTCCTCCCTCTCGATGTTAATATGTTCAAGTATGTCACAGTCCCCTTGCCCGATTTCGATGTCTGCATCGTCTTTCTCCATAGTGAACACAGATGCAAAAAATTCATTTAAAACCCCGCCTACATCATCTGGCTCTACACACAGATTGCCACTTTGGTCCCTAATGGGCCCTACCCTTTCCCTGGTTATCCACTTGCCCTTAATATACTTATAAAACATCTTAGGATTTTCCTTTATTTTGCTCGCCGGTGTTATTTCATGGCCCCTCCTCGCCCTCCTAATTTCTTTTTTAAGTACGCCCCTGCACTTTTTATACTCCTGTAGGGCTTCTTCCATCTTTAGTCTTTTGTAACTGCCAAAAGCCCCCCTTTTATTTCGAATGCATTTTTGTGTATCCCTTGTCATCCAAGGTTCCCTTTGCTTGTTGGTCCCACCCTTGACCTTTACAGGAACATGTTGGCGTTGTACTCTCTCTATTTCCCTTCTGAAAGTCTCCCATGTTTTGATGTGGATTTTCCTATAAGTAGCTGCTCCCAGTCCACTTTGGCCAGATCCTGCCTTATCATATTAAAATCGGCCTTCCCCCAATTTAGAACCCTTATTTACGGGCCGTCTTTGTCTTTTTCCATGACCACCTTAAATCTCACCGAATTATGGTCACTGTCGCCAAAATTCTCTCCTACTGACTCTTCCACCACTTGCCCGGCTACATTCCCCAGAATTAAGTCCAGTACCGCCCCCTCTCTTGTTGGACTTTCTACATGTTGGCTCAAAAAGCTCTCCTGGATGCACTTTAAGAATTCTGCACCCTCTAAGCCTTTCACACTCTGACTATCCCAATTTATATTGGGGAAGTTGAAATCCCCCACTATTATTACCCTATTATTTTCGCACTTTTTTGAGATTTGCCTACATATCTGCTCCTCTATCTCCCCCTGACTGTTTGGGGGCCTATAGTACACCCCCAGCAAAGTGCTTGCCCCTTTTTGTTTTTAAGTTCTACCCATATGGCCTCATTAGAGGAACCCGCTAATATATCATCCCTCCTTACAGCAGTAATTGACTCCTTAATTAATATTGCAACACCCCCTCCCCTTTTACACCCCCCTCTGTCTCTCCTGAAGATTCTATACCCCGGAATATTGAGCTGCCAGTCCTGACCCTCCCTCAACCATGTCTCCATGAGAGCAACAATATCGTACTCCCATGTGTTCAACAACAACTTCAGTTCATCCACCTTATTTGCAAGACTGCTTGCATCTGACTGACAACCAAAAACTCCCATTCCTACTGGGGGAGGAGAGAAGCTGTGTAACACTGGCGGCACACTATGTTACAGCTTGCCATGAACAGAGGGACAACCAGTAAACTAAGACAAGAGTATATATAAACAAGGTGAAAATATATTTATAAACTCAGGGATATACCTGTTTATACACTGTATGAATGGAACCGCGTTTATGTGTTCAACCATAAATGTATTTTGATGCTTTGGCAACATAAGATGTACCTTATCATGCCAATAAAGCGATTTGTATTGTATTGTATTGTATTGCATTAAAGTAAATGCCTTCCAGCCCTGCCATATTCTCTTTTGCCTTCAAATATTTGCTCTGCCTTCCCAGCTGACTTGTTTTTCCCTCTGTATTTGGCTGTAAATTACCCCCTACTATAGCTCCACTCTGTACCACATCCCCCTGCCAAGTTAGTTTAAGCCCCCCCCAGCAGTGCTAGCAAACCTCCCCGCTAGGATATTGGTTCCCCTCTGGTTCAGGTGTAAACCGTCCGACTTGTACAAGTCCCAGCTTTCCCAGAAGCAGAACCAGTGATCCAGGAAACTAAAGCCCTCCTCCCTGCACCATCCCTTTAGCCACGCATTCATCTGTTCTATCTTCCTATTCCTATACTGACTAGCACGTGGCACTGGGAGTAATCCAGAGATTACAACCCTTGAGGTCCTGCTCTTTAATCGTTCACCTAGCTCCCTAAATTCTTGCTGCAGGACCTCATCCCTCTTTTTACCTATGTCGTTGGTACCAATGTGGACCACGACCACTGGCTGTTCACCCTCCCCCTCCAGAATGCCCTGCAGCCGCTCAGTGACATCCTTGACCCTGGCACCAGGGAGGCAATGAACCATCCTGGATTCACATCTACGGCCACAGAAACGCCTGTCTGTTCCCCTTACTATAGAATCCCCTACCACTATTGCTCTCCCACTCTTTTTCCCCCCTTCCTGGGCAGCAGGAGCAGCCCCAGTGCCAGGAAGTTGGCTGCTGCTGCCTTCCCCTTGTGAGTCATCCCCCTCAACAGTATCCAACTTGGTATACTTGTTTGAAAGGGGGATGTCCGCAGGGGTTCCCTGCACTACCTGCCTGACTTTGTTGCTCCGCCTGATGGTCACCCCCTGTGCTGCCCTACCCTGAGGCATGAACAACTCACTAAATGTGCTGTCCATGAGCCTCTCAGCATCGCGCATGCTCCAAAATTCATCCACCCGCAGCTCGAGCGCCGCAATGCGGTCTACAAGTAGCTGCAGCTGGATGCATTTCCCACACACATGGTCGTCAGGGACACTGGCACCATCCCTGGCTTCCCACATGGAGCAAGAGGAGCAGAACACGGGTCTGAACTCTCCTGCCATGACTTACTCCTTTAATTAATTTAAAAATGTATTCAATACCCCAGTTACAGGTATACTCTAGGGCGCTTTATTTACCAACTATTCCCACTACACCACAGAAATTTACACCACAGAATTGAAGCTTGTATTGAAAAAAGAGAAATACTCACCAACCAATCACCAACCTGCTCCCTGGTGACGTCACACACTGATTACTTTTTACCTCTCTCCCCGCTGCTGAGTTGGTCGGGCCTCGCTGGTGCCTCCGGTTTTTATACCGGGCTCCTCACCACGCTGCTCCCTGCTCCGAGTGCTCTGGCCTCGCTGGTGCCTCCGGTTTTTATACCGGGCTCCTCACCACGCTGCTCCCTGCTCCGAGTGCTCTGGCCTCGCTGGTGCCTCCGGTTTTTATACCGGGCTCCTCACCACGCTGCTCCCTGCTCCGAGTGCTCTGGCCTCGCTGGTGCCTCCGGCTTTTATACCGGGCTCCTCACCACGCTGCTCCCTGCTCCGAGTGCAGTTTGGAGTTTTTGGAATTTTTGTAGTTTGGAGTTTTTGATGTTTTTGGAGTTAGGAGTTTTTGCAGTTTAGATTTTTTGGATTTTTTGAATATAGGAGTTTTTGGAGTTTTTGAAGTTTGCAGTTTTTGGAGTTTTTGGAGTTTGGAGTTTTTGGAGTTTTTGGAGTAAGGAGTTTTTGGAGTTTGGAGTTTTTGGAGTTTTTGGAGTTAGTTGTTTTTGGAGTTTTTGGAGTTTGGTGTTTTGCGTTTGGAGTTTATGGAGTTTTTGGAGTTAGGAGTTTGGAGTTATCGGAGTTTTTGGAGTTAGGTGCTTTTGGAGTTTTTGGAGTTTGGAGTTTGGAGTTTATGTAGTCTTTGGAGTTAGGAGTTTGCAGTTTTTGGAGTTTGGAGTTTGGATTTTTTGGAGTCTTTGGAGTTAGGAGTTTGGAGTTTTTCCAGTTTGGAGTTTTTGTAGTTTGTAGTTTGGAGATTTTGGAGTTTTGAGTTTTTGGAGTATCTGGAGTTTGGAGTTTGGAGTTTTTGGAGTTTGGAGATTGGTGTTTTTGGAGTTTTTGGTGTTAGGAGTTTGGAGTTTTTGGAGTTTGGAGTTTTTGGAGTTTTTGGAGTTTTAAGTTTGGAGTTTTTGGAGTTTGGAGTTTTTGGAGCTTGGAGTTTGGAGTTTTTGGAGTTTTGAGTTTTTGGAGTTTTTGGAGTTTTTGAAGTTTGGAGTTTTTGGAGTTTCGAGTTTGGAGTTAGGATTTTTTGGAGTTTTTGGAGTTTGGAGTTTTTGGAGTTTGGAGTATTGAGTTTTTGGAGTTGGGAGTTTGGAGTTTTTGAAGATTTTGCAGTTTGGAGTTAGGAGTTTTTGGAGTTTGGCGTTTGGAATTTGGAGTTTTTGGAGTTTGGAGTTTTTGGAGTTTTTGGAGTTCGGATTTTTTGGAGTTTTTGTAGTTTGGAGTTTTAGTTTGGAGTTTATGGAGTTTTTGGAGTTAGAAGTTTTTGGAGTATTTGGAGTTTGGAGTTTGGAGTTTATGGAGTTTTTGGAATTTGGAGTTTTTGGAGTTTGGAGTTTTTGGAATTTTTGGAGATAGGTGTTTTTAGAGTTTTTGGAGTTTGGAGTTTTAGTTTGGAGTTTGGAGTTTATGGAGTTTTTGAAATTTGGTATTTTTGGAGTTTTTGGAAATTGGAGTTTTTGGAGGTTGGAGTTTGGAGTTTTTGGAGTTTGGAGTTTGGAGTTTTTGGAGTTTTTGGAGTTTGGAGTTAGCAGTTTTTGGAGTTTGGCGTTTGGAATTTATAGTTTTTGGAGTTTGGAGTTTTTGGAGTTAGTTTTATTTGGAGTTTTTGGAGTTTGGAGTTTTGGGTTTGCAATTTATGGAATTTTTGGAGTTAGGAGTTTTTGTAGTTTTTGTAGTTTGGAGTTTGGAGTTTATGGAGTTTTTGGAATTTGGAGTTTTGGAGTGTTTGGAAATTGGCGTTTTTGGAGGTTGAGTCATAGAGCCATAGAGTTTTACAGCACAGAAAGAGGCCCTTCGGCCCATCGTGTCTGCGCCGCCCATCCATCCCTGTCCAGTCTAATCCCATTTTCCAGCATTTGGTCCATAGTCTTTTATGCAATGGCATTTCAAGTGCTCATCCAAATGCTTCTTGAATGTTGTGAGGGTTCCTGCCTCTACCACTTTTTCAGGCATTGAGTTCCACATTCCAACCACCCTCTGGGTGAAAAAGTTCCTCCTCAAATCCCCTCTAAATCTCCTGCCCCTTACCCTGAATCTATGCCCCCTTGTTATTGACCCCCCTACTAAGGGGAAAAGTTCCTATCTATGCCCCTCATCATTTTGTACACCTCAATCAGGTCCCCCTCAGCCTTCTTTGCTCCAAGGAAAACAACCCCAGCCTGTCCAGCCTCTCTTAATAGCTGAGGCGCTCCATCCCAGGTAACATCCTGGTGAATCTTCTCTGCACCCTCTCCAAAGCAATCACATCCTTCCTATAGTGAGGCGACCAGAACTGCACACAGTACTCCAGCTGTGGCCTCACCAGCGTTTTGTACAGCTCCATCATAACCTCCCTGCTCTTATATTCTATGCCTTGGCTAATGAAGGCAAGTATCCCATATGCCTTTTTAACCACCTTATCTACCTGTTCCGCTGCCTTCAGGGATCTATGTACATGTACACCAAGGTGCCTCTGACCCTCTGTACTTCCTAGGGTCCTACCACTCATCGTGTATTCCCTTGCCTTATTTGTCCGTCCAAAATGCATCACCTCGCACTTTTCAGGGTTAAATTCCATTTGCCACTTTTCCGCCCATCTGACCAACCCGTTTATATCGTCCTGTAGCCTGAGGCTTTCCTCCTCACAATTTACAACCCCACCAATTTTCGTGTCATCTGCAAACTTACTGATCATACCTTTAACATTCTCATCCAAATCATTTATGTAGATCACAAACAACAAGGGACCCAGCACCGATCCCTGAGGTACCCCACTGGACACAGGCTTCCAGTCACAAAAGCAACCTTCGACCATCGCCCTCTGCCTCCTGCCACTTAGCCAGTTTAGGATTCAACGCGCCAAGGCACCCTGGATCCCATGGGCTCTTACCTTCTTGACCAGTCTCCGATGCGGGACTTTTCAAAAGCTTTACTGAAGTCCATGTAAACCACATCCACAGCATTTCCCTCATCCACCCCCCCTGGTCACCCCCTCGAAAAATTCAATCAGATTTGTCAGACATGATTTACCCTTGACAAAGCCATGCTGACTATCCCCGATTAATCCTTGCCTCTCCAAGTGGAGACTAATTTTGTCCCTCAGAATTTTTTCCAATAATTTCCCTACCACAGATGTTAGGCTCAATGGCCTGTAATTCCCTGGTTTATCCCTGTTACCCTTCTTGAATAATGGTACTACGTTAGCTGTTCTCCAGTCCTCTGGTACATCCCCTGTGGCCAGAGAGATTCTGAAAATTTGTGTCAGAGCCGCTGCAATCTCCTGCTTTGCCTCCCACAGCAGCCTGGGATACATCTCGTCCGGGCCTGGGGATTTATCCACTTTTTGGCCTGCTAAAACCGCTAGCACCTCCTCCCTCTCGATGCTAATATGTTCAAGTATGTCACAGTCCCCTTGCCCGATTTCTATGTCTGCATCGTCTTTCTCCATAGTGAACACAGATGCAAAAAATTCATTTAAAACCCCGCCTACATCACCTGGCTCTACACACAGATTGCCAATTTGGTCCCTAATGGGCCCTACCCTTTCCCTGGTTATCCTCTTGCCCTTAATATACTTATAAAACATCTTAGGATTTTCCTTTATTTTGGTTGCCAGTGTTATTTCATGGCCCGTCCTTGCCCTCCTAATTTCTTTTTTAAGTATGCCCCTGCACTTTTTATACTCCTCTAGGGCTTCTTCCGTCTTTAGTCTCTTGTAACTGCCAAAAGCCCCCCTTTTATTTCTAATGCATTTTTGTATATCCCTTGTCATCCAAGGTTCCCTTTGCTTGTTGGTCCCACCCTTGACCTTTACAGGAACATGTTGGCGTTGTACTCTCTCTATTTCCCTCCTGAAAGTCTCCCACTGTTTTGATGTGGATTTTCCTATAAGTAGCTGCTCCCAGTCCACTTTGGCCAGATCCTGCCTTATCATATTAAAATCGGCCTTCCCCCAATTTAGAACCCTTATTTCCGGGCCGTCTTTGTCTTTTTCCATGACCACCTTAAATCTCACCGAATTATGGTCACTGTCACCAAAATGCTCTCCTACTGACACTTCCACCACTTGCCCGGCTACATTCCCCAGAATTAGGTCCAGTACTGCCCCCTCTCTTGTAGGACTTTCTACATGTTGGCTCAAAAAGCTCTCCTGGATGCACTTTAAGAAATCTGCACCCTCTAAGCCTTTCACACTCTGACTATCCCAATTTATATTGGGGAAGTTGAAATCCCCCACTATTATTACCCTATTATTTTCGCACTTTTTTGAGATTTGCCTACATATCTGTTCCTCTATCTCCCCCTGACTGTTTGGGGGCCTATAGTACACCCCCAGCAAAGTGCTTACCCATTTTTGTTTTTAAGTTCTACCCATATGGCCTCATTAGAGGAACCCGCTAATATATCATCCCTCCTTACAGCAGTAAGTGACTCCTTAATTAATATTGCAACACCCCCTCCCCTTTTACACCCCCCTCTGTATCTCCTGAAGATTCTATACCCCGGAATATTGAGCAGCCTGACCCTCCCTCAACCATGTCTCCGTGATAGCAACAATATCGTACTCCCATGTGTTCAACAACAACTTCAGTTCATCCACCATATTTGCAAGACTCCTTGCATTAAAATAAATGCCTTCCAGCCCTGCCATATTCTCTTTTGCCTTCACATATTTGCTCTGCCTTCCCAGCTGACTTGTATTTCCCTTTGTATTTGGCTGTAAATCACCCCCTACTATAGCTCCACTCTGTACCCCATCCCCCTGCCAAGTTAGTTTAAACTCCCCCCAGCAGTGCTAGCAAACCTCCCCGCAAGGATATTGGATCCCCTCTGGTTCAGGTGTAAACCGTCCGACTTGTACAAGTCCCAGCTTTCCCAGAAGCAGACTCAGTGATCCAGGAAACTAAAGCCTTCCCCCCTGCACCATCCCTTTAGCCACGCATTCATCTGTTCTATCTTCCTATTCCTATACTCACCAGCACGTGGCACTGGGAGTAATCCAAAGATTACAACCCTTGAGCTCTTTAATCCTTCACCTAGCACCCTAAATTCTTGCTGCAGGACCTCATCCCTCTTTTTACCTATGTCGTTGGTACCAATGTGGACCACGACCACTGGCTATTCAACCTCCCCCTCCAGAATGCCCTGCAGCCGTTCAGTGACATCCTTGACCCTGGCACCAGGGAGGCAACAAACCATCCTGGATTCACATCTATGGCCACAGAAACGCCTGTCTGTTCCCCTTACTATAGAATCCCCTACCACTATTGCTCTCCCACTCTTTTTCCCCCCTTCCTGGGCAGCAGGAGCAGCCCCAGTGCCAGGAAGTTGGCTGCTGCTGCCTTCCCCTGGTGAGTCATCCCCCTCAACAGTATCCAACTTGGTATACTTGTTTGAAAGGGGAATGCCCGCAGGGGTTCCCTGCACTACCTGCCTGCCTTTGTTGCTCCGCCTGATGGTCACCCCCTGTGCTGCCCTACCCTGAGGCATGAACAACTCGCTAAACGTGCTATCCACGAGCCTCTCAGCATCGCGCATGCTCCAAAATTCATCCACCCACAGCTCGAGCACCACAATGCGGTCTACAAGTAGCTGCAGCTGGATGCATTTCCCGCACACATGGTCGTCAGGGTCACTGGCAGCATCCCTGACTTCCCACATGGAGCAAGAGGAGCAGAACACGGGTCTGAGCTCTCCTGCCATGACTTACTCCTTTAATTAATTAAAACATTTATTCAATATCCCAGTTACAGGTATACTCTAGGGCGTTTTATTTACCAACTATCCCCACTACACCACAGAAATTTACACCACAGAATTCAAGCTTATATTGAGAAAAGAGAAATTCTCACCAACCAATCACCTACCTGCTCCCTGGTGACGTCACACACTGATTACTTTTTACCTCTCTCCCCGCTGCTGAGTTGGTCGGGCCACGCTGGTGCCTCCAGTTTTTATACCGGGCTCCTCACCACGCTGCTCCCTGCTCCGAGTGCTCTGGCCTCGCTGGTGCCTCCGATTTTTATACCGGGCTCCTCACCATACTGCTCCCTGCTCCAAGTGCTCTGGCCTCGCTGGTGCCTCCGGTTTTTATACCGGGCTCCTCACCACGCTGCTCCCTGCTCCGAGTGCAGTTTGGAATTTTTGGAGTTTTTGGAGTTAGTTGTTTTTGGAGTTTTTGGAGTTTGGTGTTTTGCGTTTGGAGTTGATGGAGTTTATGGAGTTAGGAGTTTGGAGTTATCAGAGTTTTTGGAGTTAGGTGCTTTTGGAGTTTTTGGAGTTTGGAGTTTGGAGTTTATGGAGTTGTTGAAATTTGGAGTTTTTGGAGTTTTTGGAAATTGGAGTTTTTGGAGATTGGAGTTTGGTGTTTTTGGAGTTTTGAGTTTTGAGTTTTTAGAGTTTTTGAAGTTTGGAGCTTTTCCAGTTTGGAGTTTTTGTAGTTTGGAGTTTGGAGATTTTGGAGTTTTGAGTTTCTGGAGTTTTTGGAGTTTGGAGTTTGGAGCTTTTGGAGTTTGGAGTTTTGAGTTTTTGGTGTTTTTGGTGCTAGGAGTATGGAGTTTTTGGAGTTTTTGGAGTTTGGAGTTTTTGGAGTTTTTGGAGTTTGGAGTGTTGAATTTTTGGAGTTTGGAGTTTGGAGTTTTTGGAGTTTTTGGAGTTTGGAGTTAGTAGTTTTTGGAGTTTGGCGTTTGGAATTTGGAGTTTTTGGAGTTTGGAGTTTTTGGAGTTTTTAGAGTTAGGTGTTTTTGGAGTTTTTGCAATTTGGAAATTTGGATTTGGAGTTTATGGAGATTTTGAGTTTGTAGTTTGGAGTTTTGAGTTTTTGCAGTTTTGGAGTTTGGAGTTTTTGAAGTTTGGAGTTTGGAGTTTTGGGGTTTTTTGGAGTTTGGAGTTTTTGATGTTTATGGAGTTAGGAGTTTTTGGAGTTTGGAGTTTGGAGGTTTTGGAGTTTTTGGTGTTTGGTGTTTTTGGAATTTGGAGTTCTTGTAGTTTTTGACGTTTGTAGTTTTTGGAGTTGGAGTTTGGAGTTTTTCGAGTTTTTGGTGTTAGGAGATTGGTGTTTTTTGAGTTTGGAGTTTTTGGAGTTTGGATTTTGGAGTTTTTGGAATTTTGAAATTTTGAAGTTTTTGGAGTTTTTCAAGTTTGGAGTTTTTGGAGTTTGGATTTTGGAGTGAGGATTGTTTGAAGTTTTTGGAGTTTGGAGTTTTTGGAGTTTTTGGAGTTTGGAGTATTGATTTTTTGGAGTTTGGAGTTTGGAGTTTTTGGAGTTTTTGGTGTTAGTTGTTTTTGGAGTTTTTGGAGCTTGGTGTTTTGCGTTTGGAGTTTATGGAGTTTTTGGAGTTAGGAGTTTGGAGTTATCGGAGTATTTGGAGTTAGGTGCTTTTGGAGTTTTTGGAGTTTGGAGTTTGGAGTTTATGTAGTCTTTGGAGTTAGGAGTTTGGAGTTTTTGGAGTTTGGAGTTTGGATTTTTTGGAGTCTTTGGAGTTAGGAGTTTGGAGTTTTTCCAGTTTGGAGTTTTTTAGTTTGTAGTTTGGAGATTTTGGAGTTTTGAGTTTTTGGAGTTTCTGGAGTTTGGAGTTTGGAGTTTTTGGAGTTTGGAGATTGGTGTTTTTGGAGTTTTTGGTGTTAGGAGTTTGGAGTTTTTGGAGTTTCGAGTTTTTGGAGTTTTTGGAGTTTTAAGTTTGGAGTTTTTGGAGTTTGGAGTTTTTGGAGCTTGGAGTTTGGAGTTTTTGGAGTTTTGAGTTTTTGGAGTTTTTGGAGTTTTTGAAGTTTGGAGTTTTTGGAGTTTCGAGTTTGGAGTTAGGATTTTTTGGAGTTTTTGGAGTTTGCAGTTTTTGGAGTTTGGAGTATTGAGTTTTTGGAGTTGGGAGTTTGGAGTTTTTGAAGATTTTGCAGTTTGGAGTTAGGAGTTTTTGGAGTTTGGCGTTTGGAATTTGGAGTTTTTGGAGTTTGGAGTTTTTGGAGTTTTTGGAGTTCGGATTTTTTGGAGATTTTGTAGTTTGGAGTTTTAGTTTGGAGTTTATGGAGTTTTTGGAGTTAGGAGTTTTTGGAGTATTTGGAGTTTGGAGTTTGGAGTTTATGGAGTTTTTGGAATTTGGAGTTTTTGGAGTTTGGAGTTTTTGGAATTTTTGGAGATAGGTGTTTTTGGAGTTTTTGGAGTTTGGAGTTTGGAGTTTATGGAGTTTTTGAAATTTGTTTTTTTTGGAGTTTTTGGAAATTGGAGTTTTTGGAGGTTGGAGTTTGGAGTTTTTGGAGTTTGGAGTTTGGAGTTTTTGGAGTTTTTGGAGTTTGGAGTGAGCAGTTTTTGGAGTTTGGCGTTTGGAATTTATAGTTTTTGGAGTTTGGAGTTTTTGGAGTTTTTGGAGTTAGTTTTTTTTGGAGTTTTTGGAGTTTGGAGTTTTGGGTTTGGAATTTATGGAATTTTTGGAGTTAGGAGTTTTTGTAGTTTTTGTAGTTTGGAGTTTGGAGTTTATGGAGTATTTGGAATTTGGAGTTTTGGAGTGTTTGGAAATTGGCGTTTTTCGAGGTTGAGTCATAGAGCCATAGAGTTTTACAGCACAGAAAGAGGCCCTTCGGCCCATCGTGTCTGCGCCGCCCATCCATCCCTGTCCAGTCAATCCCATTTTCCAGCATTTGGTCCATAGCCTTTTATTCAATGGCATTTCAAGTGCTCATCCAAATGCTTCTTGAATGTTGTGAAGGTTCCTGCCTCTACCACCCTTTCAGGCATTGAGTTCCACATTCCAACCACCCTCTGGGTGAAAAAGTTCCTCCTCAAATTCCCTCTAAATCTCCTGCCCCTTACCCTGAATCTATGCCCCCTTGTTATTGACCCCCCTACTAAGGGGAAAAGTTCCTCTTTATCTACCCTATCTATGCCCCTCATCATTTTGTACACCTCAATCAGGTCCCCCCTCAGCATTCTTTGCTCCAAGGAAAACAACCCCAGCCTGTCCAGCCTCTCTTCATAGCTGAGGCGCTCCATCCCAGGTAACATCCTGGTGAATCTTCTCTGCACCCTCTCCAAAGCAATCACATCCTTCCTATAGTGAGGCGACCAGAACTGCACACAATACTCCAGCTGTGGCCTCACCAGCGTTTTGTACAGCTCCATCATAACCTCCCTGCTCTTATATTCTATGCCTCGGCTAATGAAGGCAAGTATCCCATATGCCTTTTTAACCACCTTATCTACCTGTTCCGCTGCCTTCAGGGATCTATGTACATGTACACCAAGGTGCCTCTGACCCTCTGTACTTCCTAGGGTCCTACCACTCATTGTGTATTCCCTTGCCTTATTTGTCCATCCAAAATGCATCACCTCGCAATTTTCAGGGTTAAATTCCATTTGCCACTTTTCCACCCATCTGACCAACCCGTTTATATCGTCCTGTAGCCTGAGGCTTTCCTCCTCACAATTTACAACCCCCCAATTTTCGTGTCATCTGCGAACTTACTGATCATACCTTTAACATTCTCCTCCAAATCATTTATGTAGATCACAAACAACAAGGGACCCAGCACCGATCCCTGAGGTACCCCACTGGACACAGGCTTCCAGTCACAAAAGCAACCTTCGACCATCACCCTCTGCCTCCTGCCACTCAGCCAGTTTAGGATCCAACGCGCCAAGGCACCCTGGATCCCATGGGCTCTTACCTTCTTGACCAGTCTCCTATGCGGGACTTTGTCAAAAGCTTTCCTGAAGTCCATGTAAACCACATCCACAGCATTTCCCTCATCCACCCCCCCTGGTCACCCCCTCGAAAAGTTCAATCAGATTTGTCAGACATGATTTACCCTTGACAAAGCCATGCTGACTATCCCCGATTAATCCTTGCCTCTCCAAATGGAGACTAATTTTGTCCCTCAGAATTTTTTCCAATAATTTCCCTACCACAGATGTTAGGCTCAATGGCCTGTAATTCCCTGGTTTATCCCTGTTACCCTTCTTGAATAATGGTACTACGTTAGCTGTTCTCCAGTCCTCTGGTACATCCCCTGTGGCCAGAGAGGTTCTGAAAATTTGTGTCAGATCCCCTGCAATCTCCTGCTTTGCCTCCCACAGCAGCCTGGGATACATCTCGTCCGGGCCTGGGGATTAATCCTCTTTTTGGCCTGCTAAAACCGCTAGCACCTCCTCCCTCTCGATGCTAATATGTTCAAGTATGTCACAGTCCCCTTGCCCGATTTCTATGTCTGCATCGTCTTTCTCCATAGTGAACACAGATGCAAAAAATTCATTTAAAACCCCGCCTACATCATCTGGCTCTACACACAGATTGCCAATTTGGTCCCTAATGGGCCCTACCCTTTCCCTGGTTATCCTCTTGCCCTTAATATACTTATAAAACATCTTAGGATTTTCCTTTATTTTGCTTGCCAGTGTTATTTCATGGCCAGTCCTCGCCCTCCTAATTTCTTTTTTAAGTATGCCCCTGCACTTTTTATACTCCTCTAGGGCTTCTTCCGTCTTTAGTCTTTTGTAACTGCCAAAAGCCCCCCTTTTATTTCTAATGCATTTTTGTATATCCCTTGTCATCCAAGGTTCCCTTTGCTTGTTGGTCGCACCCTTGACCTTTACAGGAACATGTTGGCGTTGTACTCTCTCTATTTCCCTCCTGGAAGTCTCCCACTTGATGTGGATTTTCCTATAAGTAGCTGCTCCCAGTCCACTTTGGCCAGATCCTGCCTTATCATATTAAAATCGGCCTTCCCCCAATTTAGAACCCTTATTTCCGGGCCGTCTTTGTCTTTTTCCATGACCACCTTAAATCTCACCGAATTATGGTCACTGTCACCAAAATGCTCTCCTACTGACACTTCCAGCACTTGCCCGGCTACATTCCCCAGAATTAGGTCCAGTACCGCCCCCTCTCTTGTAGGACTTTCTACATGTTGGCTCAAAAAGCTCTCCTGGATGCACTTTAAGAATTCTGCACCCTCTAAGCCTTTCACACTCTGACTATCCCAATTTACATTGGGGAAGTTGAAATCCCCCACTATTATTACCCTATTATTTTCGCACTTTTTTGAGATTTGCCTACATATCTGTTCCTCTATCTCCCCCTGACTGTTTGGGGGCCTATAGTACACCCCCAGCAAAGTGCTTGCCCCTTTTTGTTTTTAAGTTCTACCCATATGGCCTCATTAGAGGAACCCGCTAATATATCATCCCTCCTTACAGCAGTAAGTGACACCTTAATTAATATTGCAACACCCCCTCCCCCTTTACACCCCCCTCTGTATCTCCTGAAGATTCTATACCCCGGAATATTGAGCTGCCAGTCCTGACCCTCCCTCAACCATGTCTCCGTGATAGCAACAATATCGTACTCCCATGTGTTCAACAACAACTTCAGTTCATCCACCTTATTTGCAAGACTCCTTGCATTAAAATAAATGCCTTCCAGCCCTGCCATATTCTCTTTTGCCTTCACATATTTGCTCTGCCTTCCCAGCTGACTTGTATTTCCCTTTGTATTTGGCTGTAAATCACCCCCTACTATAGCTCCACTCTGTACTCCATCCCCCTGCCAAGTTAGATTAAACTCCCCCCAGCAGTGCTAGCAAACCTCCCCGCAAGGATATTGGTTCCCCTCTGGTTCAGGTGTAAACCGTCCGACTTGTACATGTCCCAGCTTTCCCAGAAGCAGACCCAGTGATCCAGGAAACTAAAGCCTTCCCCCCTGCACCATCCCTTTAGCCACGCATTCATCTGTTCTA
Source organism: Somniosus microcephalus (assembly GCF_052327205.1). Classification (NCBI taxonomy): domain Eukaryota; kingdom Metazoa; phylum Chordata; class Chondrichthyes; order Squaliformes; family Somniosidae; genus Somniosus; species Somniosus microcephalus. Next base: position 445,947 of record NC_141017.1, on the reverse strand, counting down.
TCTTCCTATTCCTATACTCACTAGCACGTGGCACTGGGAGTAATCCAAAGATTACAACCCTTGAGGTCCTGCTCTTTAATCCTTCACCTAGCACCCTAAATTCTTGCTGCAGGAACTCATCCCTCTTTTTACCTATGTCATTGGTACCAATGTGGACCACGACCACTGGCTATTCACCCTCCCCCTCCAGAATGCCCTGCAGCCGCTCAGTGACATCCTTGACCCTGGCACCAGGGAGGCAACAAACCATCCTGGATTCACATCTATGGCCACAGTAACGCCTGTCTGTTCCCTTTACTATAGAATCCCCTACCACTATTGCTCTCCCATTCTTTTTCCCCCTTCCTGGGCAGCAGGAGCAGCCCCAGTGCCAGGAAGTTGGCTGCTGCTGCCTTCCCCTGGTGAGTCATCCCCCTCAACAGTATCCAACTTGGTATACTTGTTTGAAAGGGGGATGTCCGCAGGGGTTCCCTGCACTACCTGCCTGCCTTTGTTGCTCCGCCTGATGGTCACCCCCTGTGCTGCCCTACCATGAGGCGTGAACAACTCGCTAAACGTGCTATCCACGAGCCTCTCAGCATCGCGCATGCTCCAAAATTCATCCACCCGCAGCTCGAGCGCCACAATGCGGTCTACAAGTAGCTGCAGCTGGATGCATTTCCCGCACACATGGTCGTCAGGGTCACTGGTAGCATCCCTGACTTCCCACATGGAGCAAGAGGAGCAGAAAACGGGTCTGAACTCTCCTGCCATGACTTACTCCTTTAATTAATTTGAAAATTTATTCAATATCCCAGTTACAGGTATACTCTAGGGCGCTTTATTTACCAACTATCCCCACTACACCACAGAAATTTACACCACAGAATTCAAGCTTGTATTGAGAAAAGAAAAATACTCACCAACCAATCACCTACCTGCTCCCTGGTGACGTCACACACTGATTACTTTTTACCTCTCTCCCCGCTGCTGAGTTGGTCGGGCCATGCTGGTGCCTCCGGTTTTTATACCGGGCTCCTCACCACGCTGCTCCCTGCTCCGAGTGCTCTGGCCTCGCTGGTGCCTCCGATTTTTATACCGGGCTCCTCACCATGCTGCTCCCTGCTCCGAGTGCTCTGGCCTTGCTGGTGCCTCCGGTTTTTATACCGGGCTCCTCACCACGCTGCTCCCTGCTCCGAGTGCAGTTTGGAGTTTTTGGAGTTTTTGGAGTTAGTTGTTTTTGGAGTTTTTGGAGTTTGGTGTTTTGCGTTTGGAGTTTATGGAGCTTTTGGAGTTAGGAGTTTGGAGTTATCGGCGTTTTTGGAGTTAGGTGCTTTTGGAATTTTTGGAGTTTGGAGTTTGGAGTTTATGGAGTTATTGAAATTTGGAGTTTTTGGAGTTTTTGGAAATTGGAGTTTTTGGAGATTGGAGTTTGGTGTTTTTGGAGTTTGGAGTTTTGAGTTTTTAGAGTTTTTGAAGTTTGGAGCATATCCAGTTTGGAGTTTTTGTAGTTTGGAGTTTGGAGATTTTGGAGTTTTGAGTTTCTGCAGTTTTTGGAGTTTGGAGTTTGGAGCTTTTGGAGTTTGGAGTTTTGAGTTTTTGGTGTTTTTGGTGTTAGGAGTATGGAGTTTTTGGAGTTTTTGAAGTTTAAAGTTTTTGTAGTTTGGAGTTTTTGGAGTTTGGTGTTTGGAGTTTTTGGAGTTCTGAGTTTTTGAAGTTTGGAGTTTTTGGAGTTTGGAGTTAGGATTTTTTGGAGTTTTTGGAGTTTGGAGTTTTTGGAGTTTTTGGAGTTTGGAGTGTTGAATTTTTGGGGTTTGGAGTTTGGAGTTTTTGGAGTTTTTGGAGTTTGGAGTTAGTAGTTTTTGGAGTTTGGCGTTTGGAATTTGGAGTTTTTGGAGTTTGGAGTTTTTGGAGTTTTTAGAGTTAGGTGTTTTTGGAGTTTTTGCAATTTGGAAATTTGGATTTGGAGTTTATGGAGATTTTGAGTTTGAAGTTTGGAGTTTTGAGTTTTTGCAGTTTTGGAGTTTGGAGTTTTTGAAGTTTGGAGTTTGGAGTTTTTGGGGTTTTTGGAGTTTGGAGTTTTTGATGTTTATGGAGTTAGGAGTTTTTGGAGTTTGGAGTTTGGAGTTTTTGGAGTTTTTGGTGTTAGTTGTTTTTGGAGTTTTTGGAGTTTGGTGTTTTGCGTTTGGAGTTTATGGAGTTTTTGGAGTTAGGAGTTTGGAGTTATCGGAGTATTTGGAGTTAGGTGCTTTTGGAGTTTTTGGAGTTTGGAGTTTGGAGTTTATGTAGTCTTTGGAGTTAGGAGTTTGGAGTTTTTGGAGTTTGGAGTTTGGATTTTTTGGTGTCTTTGGAGTTAGGAGTTTGGAGTTTTTCCAGTTTGGAGTTTTTGTAGTTTGTAGTTTGGAGATTTTGGAGTTTTGAGTTGCTGGAGTTTCTGGAGTTTGGAGTTTGGAGTTTTTGGAGTTTGGAGATTGGTGTTTTTGGAGTTTTTGGTGTTAGGAGTTTGGAGTTTTTGGAGTTTCGAGTTTTTGGAGTTTTAAGTTTGGAGTTTTTGGAGTTTGGAGTTTTTGGAGCTTGGAGTTTGGAGTTTTTGGAGTTTTGAGTTTTTGGAGTTTTTGAAGTTTGGAGTTTTTGGAGTTTCGAGTTTGGAGTTAGGATTTTTTGGAGTTTTTGGAGTTTGGAGTTTTTGGAGTTTGGAGTATTGAGTTTTTGGAGTTGGGAGTTTGGAGTTTTTGAAGATTTTGCAGTTTGGAGTTAGGAGTTTTTGGAGTTTGGCGTTTGGAATTTGGAGTTTTTGGAGTTTGGAGTTTTTGGAGTTTTTGGAGTTCGGATTTTTTTAAGATTTTGTAGTTTGGAGTTTTAGTTTGGAGTTTATGGAGTTTTTGGAGTTAGGAGTTTTTGGAGTATTTGGAGTTTGGAGTTTGGAGTTTATGGAGTTTTTGGAATTTGGAGTTTTTGGAGTTTGGAGTTTTTGGAATTTTTGGAGATAGGTGTTTTTGGAGTTTTTGGAGTTTGGAGTTTTAGTTTGGAGTTTGGAGTTTATGGAGTTTTTGAAATTTGTTTTTTTTGGAGTTTTTGGAAATTGGAGTTTTTGGAGGTTGGAGTTTGGAGTTTTTGGAGTTTGGAGTTTGGAGTTTTTGGAGTTTTTGGAGTTTGGAGTTAGCAGTTTTTGGAGTTTGGCGTTTGGAATTTATAGTTTTTGGAGTTTGGAGTTTTTGGAGTTTTTGGAGTTAGTTTTTTTTGGAGTTTTTGGAGTTTGGAGTTGTGGGTTTGGAATTTATGGAATTTTTGGAGTTAGGAGTTTTTGTAGTTTTTGTAGTTTGGAGTTTGGAGTTTATGGAGTTTTTGGAATTTGGAGTTTTGGAGTGTTTGGAAATTGGCGTTTTTGGAGGTTGAGTTATGAGCCATAGAGTTTTACAGCACAGAAAGAGGCCCTTCGGCCCATCGTGTCTGCGCCGCCCATCCATCCCTGTCCAGTCAATCCCATTTTCCAGCATTTGGTCCATAGCCTTTTATGCAATGGCATTTCAAGTGCTCATCCAAATGCTTCTTGAATGTTGTGAAGGTTCCTGCCTCTACCACCTTTTCAGGCATTGAGTTCCACATTCCAACCACCCTCTGGGTGAAAAAGTTCCTCCTCAAATCCCCTCTAAATCTCCTGCCCCTTACCCTGAATCTATGCCCCCTTGTTATTGACCCCCCTACTAAGGGGAAAAGTTCCTCTTTATCTACCCTATCTATGCCCCTCATCATTTTGTACACCTCAATCAGGCCTTCTTTGCTCCAAGGAAAACAACCCCAGCCTGTCCAGCCTCTCTTCATAGCTGAGGCGCTCCATCCCAGGTAACATCCCTGTGAATCTTCTCTGCACCCTCTCCAAAGCAATCACATCCTTCCTATAGTGAGGCGACCAGAACTGCACACAATACTCCAGCTGTGGCCTCACCAGCGTTTTGTACAGCTCCATCATAACCTCCCTGCTCTTATATTCTATGCCTCGGCTAATGAAGGCAAGTATCCCATATGCCTTTTTAACCACCTTATCTACCTGTTCCGCTGCCTTCAGGGATCTATGTACATGTACACCAAGGTGCCTCTGACCCTCTGTACTTCCTAGGGTCCTACCACTCATTGTGTATTCCCTTGCCTTATTTGTCCATCCAAAATGCATCACCTCGCAATTTTCAGGGTTAAATTCCATTTGCCACTTTTCCGCCCATCTGACCAACCCGTTTATATCGTCCTGTAGCCTAAGGCTTTCCTCCTCACAATTTACAACCCCCCAATTTTCGTGTCATCTGCGAACTTACTGATCATACCTTTAACATTCTCATCCAAATCATTTATGTAGATCACAAACAACAAGGGACCCAGCACCGATCCCTGAGGTACCCCACTGGACACAGGCTTCCAGTCACAAAAGCAACCTTCGACCATCACCCTCTGCCTCCTGCCACTCAGCCAGTTTAGGATCCAACGCGCCAAGGCACCCTGGATCCCATGGGCTCTTACCTTCTTGACCAGTCTCCTATGCGGGACTTTGTCAAAAGCTTTCCTGAAGTCCATGTAAACCACATCCACAGCATTTCCCTCATCCACCCCCCCTGGTCACCCCCTCGAAAAGTTCAATCAGATTTGTCAGACATGATTTACCCTTGACAAAGCCATGCTGACTATCCCCGATTAATCCTTGCCTCTCCAAGTGGAGACTAATTTTGTCCCTCAGAATTTTTTCCAATAATTTCCCTACCACAGATGTTAGGTTCAATGGCCTGTAATTCCCTGGTTCATCCCTGTTACCCTTCTTGAATAATGGTACTACGTTAGCTGTTCTCCAGTCCTCTGGTACATCCCCTGTGGCCAGAGAGGTTCTGAAAATTTGTGTCAGAGCCCCTGCAATCTCCTGCTTTGCCTTCCACAGCAGCCTGGGATACATCTCGTCCGGGCCTGGGGATTTATCCACTTTTTGGCCTGCTAAAACCGCTAGCACCTCCTCCCTCTCGATGCTAATATGTTCAAGTATGTCACAGTCCCCTTGCCCGATTTCTATGTCTGCATCGTCTTTCTCCATAGTGAACACAGATGCAAAAAATTCATTTAAAACCCCGCTTACATCATCTGGCTCTACACACAGATTGCCAATTTGGTCCCTAATGGGCCCTACCCTTTCCCTGGTTATCCTCTTGCCCTTAATATACTTATAAAACATCTTAGGATTTTCCTTTATTTTGCTTGCCAGTGTTATTTCATGGCCCGTCCTCGCCCTCCTAATTTCTTTTTTAAGTATGCCCCTGCACTTTTTATACTCCTCTAGGGCTTCTTCCGTCTTTCGTCTTTTGTAACTGCCAAAAGCCCCCCTTTTATTTCTAATGCATTTTTGTATATCCCTTGTCATCCAAGGTTCCCTTTGCTTGTTGGTCGCACCCTTGACCTTTACAGGAACATGTTGGCGTTGTACTCTCTCTATTTCCCTCCTGGAAGTCTCCCACTTGATGTGGATTTTCCTATAAGTAGCTGCTCCCAGTCCACTTTGGCCAGATCCTGCCTTATCATATTAAAATCGGCCTTCCCCCAATTTAGAACCCTTATTTCCGGGCTGTCTTTGTCTTTTTCCATGACCACCTTAAATCTCACCGAATTATGGTCACTGTCGCCAAAATGCTCTCCTACTGACACTTCCACCACTTGCCCGGCTACATTCCCCAGAATTAGGTCCAGTACCGCCCCCTCTCTTGTAGGACTTTCTACATGTTGGCTCAAAAAGCTCTCCTGGATGCACTTTAAGAATTCTGCACCCTCTAAGCCTTTCACACTCTGACTATCCCAATTTACATTGGGGAAGTTGAAATCCCCCACTATTATTACCCTATTATTTTCGCAGTTTTTTGAGATTTGCCTACATATCTGTTCCTCTATCTCCCCCTGACTGTTTGGGGGCCTATAGTACACCCCCAGCAAAGTGCTTGCCCCTTTTTGTTTTTAAGTTCTACCCATATGGCCTCATTAGAGGAACCCGCTAATATATCATCCCTCCTTACAGCAGTAAGTGACACCTTAATTAATATTGCAACACCCCCTCCCCTTTTACACCCCCCTCTGTATCTCCTGAAGATTCTATACCCCGGAATATTGAGCTGCCAGTCCTGACCCTCCCTCAACCATGTCTCCGTGATAGCAACAATATCGTACTCCCATGTGTTCAACAACAACTTCAGTTCATCCACCTTATTTGCAAGACTCCTTGCATTAAAATAAATGCCTTCCAGCCCTGCCATATTCTCTTTTGCCTTCACATATTTGCTCTGCCTTCCCAGCTGACTTGTATTTCCCTTTGTATTTGGCTGTAAATCACCCCCTACTATAGCTCCACTCTGTACTCCATCCCCCTGCCAAGTTAGATTAAACTCCCCCCAGCAGTGCTAGCAAACCTCCCCGCAAGGATATTGGTTCCCCTCTGGTTCAGGTGTAAACCGTCCGACTTGTACATGTCCCAGCTTTCCCAGAAGCAGACCCAGTGATCCAGGAAACTAAAGCCTTCCCCCCTGCACCATCCCTTTAGCCACGCATTCATCTGTTCTATCTTCCTATTCCTATACTCACTAGCACATGGCACTGGGAGTAATCCAAAGATTACAACCCTTGAGGTCCTGCTCTTTAATCCTTCACCTAGCACCCTAAATTCTTGCTGCAGGAACTCATCCCTCTTTTTACCTATGTCATTGGTACCAATGTGGACCACGACCACTGGCTATTCACCCTCCCCCTCCAGAATGCCCTGCAGCCGCTCAGTGACATCCTTGACCCTGGCACCAGGGAGGCAACAAACCATCCTGGATTCACATCTACGGCCACTGAAACGCCTGTCTGTTCCCTTTACTATAGAATCCCCTACCACTATTGCTCTCCCATTCTTTTTCCCCCCTTCCTGGGCAGCAGGAGCAGCCCCAGTGCCAGGAAGTTGGCTGCTGCTGCCTTCCCCTGGTGAGTCATCCCCCTCAACAGTATCCAACTTGGTATACTTGTTTGAAAGGGGGATGTCCGCAGGGGTTCCCTGCACTACCTGCCTGCCTTTGTTGCTCCGCCTGATGGTCACCCCCTGTGCTGCCCTACCATGAGGCGTGAACAACTCGCTAAACGTGCTATCCACGAGCCTCTCAGCATCGCGCATGCTCCAAAATTCATCCACCCGCAGCTCGAGCGCCACAATGCGGTCTACAAGTAGCTGCAGCTGGATGCATTTCCCGCACACATGGTCGTCAGGGTCACTGATAGCATCCCTGACTTCCCACATGGAGCAAGAGGAGCAGAACACGGGTCTGAACTCTCCTGCCATGACTTACTCCTTTAATTAATTAAAAAATTTATTCAATATCCCAGTTACAGGTATACTCTAGGGCGCTTTATTTACCAACTATCCCCACTACACCACAGAAATTTACACCACAGAATTCAAGCTTGTATTGAGAAAAGAGAAATACTCACCAACCAATCACCTACCTGCTCCCTGGTGACATCACACACTGATTACTTTTTACCTCTCTCCCCGCTGCTGAGTTGGTCGGGCCATGCTGGTGCCTGCGGTTTTTATACCGGGCTCTTCACCACGCTGCTCCCTGCTCCGAGTGCTCTGGCCTCGCTGGTGCCTCCGATTTTTATACCGGGCTCCTCACCATGCTGCTCCCTGCTCCGAGTGCTCTGGCCTTGCTGGTGCCTCCGGTTTTTATACTGGGCTCCTCACCACGCTGCTCCCTGCTCCGAGTGCAGTTTGGAGTTTTTGGAGTTTTTGGAGTTAGTTGTTTTTGGAGTTTTTGGAGTTTGGTGTTTTGCGTTTGGAGTTTATGGAGCTTTTGGAGTTAGGAGTTTGGAGTTATCGGAGTTTTTGGAGTTAGGTGCTTTTGGAGTTTGGAGTTTGGAGTTTATGGAGTTATTGAAATTTGGAGTTTTTGGAGTTTTTGGAAATTGGAGTTTTTGGAGATTGGAGTTTGGTGTTTTTGGAGTTTGGAGTTTTGAGTTTTTAGAGTTTTTGAAGTTTGGAGCATTTCCAGTTTGGAGTTTTTGTAGTTTGGAGTTTGGAGATTTTGGAGTTTTGAGTTTCTGGAGTTTTTGGAGTTTGGAGTTTGGAGCTTTTGGAGTTTGGAGTTTTGAGTTTTTGGTGTTTTTGGTGTTAGGAGTATGGAGTTTTTGGAGTTTTTGAAGTTTAAAGTTTTTGTAGTTTGGAGTTTTTGGAGTTTGGTGTTTGGAGTTTTTGGAGTTCTGAGTTTTTGAAGTTTGGAGTTTTTGGAGTTTGGAGTTAGGATTTTTTGGAGTTTTTGGAGTTTGGAGTTTTTGGAGTTTTTGGAGTTTGGAGTGTTGAATGTTTGGGGTTTGGAGTTTGGAGTTTTTGGAGTTTTTGGAGTTTGGAGTTAGTAGTTTTTGGAGTTTGGCGTTTGGAATTTGGAGTTTTTGGAGTTTGGAGTTTTTGGAGTTTTTAGAGTTAGGTGTTTTTGGAGTTTTTGCAATTTGGAAATTTGGATTTGGAGTTTATGGAGATTTTGAGTTTGAAGTTTGGAGTTTTGAGTTTTTGCAGTTTTGGAGTTTGGAGTTTTTGAAGTTTGGAGTTTGGAGTTTTTGGGATTTTTGGAGTTTGGAGTTTTTGATGTTTATGGAGTTAGGAGTTTTTGGAGTTTGGAGTTTGGAGTTTTTGGAGTTTTTGGTGTTAGTTGTTTTTGGAGTTTTTGGAGTTTGGTGTTTTGCGTTTGGAGTTTATGGAGTTTTTGGAGTTAGGAGTTTGGAGTTATCGGAGTATTTGGAGTTAGGTGCTTTTGGAGTTTTTGGAGTTTGGAGTTTGGAGTTTATGTAGTCTTTGGAGTTAGGAGTTTGGAGTTTTTGGAGTTTGGAGTTTGGATTTTTTGGAGTCTTTGGAGTTAGGAGTTTGGAGTTTTTCCAGTTTGGAGTTTTTGTAGTTTGTAGTTTGGAGATTTTGGAGTTTTGAGTTGCTGGAGTTTCTGGAGTTTGGAGTTTGGAGTTTTTGGAGTTTGGAGATTGGTGTTTTTGGAGTTTTTGGTGTTAGGAGTTTGGAGTTTTTGGAGTTTCGAGTTTTTGGAGTTTTAAGTTTGGAGTTTTTGGAGTTTGGAGTTTTTGGAGCTTGGAGTTTGGAATTTTTGGAGTTTTGAGTTTTTGGAGTTTTTGGAGTTTTTGAAGTTTGGAGTTTTTGGAGTTTCGAGTTTGGAGTTAGGATTTTTTGGAGTTTTTGGAGTTTGGAGTTTTTGGAGTTTGGAGTATTGAGTTTTTGGAGTTGGGAGTTTGGAGTTTTTGAAGATTTTGCAGTTTGGAGTTAGGAGTTTTTGGAGTTTGGCGTTTGGAATTTGGAGTTTTTGGAGTTTGGAGTTTTTGGAGTTTTTGGAGTTCGGATTTTTTGGAGATTTTGTAGTTTGGAGTTTTAGTTTGGAGTTTATGGAGTTTTTGGAGTTAGGAGTTTTTGGAGTATTTGGAGTTTGGAGTTTGGAGTTTATGGAGTTTTTGGAATTTGGAGTTTTTGGAGTTTGGAGTTTTTGGAATTTTTGGAGATAGGTGTTTTTGGAGTTTTTGGAGTTTGGAGTTTTAGTTTGGAGTTTGGAGTTTATGGAGTTTTTGAAATTTGTTTTTTTTGGAGTTTTTGGAAATTGGAGTTTTTGGAGGTTGGAGTTTGGAGTTTTTGGAGTTTGGAGTTTTTGGAGTTTTTGGAGTTTGGAGTTAGCAGTTTTTGGAGTTTGGCGTTTGGAATTGATAGTTTTTGGAGTTTGGAGTTTTTGGAGTTTTTGGAGTTATTTTTTTTTGGAGTTTTTGGAGTTTGGAGTTGTGGGTTTGGAATTTATGGAATTTTTGGAGTTAGGAGTTTTTGTAGTTTTTGTAGTTTGGAGTTTGGAGTTTATGGAGTTTTTGGAATTTGGAGTTTTGGAGTGTTTGGAAATTGGCGTTTTTGGAGGTTGAGTTATGAGCCATAGAGTTTTACAGCACAGAAAGAGGCCCTTTGGCCCATCGTGTCTGCGCCGCCCATCCATCCCTGTCCAGTCAATCCCATTTTCCAGCATTTGGTCCATAGCCTTTTATGCAATGGCATTTCAAGTGCTCATCCAAATGCTTCTTGAATGTTGTGAAGGTTCCTGCCTCTACCACCTTTTCAGGCATTGAGTTCCACATTCCAACCACCCTCTGGGTGAAAAAGTTCCTCCTCAAATCCCCTCTAAATCTCCTGCCCCTTACCCTGAATCTATGCCCCCTTGTTATTGACCCCCCTACTAAGGGGAAAAGTTCCTCTTTATCTACCCTATCTATGCCCCTCATCATTTTGTACACCTCAATCAGGCCTTCTTTGCTCCAAGGAAAACAACCCCAGCCTGTCCAGCCTCTCTTCATAGCTGAGGCGCTCCATCCCAGGTAACATCCCTGTGAATCTTCTCTGCACCCTCTCCAAAGCAATCACATCCTTCCTATAGTGAGGCGACCAGAACTGCACACAATACTCCAGCTGTGGCCTCACCAGCGTTTTGTACAGCTCCATCATAACCTCCCTGCTCTTATATTCTATGCCTCGGCTAATGAAGGCAAGTATCCCATATGCCTTTTTAACCACCTTATCTACCTGTTCCGCTGCCTTCAGGGATCTATGTACATGTACACCAAGGTGCCTCTGACTCTCTGTACTTCCTAGGGTCCTACCACTCATTGTGTATTCCCTTGCCTTATTTGTCCATCCAAAATGCATCACCTCGCAATTTTCAGGGTTAAATTCCATTTGCCACTTTTCCGCCCATCTGACCAACCCGTTTATATCGTCCTGTAGCCTAAGGCTTTCCTCCTCACAATTTACAACCCCCCAATTTTCGTGTCATCTGCGAACTTACTGATCATACCTTTAACATTCTCATCCAAATCATTTATGTAGATCACAAACAACAAGGGACCCAGCACCGATCCCTGAGGTACCCCACTGGACACAGGCTTCCAGTCACAAAAGCAACCTTCGACCATCACCCTCTGCCTCCTGCCACTCAGCCAGTTTAGGATCCAACGCGCCAAGGCAACCTGGATCCCATGGGCTCTTACCTTCTTGACCAGTCTCCTATGCGGGACTTTGTCAAAAGCTTTCCTGAAGTCCATGTAAACCACATCCACAGCATTTCCCTCATCCACCCCCCCTGGTCACCCCCTCGAAAAGTTCAATCAGATTTGTCAGACATGATTTACCCTTGACAAAGCCATGCTGACTATCCCCGATTAATCCTTGCCTCTCCAAGTGGAGACTAATTTTGTCCCTCAGAATTTTTTCCAATAATTTCCCTACCACAGATGTTAGGTTCAATGGCCTGTAATTCCCTGGTTCATCCCTGTTACCCTTCTTGAATAATGGTACTACGTTAGCTGTTCTCCAGTCCTCTGGTACATCCCCTGTGGCCAGAGAGGTTCTGAAAATTTGTGTCAGAGCCCCTGCAATCTCCTGCTTTGCCTTCCACAGCAGCCTGGGATACATCTCGTCCGGGCCTGGGGATTTATCCACTTTTTGGCCTGCTAAAACCGCTAGCACCTCCTCCCTCTCGATGCTAATATGTTCAAGTATGTCACAGTCCCCTTGCCCGATTTCTATGTCTGCATCGTCTTTCTCCATAGTGAACACAGATGCAAAAAATTCATTTAAAACCCCGCTTACATCATCTGGCTCTACACACAGATTGCCAATTTGGTCCCTAATGGGCCCTACCCTTTCCCTGGTTATCCTCTTGCCCTTAATATACTTATAAAACATCTTAGGATTTTCCTTTATTTTGCTTGCCAGTGTTATTTCATGGCCCGTCCTCGCCCTCCTAATTTCTTTTTTAAGTATGCCCCTGCACTTTTTATACTCCTCTAGGGCTTCTTCCGTCTTTAGTCTTTTGTAACTGCCAAAAGCCCCCCTTTTATTTCTAATGCATTTTTGTATATCCCTTGTCATCCAAGGTTCCCTTTGCTTGTTGGTCGCACCCTTGACCTTTACAGGAACATGTTGGCGTTGTACTCTCTCTATTTCCCTCCTGGAAGTCTCCCACTTGATGTGGATTTTCGTATAAGTAGCTGCTCCCAGTCCACTTTGGCCAGATCCTGCCTTATCATATTAAAATCGGCCTTCCCCCAATTTAGAACCCTTATTTCCGGGCCGTCTTTGTCTTTTTCCATGACCACCTTAAATCTCACCGAATTATGGTCACTGTCGCCAAAATGCTCTCCTACTGACACTTCCACCACTTGCCCGGCTACATTCCCCAGAATTAGGTCCAGTACCGCCCCCTCTCTTGTAGGACTTTCTACATGTTGGCTCAAAAAGCTCTCCTGGATGCACTTTAAGAATTCTGCACCCTCTAAGCCTTTCACACTCTGACTATCCCAATTTACATTGGGGAAGTTGAAATCCCCCACTATTATTACCCTATTATTTTCGCACTTTTTTGAGATTTGCCTACATATCTGTTCCTCTATCTCCCCCTGACTGTTTGGGGGCCTATAGTACACCCCCAGCAAAGTGCTTGCCCCTTTTTGTTTTTAAGTTCTACCCATATGGCCTCATTAGAGGAACCCGCTAATATATCATCCCTCCTTACAGCAGTAAGTGACACCTTAATTAATATTGCAACACCCCCTCCCCTTTTACACCCCCCTCTGTATCTCCTGAAGATTCTATACCCCGGAATATTGAGCTGCCAGTCCTGACCCTCCCTCAACCATGTCTCCGTGATAGCAACAATATCGTACTCCCATGTGTTCAACAACAACTTCAGTTCATCCACCTTATTTGCAAGACTCCTTGCATTAAAATAAATGCCTTCCAGCCCTGCCATATTCTCTTTTGCCTTCACATATTTGCTCTGCCTTCCCAGCTGACTTGTATTTCCCTTTGTATTTGGCTGTAAATCACCCCCTACTATAGCTCCACTCTGTACTCCATCCCCCTGCCAAGTTAGATTAAACTCCCCCCAGCAGTGCTAGCAAACCTCCCCGCAAGGATATTGGTTCCCCTCTGGTTCAGGTGTAAACCGTCCGACTTGTACATGTCCCAGCTTTCCCAGAAGCAGACCCAGTGATCCAGGAAACTAAAGCCTTCCCCCCTGCACCATCCCTTTAGCCACGCATTCATCTGTTCTATCTTCCTATTCCTATACTCACTAGCACATGGCACTGGGAGTAATCCAAAGATTACAACCCTTGAGGTCCTGCTCTTTAATCCTTCACCTAGCACCCTAAATTCTTGCTGCAGGAACTCATCCCTCTTTTTACCTATGTCATTGGTACCAATGTGGACCACGACCACTGGCTATTCACCCTCCCCCTCCAGAATGCCCTGCAGCCGCTCAGTGACATCCTTGACCCTGGCACCAGGGAGGCAACAAACAATCCTGGATTCACATCTACGGCCACAGAAACGCCTGTCTGTTCCCTTTACTATAGAATCCCCTACCACTATTGCTCTCCCATTCTTTTTCCCCCCTTCCTGGGCAGCAGGAGCAGCCCCAGTGCCAGGAAGTTGGCTGCTGCTGCCTTCCCCTGGTGAGTCATCCCCCTCAACAGTATCCAACTTGGTATACTTGTTTGAAAGGGGGATGTCCGCAGGGGTTCCCTGCACTACCTGCCTGCCTTTGTTGCTCCGCCTGATGGTCACCCCCTGTGCTGCCCTACCATGAGGCGTGAACAACTCGCTAAACGTGCTATCCACGAGCCTCTCAGCATCGCGCATGCTCCAAAATTCATCCACCCGCAGCTCGAGCGCCACAATGCGGTCTACAAGTAGCTGCAGCTGGATGCATTTCCCGCACACATGGTCGTCAGGGTCACTGATAGCATCCCTGACTTCCCACATGGAGCAAGAGGAGCAGAACACGGGTCTGAACTCTCCTGCCATGACTTACTCCTTTAATTAATTTAAAAATTTATTCAATATCCCAGTTACAGGTATACTCTAGGGCGCTTTATTTACCAACTATCCCCACTACACCACAGAAATTTACACCACAGAATTCAAGCTTGTATTGAGAAAAGAGAAATACTCACCAACCAATCACCTACCTGCTCCCTGGTGACATCACACACTGATTACTTTTTACCTCTCTCCCCGCTGCTGAGTTGGTCGGGCCACGCTGGTGCCTCCAGTTTTTATACCGGGCTCCTCACCACGCTGCTCCCTGCTCCGAGTGCAGTTTGGAGTTTTTGGAGTTTTTGGAGTTAGTTGTTTTTGGAGTTTTTGGAGTTTGGTGTTTTGCGTTTGGAGTTTATGGAGTTTTTGGAGTTAGGAGTTTGGAGTTATCGGAGTTTTTGGAGTTAGGTGCTTTTGGAGTTTTTGGAGTTTGGAGTTTGGAGTTTATGGAGTTATTGAAATTTGGAGTTTTTGGAGTTTTTGGAAATTGGAGTTTTTGGAGATTGGAGTTTGGTGTTTTTGGAGTTTGGAGTTTTGAGTTTTTAGAGTTTTTGAAGTTTGGAGCATTTCCAGTTTGGAGTTTTTGTAGTTTGGAGTTTGGAGATTTTGGAGTTTTGAGTTTCTGGAGTTTTTGGAGTTTGGAGTTTGGAGCTTTTGGAGTTTGGAGTTTTGAGTTTTTGGTGTGTTTTGTTGTTAGGAGTATGGAGTTTTTGGAGTTTTTGAAGTTTAATGTTTTTGGAGTTTGGAGTTTTTGGAGTTTGGTGTTTGGAGTTATTGGAGTTCTGAGTTTTGAAGTTTGGAGTTTTTGGAGTTTGGAGTTAGGATTTTTTGGAGTTTTTGGAGTTTGGAGTTTTTGGAGTTTTTGGAGTTTGGAGTGTTGAATTTTTGGAGTTTGGAGTTTGGAGTTTTTGGAGTTTTTGGAGTTTGGAGTTAGTAGTTTTTGGAGTTTGGCGTTTGGAATTTGGAGTTTTTGGAGTTTGGAGTTTTTGGAGTTTTTAGAGTTAGGTGTTTTTGGAGTTTTTGCAATTTGGAAATTTGGATTTGGAGTTTATGGAGATTTTGAGTTTGAAGTTTGGAGTTTTGAGTTTTTGCAGTTTTGGAGTTTGGAGTTTTTGAAGTTTGGAGTTTGGAGTTTTTGGGGTTTTTGGAGTTTGGAGTTTTTGATGTTTATGGAGTTAGGAGATTTTGGAGTTTGGAGTTTGGAGTTTTTGGAGTTTTTGGTGTTTGGTGTATTTGGAATTTGGAGTTCTTGTAGTTTTTGACGTTTGTAGTTTTTGGAGTTGGAGTTTGGAGTTTTTCGAGTTTTTGGTGTTAGGAGATTGGTGTTTTTTGAGTTTGGAGTTTTTGGAGTTTGGATTTTGGAGTTTTTGGAATTTTGAATTTTTGAAGTTTTTGGAGTTTTTCAAGTTTGGAGTTTTTGGAGTTTGGATTTTGGAGTGAGGATTGTTTGAAGTTTTTGGAGTTTGGAGTTTTTGGAGTTTTTGGAGTTTGGAATATTGAGTTTTTGGAGTTTGGAGTTTGGAGTTTTTGGAGTTTTTGGTGTTAGTTGTTTTTGGAGTTTTTGGAGTTAGGAGTTTGGAGTTATCAGAGTATTTGGAGTTAGGTGCTTTTGGAGTTTTTGGAGTTTGGAGTTTGGAGTTTATGTAGTCTTTGGAGTTAGGAGTTTGGAGTTTTTGGAGTTTGGAGTTTGGATTTTTTGGAGTCTTTGGAGTTAGGAGTTTGGAGTTTTTCCAGTTTGGAGTTTTTGTAGTTTGTAGTTTGGAGATTTTGGAGTTTTGAGTTGTTGGAGTTTCTGGAGTTTGGAGTTTGGAGTTTTTGGAGTTTGGAGTTTGGAGTTTTTGGAGTTTCGAGTTTTTGGAGTTTTTGGAGTTTTAAGTTTGGAGTTTTTGGAGTTTGGAGTTTTTGGAGCTTGGAGTTTGGAGTTTTTGGAGTTTTGAGTTTTTGGAGTTTTTGGAGTTTTTGAAGTTTGGAGTTTTTGGAGTTTCGAGTTTGGAGTTAGGATTTTTTGGAGTTTTTGGAGTTTGGAGTTTTTGGAGTTTGGAGTATTGAGTTTTTGGAGTTGGGAGTTTGGAGTTTTTGAAGATTTTGCAGTTTGGAGTTAGGAGTTTTTGGAGTTTGGCGTTTGGAATTTGGAGTTTTTGGAGTTTGGAGTTTTTGGAGTTTTTGGAGTTTGGATTTTTTGGAGTTTTTGTAGTTTGGAGTTTTAGTTTGGAGTTTATGGAGTTTTTGGAGTTAGGAGTTTTTGGAGTATTTGGAGTTTGGAGTTTGGAGTTTATGGAGTTTTTGGAATTTGGAGTTTTTGGAGTTTGGAGTTTTTGGAATTTTTGGAGATCGGTGTTGTTGGAGTTTTTGGAGTTTGGAGTTTTAGTTTGGAGTTCGGAGTTTATGGAGTTTTTGAAATTTGGCATTTTTGGAGTTTTTGGAAATTGGATTTTTTGGAGGTTGGAGTTTGGAGTTTTTGGAGTTTGGAGTTTGGAGTTTTTGGAGTTTTTGGAGTTTGGAGTTAGCAGTTTTTGGAGTTTGGCGTTTGGAATTTATAGTTTTTGGAGTTTGGAGTTTTTGGAGTTTTTGGAGTTAGTTTTTTTTGGAGTTTTTGGAGTTTGGAGTTTTGGGTTTGGAATTTATGGAATTTTTGGAGTTAGGAATTTTTGTAGTTTTTGTAGTTTGGAGTTTGGAGTTTATGGAGTTTTTGGAATTTGGAGTTTTGGAGTGTTTGGAAATTGGCGTTTTTGGAGGTTGAGTCATAGAGCCATAGAGTTTTACAGCACAGAAAGAGGCCCTTCGGCCCATCGTGTCTGCGCCGCCCATCCATCCCTGTCCAGTCTAATCCCATTTTCCAGCATTTGGTCCATAGCCATAAAAATGCAATGGCATTTCAAGTGCTCATCCAAATGCTTTCAGAATGTTGTGAGGGTTCCTGCCTCTACCACCCTTTCAGGCATTGAGTCCCACATTCCAACCACCCTCTGGGTGAAAAAGTTCCTCCTCAAATCCCCTCTAAATCTCCTGCCCCTTACCCTGAATCTATGCCCCCTTGTTATTGACCCCCCTACTACGGGGAAAAGTTCCTCTTTATCTACCCTATCTATGCCCCTCATCATTTTGTACACCTCAATCAGGTCCCCCCTCAGCCTTCTTTGCTCCAAGGAAAACAACCCCAGCCTGTCCAGCCTCTCTTCATAGCTGAGGCGCTCCATCCCAGGTAACATCCTGGTGAATCTTCTCTGCACCCTCTCCAAAGCAAACACATCCTTCCTATAGTGAGGTGACCAGAACTGCACACAGTACTCCAGCTGTGGCCTCACCAGCGTTTTGTACAGCTCCATCATAACCTCCCTGCTCTTATATTCTATGCCTCGGCTAATGAAGGCAAGTCTCCCATATGCCTTTTTAACCACCTTTTCTACCTGTTCCGCAGCCTTCAGGGATCTATGTACATGTACACCAAGGTGCCTCTGACCCTCTGTACTTCCTAGGGTCCTACCACTCATCGTGTATTCCCTTGCCTTATTTGTCCGTCCAAAATGCATCACCTCGCACTTTTCAGGGTTAAATTCCATTTGCCACTTTTCCGCCCATCTGACCAACCCGTTTATATCGTCCTGAGGCTTTCCTCCTCACAATTTACAACCCCACCAATTTTCGTGTCATCTGCGAACTTACTGATCATACCTTTAACATTCTCATCCAAATCATTTATGTAGATCACAAACAACAAGGGACCCAGCTCCGATCCCTGAGGTACCCCACTGGACACAGGCTTCCAGTCACAAAAGCAACCTTCGACCATCACCCTCTGCCTCCTGCCACTCAGCCAGTTTAGGATCCAACACGCCAAGGCACCCTGGATCCCATGGGCTCGTACCTTCTTGACCAGTCTCCTATGCGGGACTTTGTCAAAAGCTTTACTGAAGTCCATGTAAACCACATCCACAGCATGTCCCTCATCCACCCCCCCTGGTCACCCCCACGAAAAAATCAATCGGATTTGTCAGACATGATTTACCCTTGACAAAGCCATGCTGACTATCCCCGATTAATCCTTGCCCCTCCAAGTGGAGACTAATTTTGTCCCTCAGAATTTTTTCCAATAATTTCCCTACCACAGATGTTAGGCTCAATGGCCTGTAATTCCCTGGTTTATCCCTGTTACCCTTCTTGAATAATGGTACTACGTTAGCTGTTCTCCAGTCCTCTGGTACATCCCCTGTGGCAAGAGAGGTTCTGAAAATTTGTGTCAGAGCCCTTGCAATCTCCTGCTTTGCCTCCCACAGCAGCCTGGGATACATCTCGTCTGGGCCTGGGGATTTATCCACTTTCTGGCCTGCTAAAACCGCTAGCACCTCCTCCCTCTCGATGCTAATATGTTCAAGTATGTCACAGTCCCCTTGCCCGATTTCTATGTCTGCATCGTCTTTCTCCATAGTGATCACAGATGCAAAAAATTCATTTAAAACCCCACCTACATCATCTGGCTCTACACACAGATTGCCAATTTGGTCTCTAATGGGCCCTACCCTTTCCCTGGTTATCCTCTTGCCCTTAATATACTTATAAAACATCTTAGGATTTTCCTTTATTTTGCTTGCCAGTGTTATTTCATGGCCCGTCCTTGCCCTCCTAATTTCTTTTTTAAGTATGCCCCTGCACTTTTTATACTCCTCTAGGGCTTCTTCCGTCTTTAGTCTCTTGTAACTGCCAAAAGCCCCCCTTTTATTTCTAATGCATTTTTGTATATCCCTTGTCATCCAAGGTTCCCTTTGCTTGTTGGTCCCACCCTTGACCTTTACAGGAACATGTTGGCGTTGTACTCTCTCTATTTCCCTCCTGAAAGTCTCCCACTGTTTTGATGTGGATTTTCCTATAAGTAGCTGCTCCCAGTCCACTTTGGCCAGATCCTGCCTTATCATATTAAAATCGGCCTTCCCCCAATTTAGAACCCCGGGCCGTCTTTGTCTTTTTCCATGACCACCTTAAATCTCACCGAATTATGGTCACTGTCGCCAAAATGCTCTCCTACTGACACTTCCACCACTTGCCCGGCTACATTCCCCAGAATTAGGTCCAGTACCGCCCCCTCTCTTGTAGGACTTTCTACATGTTGGCTCAAAAAGCTCTCCTGGATGCACTTTAAGAATTCTGCACCCTCTAAGCCTTTCACACTCTGACTATCCCAATTTATATTGGGGAAGTTGAAATCCCCCACTATTATTACCCTATTATTTTCGCACTTTTTTGAGATTTGCCTACATATCTGTTCCTCTATCTCCCCCTGACTGTTTGGGGGCCTATAGTACACCCCCAGCAAAGTGCTTGCCCCTTTTTGTTTTTAAGTTCTACCCATATGGCCTCATTAGAGGAATCCGCTAATATATCATCCCTCCTTACAGCAGTAAGTGACTCCTTAATTAGTATTGCAACACCCCCTCCCCTTTTACACCCCCCTCTGTATCTCCTGAAGATTCTATACCCCGGAATATTGAGCAGGCAGTCCTGACCCTCCCTCAACCATGTCTCCGTGATAGCAACAATATCATACTCCCATGTGTTCAACAACAACTTCAGTTCATCCACCTTATTTGCAAGACTCCTTGCATTAAAATAAATGCCTTCCAGCCCTGCCATATTCTCTTTTACCTTCACACATTTGCTCTGCCTTCCCAGCTGACTTGTATTTCCCTTTGTATTTGGCTGTAAATCACCCCCTACTATAGGTCCACTCTGTACCCCATCCCCCTGCCAAGTTAGTTTAAACTCCCCCCAGCAGTGCTAGCAAACCTCCCCGCAAGGATATTGGTTCCCCTCTGGTTCAGGTGTAAACCGTCCGACTTGTACAAGTCCCAGCTTTCCCAGAAGCAGACCCAGTGATCCAGGAAACTAAAGCCTTCCCCCTGCACCATCCCTTTAGCCACGCATTCATCTGTTCTATCTTCCTATTCCTATACTCACTAGCACGTGGCACTGGGAGTAATCCAAAGATTACAACCCTTGAGGTCCTGCTCTTTAATCCTTCACCTAGCACCCTAAATTCTTGCTGCAGGACCTCATCCCTATGTCGTTGGTACCAATGTGGACCACGACCACTGGCTATTCACCCTCCCCCTCCAGAATGCCCTGCAGCCGCTCAGTGACATCCTTGACCCTGGCACCAGGGAGGCAACAAACCATCCTGGATTCACATCTACGGCCACAGAAACGCCTGTCTCTTCCCCTTACTATAGAATCCCCTACCACTATTGCTCTCCCATTCTTTTTCCCCCCTTCCTGGGCAGCAGGAGCAGCCCCAGTGCCAGGAAGATGGCTGCTGCTGCCTTCCCCTGGTGAGTCATCCCCCTCAACAGTATCCAACTTGGTATACTTGTTTGAAAGGGGGATGTCCACAGGGGTTCCCTGCACTACCTGCCTGCCTTTGTTGCTCCGCCTGATGGTCACCCCCTGTGCTGCCCTACCCTGAGGCGTGAACAGCTCGCTAAACGTGCTATCCACGAGCCTCTCAGCATCGCGCATGCTCCAAAATTCATCCACCCGCAGCTCGAGCGCCACAATGCGGTCTACAAGTAGCTGCAGCTGAATGCATTTCCTGCACACATGGTCCTCAGGGTCACTGGCAGCATCCCTGACTTCCCACATGGAGCAAGAGGAGCAGAACACGGGTCTGAACTCTCCTGGAATGACTTACTCCTTTAATTAATTAAAAAATTTATTCAATATCCCAGTTACAGGTATACGCTAGGGCGCTTTATTTACCAACTATCCCCACTACACCACAGAAATTTACACCACAGAATTCAAGCTTGTATTGAGAAAAGAGAAATTCTCACCAACCAATCACCTACCTGCTCCCTGGTGACGTCACACACTGATTACTTTTTACCTCTCTCCCCGCTGCTGAGTTGGTCGGGCCACGCTGGTGCCTCCAGTTTTTATACCGGGCTCCTCAACACGCTGCTCCCTGCTCCGAGTGCTCTGGCCTCGCTGGTGCCTCCGATTTTTATACCGGGCTCCTCACCATGCTGCTTCCTGCTCCGACTGCTCTGGCCTCGCTGGTGCCTCCGGTTTTTATACCGGGCTCCTCACCACGCTGCTCCCTGCTCCGAGTGCAGTTTGGAGTTTTTGGAGTTAGTTGTTTTTGGAGTTTTTGGAGTTTGGTGTTTTGTGTTTGGAGTTTATGGAGTTTTTGGAGTTAGGAGTTTGGAGTTATCAGAGTTTTTGGAGTTAGGTGCTTTTGGAGTTTTTGGAGTTTGGAGTTTGGAGTTTATGGAGTTATTGAAATTTGGAGTTTTTGTAGTTTTTGGAAATTGGAGTTTTTGGAGATTGGAGTTTGGTGTTTTTGGAGTTTGGAGTTTTGAGTTTTTAGAGTTTTTGAAGTTTGGAGCTTTTCCAGTTTGGAGTTTTTTTAGTTTGGAGTTTGGAGATTTTGGAGTTTTGAGTTTCTGGAGTTTTTGGAGTTTGGAGTTTGGAGCTTTTGGAGTTTGGAGTTTTGAGTTTTTGGTGTTTTTGGTGTTAGGAGTATGGAGTTTTTGGAGTTTTTGAAGTTTGAAGTTTTTGGAGTTTGGAGTTTTTGGAGTTTGGTGTTTGGAGTTTTTGGAGTTTTGAGTTTTTGAAGTTTGGAGTTTTTGGAGTTTAGAGTTAGGATTTTTTGGAGTTTTTGGAGTTTGGAGTTTTTGGAGTTTTTGGAGTTTGGAGTGTTGAATTTTTGGAGTTTGGAGTTTGGAGTTTTTGGAGTTTTTGGAGTTTGGAGTTAGTAGTTTTTGGAGTTTGGCGTTTGGAATTTGGAGTTTTTGGAGTTTGGAGTTTTTGGAATTTTTAGAGTTAGGTGTTTTTGGAGTTTTTGCAATTTGGAAATTTGGATTTGGAGTTTATGGAGATTTTGAGTTTGTAGTTTGGAGTTTTGAATTTTTGCAGTTTTGGAGTTTGGAGTTTTTGAAGTTTGGAGTTTGGAGTTTTTGGGGTTTTTGGAGTTTGGAGTTTTTGATGTTTATGGAGTTAGGAGTTTTTGGAGTTTGGAGTTTGGAGTTTTTGGAGTTTTTGGTGTTTGGGGTTTTTGGAATTTGGAGTTCTTGTAGTTTTTGACGTTTGTAGTTTTGGGAGTTGGAGTTTGGAGTTTTTCGAGTTTTTGGTGTTAGGAGATTGGTGTTTTTTGAGTTTGGAGTTTTTGGAGTTTGGATTTTGGAGTTTTTGGAATTTTGAATTTTTGAAGTTTTTGGAGTTTTTCAAGTTTGGAGTTTTTGGAGTTTGGATTTTGGAGTTAGGATTGTTTGAAGTTTTTGGAGTTTGGAGTTTTTGGAGTTTTTGGAGTTTGGAGTATTGAGTTTTTGGAGTTTGGAGTTTGGAGTTATTGGAGTATTTGGAGTTAGGTGCTTTTGGAGTTTTTGGAGTTTGGAGTTTGGAGTTTATGTAGTCTTTCGAGTTAGGAGTTTGGAGTTTTTGGAGTTTGGAGTTTGGATTTTTTGGAGTCTTTGGAGTTAGGAGTTTGGAGTTTTTCCAGTTTGGAGTTTTTGTAGTTTGTAGTTTGGAGATTTTGGAGTTTTGAGTTTTTGGAGTTTCTGGAGTTTGGAATTTGGAGTTTTTGGAGTTTGGAGATTGGTGTTTTTGGAGTTTTTGGTGTTAGGAGTTTGAAGTTTTTGGAGTTTCGAGTTATTGGAGTTTTTGGAGTTTTAAGCTTGGAGTTTTTGGAGTTTGGAGTTTTTGAAGCTTGGAGTTTGGAGTTTTTGGAGTTTTGAGTTTTTGGAGTTTTTGGAGTTTTTGAAGTTTGGAGTTTTTGGAGTTTCGAGTTTGGAGTTAGGATTTTTTGGAGTTTTTGGAGTTTGGAGTTTTTGGAGTTTGGAGTATTGAGTTTTTGGAGTTGGGAGTTTGGAGTTTTTGAAGATTTTGCAGTTTGGAGTTAGGAGTTTTTGGAGTTTGGCGTTTGGAATTTGGAGTTTTTGGAGTTTGGAGTTTTTGGAGTTTTTGGAGTTCGGATTTTTTGGAGTTTTTGTAGTTTGGAGTTTTAGTTTGGAGTTTATGGAGTTTTTGGAGTTAGGAGTTTTTGGAGTATTTGGAGTTTGGAGTTTGGAGTTTATGGAGTTTTTGGAATTTGGAGTTTTTGGAGTTTGGAGTTTTTGGAATTTTTGGAGATAGGTGTTTTTGGAGTTTTTGGAGTTTGGAGTTTTAGTTTGGAGTTTGGAGTTTATGTAGTTTTTGAAATTTGGTATTTTTGGAGTTTTTGGAAATTGGAGTTTTTGGAGGTTGGAGTTTGGAGTTTTTGGAGTTTGGAGTTTGGAGTTTTTGGAGTTTTTGGAGTTTGGAGTTAGCAGTTTTTGGAGTTTGGTGTTTGGAATTTATAGTTTTTGGAGTTTGGAGTTTTTGGAGTTTTTGGAGTTAGTTTTTTTTGGAGTTTTTGGAGTTTGGAGTTTTGGGTTTGGAATTTATGGAATTTTTGGAGTTAGGAGTTTTAGTAGTTTTTGTAGTTTGGAGTTTGGAGTTTATGGAGTTTTTGGAATTTGGAGTTTTGGAGTGTTTGGAAATTGGTGTTTTTGGAGGTTGAGTCATAGAGCCATAGAGTTTTACAGCACAGAAAGAGGCCCTTCGGCCCATCGTGTCTGCGCCGCCCATCCATCCCTGTCCAGTCTAATCCCATTTTCCAGCTCATCCAAATGTTTCTTGAATGTTGTGAGGGTTCCTGCCTCTACCACCCTTTCAGGCATTGAGTTCCACATTCCAACCACCCTCTGGGTGAAAAAGTTCCTCCTCAAATCCCCTCTAAATCTCCTGCCCCTTACCCTGAATCTATGCCCCCTTGTTATTGACCCCCCTACTAAGGGGAAAAGTTCCTCTTTATCTACCCTATCTATGCCCCTCATCATTTTGTACACCTCAATCAGGTCCCCCCTCAGCCTTCTTTGCTCCAAGGAAAACAACCCCAGCCTGTCCAGCCTCTCTTCATAGCTGAGGCGCTCCATCCCAGGTAACATCCTGGTGAATCTTCTCTGCACCCTCCCCAAAGCAATCACATCCTTCCTATAGTGAGGCGACCAGAACTGCACACAATACTCCAGCTGTGGCCTCACCAGCGTTTTGTACAGCTCCATCATAACCTCCCTGCTCTTATATTCTATGCCTCGGCTAATGAAGGCAAGTATCCCATATGCCTTTTTAACCACCTTATCTACCTGTTCCGCTGCCTTCAGGGATCTATGTACATGTACACCAAGGTGCCTCTGACTCTCTGTACTTCCTAGGGTCCTACCACTCATTGTGTATTCCCTTGCCTTATTTGTCCATCCAAAATGCATCACCTTGCACTTTTCAGGGTTAAATTCCATTTGCCACTTTTCCGCCCATCTGACCAACCCGCTTATATCGTCCTGTAGCCTAAGGCTTTCCTCCTCACAATTTACAACCCCACCAATTTTCGTGTCATCTGCGAACTTACTGATCATACCTTTAACATTCTCATCCAAATCATTTATGTAGATCACAAACAACAAGGGACCCAGCTCCGATCCCTGAGGTACCCCACTGGACACAGGCTTCCAGTCACAAAAGCAACCTTCGACCATCACCCTCTGCCTCCTGCCACTCAGCCAGTTTAGGCTCCAACGCGCCAAGGCACCCTGGATCCCATGGGCTCTTACCTTTTTGACCAGTCTCCTATGCGGGACTTTGTCAAAAGCTTTACTGAAGTCCATGTAAACCACATCCACACCATTTCCCTCATCCACCCCCCCTGGTCACCCCCTCGAAAAGTTCAATCAGATTTGTCAGACATGATTTACCCTTGACAAAGCCATGTTGACTATCCCCGATTAATCCTTGCCTCCCCAAGTGGAGACTAATTTTGTCCCTCAGAATTTTTTCCAATATTTCCCTACCACAGATGTTAGGCTCAATGGCCTGTAATTCCCTGGTTTATCCCTGTTACCCTTCTTGAATAATGGTACTACGTTAGCTGTTCTCCAGTCCTCTGGTACATCCCCTGTGGCCAGAGAGGTTCTGAAAATTTGTGTCAGAGCCCCTGCAATCTCCTGCTTTGCCTCCCACAGCAGCCTGGGATACATCTCGTCCGGGCCTGGGGATTTATCCACTTTTTGGCCTGCTAAAACCGCTAGCACCTCCTCCCTCTCGATGCTAATATGTTCAAGTATGTCACAGTCCCCTTGCCCGATTTCTATGTCTGCATCGTCTTTCTCCATAGTGATCACAGATGCAAAAAATTCATTTAAAACCCCGCCTACATCATCTGGCTCTACACACAGATTGCCAATTTGGTCCCTAATGAGCCCTACCCTTTCCCTGGTTATCCTCTTGCCCTTAATATACTTATAAAACATCTTAGGATTTTCCTTTATTTTGCTTGCCAGTGTTATTTCATGGCCCCTCCTCGCCCTCCTAATTTCTTTTTTAAGTATGCCCCTGCACTTTTTATACTCCTCTAGGGCTTCTTCCGTCTTTAGTCTTTTGTAACTGCCAAAAGCCCCCCTTTTATTTCTAATGCATTTTTGTATATCCCTTGTCATCCAAGGTTCCCTTTGCTTGTTGGTCCCACCCTTGACCTTTACAGGAACATGTTGGCGTTGTACTCTCTCTATTTCCCTTCTGAAAGTCTCCCACTGTCTTGATGTGGATTTTCCTATAAGTAGCTGCTCCCAGTCCACTTTGGCCAGATCCTGCCTTATCATATTAAAATCGGCCTTCCCCCAATTTAGAACCCTTATTTCCGGGCCGTCTTTGTCTTTTTCCATGACCACCTTAAATCTCACCGAATTATGGTCACTGTCGCCAAAATGCTCTCCTACTGACACTTCCACCACTTGCCCGGCTACATTCCCCAGAATTAGGTCCAGTACCGCCCCCTCTCTTGTAGGACTTTCTACATGTTGGCTCAAAAAGCTCTCCTGGATGCACTTTAAGAATTCTGCACCCTCTAAGCCTTTCACACTCTGACTATCCCAATTTATATTGGGGAAGTTGAAATCCCCCACTATTATTACCCTATTATTTTCGCACTTTTTTGAGATTTGCCTACATATCTGTTCCTCTATCTCCCCCTGACTGTTTGGGGGCCTATAGTACACCCCCAGCAAAGTGCTTGCCCCTTTTTGTTTTTAAGTTCTACCCATATGGCCTCATTAGAGGAACCCGTTAATATATCATCCCTCCTTACAGCAGTAAGTGACTCCTTAATTAATATTGCAACACCCCCTCCCCTTTTACACCCCCCTCTGTATCTCCTGAAGATTCTATACCCCGGAATATTGAGCAGCCAGTCCTGACCCTCCCTCAACCATGTCTCCGTGATAGCAACAATATCGTACTCCCATGTGTTCAACAACAACTTCAGTTCATCCACCTTATTTGCAAGACTCCTTGCATTAAAATAAACGCCTTCCAGCCCTGCCATATTCTCTTTTGCCTTCACATATTTGCTCTGCCTTCCCAGCTGACTTGTATTTCCCTTTGTATTTGGCTGTAAATCACCCCCTACTATAGCTCCACTCTGTACTCCATCCCCCTGCCAAGTTAGATTAAACTCCCCCCAGCAGTGCTAGCAAACCTCCCCGCAAGGATATTGGTTCCCCTCTGGTTCAGGTGTAAACCGTCCGACTTGTACAAGTCCCAGCTTTCCCAGAAGCAGACCCAGTGATCCAGGAAACTAAAGCCTTCCCCCCTGCACCATCCCTTTAGGCACGCATTCATCTGTTCTATCTTCCTATTCCTATACTCACTAGCACTGGGAGTAATCCAAAGATTACAACCCTTGAGGTCCTGCTCTTTAATCCTTCACCTAGCACCCTAAATTCTTGCTGCAGGACCTCATCCCTCTTTTTACCTATGTCGTTGGTACCAATGTGGACCACGACCACTGGCTATTCACCCTCCCCCTCCAGAATGCCCTGCAGCTGCTCAGTGATATCTTTGACCCTGGCACCAGGGAGGCAACAAACCATCCTGGATTCACATCTACGGCCACAGAAACGCCTGTCTGTTCCCTTTACTATAGAATCCCCTACCACTATTGCTCTCCCATTCTTTTTCCCCCCTTCCTGGGCAGCAGGAGCAGCCCCAGTGCCAGGAAGTTGGCTGCTGCTGCCTTCCCCTGGTGAGTCATCCCCCTCAACAGTATCCAACCTGATATACTTGTTTGAAAGGGGGATGTCCGCAGGGGTTCCCTGCACTACCTGCCTGCCTTTGTTGCTCCGCCTGATGGTCACCCCCTGTGCTGCCCTACCATGAGGCGTGAACAACTCTCTAGACGTGCTATCCACGAGCCTCTCAGCATCGCGCATGCTCCAAAATTCATCCACCCGCAGCCCGAGTGCCACAATGCGGTCTACAAGTAGCTGCAGCTGGATGCATTTCCCGCACACATGGTCGTCAGGGTCACTGGCAGCATCCCTGACTTCCCACATGGAGCAAGAGGAGCAGAACACGGTTCTGAACTCTCCTGCCATGACTTACTCCTTTAATTAATTAAAAAATTTATTCAATATCCCAGTTACAGGTATACTCTAGGGCGCTTTATTTACCAACTATCCCCACTACACCACAGAAATTTACACCACAGAATTCAAGCTTGTATTGAGAAAAGAGAAATTCTCACCAACCAATCACCTACCTGCTCCCTGGTGACGTCACACACTGATTACTTTTTACCTCTCTCCCCGCTGCTGAGTTGGTCGGGCCACGCTGGTGCCTCCGGTTTTTATACCGGGCTCCTCACCACGCTGCTCCCTGCTCCGAGTGCTCTGGCCTCGCTGGTGACTCCGATTTTTATACCGGGCTCCTCACCATGCTGCTCCCTGCTCCGAGTGCAGTTTGGAGGTTTTGGAGTTTTTGGAGTTAGTTGTTTTTGGAGTTTTTGGAGTTTGGTGTTTTGCGTTTGGAGTTTATGGAGTTTTTGGAGTTAGGAGTTTGGAGTTATCGGAGTTTTTGGAGTTAGGTGCTTTTGGAGTTTTTGGAGTTTGGAGTTTGGAGCTTATGGAGTTATTGAAATTTGGAGTTTTGGGAGTTTTTGGAAATTGGAGTTTTTGGAGATTGGAATTTGGTGTTTTTGGAGTTTGGAGTTTTGAGTTTTTAGAATTTTTGAAGTTTGGAGCATTTCCAGTTTGGAGTTTCTGTAGTTTGGAGTTTGGAGATTAAGGAGTTTGAGTTTCTGGAGTTTTTGGAGTTTGGAGTTTGGAGCTTTTGGAGTTTGGAGTTTTGAGTTTTCGGTGTTTTTGGTGTTAGGAGTATGGAGTTTTTGGAGTTTTTGAAGTTTAAAGTTTTTCGAGTTTGGAGTTTTTGGAGTTTGGTGTTTGGAGTTTTTGGAGTTCTGAGTTTTTGAAGTTTGGAGTTTTTGGAGTTTGGAGTTAGGATTTTTTGGAGTTTTTGGAGTTTGGAGTTTTTGGAGTTTTTGGAGTTTGGAGTGTTGAATTTTTGGAGTTTGGAGTTTTTGGAGTTTTTGGAGTTTTTGGAGTTTGGAGTTAGTAGTTTTTGGAGTTTGGCGTTTGGAATTTGGAGTTTTTGGAGTTTGGAGTTTTTGGAGTTTTTAGAGTTAGGTGTTTTTGGAGTTTTTGAAATTTGGAAATTTGGATTTGGAGTTTATGAAGATTTTGAGTTTGAAGTTTGCAGTTTTGAGTTTTTGCAGTTTTGGAGTTTGGAGTTTTTGAAGTTTGGAGTTTGGAGTTTTTGGGGTTTTTGGAGTTTGGAGTTTTTGATGTTTATGGAGTTAGGAGTTTTTGGAGTTTGGAGTTTGGAGTTTTTCGAGTTTTTGGTGTTTGGTGTTTTTGGAATTTGGAGTTCTTGTAGTTTTTGACGTTTGTAGATTTTGGAGTTGGAGTTTGGAGTTTTTCGAGTTTTTGGTGTTAGGACATTGGTCTTTTTTGAGTTTGGAGTTTTTGGAGTTTGGATTTTGGAGTTTTTGGAATTTTGAATTTTTGGAGTTTTTGGAGCTTTTCAAGTTTGGAGTTTTTGGAGTTTGGATTTTGGAGTTATGATTGTTTGAAGTTTTTGGAGTTTGGAGTTTTTGGAGTTTTTGGAGTTTGGAGTATTGAGTTTTTGGAGTTTGGAGTTTGGAGTTTTTGGAGATTTTGGAGTTTGGCGTTTGGAATTTGGGGGTTTTGGAATTTGGAGTTATTGGAGTTTTTGGAGATAGGTGTTTTTGGAGTTATTGGAGTTTGGAGTTTTAGTTTGGAGTTTATGGATTTTTTGGAGTTAGGAGTTCTTGGAGTTTTTGAAGTTTGGAGTTTGGAGTTTATGGAGTTTTTGGAATTTGGACTTTTTGGAGTGTTTGGAAATTGGAGTTTTTGGAGGTTGGAGTTTGGAGTTTTTGGAGTTTTTTAGTTTGGAGTTTTTGATGTTTTTGGAGTTAGGAGTTTGGAGTTCTTGGAGTTTGGAGTTTTGAGTTTTTAGAGTTTTTGGAGTTTGTAGTTTTTGTAGTTTGTAGTTTGGAGTTTTTGGAGTTTTTAGAGTTTGGAGTTAGGTGTTTTTGGAGTTTTTGGAGTTTGGAGTTTTTGGAGTTTGGAGTTTTTGAAGATTTGACTTTTTGGAGTTTGGGTGTTTGGAGTATTTGAAGTTTTAGGAGTTAGGAATTTGGAGTTTTTGGAGTTATTGAATTTTGAGTTTTGAGTTTTTGCAGTTTTTGTAGTTTGGAGTTTTTGGAGTTTGGAGTTTGGAGTTTTGGGGGTTTTTGGAGTTTGGAGTTTTTGATGTTTATGGAGTTAGGAGTTTTTGGAGTTTGGAGTTTGGAGTTTTTGGAGTTTTTGCTTTTGGTGTTTTTGGAATTTGGAGTTCTTGTAGTTTTTGACGTTTGTAGTTTTTGGAGTTGGAGTTTGGATCTTTTGGAGTTTTTGGTGTTAGGAGATTGTTGTTTTTTAAGTTTGGAGTTTTTGGAGTTTGGATTTTGGAGTTTTGGGAATTTTGAATTTTTGGAGTTTTTGGAGTTTTTCAAGTTTGGAGTTTTTGGAGTTTGGATTTTGGAGTTATGATTGTTTGAAGTTTTTGGAGTTTGGAGTTTTTGGAGTTTTTGGAGTTTGGAGTATTGAGTTTTTGGAGTTTGGAGTTTGGAGTTTTTGGAGATTTTGGAGTTTGGCGTTTGGAATTTGGGGGTTTTGGAATTTGGAGTTATTGGAGTTTTTGGAGATAGGTGTTTTTGGAGTTATTGGAGTTTGGAGTTTTAGTTTGGAGTTTATGGATTTTTTGGAGTTAGGAGTTCTTGGAGTTTTTGAAGTTTGGAGTTTGGAGTTTATGGAGTTTTTGGAATTTGGACTTTTTGGAGTGTTTGGAAATTGGAGTTTTTGGAGGTTGGAGTTTGGAGTTTTTGGAGTTTTTTAGTTTGGAGTTTTTGATGTTTTTGGAGTTAGGAGTTTGGAGTTCTTGGAGTTTGGAGTTTTGAGTTTTTAGAGTTTTTGGAGTTTGTAGTTTTTGTAGTTTGTAGTTTGGAGTTTTTGGAGTTTTTAGAGTTTGGAGTTAGGTGTTTTTGGAGTTTTTGGAGTTTGGAGTTTTTGGAGTTTGGAGTTTTTGAAGATTTGACTTTTTGGAGTTTGGGTGTTTGGAGTATTTGAAGTTTTAGGAGTTAGGAATTTGGAGTTTTTGGAGTTATTGAATTTTGAGTTTTGAGTTTTTGCAGTTTTTGTAGTTTGGAGTTTTTGGAGTTTGGAGTTTGGAGTTTTTGGGGTTTTTGGAGTTTGGAGTTTTTGATGTTTATGGAGTTAGGAGTTTTTGGAGTTTGGAGTTTGGAGTTTTTGGAGTTTTTGCTTTTGGTGTTTTTGGAATTTGGAGTTCTTGTAGTTTTTGACGTTTGTAGTTTTTGGAGTTGGAGTTTGGATCTTTTGGAGTTTTTGGTGTTAGGAGATTGTTGTTTTTTAAGTTTGGAGTTTTTGGAGTTTGGATTTTGGAGTTTTGGGAATTTTGAATTTTTGGAGTTTTTGGAGTTTTTCAAGTTTGGAGTTTTTGGAGTTTGGATTTTGGAGTTATGATTGTTTGAAGTTTTTGGAGTTTGGAGTTTTTGGAGTTTTTGGAGTTTGGAGTATTGAGTTTTTGGAGTTTGGAGTTTGAAGTTTTTGGAGATTTTGGAGTTTGGCGTTTGGAATTTGGGGGTTTTGGAATTTGGAGTTATTGGAGTTTTTGGAGATAGGTGTTTTTGGAGTTATTGGAGTTTGGAGTTTTAGTTTGGAGTTTATGGATTTTTTGGAGTTAGGAGTTCTTGGAGTTTTTGAAGTTTGGAGTTTGGAGTTTATGGAGTTTTTGGAATTTGGACTTTTTGGAGTGTTTGGAAATTGGAGTTTTTGGAGGTTGGAGTTTGGAGTTTTTGGAGTTTTTTAGTTTGGAGTTTTTGATGTTTTTGGAGTTAGGAGTTTGGAGTTCTTGGAGTTTGGAGTTTTGAGTTTTTAGAGTTTTTGGAGTTTGTAGTTTTTGTAGTTTGTAGTTTGGAGTTTTTGGAGTTTTTAGAGTTTGGAGTTAGGTGTTTTTGGAGTTTTTGGAGTTTGGAGTTTTTGGAGTTTGGAGTTTTTGAAGATTTGACTTTTTGGAGTTTGGGTGTTTGGAGTATTTGAAGTTTTAGGAGTTAGGAATTTGGAGTTTTTGGAGTTATTGAATTTTGAGTTTTGAGTTTTTGCAGTTTTTGTAGTTTGGAGTTTTTGGAGTTTGGAGTTTGGAGTTTTTGGGGTTTTTGGAGTTTGGAGTTTTTGATGTTTATGGAGTTAGGAGTTTTTGGAGTTTGGAGTTTGGAGTTTTTGGAGTTTTTGCTTTTGGTGTTTTTGGAATTTGGAGTTCTTGTAGTTTTTGACGTTTGTAGTTTTTGGAGTTGGAGTTTGGATCTTTTGGAGTTTTTGGTGTTAGGAGATTGTTGTTTTTTAAGTTTGGAGTTTTTGGAGTTTGGATTTTGGAGTTTTGGGAATTTTGAATTTTTGGAGTTTTTGGAGTTTTTCAAGTTTGGAGTTTTTGGAGTTTGGATTTTGGAGTTAGGATTGTTTGAAGTTTTTGGAGTTTGTAGTTTTTGGAGTTTTTGGAGTTTGGAGTATTGAGTTTTTGGAGTTTGGAGTTTGGAGTTTTTGGAGATTTTGGAGTTTGGCGTTTGGAATTTGGGGGTTTTGGAGTTTGGAGTTATTGGAGTTTTTGGAGATAGGTGTTTTTGGAGTTATTGGAGTTTGGAGTTTTAGTTTGGAGTTTATGGAGTTTTTGGAGTTTGGAGTTCTTGGAGTTTTTGGAGTTTGGAGTTTGGAGTTTATGGAGTTTTTGGAATTTGGACTTTTTGGAGTGTTTGGAAATTGGAGTTTTTGGAGGTTGGAGTTTGGAATTTTTCGTGTTTTTTAGTTTGGAGTTTTTGATGTTTTTGGAGTTAGGAGTTTGGAGTTCTTGGAGTTTGGAGTTTTGAGTTTTTAGAGTTTTTGGAGTTTGTAGTTTTTGTAGTTTGTAGTTTGTAGTTTTTGGAGTTTTTAGAGTTTGGAGTTAGGTGTTTTTGGAGTTTTTGGAGTTTGGAGTTTTTGGAGTTTGGAGTTTTTGGAGTTTTTGAAGATTTGACTTTTTGGAGTTTGGTTGTTTGGAGTCTTTGGAGTTTTTGGAGTTAGGAGTTTGGAGTTTTTGGAGCTTTTGAATTTTGAGTTTTGAGTTTTTGCAGGTTTTGGAGTTTGGAGTTTTTGGAGTTTGGAGTTTGGAGTTTTTGGGGTTTTTGGAGTTTGGAGTTTTTGATGTTTATGGAGTTAGGAGTTTTTGGAGTTTGTAATTTTGAGTTTTTAGAGTTTTTGGAGTTTGTAGTTTTTGGAGTTTGTAGTTTGGAGTTTTTGAAGTTTTTAGAGTTTGGAGTTAGGTGTTTTTGGAGTTTTTGGAGATTGGAGTTTTTGGAGTTTGGAGTTTTTGGAGTTTTTGAAGATTTGACTTTTTGGAGTTTGGGTGTTTGGAGTCTTTGGAGTTTTTGGAGTTAGGAGTTTTGTGTTTTTGGAGTTTTTGAATTTTGAGTTTTGGGTTTTTGCAGTTTTTGGAGTTTGGAGTTTTTGGAGTTTGGAGTTTGGAGTTTTTGGAGTCTTTCGAGTTTGGAATTTTTGATGTTTATGGAGTTAGGAGTTTTTGGAGTTTGGAGTTTGGAGTTTTGGGAGTTTTTGGTGTTTGGTGTTTTTGGAATTTGGAGTTCTTGTAGTATTTGACGTTTGTAGTTTTTGGAGTTGGAGTTTGGATTTTTTGGAGTTTTTGGTGTTAGGAGATTGTTATTTTTTGAGTTTGGAGTTTTTGGAGTTTGGATTTTGGAGTTTTTGGAATTTTGAATTTTTGGAGTTTTTGGAGTTTTTCAAGTTTGGAGTTTTTGGAGTTTGGATTTTGGAGTTAGGATTGTTTGAAGTTTTTGGAGTTTGGAGTTTTTGGAGTTTTTGGAGTTTGGAGTTTGGAGTTTTTGGAGATTTTGGAGTTTGGTGTTTGGAATTTGGGGGTTTTGGAGTTTGGAGTTATTGGAGTTGTTGGAGATAGGTGTTTTTGGAGTTTTTGGAGGTTGGAGCTTTAGTTTGGAGTTATCGAGTTTTTGGAGTTAGGATTTTTTGGAGTATTTGGAGGTTGGAGTTTGGAGGTTATGGAGTTTTTGGAATTTGGAGTTTTTGGAGTGTTTGGAAATTGGAGTTTTTGGAGGTTGGAATTTGGAGTTTTTCGAGTTTTTTAGTTTGGAGTTTTTGATGTTTTTGGAATTAGGAGTTTGGAGTTCTTGGAGTTTGGAGTTTTGAGTTTTTAGAGTTTTTGTAGTTTGTAGTTTTTGTAGTTTGTAGTTTGGAGTTTTTGGAGTTTGTAGAGTTTGGAGTTAGGAGTTTTTGGAGTTTTTGGAGTTTGGAGTTTTTGGAGTTTTTGAAGATTTTACTTTCTGGATTTTGGGTGTTTGGAGTCTTTGGAGTTTTTGGAGTTAGGAGTTTGGAGTTTGGAGTTTTTGCAGTAAGGATTAATTGGAGACTTTGGAGCTTGGAGTTAGGAGTTTTGAGTTTTTGAAGTTTTTGGAATTTGAAGTTTTTGGAGTTTGGTGTTTTGGGAGGTTATGGAGTTTGGAGTTTTTGGAGTTTGGAGTATTGAGTTTTTGGAGTTTGCAGTTTGGAGTTTTTGGAGATTTTGGAGTTTGGCGTTTGGAATTTGGGGGTTTTGGAGTTTGGAGTTATTGGAGTTGTTGGAGATAGGTGTTTTTGGAGTTTGGAGTTTTTGGAGTTTTTGGAGTTAGGATTTTTTGGAGTTTTGTAGTTTGGAGTTTTAGTTTGGAGTTTATGGAGTTTTTGGAGTTAGGAGTTTTTGGAGTATTTGGAGTTTGGAGTTTGGAGTTTATGGACTTTTTGGAATTTGGTGTTTTTGGATTTTGGAGTTTTTGGAATTTTTGGAGATAGGTGTTTTTGGAGTTTTTGGAGTTTGGAGTTTCAAGTTTATGGAGTTATTGAAATTTGGAGCTTTTGGAGTTTTTGGAAATTGGAATTTTGGAAGATTGGAGTTTGGTGTTTTTGGAGTTTGGAGTTTTGAGTTTTTGGAATTTTGAATTTTTGGAGTTTTTGGAGTTTTTCAAGTTTGTAGTTTTTGTAGTTTTTAGAGTTAGGTGTTTTTGGAGTTTTTGCAGTTTGGAAATTTGGGTTTGGAATTAATGGAGTTTTTGAGTTTGTAGTTTGGAGTTTTGAGCTTTTGCAGTTTTGGAGCTGGAGTTTTTGGAGTTTGGAGTTTGGAGTTTTTGGAGTTTTTGACGTTTGTAGTTTTTGTAGTTTGGAGTTTTTGGAGTTTGGATTTTGGAGTTTTCGGAATTTTGCATTTTTGGAGTTTTTGGAGTTTTTCAAGTTTGGAGTTTTTGGAGTTTGGATTTTGGAGTTAGGATTGTTTGCAGGTTTTGGAGTTTGGGTTGTTTGGAGTTTTTGGAGTTTGGAGTATTCAGTTTTCGGAGTTTGGATTTTGGAGTTTTTGGAGATTTTGGAGTTTGGAATTTGGGGGGTTTGGAGTTTGGAGTTATTGGAGTTGTTGGAGATAGGTGTTTTTGGAGTTTTTGGAGGTTGGAGTTTTGATTTGGAGTTTATGGAGTTTTTGGAGTTCGGAGTTTTCGAAGTATTTGGAGTTTGGAGTTTCGAGTTTATGGAGTTTTTGGAATTTGGAGTTTTTGGAGTGTTTGGAAATTGGAGTTTTTGGAGGCTGGAATTTGGAGTTTTTGGAGTTTTTTAGTTTGGAGTTTTTGATGTTTTTGGAATTAGGAGTTTGGAGTTCTTGGAGTTTGGAGTTTTGTGTTTTTAGAGTTTTTGGAGTTTGTAGTTTTCGGAGTTTGTAGTTTGGAGTTTTGGAGTTTTTAGAGTTTGGAGTTAGGTGTTTTTGGAGTTTTTGGAGTTTGGAGTTTTTGGAGTTTTTGAAGATTTTACTTTTTGGATTTTGGGTGTTTGGAGTCTTTGGAGTTTTTGGAGTTAGGAGTTTGTAGTTTTTGGAGTTTTTGGAGTCACGAGTTTTTGGAGTTTCTGGAGTTTGGAGTTTGGAGTTTTTGCAGTAAGGATTAATTGAAGACTTTGGAGTTTGGAGTTAGGAGTTTTGAGTTTTTGAAGTTTTTGGAATTTGAAGTTTTTGGAGTTTGGAGTTTTTGGAGTTTGGAGTATTGAGTTTTTGGAGTTTGGAGTTTGGAGTTTTTGGAGATTTTGGAGTTTGGCGTTTGGAATTTGGGGTTTTGGAGTTTGGAGTTATTGGAGTTGTTGGAGATAGGCGTTTTTGGAGTTTGGAGTTTTTGGAGTTTTTCGAGTTAGGATTTTTTGGAGTTTTTGTAGTTTGGGGTTTTAGTTTGGAGTTTATGGAGTTTTTGGAGTTAGGAGTTTTTGGAGTATTTGGAGTTTGGAGTTTGGAGTTTATGGAGTTTTTGGAATTTGGAGTTTTTGGAGTTTGGAGTTTTTGGAATTTTTGGAGATAGTTGTTTTTGGAGCTTTTGGAGTTAGGAGTTTCAGTTTGGAGTTTGGAGTTTATGGAGTTTTTGAAATTTGGAATTTTTGGAGTTTTTGGAAATTGGAGTTTTTGCAGGTTGGGGTTTGGAGTTTTTGGAGTTTGGAGTTTGGAGTTTTTGGAGTTTTTGGAGTTTGGAGTTAGCAGTTTTTGGAGTTTGGAGTTTTGGAGTTTTTGGAGTTCGTTTATTATGGAGTTTTTGGAGTTTGGAATTTTGGGTTTGGAGTTCATGGAATTTTTGGAGTTTGTAGTTTTTGTAGTGTTTGTAGTTTGGAGTTTGGTGTTTATGGAGTTTTTGGAATTTGGAGTTTTGGAGTGTTTGGAAATTGGAGTTTATGGAGGTTGAGTTTGGAGTTTTTGGAATTTTTGTAGTTTGGAGTTTTTGATGTTTTTGGAGTTAGGAGTTTGGAGTACTTGGAGTTTGGCGATTTGAGTTTTTGGAGTTTGGAGTTTTTGCAGTTTAGAATTTTTGGATTTTTTGAATTTAGGAGTTTTTGGAGTTTTTGAATTTTTTATTTTTTGGAGTTTTTGGAGTTTGGAGTTTTTGGAGTTTTTGGAGATAGGAGTTTTTGGAGATTCGCGTTTGGAGTTTTTGGAGTTTTTGGAGTTTGGAGTTAGGAGTTTTTGGAGTTTGGCGTTTGGAGTTTGGAGTTTTAGGAGTTTGGAGTATTTGGAGTTTTTGGAGTTAGTTGTTTTTGGAGTTTTTGGAGTTTGGAGTTTTGGGTTTGGAGTTTATGGAGTTTTTGGAGCTAGGAGTTTGGAGTTATCGGAGTTTTTGGAGTTAGGTGTTTTTGGAGTTTTTGGAGTTTGGAGTTTGGAGTTTATGGAGTTATTGAAATTTGGAGTTTTTGGAGTTTGGAGTTTTGCATTTTCAGAGTTTTTGAAGTTTGGAGCTTTTCCAGTTTGCAGTTTTTGTAGTTTGGAGTTTGGAGGTTTTGGAGTTTTGAGTTTCTGGAGTTTTTGGAGTGTGGAGTTTGAAGCTTTTGGAGTTTGGCGTTTTGTGTTTTTGGAGTTTTTGGTGTTATGAGTTTGGAGTTTTTGGAGTTTTGAGTTGTTGAAGTTTGGAGTATTTGTAGTTTGGAGTTAGGATTTTTTGGAGTTTTTGGAGTTTGGCGTTTGGAATTTGGAGTTTTTGGAGTTTGGAGTTTTTGTAGTTTTTAGAGTTAGGTGTTTTTGGAGTTTTTGCAGTTTGGAAATTTGGGTTTGGAATTAATGGAGTTTTTGAGTTTGTAGTTTGGAGTTTTGAGTTTTTGTAGTTTTGCAGTTTGGAGTTTTTGGAGTTTGGAGTTTGGAGTTTTTGGGATTTTTGGAGTTTGGAGTTTTTGATGTTTTTGGAGTTAGGAGTTTTTGGAGTTTGGAGTTTGGAGTTTTTGGAGTTTTATGGAGTTTGGAGTTTTTGGAATTTGGAAATTTTGGAGTTTTTGACGTTTGTAGTTTTTGGAGTTTGGAGTTTGGAGTTTTTGGAATTTTTCATTTTTGGAGTTTTTGGAGTTTTTCAAGTTTGGAGTTTTTGGAGTTATGATTGTTTGAAGTTTTTGGAGTTTGGATTGTTTGGAGTTTTTGGAGTTTGGAGTATTGAGTTTTTGGAGTTTGGAGTTTGGAGTTTTTGGAGATTTTGGAGTTCGGCGTTTGGAATTTGGGGGTTTTGGAGTTTGGAGTTATTGGAGTTGTTGGAGATAGGTGTTTTTGGAGGTTGCAGTTTTAGTTTGGAGTTTATGGAGTTTTGGGAGTTAGGAGTTTGTGGAGTATTTGGAGTTTGGAGTTTGGAGTTTTTAGAGTTTTTGGAGTTTGTAGTTTTTGGAGTTTGTAGTTTGGAGTTTTTGGAGTTTGTAGAGTTTGGAGTTAGGAGTTCTTGGAGTTTGTGGAGTTTGGAGTTTTTGGAGTTGTTGGAGATAGGTGTTTTTGGAGTTTTTGGAGTTAGGAGTTTTCGGAGTATTTGGAGTTTGGAGTTTGGAGTTTATGGAGTTTTTGGAATTTGGAGTTTTTGGAGTGTTTGGAAATTGGAGTTTTTGGAGGCTGGAATTTGGAGTTTTTTAGTTTGGAGTTTTTGATGTTTTTGGAATTAGGAGTTTGGAGTTCTTGGAGTTTGGAGTTTTGAGTTTTTAGAGTTTTTGGAGTTTGTAGTTTTTGGAGTTTGTAGTTTGGAGTTTTTGGAGTTTTTAGAATTTCGAGTTAGGTGTTTTTGGAGTTTTTGGAGTTTGGAGTTTTTGGAGTTTTTGAAGATTTTACTTTTTGGATTTTGGGTGTTTGGAGTCCTTGGAGTTTTTGGAGTTAGGAGTTTGGAGTTTTTGGAGTTTTTGGAGTCATGAGTTTTTGGAGTTTCTGGAGTTTGAAGTTTGGAGTTTTTGCAGTAAGGATTAATTGGAGACTTTGGAGTTTGGAGTTAGGAGTTTTGAGTTTTTGAAGTTTTTGGAATTTGAAGTTTTTGGTGTTTGGTGTTTTGGGAGGTTATGGAGTTTGGAGTTTTTGGAGTTTGGAGTATTGAGTTTTGGGAGTTTGGAGTTTGGAGTTTTTGGAGATTTTGGAGTTTGGCGTATGGAATTTGGGGGGTTTTGGAGTTTGGAGTTATTGGAGTTGTTGGAGATAGGTGATTTTGGAGTTTGGAGTTTTTGGAGTTTTTGGAGTAAGGATTTTTTGGAGTTTTTGTAGTTTGGAGTTTTAGTTTGGAGTTTATGGAGTTTTTGGAGTCAGGAGTTTTTGGAGTATGTGGAGTTTTTGGAATTTTCGGAGATAGGTGTTTTTGGAGTTTTTGGAGTTAGGAGTTTTAGTTTGGAGTTTCGAGTTTATGGAGTTTTTGAAATTTCGAATTTTTGGAGTTTTTGGAAATTGGAGTTTTTGGAGGTTGGAGTTTGGAGTTTTTGGAGTTTGGAGTTTGGAGTTTTTGGAGTATTTGGAGTTTGGAGTTAGCAGTTTTTGGAGTTTGGCATTTGGAATTTGGAGTTTTTGGAGTTTGGAGTTTTGGAGTTTTTGGAGTTAGTTTATTTTGGAGTTTTTGGAGTTTGGAGTTTTGGGTTTGGAATTTATGGAATTTTTGGAGTTAGGAGTTTTTGTAGTGTTTGTAGTTTGGAGTTTGGTGTTTATGGTGTTTTTGGAATTTGGAGTTTTGGAGTTTTTGCAGTTTAGAATTTTTGGATTTTTTGAATTTAGGAGTTTTTGGAGTTTTTGAAGTTTGTAGTTTTTGGAGTTTTTGGAGTTTGGAGTTTTTGGAGTTTTTGGAGATAGGAGTTTTTGGAGTTTCGCGTTTTGAGTTTTTGGAGTTTTTGGAGTTTGGAGTTCGGAGTTTTTGGAGTTTGGCGTTTGGAGTTTGGAGTTTTAGGAGTTTGGAGTTTTTGGAGTTTTTGGAGTTAGTTGTTTTTGGAGTTTTTGGAGTTTGGAGTTTGGAGTACTTGGAGTTTGGCGATTTGAGTTTTTGGAGTTTGGAGTTTTTGCAGTTTAGAATTTTTGGATTTTTTGAATTTAGGAGTTTTTGGAGTTTTTGAAGTTTTTATTTTTTGGAGTTTTTGGAGTTTGGAGTTTTTGGAGTTTTTGGAGATAGGAGTTTTTGGAGATTCGCGTTTGGAGTTTTTGGAGTTTTTGGAGTTTGGAGTTAGGAGTTTTTGGAGTTTGGCGTTTGGAGTTTGGAGTTTTAGGAGTTTGGAGTTTTTGGAGTTTTTGGAGATAGTTGTTTTTGGAGTTTTTGGAGTTTGGAGTTTTGGGTTTGGAGTTTATGGAGTTTTTGGAGCTAGGAGTTTGGAGTTATCGGAGTTTTTGGAGTTAGGTGTTTTTGGAGTTTTTGGAGTTTGGAGTTCGGAGTTTATGGAGTTATTGAAATTTGGAGTTTTTGGAGTTTTTGGAAATTGGAATTTTTAGAGATTGAAGTTTGGTGTTTTTGGAGTTTGGAGTTTTGAGTTTTCAGAGTTTTTGAAGTTTGGAGCTTTTCCAGTTTGGAGTTTTTGTAGTTTAGAGTTTGGAGGTCTTGGAGTTTTGAGTTTCTGGAGTTTTTGGAGTTTGGAGTTTGGAGCTTTTGGAGTTTGGAGTTTTGTGATTTTGGAGTTTTTGGAGTTATCACAGAAATCATAGAAACTCCAAAAAATCCTAACTCCAAACTACAAATACTCCAAACTTCAGCAACTCAAAACTCCTAAAACTCCAAACTCCTGAGTTGCTGAAGTTTGGAGTATTTGTAGTTTGGAGTTAGGATTTTTTGGAGTTTTTGGAGTTTGGAGTTTTTGGAGTTTTTGGAGTTTGGAGTGTTGAGTTTTTTGGAGTTTGGAGTTTTTGGAGTTAGGAGTTTGGAGTTTTTGGAGTTTTTGGAGTCATGAGTTTTTGGAGTTTCTGGAGTTTGAAGTTTGGAGTTTTTGCAGTAAGGATTAATTGGAGACTTTGGAGTTTGGAGTTAGGAGTTTTGAGTTTTTGAAGTTTTTGGAATTTGAAGTTTTTGGTGTTTGGTGTTTTGGGAGGTTATGGAGTTTGGAGTTTTTGGAGTTTGGAGTATTGAGTTTTTGGAGTTTGGAGTTTGGAGTTTTTGGAGATTTTGGAGTTTGGCGTATGGAATTTGGGGGGTTTTGGAGTTTGGAGTTATTGGAGTTGTTGGAGATAGGTGATTTTGGAGTTTGGAGTTTTTGGAGTTTTTGGAGTAAGGATTTTTTGGAGTTTTTGTAGTTTGGAGTTTTAGTTTGGAGTTTATGGAGTTTTTGGAGTCAGGAGTTTTTGGAGTATGTGGAGTTTTTGGAATTTTCGGAGATAGGTGTTTTTGGAGTTTTTGGAGTTAGGAGTTTTAGTTTG
This sequence comes from Somniosus microcephalus, assembly GCF_052327205.1. Lineage (NCBI taxonomy): Eukaryota > Metazoa > Chordata > Chondrichthyes > Squaliformes > Somniosidae > Somniosus > Somniosus microcephalus. Next base: position 405,440 of record NC_141017.1, on the reverse strand, counting down.
GAGTTTGGAGTTTATGGAGTTTTTGAAATTTCGAATTTTTGGAGTTTTTGGAAATTGGAGTTATTGGAGGTTGGAGTTTGGAGTTTTTGGAGTTTGGAGTTTGGAGTTTTTGGAGTATTTGGAGTTTGGAGTTAGCAGTTTTTGGAGTTTGGCATTTGGAATTTGGAGTTTTTGGAGTTTGGAGTTTTGGAGTTTTTGGAGTTTGGAGTGTTGAGTTTTTTGGAGTTTGGAGTTTTTGGAGTTAGGAGTTTGGAGTTTTTGGAGTTTTTGGAGTCATGAGTTTTTGGAGTTTCTGGAGTTTGAAGTTTGGAGTTTTTGCAGTAAGGATTAATTGGAGACTTTGGAGTTTGGAGTTAGGAGTTTTGAGTTTTTGAAGTTTTTGGAATTTGAAGTTTTTGGTGTTTGGTGTTTTGGGAGGTTATGGAGTTTGGAGTTTTTGGAGTTTGGAGTATTGAGTTTTTGGAGTTTGGAGTTTGGAGTTTTTGGAGATTTTGGAGTTTGGCGTATGGAATTTGGGGGGTTTTGGAGTTTGGAGTTATTGGAGTTGTTGGAGATAGGTGATTTTGGAGTTTGGAGTTTTTGGAGTTTTTGGAGTAAGGATTTTTTGGAGTTTTTGTAGTTTGGAGTTTTAGTTTGGAGTTTATGGAGTTTTTGGAGTCAGGAGTTTTTGGAGTATGTGGAGTTTTTGGAATTTTCGGAGATAGGTGTTTTTGGAGTTTTTGGAGTTAGGAGTTTTAGTTTGGAGTTTGGAGTTTATGGAGTTTTTGAAATTTCGAATTTTTGGAGTTTTTGGAAATTGGAGTTTTTGGAGGTTGGAGTTTGGAGTTTTTGGAGTTTGGAGTTTGGAGTTTTTGGAGTATTTGGAGTTTGGAGTTAGCAGTTTTTGGAGTTTGGCATTTGGAATTTGGAGTTTTTGGAGTTTGGAGTTTTGGAGTTTTTGGAGTTAGTTTATTTTGGAGTTTTTGGAGTTTGGAGTTTTGGGTTTGGAGTTTATGGAATTTTTGGAGTTAGGAGTTTTTGTAGTGTTTGTAGTTTGGAGTTTGGTGTTTATGGTGTTTTTGGAATTTGGAGTTTTGGAGTTTTTGCAGTTTAGAATTTTTGGATTTTTTGAATTTAGGAGTTTTTGGAGTTTTTGAAGTTTGTAGTTTTTGGAGTTTTTGGAGTTTGGAGTTTTTGGAGTTTTTGGAGATAGGAGTTTTTGGAGTTTCGCGTTTTGAGTTTTTGGAGTTTTTGGAGTTTGGAGTTCGGAGTTTTTGGAGTTTGGCGTTTGGAGTTTGGAGTTTTAGGAGTTTGGAGTTTTTGGAGTTTTTGGAGTTAGTTGTTTTTGGAGTTTTTGGAGTTTGGAGTTTGGAGTACTTGGAGTTTGGCGATTTGAGTTTTTGGAGTTTGGAGTTTTTGCAGTTTAGAATTTTTGGATTTTTTGAATTTAGGAGTTTTTGGAGTTTTTGAAGTTTTTATTTTTTGGAGTTTTTGGAGTTTGGAGTTTTTGGAGTTTTTGGAGATAGGAGTTTTTGGAGATTCGCGTTTGGAGTTTTTGGAGTTTTTGGAGTTTGGAGTTAGGAGTTTTTGGAGTTTGGCGTTTGGAGTTTGGAGTTTTAGGAGTTTGGAGTTTTTGGAGTTTTTGGAGATAGTTGTTTTTGGAGTTTTTGGAGTTTGGAGTTTTGGGTTTGGAGTTTATGGAGTTTTTGGAGCTAGGAGTTTGGAGTTATCGGAGTTTTTGGAGTTAGGTGTTTTTGGAGTTTTTGGAGTTTGGAGTTTGGAGTTTATGGAGTTATTGAAATTTGGAGTTTTTGGAGTTTTTGGAAATTGGAATTTTTAGAGATTGAAGTTTGGTGTTTTTGGAGTTTGGAGTTTTGAGTTTTCAGAGTTTTTGAAGTTTGGAGCTTTTCCAGTTTGGAGTTTTTGTAGTTTAGAGTTTGGAGGTCTTGGAGTTTTGAGTTTCTGGAGTTTTTGGAGTTTGGAGTTTGGAGCTTTTGGAGTTTGGAGTTTTGTGATTTTGGAGTTTTTGGAGTTATCACAGAAATCATAGAAACTCCAAAAAATCCTAACTCCAAACTACAAATACTCCAAACTTCAGCAACTCAAAACTCCTAAAACTCCAAACTCCTGAGTTGCTGAAGTTTGGAGTATTTGTAGTTTGGAGTTAGGATTTTTTGGAGTTTTTGGAGTTTGGAGTTTTTGGAGTTTTTGGAGTTTGGAGTGTTGAGTTTTTTGGAGTTTGGAGTTTTTGGAGTTAGGAGTTTGGAGTTTTTGGAGTTTTTGGAGTCATGAGTTTTTGGAGTTTCTGGAGTTTGAAGTTTGGAGTTTTTGCAGTAAGGATTAATTGGAGACTTTGGAGTTTGGAGTTAGGAGTTTTGAGTTTTTGAAGTTTTTGGAATTTGAAGTTTTTGGTGTTTGGTGTTTTGGGAGGTTATGGAGTTTGGAGTTTTTGGAGTTTGGAGTATTGAGTTTTTGGAGTTTGGAGTTTGGAGTTTTTGGAGATTTTGGAGTTTGGCGTATGGAATTTGGGGGGTTTTGGAGTTTGGAGTTATTGGAGTTGTTGGAGATAGGTGATTTTGGAGTTTGGAGTTTTTGGAGTTTTTGGAGTAAGGATTTTTTGGAGTTTTTGTAGTTTGGAGTTTTAGTTTGGAGTTTATGGAGTTTTTGGAGTCAGGAGTTTTTGGAGTATGTGGAGTTTTTGGAATTTTCGGAGATAGGTGTTTTTGGAGTTTTTGGAGTTAGGAGTTTTAGTTTGGAGTTTGGAGTTTATGGAGTTTTTGAAATTTCGAATTTTTGGAGTTTTTGGAAATTGGAGTTATTGGAGGTTGGAGTTTGGAGTTTTTGGAGTTTGGAGTTTGGAGTTTTTGGAGTATTTGGAGTTTGGAGTTAGCAGTTTTTGGAGTTTGGCATTTGGAATTTGGAGTTTTTGGAGTTTGGAGTTTTGGAGTTTTTGGAGTTTGGAGTGTTGAGTTTTTTGGAGTTTGGAGTTTTTGGAGTTAGGAGTTTGGAGTTTTTGGAGTTTTTGGAGTCATGAGTTTTTGGAGTTTCTGGAGTTTGAAGTTTGGAGTTTTTGCAGTAAGGATTAATTGGAGACTTTGGAGTTTGGAGTTAGGAGTTTTGAGTTTTTGAAGTTTTTGGAATTTGAAGTTTTTGGTGTTTGGTGTTTTGGGAGGTTATGGAGTTTGGAGTTTTTGGAGTTTGGAGTATTGAGTTTTTGGAGTTTGGAGTTTGGAGTTTTTGGAGATTTTGGAGTTTGGCGTATGGAATTTGGGGGGTTTTGGAGTTTGGAGTTATTGGAGTTGTTGGAGATAGGTGATTTTGGAGTTTGGAGTTTTTGGAGTTTTTGGAGTAAGGATTTTTTGGAGTTTTTGTAGTTTGGAGTTTTAGTTTGGAGTTTATGGAGTTTTTGGAGTCAGGAGTTTTTGGAGTATGTGGAGTTTTTGGAATTTTCGGAGATAGGTGTTTTTGGAGTTTTTGGAGTTAGGAGTTTTAGTTTGGAGTTTGGAGTTTATGGAGTTTTTGAAATTTCGAATTTTTGGAGTTTTTGGAAATTGGAGTTTTTGGAGGTTGGAGTTTGGAGTTTTTGGAGTTTGGAGTTTGGAGTTTTTGGAGTATTTGGAGTTTGGAGTTAGCAGTTTTTGGAGTTTGGCATTTGGAATTTGGAGTTTTTGGAGTTTGGAGTTTTGGAGTTTTTGGAGTTAGTTTATTTTGGAGTTTTTGGAGTTTGGAGTTTTGGGTTTGGAGTTTATGGAATTTTTGGAGTTAGGAGTTTTTGTAGTGTTTGTAGTTTGGAGTTTGGTGTTTATGGTGTTTTTGGAATTTGGAGTTTTGGAGTTTTTGCAGTTTAGAATTTTTGGATTTTTTGAATTTAGGAGTTTTTGGAGTTTTTGAAGTTTGTAGTTTTTGGAGTTTTTGGAGTTTGGAGTTTTTGGAGTTTTTGGAGATAGGAGTTTTTGGAGTTTCGCGTTTGAGTTTTTGGAGTTTTTGGAGTTTGGAGTTCGGAGTTTTTGGAGTTTGGCGTTTGGAGTTTGGAGTTTTAGGAGTTTGGAGTTTGGAGTTTTTGGAGATTTTGGAGTTTGGCGTTTGGAATTTGGGGTTTTGGAGTTTTGAGTTATTGGAGTTGTTGGAGATAGGCGTTTTTGGAGTTTGGAGTTTTTGGAGTTTTTCGAGTTAGGATTTTTTGGAGTTTTTGTAGTTTGGGGTTTTAGTTTGGAGTTTATGGAGTTTTTGGAGTTAGGAGTTTTTGGAGTATTTGGAGTTTGGAGTTTGGAGTTTATGGAGTTTTTGGAATTTGGAGTTTTTGGAGTTTGGAGTTTTTGGAATTTTTGGAGATAGGTGTTTTTGGAGCTTTTGGAGTTAGGAGTTTCAGTTTGGAGTTTGGAGTTTATGGAGTTTTTGAAATTTGGAATTTTTGGAGTTTTTGGAAATTGGAGTTTTTGCAGGTTGGGGTTTGGAGTTTTTGGAGTTTGGAGTTTGGAGTTTTTGGAGTTTTTGGAGTTTGGAGTTAGCAGTTTTTGGAGTTTGGAGTTTTGGAGTTTTTGGAGTTCGTTTATTATGGAGTTTTTGGAGTTTGGAATTTTGGGTTTGGAGTTCATGGAATTTTTGGAGTTTGGAGTTTTTGTAGTGTTTGTAGTTTGGAGTTTGGTGTTTATGGAGTTTTTGGAATTTTGAGTTTTGGAGTGTTTGGAAATTGGAGTTTATGGAGGTTGAGTTTGGAGTTTTTGGAATTTCTGTAGTTTGGAGTTTTTGATGTTTTTGGAGTTAGGAGTTTGGAGTACTTGGAGTTTGGCGATTTGAGTTTTTGGAGTTTGGAGTTTTTGCAGTTTAGAATTTTTGGATTTTTTGAATTTAGGAGTTTTTGGAGTTTTTGAAGTTTTTATTTTTTGGAGTTTTTGGAGTTTGGAGTTTTTGGAGTTTTTGGAGATAGGAGTTTTTGGAGATTCGCGTTTGGAGTTTTTGGAGTTTTTGGAGTTTGGAGTTAGGAGTTTTTGGAGTTTGGCGTTTGGAGTTTGGAGTTTTAGGAGTTTGGAGTTTTTGGAGTTTTTGGAGATAGGAGTTTTTGGAGATAGTTGTTTTTGGAGTTTTTGGAGTTTGGAGTTTTGGGTTTGGAGTTTATGGAGTTTTTGGAGCTAGGAGTTTGGAGTTATCGGAGTTTTTGGAGTTAGGTGTTTTTGGAGTTTTTGGAGTTTGGAGTTTGGAGTTTATGGAGTTATTGAAATTTGGAGTTTTTGGAGTTTTTGGAAATTGGAATTTTTAGAGATTGAAGTTTGGTGTTTTTGGAGTTCGGAGTTTTGAGTTTTCAGAGTTTTTGAAGTTTGGAGCTTTTCCAGTTTGGAGTTTTTGTAGTTTAGAGTTTGGAGGTTTTGGAGTTTTGAGTTTCTGGAGTTTTTGGAGTTTGGAGTTTGGAGCTTTTGGAGTTTGGAGTTTTGTGATTTTGGAGTTTTTGGAGTTATCACAGAAATCATAGAAACTCCAAAAAATCCTAACTCCAAACTACAAATACTCCAAACTTCAGCAACTCAAAACTCCTAAAACTCCAAACTCCTGAGTTGCTGAAGTTTGGAGTATTTGTAGTTTGGAGTTAGGATTTTTTGGAGTTTTTGGAGTTTGGAGTTTTTGGAGTTTGGAGTGTTGAGTTTTTTGGAGTTTGGAGTTTTTGGAGTTAGGAGTTTGGAGTTTTTGGAGTTTTTGGAGTCATGAGTTTTTGGAGTTTCTGGAGTTTGAAGTTTGGAGTTTTTGCAGTAAGGATTAATTGGAGACTTTGGAGTTTGGAGTTAGGAGTTTTGAGTTTTTGAAGTTTTTGGAATTTGAAGTTTTTGGTGTTTGGTGTTTTGGGAGGTTATGGAGTTTGGAGTTTTTGGAGTTTGGAGTATTGAGTTTTTGGAGTTTGGAGTTTGGAGTTTTTGGAGATTTTGGAGTTTGGCGTATGGAATTTGGGGGGTTTTGGAGTTTGGAGTTATTGGAGTTGTTGGAGATAGGTGATTTTGGAGTTTGGAGTTTTTGGAGTAAGGATTTTTTGGAGTTTTTGTAGTTTGGAGTTTTAGTTTGGAGTTTATGGAGTTTTTGGAGTCAGGAGTTTTTGGAGTATGTGGAGTTTTTGGAATTTTCGGAGATAGGTGTTTTTGGAGTTTTTGGAGTTAGGAGTTTTAGTTTGGAGTTTGGAGTTTATGGAGTTTTTGAAATTTCGAATTTTTGGAGTTTTTGGAAATTGGAGTTATTGGAGGTTGGAGTTTGGAGTTTTTGGAGTTTGGAGTTTGGAGTTTTTGGAGTATTTGGAGTTTGGAGTTAGCAGTTTTTGGAGTTTGGCATTTGGAATTTGGAGTTTTTGGAGTTTGGAGTTTTGGAGTTTTTGGAGTTTGGAGTGTTGAGTTTTTTGGAGTTTGGAGTTTTTGGAGTTAGGAGTTTGGAGTTTTTGGAGTTTTTGGAGTCATGAGTTTTTGGAGTTTCTGGAGTTTGAAGTTTGGAGTTTTTGCAGTAAGGATTAATTGGAGACTTTGGAGTTTGGAGTTAGGAGTTTTGAGTTTTTGAAGTTTTTGGAATTTGAAGTTTTTGGTGTTTGGTGTTTTGGGAGGTTATGGAGTTTGGAGTTTTTGGAGTTTGGAGTATTGAGTTTTTGGAGTTTGGAGTTTGGAGTTTTTGGAGATTTTGGAGTTTGGCGTATGGAATTTGGGGGGTTTTGGAGTTTGGAGTTATTGGAGTTGTTGGAGATAGGTGATTTTGGAGTTTGGAGTTTTTGGAGTTTTTGGAGTAAGGATTTTTTGGAGTTTTTGGAGTTTGGAGTTTTAGTTTGGAGTTTATGGAGTTTTTGGAGTCAGGAGTTTTTGGAGTATGTGGAGTTTTTGGAATTTTCGGAGATAGGTGTTTTTGGAGTTTTTGGAGTTAGGAGTTTTAGTTTGGAGTTTGGAGTTTATGGAGTTTTTGAAATTTCGAATTTTTGGAGTTTTTGGAAATTGGAGTTTTTGGAGGTTGGAGTTTGGAGTTTTTGGAGTTTGGAGTTTGGAGTTTTTGGAGTATTTGGAGTTTGGAGTTAGCAGTTTTTGGAGTTTGGCATTTGGAATTTGGAGTTTTTGGAGTTTGGAGTTTTGGAGTTTTTGGAGTTAGTTTATTTTGGAGTTTTTGGAGTTTGGAGTTTTGGGTTTGGAGTTTATGGAATTTTTGGAGTTAGGAGTTTTTGTAGTGTTTGTAGTTTGGAGTTTGGTGTTTATGGTGTTTTTGGAATTTGGAGTTTTGGAGTTTTTGCAGTTTAGAATTTTTGGATTTTTTGAATTTAGGAGTTTTTGGAGTTTTTGAAGTTTGTAGTTTTTGGAGTTTTTGGAGTTTGGAGTTTTTGGAGTTTTTGGAGATAGGAGTTTTTGGAGTTTCGCGTTTTGAGTTTTTGGAGTTTTTGGAGTTTGGAGTTCGGAGTTTTTGGAGTTTGGCGTTTGGAGTTTGGAGTTTTAGGAGTTTGGAGTTTGGAGTTTTTGGAGATTTTGGAGTTTGGCGTTTGGAATTTGGGGTTTTGGAGTTTTGAGTTATTGGAGTTGTTGGAGATAGGCGTTTTTGGAGTTTGGAGTTTTTGGAGTTTTTCGAGTTAGGATTTTTTGGAGTTTTTGTAGTTTGGGGTTTTAGTTTGGAGTTTATGGAGTTTTTGGAGTTAGGAGTTTTTGGAGTATTTGGAGTTTGGAGTTTGGAGTTTATGGAGTTTTTGGAATTTGGAGTTTTTGGAGTTTGGAGTTTTTGGAATTTTTGGAGATAGGTGTTTTTGGAGCTTTTGGAGTTAGGAGTTTCAGTTTGGAGTTTGGAGTTTATGGAGTTTTTGAAATTTGGAATTTTTGGAGTTTTTGGAAATTGGAGTTTTTGCAGGTTGGGGTTTGGAGTTTTTGGAGTTTGGAGTTTGGAGTTTTTGGAGTTTTTGGAGTTTGGAGTTAGCAGTTTTTGGAGTTTGGAGTTTTGGAGTTTTTGGAGTTCGTTTATTATGGAGTTTTTGGAGTTTGGAATTTTGGGTTTGGAGTTCATGGAATTTTTGGAGTTTGGAGTTTTTGTAGTGTTTGTAGTTTGGAGTTTGGTGTTTATGGAGTTTTTGGAATTTGGAGTTTTGGAGTGTTTGGAAATTGGAGTTTATGGAGGTTGAGTTTGGAGTTTTTGGAATTTTTGTAGTTTGGAGTTTTTGATGTTTTTGGAGTTAGGAGTTTGGAGTACTTGGAGTTTGGCGATTTGAGTTTTTGGAGTTTGGAGTTTTTGCAGTTTAGAATTTTTGGATTTTTTGAATTTAGGAGTTTTTGGAGTTTTTGAAGTTTTTATTTTTTGGAGTTTTTGGAGTTTGGAGTTTTTGGAGTTTTTGGAGATAGGAGTTTTTGGAGATTCGCGTTTGGAGTTTTTGGAGTTTTTGGAGTTTGGAGTTAGGAGTTTTTGGAGTTTGGCGTTTGGAGTTTGGAGTTTTAGGAGTTTGGAGTATTTGGAGTTTTTGGAGTTAGTTGTTTTTGGAGTTTTTGGAGTTTGGAGTTTTGGGTTTGGAGTTTATGGAGTTTTTGGAGCTAGGAGTTTGGAGTTATCGGAGTTTTTGGAGTTAGGTGTTTTTGGAGTTTTTGGAGTTTGGAGTTTGGAGTTTATGGAGTTATTGAAATTTGGAGTTTTTGGAGTTTGGAGTTTTGCATTTTCAGAGTTTTTGAAGTTTGGAGCTTTTCCAGTTTGCAGTTTTTGTAGTTTGGAGTTTGGAGGTTTTGGAGTTTTGAGTTTCTGGAGTTTTTGGAGTGTGGAGTTTGAAGCTTTTGGAGTTTGGCGTTTTGTGTTTTTGGAGTTTTTGGTGTTATGAGTTTGGAGTTTTTGGAGTTTTGAGTTGTTGAAGTTTGGAGTATTTGTAGTTTGGAGTTAGGATTTTTTGGAGTTTTTGGAGTTTGGCGTTTGGAATTTGGAGTTTTTGGAGTTTGGAGTTTTTGTAGTTTTTAGAGTTAGGTGTTTTTGGAGTTTTTGCAGTTTGGAAATTTGGGTTTGGAATTAATGGAGTTTTTGAGTTTGTAGTTTGGAGTTTTGAGTTTTTGTAGTTTTGCAGTTTGGAGTTTTTGGAGTTTGGAGTTTGGAGTTTTTGGGATTTTTGGAGTTTGGAGTTTTTGATGTTTTTGGAGTTAGGAGTTTTTGGAGTTTGGAGTTTGGAGTTTTTGGAGTTTTTGGAGTTTGGAGTTTTTGGAATTTGGAAATTTTGGAGTTTTTGACGTTTGTAGTTTTTGGAGTTTGGAGTTTGGAGTTTTTGGAATTTTTCATTTTTGGAGTTTTTGGAGTTTTTCAAGTTTGGAGTTTTTGGAGTTATGATTGTTTGAAGTTTTTGGAGTTTGGATTGTTTGGAGTTTTTGGAGTTTGGAGTATTGAGTTTTTGGTGTTTGGAGTTTGGAGTTTTTGGAGATTTTGGAGTTCGGCGTTTGGAATTTGGGGGTTTTGGAGTTTGGAGTTATTGGAGTTGTTGGAGATAGGTGTTTTTGGAGGTTGCAGTTTTAGTTTGGAGTTTATGGAGTTTTGGGAGTTAGGAGTTTGTGGAGTATTTGGAGTTTGGAGTTTGGAGTTTTTAGAGTTTTTGGAGTTTGTAGTTTTTGGAGTTTGTAGTTTGGAGTTTTTGGAGTTTGTAGAGTTTGGAGTTAGGAGTTCTTGGAGTTTGTGGAGTTTGGAGTTTTTGGAGTTGTTGGAGATAGGTGTTTTTGGAGTTTTTGGAGTTAGGAGTTTTCGGAGTATTTGGAGTTTGGAGTTTGGAGTTTATGGAGTTTTTGGAATTTGGAGTTTTTGGAGTGTTTGGAAATTGGAGTTTTTGGAGGCTGGAATTTGGAGTTTTTGGAGTTTTTTAGTTTGGAGTTTTTGATGTTTTTGGAATTAGGAGTTTGGAGTTCTTGGAGTTTGGAGTTTTGAGTTTTTAGAGTTTTTGGAGTTTGTAGTTTTTGGAGTTTGTAGTTTGGAGTTTTTGGAGTTTTTAGAATTTCGAGTTAGGTGTTTTTGGAGTTTTTGGAGTTTGGAGTTTTTGGAGTTTTTGAAGATTTTACTTTTTGGATTTTGGGTGTTTGGAGTCCTTGGAGTTTTTGGAGTTAGGAGTTTGGAGTTTTTGGAGTTTTTGGAGTCATGAGTTTTTGGAGTTTCTGGAGTTTGAAGTTTGGAGTTTTTGCAGTAAGGATTAATTGGAGACTTTGGAGTTTGGAGTTAGGAGTTTTGAGTTTTTGAAGTTTTTGGAATTTGAAGTTTTTGGTGTTTGGTGTTTTGGGAGGTTATGGAGTTTGGAGTTTTTGGAGTTTGGAGTATTGAGTTTTGGAAGTTTGGAGTTTGGAGTTTTTGGAGATTTTGGAGTTTGGCGTATGGAATTTGGGGGGTTTTGGAGTTTGGAGTTATTGGAGTTGTTGGAGATAGGTGATTTTGGAGTTTGGAGTTTTTGGAGTTTTTGGAGTAAGGATTTTTTGGAGTTTCTGTAGTTTGGAGTTTTAGTTTGGAGTTTATGGAGTTTTTGGAGTCAGGAGTTTTTGGAGTATGTGGAGTTTTTGGAATTTTCGGAGATAGGTGTTTTTGGAGTTTTTGGAGTTAGGAGTTTTAGTTTGGAGTTTGGAGTTTATGGAGTTTTTGGAGTCATGAGTTTTTGGAGTTTCTGGAGTTTGAAGTTTGGAGTTTTTGCAGTAAGGATTAATTGGAGACTTTGGAGTTTGGAGTTAGGAGTTTTGAGTTTTTGAAGTTTTTGGAATTTGAAGTTTTTGGTGTTTGGTGTTTTGGGAGGTTATGGAGTTTGGAGTTTTTGGAGTTTGGAGTATTGAGTTTTTGGAGTTTGGAGTTTGGAGTTTTTGGAGATTTTGGAGTTTGGCGTATGGAATTTGGGGGGTTTTGGAGTTTGGAGTTATTGGAGTTGTTGGAGATAGGTGATTTTGGAGTTTGGAGTTTTTGGAGTTTTTGGAGTTTTTGGAGTAAGGATTTTTTGGAGTTTTTGTAGTTTGGAGTTTTAGTTTGGAGTTTATGGAGTTTTTGGAGTCAGGAGTTTTTGGAGTATGTGGAGTTTTTGGAATTTTCGGAGATAGGTGTTTTTGGAGTTTTTGGAGTTAGGAGTTTTAGTTTGGAGTTTGGAGTTTATGGAGTTTTTGAAATTTCGAATTTTTGGAGTTTTTGGAAATTGGAGTTTTTGGAGGTTGGAGTTTGGAGTTTTTGGAGTTTGGAGTTTGGAGTTTTTGGAGTATTTGGAGTTTGGAGTTAGCAGTTTTTGGAGTTTGGCATTTGGAATTTGGAGTTTTTGGAGTTTGGAGTTTTGGAGTTTTTGGAGTTAGTTTATTTTGGAGTTTTTGGAGTTTGGAGTTTTGGGTTTGGAGTTTATGGAATTTTTGGAGTTAGGAGTTTTTGCAGTGTTTGTAGTTTGGAGTGTTTATGGTGTTTTTGGAATTTGGAGTTTTGGAGTTTTTGCAGTTTAGAATTTTTGGATTTTTTGAATTTAGGAGTTTTTGGAGTTTTTGAAGTTTGTAGTTTTTGTAGTTTTTGGAGTTTGGAGTTTTTGGAGTTTTTGGAGATAGGAGTTTTTGGAGTTTCGCGTTTTGAGTTTTTGGAGTTTTTGGAGTTTGGAGTTCGGAGTTTTTGGAGTTTGGCGTTTGGAGTTTGGAGTTTTAGGAGTTTGGAGTTTGGAGTTTTTGGAGATTTTGGAGTTTGGCGTTTGGAATTTGGGGTTTTGGAGTTTGGAGTTATTGGAGTTGTTAGAGATAGGCGTTTTTGGAGTTTGGAGTTTTTGGAGTTTTTCGAGTTAGGATTTTTTGGAGTTTTTGTAGTTTGGGGTTTTAGTTTGGAGTTTATGGAGTTTTTGGAGTTAGGAGTTTTTGGAGTATTTGGAGTTTGGAGTTTGGAGTTTATGGAGTTTTTGGAATTTGGAGTTTTTGGAGTTTGGAGTTTTTGGAATTTTTGGAGATAGGTGTTTTTGGAGCTTTTGGAGTTAGGAGTTTCAGTTTGGAGTTTGGAGTTTATGGAGTTTTTGAAATTTGGAATTTTTGGAGTTTTTGGAAATTGGAGTTTTTGCAGGTTGGGGTTTGGAGTTTTTGGAGTTTGGAGTTTGGAGTTTTTGGAGTTTTTGGAGTTTGGAGTTAGCAGTTTTTGGAGTTTGGAGTTTTGGAGTTTTTGGAGTTTGTTTATTATGAAGTTTTTGGAGTTTGGAATTTTGGGTTTGGAGTTCATGGAATTTTTGGAGTTTGGAGTTTTTGTAGTGTTTGTAGTTTGGAGTTTGGTGTTTATGGAGTTTTTGGAATTTGGAGTTTTGGAGTGTTTGGAAATTGGAGTTTATGGAGGTTGAGTTTGGAGTTTTTGGAATTTTTGTAGTTTGGAGTTTTTGATGTTTTTGGAGTTAGGAGTTTGGAGTACTTGGAGTTTGGCGATTTGAGTTTTTGGAGTTTGGAGTTTTTGCAGTTTAGAATTTTTGGATTTTTTGAATTTAGGAGTTTTTGGAGTTTTTGAAGTTTTTATTTTTTGGAGTTTTTGGAGTTTGGAGTTTTTGGAGTTTTTGGAGATAGGAGTTTTTGGAGATTCGCGTTTGGAGTTTTTGGAGTTTTTGGAGTTTGGAGTTCGGAGTTTTTGGAGTTTGGCGTTTGGAGTTTGGAGTTTTAGGAGTTTGGAGTTTTTGGAGTTTTTGGAGTTAGTTGTTTTTGGAGTTTTTGGAGTTTGGAGTTTTGGGTTTGGAGTTTATGGAGTTTTTGGAGCTAGGAGTTTGGAGTTATCGGAGTTTTTGGAGTTAGGTGTTTTTGGAGTTTTTGGAGTTTGGAGTTTGGAGTTTATGGAGTTATTGAAATTTGGAGTTTTTGGAGTTTTTGGAAATTGGAATTTTTAGAGATTGAAGTTTGGTGTTTTTGGAGTTTGGAGTTTGGAGTTTTCAGAGTTTTTGAAGTTTGGAGCTTTTCCAGTTTGGAGTTTTTGTAGTTTAGAGTTTGGAGGTTTTGGAGTTTTGAGTTTCTGGAGTTTTTGGAGTTTGGAGTTTGGAGCTTTTGGAGTTTGGAGTTTTGTGATTTTGGAGTTTTTGGAGTTATCACAGAAATCATAGAAACTCCAAAAAATCCTAACTCCAAACTACAAATACTCCAAACTTCAGCAACTCAAAACTCCTAAAACTCCAAACTCCTGAGTTGCTGAAGTTTGGAGTATTTGTAGTTTGGAGTTAGGATTTTTTGGAGTTTTTGGAGTTTGGAGTTTTTGGAGTTTTTGGAGTTTGGAGTGTTGAGTTTTTTGGAGTTTGGAGTTTTTGGAGTTAGGAGTTTGGAGTTTTTGGAGTTTTTGGAGTCATGAGTTTTTGGAGTTTCTGGAGTTTGAAGTTTGGAGTTTTTGCAGTAAGGATTAATTGGAGACTTTGGAGTTTGGAGTTAGTAGTTTTGAGTTTTTGAAGTTTTTGGAATTTGAAGTTTTTGGTGTTTGGTGTTTTGGGAGGTTATGTAGTTTGGAGTTTTTGGAGATTTTGGAGTTTGGCGTATGGAATTTGGGGGGTTTTGGAGTTTGGAGTTATTGGAGTTGTTGGAGATAGGTGATTTTGGAGTTTGGAGTTTTTGGAGTTTTTGGAGTAAGGATTTTTTGGAGTTTTTGTAGTTTGGAGTTTTAGTTTGGAGTTTATGGAGTTTTTGGAGTCAGGAGTTTTTGGAGTATGTGGAGTTTTTGGAATTTTCGGAGATAGGTGTTTTTGGAGTTTTTGGAGTTAGGAGTTTTAGTTTGGAGTTTGGAGTTTATGGAGTTTTTGAAATTTCGAATTTTTGGAGTTTTTGGAAATTGGAGTTTTTGGAGGTTGGAGTTTGGAGTTTTTGGAGTTTGGAGTTTGGAGTTTTTGGAGTATTTGGAGTTTGGAGTTAGCAGTTTTTGGAGTTTGGCATTTGGAATTTGGAGTTTTTGGAGTTTGGAGTTTTGGAGTTTTTGGAGTTAGTTTATTTTGGAGTTTTTGGAGTTTGGAGTTTTGGGTTTGGAGTTTATGGAATTATTGGAGTTAGGAGTTTTTGTAGTGTTTGTAGTTTGGAGTTTGGTGTTTATGGTGTTTTTGGAATTTGGAGTTTTGGAGTTTTTGCAGTTTAGAATTTTTGGATTTTTTGAATTTAGGAGTTTTTGGAGTTTTTGAAGTTTGTAGTTTTTGGAGTTTTTGGAGTTTGGAGTTTTTGGAGTTTGGAGTTTTTGGAGTTTTTGGAGATAGGAGTTTTTGGAGTTTCGCGTTTTGAGTTTTTGGAGTTTTTGGAGTTTGGAGTTCGGAGTTTTTGGAGTTTGGCGTTTGGAGTTTGGAGTTTTAGGAGTTTGGAGTTTTTGGAGTTTTTGGAGTTAGTTGTTTTTGGAGTTTTTGGAGTTTGGAGTTTTGGGTTTGGAGTTTATGGAGTTTTTGGAGCTAGGAGTTTGGAGTTATCGGAGTTTTTGGAGTTAGGTGTTTTTGGAGTTTTTGGAGTTTGGAGTTTGGAGTTTATGGAGTTATTGAAATTTGGAGTTTTTGGAGTTTTTGGAAATTGGAATTTTTAGAGATTGAAGTTTGGTGTTTTTGGAGTTTGGAGTTTTGAGTTTTCAGAGTTTTTGAAGTTTGGAGCTTTTCCAGTTTGGAGTTTTTGTAGTTTAGAGTTTGGAGGTTTTGGAGTTTTGAGTTTCTGGAGTTTTTGGAGTTTGGAGTTTGGAGCTTTTGGAGTTTGGAGTTTTGTGATTTTGGAGTTTTTGGAGTTATCACAGAAATCATAGAAACTCCAAAAAATCCTAACTCCAAACTACAAATACTCCAAACTTCAGCAACTCAAAACTCCTAAAACTCCAAACTCCTGAGTTGCTGAAGTTTGGAGTATTTATAGTTTGGAGTTAGGATTTTTTGGAGTTTTTGGAGTTTGGAGCTTTTGGAGTTTTTGGAGTTTGGAGTGTTGAGTTTTTTGGAGTTTGGAGTTAATGGAGTTTTTGGAATTTGGAGTTTTTGGAGTTTGGAGTTTTTGGAATTTTTGGAGATAGGTGTTTTTGGAGCTTTTGGAGTTAGGAGTTTCAGTTTGGAGTTTGGAGTTTATGGAGTTTTTGAAATTTGGAATTTTTGGAGTTTTTGGAAATTGGAGTTTTTGCAGGTTGGGGTTTGGAGTTTTTGGAGTTTGGAGTTTGGAGTTTTTGGAGTTTTTGGAGTTTGGAGTTAGCAGTTTTTGGAGTTTGGAGTTTTGGAGTTTTTGGAGTTCGTTTATTATGGAGTTTTTGGAGTTTGGAATTTTGGGTTTGGAGTTCATGGAATTTTTGGAGTTTGGAGTTTTTGTAGTGTTTGTAGTTTGGAGTTTGGTGTTTATGGAGTTTTTGGAATTTGGAGTTTTGGAGTGTTTGGAAATTGGAGTTTATGGAGGTTGAGTTTGGAGTTTTTGGAATTTTTGTAGTTTGGAGTTTTTAATGTTTTTGGAGTTAGGAGTTTGGAGTACTTGGAGTTTGGCGATTTGAGTTTTTGGAGTTTGGAGTTTTTGCAGTTTAGAATTTTTGGATTTTTTGAATTTAGGAGTTTTTGGAGTTTTTGAAGTTTTTATTTTTTGGAGTTTTTGGAGTTTGGAGTTTTTGGAGTTTTTGGAGATAGGAGTTTTTGGAGATTCGCGTTTGGAGTTTTTGGAGTTTTTGGAGTTTGGAGTTAGGAGTTTTTGGAGTTTGGCGTTTGGAGTTTGGAGTTTTAGGAGTTTGGAGTATTTGGAGTTTTTGGAGTTAGTTGTTTTTGGAGTTTTTGGAGTTTGGAGTTTTGGGTTTGGAGTTTATGGAGTTTTTGGAGCTAGGAGTTTGGAGTTATCGGAGTTTTTGGAGTTAGGTGTTTTTGGAGTTTTTGGAGTTTGGAGTTTGGAGTTTATGGAGTTATTGAAATTTGGAGTTTTTGGAGTTTGGAGTTTTGCATTTTCAGAGTTTTTGAAGTTTGGAGCTTTTCCAGTTTGCAGTTTTTGTAGTTTGGAGTTTGGAGGTTTTGGAGTTTTGAGTTTCTGGAGTTTTTGGAGTGTGGAGTTTGAAGCTTTTGGAGTTTGGCGTTTTGTGTTTTTGGAGTTTTTGGTGTTATGAGTTTGGAGTTTTTGGAGTTTTGAGTTGTTGAAGTTTGGAGTATTTGTAGTTTGGAGTTAGGATTTTTTGGAGTTTTTGGAGTTTGGCGTTTGGAATTTGGAGTTTTTGGAGTTTGGAGTTTTTGTAGTTTTTAGAGTTAGGTGTTTTTGGAGTTTTTGCAGTTTGGAAATTTGGGTTTGGAATTAATGGAGTTTTTGAGTTTGTAGTTTGGAGTTTTGAGTTTTTGTAGTTTTGCAGTTTGGAGTTTTTGGAGTTTGGAGTTTGGAGTTTTTGGGATTTTTGGAGTTTGGAGTTTTTGATGTTTTTGGAGTTAGGAGTTTTTGGAGTTTGGAGTTTGGAGTTTTTGGAGTTTTTGGAGTTTGGAGTTTTTGGAATTTGGAAATTTTGGAGTTTTTGACGTTTGTAGTTTTTGGAGTTTGGAGTTTGGAGTTTTTGGAATTTTTCATTTTTGGAGTTTTTGGAGTTTTTCAAGTTTGGAGTTTTTGGAGTTATGATTGTTTGAAGTTTTTGGAGTTTGGATTGTTTGGAGTTTTTGGAGTTTGGAGTATTGAGTTTTTGGTGTTTGGAGTTTGGAGTTTTTGGAGATTTTGGAGTTCGGCGTTTGGAATTTGGGGGTTTTGGAGTTTGGAGTTATTGGAGTTGTTGGAGATAGGTGTTTTTGGAGGTTGCAGTTTTAGTTTGGAGTTTATGGAGTTTTGGGAGTTAGGAGTTTGTGGAGTATTTGGAGTTTGGAGTTTGGAGTTTTTAGAGTTTTTGGAGTTTGTAGTTTTTGGAGTTTGTAGTTTGGAGTTTTTGGAGTTTGTAGAGTTTGGAGTTAGGAGTTCTTGGAGTTTGTGGAGTTTGGAGTTTTTGGAGTTGTTGGAGATAGGTGTTTTTGGAGTTTTTGGAGTTAGGAGTTTTCGGAGTATTTGGAGTTTGGAGTTTATGGAGTTTTTGGAATTTGGAGTTTTTGGAGTGTTTGGAAATTGGAGTTTTTGGAGGCTGGAATTTGGAGTTTTTGGAGTTTTTTAGTTTGGAGTTTTTGATGTTTTTGGAATTAGGAGTTTGGATTTCTTGGAGTTTGGAGTTTTGAGTTTTTAGAGTTTTTGGAGTTTGTAGTTTTTGGAGTTTGTAGTTTGGAGTTTTTGGAGTTTTTAGAATTTCGAGTTAGGTGTTTTTGGAGTTTTTGGAGTTTGGAGTTTTTGGAGTTTTTGAAGATTTTACTTTTTGGATTTTGGGTGTTTGGAGTCCTTGGAGTTTTTGGAGTTAGGAGTTTGGAGTTTTTGGAGTTTTTGGAGTCATGAGTTTTTGGAGTTTCTGGAGTTTGAAGTTTGGAGTTTTTGCAGTAAGGATTAATTGGAGACTTTGGAGTTTGGAGTTAGGAGTTTTGAGTTTTTGAAGTTTTTGGAATTTGAAGTTTTTGGTGTTTGGTGTTTTGGGAGGTTATGGAGTTTGGAGTTTTTGGAGTTTGGAGTATTGAGTTTTTGGAGTTTGGAGTTTGGAGTTTTTGGAGATTTTGGAGTTTGGCGTATGGAATTTGGGGGGTTTTGGAGTTTGGAGTTATTGGAGTTGTTGGAGATAGGTGATTTTGGAGTTTGGAGTTTTTGGAGTTTTTGGAGTAAGGATTTTTTGGAGTTTTTGTAGTTTGGAGTTTTAGTTTGGAGTTTATGGAGTTTTTGGAGTCAGGAGTTTTTGGAGTATGTGGAGTTTTTGGAATTTTCGGAGATAGGTGTTTTTGGAGTTTTTGGAGTTAGGAGTTTTAGTTTGGAGTTTGGAGTTTATGGAGTTTTTGAAATTTCGAATTTTTGGAGTTTTTGGAAATTGGAGTTTTTGGAGGTTGGAGTTTGGAGTTTTTGGAGTTTGGAGTTTGGAGTTTTTGGAGTATTTGGATTTTGGAGTTAGCAGTTTTTGGAGTTTGGCATTTGGAATTTGGAGTTTTTGGAGTTTGGAGTTTTGGAGTTTTTGGAGTTAGTTTATTTTGGAGTTTTTGGAGTTTGGAGTTTTGGGTTTGGAGTTTATGGAATTTTTGGAGTTAGGAGTTTTTGTAGTGTTTGTAGTTTGGAGTTTGGTGTTTATGGTGTTTTTGGAATTTGGAGTTTTGGAGTTTTTGCAGTTTAGAATTTTTGGATTTTTTGAATTTAGGAGTTTTTGGAGTTTTTGAAGTTTGTAGTTTTTGGAGTTTTTGGAGTTTGGAGTTTTTGGAGTTTTTGGAGATAGGAGTTTTTGGAGTTTCGCGTTTTGAGTTTTTGGAGTTTTTGGAGTTTGGAGTTCGGAGTTTTTGGAGTTTGGCGTTTGGAGTTTGGAGTTTTAGGAGTTTGGAGTTTGGAGTTTTTGGAGATTTTGGAGTTTGGCGTTTGGAATTTGGGGTTTTGGAGTTTTGAGTTATTGGAGTTGTTGGAGATAGGCGTTTTTGGAGTTTGGAGTTTTTGGAGTTTTTCGAGTTAGGATTTTTTGGAGTTTTTGTAGTTTGGGGTTTTAGTTTGGAGTTTATGGAGTTTTTGGAGTTAGGAGTTTTTGGAGTATTTGGAGTTTGGAGTTTGGAGTTTATGGAGTTTTTGGAATTTGGAGTTTTTGGAGTTTGGAGTTTTTGGAATTTTTGGAGATAGGTGTTTTTGGAGCTTTTGGAGTTAGGAGTTTCAGTTTGGAGTTTGGAGTTTATGGAGTTTTTGAAATTTGGAATTTTTGGAGTTTTTGGAAATTGGAGTTTTTGCAGGTTGGGGTTTGGAGTTTTTGGAGTTTGGAGTTTGGAGTTTTTGGAGTTTTTGGAGTTTGGAGTTAGCAGTTTTTGGAGTTTGGAGTTTTGGAGTTTTTGGAGTTCGTTTATTATGGAGTTTTTGGAGTTTGGAATTTTGGGTTTGGAGTTCATGGAATTTTTGGAGTTTGGAGTTTTTGTAGTGTTTGTAGTTTGGAGTTTGGTGTTTATGGAGTTTTTGGAATTTGGAGTTTTGGAGTGTTTGGAAATTGGAGTTTATGGAGGTTGAGTTTGGAGTTTTTGGAATTTTTGTAGTTTGGAGTTTTTGATGTTTTTGGAGTTAGGAGTTTGGAGTACTTGGAGTTTGGCGATTTGAGTTTTTGGAGTTTGGAGTTTTTGCAGTTTAGAATTTTTGGATTTTTTGAATTTAGGAGTTTTTGGAGTTTTTGAAGTTTTTATTTTTTGGAGTTTTTGGAGTTTGGAGTTTTTGGAGTTTTTGGAGATAGGAGTTTTTGGAGATTCGCGTTTGGAGTTTTTGGAGTTTTTGGAGTTTGGAGTTAGGAGTTTTTGGAGTTTGGCGTTTGGAGTTTGGAGTTTTAGGAGTTTGGAGTTTTTGGAGTTTTTGGAGTTAGTTGTTTTTGGAGTTTTTGGAGTTTGGAGTTTTGGGTTTGGAGTTTATGGAGTTTTTGGAGCTAGGAGTTTGGAGTTATCGGAGTTTTTGGAGTTAGGTGTTTTTGGAGTTTTTGGAGTTTGGAGTTTGGAGTTTATGGAGTTATTGAAATTTGGAGTTTTTGGAGTTTTTGGAAATTGGAATTTTTAGAGATTGAAGTTTGGTGTTTTTGGAGTTTGGAGTTTTGAGTTTTCAGAGTTTTTGAAGTTTGGAGCTTTTCCAGTTTGGAGTTTTTGTAGTTTAGAGTTTGGAGGTTTTGGAGTTTTGAGTTTCTGGAGTTTTTGGAGTTTGGAGTTTGGAGCTTTTGGAGTTTGGAGTTTTGTGATTTTGGAGTTTTTGGAGTTATCACAGAAATCATAGAAACTCCAAAAAATCCTAACTCCAAACTACAAATACTCCAAACTTCAGCAACTCAAAACTCCTAAAACTCCAAACTCCTGAGTTGCTGAAGTTTGGAGTATTTGTAGATTGGAGTTAGGATTTTTTGGAGTTTTTGGAGTTTGGAGTTTTTGGAGTTTTTGGAGTTTGGAGTGTTGAGTTTTTTGGAGTTTGGAGTTTTTGGAGTTAGGAGTTTGGAGTTTTTGGAGTTTTTGGAGTTTCTGGAGTTTGAAGTTTGGAGTTTTTGCAGTAAGGATTAATTGGAGACTTTGGAGTTTGGAGTTAGGAGTTTTGAGTTTTTGAAGTTTTTGGAATTTGAAGTTTTTGGTGTTTGGTGTTTTGGGAGGTTATGGAGTTTGGAGTTTTTGGAGTTTGGAGTATTGAGTTTTTGGAGTTTGGAGTTTGGAGTTTTTGGAGATTTTGGAGTTTGGCGTATGGAATTTGGGGGGTTTTGGAGTTTGGAGTTATTGGAGTTGTTGGAGATAGGTGATTTTGGAGTTTGGAGTTTTTGGAGTTTTTGGAGTAAGGATTTTTTGGAGTTTTTGTAGTTTGGAGTTTTAGTTTGGAGTTTATGGAGTTTTTGGAGTCAGGAGTTTTTGGAGTATGTGGAGTTTTTGGAATTTTCGGAGATAGGTGTTTTTGGAGTTTTTGGAGTTAGGAGTTTTAGTTTGGAGTTTGGAGTTTATGGAGTTTTTGAAATTTCGAATTTTTGGAGTTTTTGGAAATTGGAGTTTTTGGAGGTTGGAGTTTGGAGTTTTTGGAGTTTGGAGTTTGGAGTTTTTGGAGTATTTGGAGTTTGGAGTTAGCAGTTTTTGGAGTTTGGCATTTGGAATTTGGAGTTTTTGGAGTTTGGAGTTTTGGAGTTTTTGGAGTTTGGAGTGTTGAGTTTTTTGGAGTTTGGAGTTTTTGGAGTTAGGAGTTTGGAGTTTTTGGAGTTTTTGGAGTCATGAGTTTTTGGAGTTTCTGGAGTTTGAAGTTTGGAGTTTTTGCAGTAAGGATTAATTGGAGACTTTGGAGTTTGGAGTTAGGAGTTTTGAGTTTTTGAAGTTTTTGGAATTTGAAGTTTTTGGTGTTTGGTGTTTTGGGAGGTTATGGAGTTTGGAGTTTTTGGAGTTTGGAGTATTGAGTTTTTGGAGTTTGGAGTTTGGAGTTTTTGGAGATTTTGGAGTTTGGCGTATGGAATTTGGGGGGTTTTGGAGTTTGGAGTTATTGGAGTTGTTGGAGATAGGTGATTTTGGAGTTTGGAGCTTTTGGAGTTTTTGGAGTAAGGATTTTTTGGAGTTTTTGTAGTTTGGAGTTTTAGTTTGGAGTTTATGGAGTTTTTGGAGTCAGGAGTTTTTGGAGTATGTGGAGTTTTTGGAATTTTCGGAGATAGGTGTTTTTGGAGTTAGGAATTTTAGTTTGGAGTTTGGAGTTTATGGAGTTTTTGAAATTTCGAATTTTTGGAGTTTTTGGAAATTGGAGTTTTTGGAGGTTGGAGTTTGGAGTTTTTGGAGTTTGGAGTTTGGAGTTTTTGGAGTATTTGGAGTTTGGAGTTAGCAGTTTTTGGAGTTTGGCATTTGGAATTTGGAGTTTTTGGAGTTTGGAGTTTTGGAGTTTTTGGAGTTAGTTTATTTTGGAGTTTTTGGAGTTTGGAGTTTTGGGTTTGGAGTTTATGGAATTTTTGGAGTTAGGAGTTTTTGTAGTGTTTGTAGTTTGGAGTTTGGTGTTTATGGTGTTTTTGGAATTTGGAGTTTTGGAGTTTTCGCAGTTTAGAATTTTTGGATTTTTTGAATTTAGGAGTTTTTGGAGTTTTTGAAGTTTGGAGTTTTTGGAGTTTTTGGAGTTTGGAGTTTTTGGAGATAGGAGTTTTTGGAGTTTCGCGTTTTGAGTTTTTGGAGTTTTTGGAGTTTGGAGTTCGGAGTTTTTGGAGTTTGGCGTTTGGAGTTTGGAGTTTTAGGAGTTTGGAGTTTGGAGTTTTTGGAGATTTTGGAGTTTGGCGTTTGGAATTTGGGGTTTTGGAGTTTGGAGTTATTGGAGTTGTTGGAGATAGGCGTTTTTGGAGTTTGGAGTTTTTGGAGTTTTTCGAGTTAGGATTTTTTGGAGTTTTTGTAGTTTGGGGTTTTAGTTTGGAGTTTATGGAGTTTTTGGAGTTAGGAGATTTTGGAGTATTTGGAGTTTGGAGTTTGGAGTTTATGGAGTTTTTGGAATTTGGAGTTTTTGGAGTTTGGAGTTTTTGGAATTTTTGGAGATAGGTGTTTTTGGAGCTTTTGGAGTTAGGAGTTTCAGTTTGGAGTTTGGAGTTTATGGAGTTTTTGAAATTTGGAATTTTTGGAGTTTTTGGAAATTGGAGTTTTTGCAGGTTGGGGTTTGGAGTTTTTGGAGTTTGGAGTTTGGAGTTTTTGGAGTTTTTGGAGTTTGGAGTTAGCAGTTTTTGGAGTTTGGAGTTTTGGAGTTTTTGGAGTTCGTTTATTATGGAGTTTTTGGAGTTTGGAATTTTGGGTTTGGAGTTCATGGAATTTTTGGAGTTTGGAGTTTTTGTAGTGTTTGTAGTTTGGAGTTTGGTGTTTATGGAGTTTTTGGAATTTGGAGTTTTGGAGTGTTTGGAAATTGGAGTTTATGGAGGTTGAGTTTGGAGTTTTTGGAATTTTTGTAGTTTGGAGTTTTTAATGTTTTTGGAGTTAGGAGTTTGGAGTACTTGGAGTTTGGCGATTTGAGTTTTTGGAGTTTGGAGTTTTTGCAGTTTAGAATTTTTGGATTTTTTGAATTTAGGAGTTTTTGGAGTTTTTGAAGTTTTTATTTTTTGGAGTTTTTGGAGTTTGGAGTTTTTGGAGTTTTTGGAGATAGGAGTTTTTGGAGATTCGCGTTTGGAGTTTTTGGAGTTTTTGGAGTTTGGAGTTAGGAGTTTTTGGAGTTTGGCGTTTGGAGTTTGGAGTTTTAGGAGTTTGGAGTATTTGGAGTTTTTGGAGTTAGTTGTTTTTGGAGTTTTTGGAGTTTGGAGTTTTGGGTTTGGAGTTTATGGAGTTTTTGGAGCTAGGAGTTTGGAGTTATCGGAGTTTTTGGAGTTAGGTGTTTTTGGAGTTTTTGGAGTTTGGAGTTTGGAGTTTATGGAGTTATTGAAATTTGGAGTTTTTGGAGTTTGGAGTTTTGCATTTTCAGAGTTTTTGAAGTTTGGAGCTTTTCCAGTTTGCAGTTTTTGTAGTTTGGAGTTTGGAGGTTTTGGAGTTTTGAGTTTCTGGAGTTTTTGGAGTGTGGAGTTTGAAGCTTTTGGAGTTTGGCGTTTTGTGTTTTTGGAGTTTTTGGTGTTATGAGTTTGGAGTTTTTGGAGTTTTGAGTTGTTGAAGTTTGGAGTATTTGTAGTTTGGAGTTAGGATTTTTTGGAGTTTTTGGAGTTTGGCGTTTGGAATTTGGAGTTTTTGGAGTTTGGAGTTTTTGTAGTTTTTAGAGTTAGGTGTTTTTGGAGTTTTTGCAGTTTGGAAATTTGGGTTTGGAATTAATGGAGTTTTTGAGTTTGTAGTTTGGAGTTTTGAGTTTTTGTAGTTTTGCAGTTTGGAGTTTTTGGAGTTTGGAGTTTGGAGTTTTTGGGATTTTTGGAGTTTGGAGTTTTTGATGTTTTTGGAGTTAGGAGTTTTTGGAGTTTGGAGTTTGGAGTTTTTGGAGTTTTTGGAGTTTGGAGTTTTTGGAATTTGGAAATTTTGGAGTTTTTGACGTTTGTAGTTTTTGGAGTTTGGAGTTTGGAGTTTTTGGAATTTTTCATTTTTGGAGTTTTTGGAGTTTTTCAAGTTTGAAGTTTTTGGAGTTTGGATTGTTTGGAGTTTTTGGAGTTTGGAGTATTGAGTTTTTGGAGTTTGGAGTTTGGAGTTTTTGGAGATTTTGGAGTTCGGCGTTTGGAATTTGGGGGTTTTGGAGTTTGGAGTTATTGGAGTTGTTGGAGATAGGTGTTTTTGGAGGTTGGAGTTTTAGTTTGGAGTTTATGGAGTTTTTGGAGTTAGGAGTTTGTGGAGTATTTGGAGTTTGGAGTTTGGAGTTTTTAGAGTTTTTGGAGTTTGTAGTTTTTGGAGTTTGTAGTTTGGAGTTTTTGGAGTTTGTAGAGTTTGGAGTTAGGAGTTCTTGGAGTTTGTGGAGTTTGGAGTTTTTGGAGTTGTTGGAGATAGGTGTTTTTGGAGTTTTTGGAGTTAGGAGTTTTCGGAGTATTTGGAGTTTGGAGTTTATGGAGTTTTTGGAATTTGGAGTTTTTGGAGTGTTTGGAAATTGGAGTTTTTGGAGGCTGGAATTTGGAGTTTTTGGAGTTTTTTAGTTTGGAGTTTTTGATGTTTTTGGAATTAGGAGTTTGGATTTCTTGGAGTTTGGAGTTTTGAGTTTTTAGAGTTTTTGGAGTTTGTAGTTTTTGGAGTTTGTAGTTTGGAGTTTTTGGAGTTTTTAGAATTTCGAGTTAGGTGTTTTTGGAGTTTTTGGAGTTTGGAGTTTTTGGAGTTTTTGAAGATTTTACTTTTTGGATTTTGGGTGTTTGGAGTCCTTGGAGTTTTTGGAGTTAGGAGTTTGGAGTTTTTGGAGTTTTTGGAGTCATGAGTTTTTGGAGTTTCTGGAGTTTGAAGTTTGGAGTTTTTGCAGTAAGGATTAATTGGAGACTTTGGAGTTTGGAGTTAGGAGTTTTGAGTTTTTGAAGTTTTTGGAATTTGAAGTTTTTGGTGTTTGGTGTTTTGGGAGGTTATGGAGTTTGGAGTTTTTGGAGTTTGGAGTATTGAGTTTTTGGAGTTTGGAGTTTGGAGTTTTTGGAGATTTTGGAGTTTGGCGTATGGAATTTGGGGGGTTTTGGAGTTTGGAGTTATTGGAGTTGTTGGAGATAGGTGATTTTGGAGTTTGGAGTTTTTGGAGTTTTTGGAGTAAGGATTTTTTGGAGTTTTTGTAGTTTGGAGTTTTAGTTTGGAGTTTATGGAGTTTTTGGAGTCAGGAGTTTTTGGAGTATGTGGAGTTTTTGGAATTTTCGGAGATAGGTGTTTTTGGAGTTTTTGGAGTTAGGAGTTTTAGTTTGGAGTTTGGAGTTTATGGAGTTTTTGAAATTTCGAATTTTTGGAGTTTTTGGAAATTGGAGTTTTTGGAGGTTGGAGTTTGGAGTTTTTGGAGTTTGGAGTTTGGAGTTTTTGGAGTATTTGGATTTTGGAGTTAGCAGTTTTTGGAGTTTGGCATTTGGAATTTGGAGTTTTTGGAGTTTGGAGTTTTGGAGTTTTTGGAGTTAGTTTATTTTGGAGTTTTTGGAGTTTGGAGTTTTGGGTTTGGAGTTTATGGAATTTTTGGAGTTAGGAGTTTTTGTAGTGTTTGTAGTTTGGAGTTTGGTGTTTATGGTGTTTTTGGAATTTGGAGTTTTGGAGTTTTTGCAGTTTAGAATTTTTGGATTTTTTGAATTTAGGAGTTTTTGGAGTTTTTGAAGTTTGTAGTTTTTGGAGTTTTTGGAGTTTGGAGTTTTTGGAGTTTTTGGAGATAGGAGTTTTTGGAGTTTCGCGTTTTGAGTTTTTGGAGTTTTTGGAGTTTGGAGTTCGGAGTTTTTGGAGTTTGGCGTTTGGAGTTTGGAGTTTTAGGAGTTTGGAGTTTGGAGTTTTTGGAGATTTTGGAGTTTGGCGTTTGGAATTTGGGGTTTTGGAGTTTTGAGTTATTGGAGTTGTTGGAGATAGGCGTTTTTGGAGTTTGGAGTTTTTGGAGTTTTTCGAGTTAGGATTTTTTGGAGTTTTTGTAGTTTGGGGTTTTAGTTTGGAGTTTATGGAGTTTTTGGAGTTAGGAGTTTTTGGAGTATTTGGAGTTTGGAGTTTGGAGTTTATGGAGTTTTTGGAATTTGGAGTTTTTGGAGTTTGGAGTTTTTGGAATTTTTGGAGATAGGTGTTTTTGGAGCTTTTGGAGTTAGGAGTTTCAGTTTGGAGTTTGGAGTTTATGGAGTTTTTGAAATTTGGAATTTTTGGAGTTTTTGGAAATTGGAGTTTTTGCAGGTTGGGGTTTGGAGTTTTTGGAGTTTGGAGTTTGGAGTTTTTGGAGTTTTTGGAGTTTGGAGTTAGCAGTTTTTGGAGTTTGGAGTTTTGGAGTTTTTGGAGTTCGTTTATTATGGAGTTTTTGGAGTTTGGAATTTTGGGTTTGGAGTTCATGGAATTTTTGGAGTTTGGAGTTTTTGTAGTGTTTGTAGTTTGGAGTTTGGTGTTTATGGAGTTTTTGGAATTTGGAGTTTTGGAGTGTTTGGAAATTGGAGTTTATGGAGGTTGAGTTTGGAGTTTTTGGAATTTTTGTAGTTTGGAGTTTTTGATGTTTTTGGAGTTAGGAGTTTGGAGTACTTGGAGTTTGGCGATTTGAGTTTTTGGAGTTTGGAGTTTTTGCAGTTTAGAATTTTTGGATTTTTTGAATTTAGGAGTTTTTGGAGTTTTTGAAGTTTTTATTTTTTGGAGTTTTTGGAGTTTGGAGTTTTTGGAGTTTTTGGAGATAGGAGTTTTTGGAGATTCGCGTTTGGAGTTTTTGGAGTTTTTGGAGTTTGGAGTTAGGAGTTTTTGGAGTTTGGCGTTTGGAGTTTGGAGTTTTAGGAGTTTGGAGTTTTTGGAGTTTTTGGAGTTAGTTGTTTTTGGAGTTTTTGGAGTTTGGAGTTTTGGGTTTGGAGTTTATGGAGTTTTTGGAGCTAGGAGTTTGGAGTTATCGGAGTTTTTGGAGTTAGGTGTTTTTGGAGTTTTTGGAGTTTGGAGTTTGGAGTTTATGGAGTTATTGAAATTTGGAGTTTTTGGAGTTTTTGGAAATTGGAATTTTTAGAGATTGAAGTTTGGTGTTTTTGGAGTTTGGAGTTTTGAGTTTTCAGAGTTTTTGAAGTTTGGAGCTTTTCCAGTTTGGAGTTTTTGTAGTTTAGAGTTTGGAGGTTTTGGAGTTTTGAGTTTCTGGAGTTTTTGGAGTTTGGAGTTTGGAGCTTTTGGAGTTTGGAGTTTTGTGATTTTGGAGTTTTTGGAGTTATCACAGAAATCATAGAAACTCCAAAAAATCCTAACTCCAAACTACAAATACTCCAAACTTCAGCAACTCAAAACTCCTAAAACTCCAAACTCCTGAGTTGCTGAAGTTTGGAGTATTTGTAGATTGGAGTTAGGATTTTTTGGAGTTTTTGGAGTTTGGAGTTTTTGGAGTTTTTGGAGTTTGGAGTGTTGAGTTTTTTGGAGTTTGGAGTTTTTGGAGTTAGGAGTTTGGAGTTTTTGGAGTTTTTGGAGTTTCTGGAGTTTGAAGTTTGGAGTTTTTGCAGTAAGGATTAATTGGAGACTTTGGAGTTTGGAGTTAGGAGTTTTGAGTTTTTGAAGTTTTTGGAATTTGAAGTTTTTGGTGTTTGGTGTTTTGGGAGGTTATGGAGTTTGGAGTTTTTGGAGTTTGGAGTATTGAGTTTTTGGAGTTTGGAGTTTGGAGTTTTTGGAGATTTTGGAGTTTGGCGTATGGAATTTGGGGGGTTTTGGAGTTTGGAGTTATTGGAGTTGTTGGAGATAGGTGATTTTGGAGTTTGGAGTTTTTGGAGTTTTTGGAGTAAGGATTTTTTGGAGTTTTTGTAGTTTGGAGTTTTAGTTTGGAGTTTATGGAGTTTTTGGAGTCAGGAGTTTTTGGAGTATGTGGAGTTTTTGGAATTTTCGGAGATAGGTGTTTTTGGAGTTTTTGGAGTTAGGAGTTTTAGTTTGGAGTTTGGAGTTTATGGAGTTTTTGAAATTTCGAATTTTTGGAGTTTTTGGAAATTGGAGTTTTTGGAGGTTGGAGTTTGGAGTTTTTGGAGTTTGGAGTTTGGAGTTTTTGGAGTATTTGGAGTTTGGAGTTAGCAGTTTTTGGAGTTTGGCATTTGGAATTTGGAGTTTTTGGAGTTTGGAGTTTTGGAGTTTTTGGAGTTTGGAGTGTTGAGTTTTTTGGAGTTTGGAGTTTTTGGAGTTAGGAGTTTGGAGTTTTTGGAGTTTTTGGAGTCATGAGTTTTTGGAGTTTCTGGAGTTTGAAGTTTGGAGTTTTTGCAGTAAGGATTAATTGGAGACTTTGGAGTTTGGAGTTAGGAGTTTTGAGTTTTTGAAGTTTTTGGAATTTGAAGTTTTTGGTGTTTGGTGTTTTGGGAGGTTATGGAGTTTGGAGTTTTTGGAGTTTGGAGTATTGAGTTTTTGGAGTTTGGAGTTTGGAGTTTTTGGAGATTTTGGAGTTTGGCGTATGGAATTTGGGGGGTTTTGGAGTTTGGAGTTATTGGAGTTGTTGGAGATAGGTGATTTTGGAGTTTGGAGCTTTTGGAGTTTTTGGAGTAAGGATTTTTTGGAGTTTTTGTAGTTTGGAGTTTTAGTTTGGAGTTTATGGAGTTTTTGGAGTCAGGAGTTTTTGGAGTATGTGGAGTTTTTGGAATTTTCGGAGATAGGTGTTTTTGGAGTTAGGAATTTTAGTTTGGAGTTTGGAGTTTATGGAGTTTTTGAAATTTCGAATTTTTGGAGTTTTTGGAAATTGGAGTTTTTGGAGGTTGGAGTTTGGAGTTTTTGGAGTTTGGAGTTTGGAGTTTTTGGAGTATTTGGAGTTTGGAGTTAGCAGTTTTTGGAGTTTGGCATTTGGAATTTGGAGTATTTGGAGTTTGGAGTTTTGGAGTTTTTGGAGTTAGTTTATTTTGGAGTTTTTGGAGTTTGGAGTTTTGGGTTTGGAGTTTATGGAATTTTTGGAGTTAGGAGTTTTTGTAGTGTTTGTAGTTTGGAGTTTGGTGTTTATGGTGTTTTTGGAATTTGGAGTTTTGGAGTTTTCGCAGTTTAGAATTTTTGGATTTTTTGAATTTAGGAGTTTTTGGAGTTTTTGAAGTTTGGAGTTTTTGGAGTTTTTGGAGTTTGGAGTTTTTGGAGATAGGAGTTTTTGGAGTTTCGCGTTTTGAGTTTTTGGAGTTTTTGGAGTTTGGAGTTCGGAGTTTTTGGAGTTTGGCGTTTGGAGTTTGGAGTTTTAGGAGTTTGGAGTTTGGAGTTTTTGGAGATTTTGGAGTTTGGCGTTTGGAATTTGGGGTTTTGGAGTTTGGAGTTATTGGAGTTGTTGGAGATAGGCGTTTTTGGAGTTTGGAGTTTTTGGAGTTTTTCGAGTTAGGATTTTTTGGAGTTTTTGTAGTTTGGGGTTTTAGTTTGGAGTTTATGGAGTTTTTGGAGTTAGGAGTTTTTGGAGTATTTGGAGTTTGGAGTTTGGAGTTTATGGAGTTTTTGGAATTTGGAGTTTTTGGAGTTTGGAGTTTTTGGAATTTTTGGAGATAGGTGTTTTTGGAGCTTTTGGAGTTAGGAGTTTCAGTTTGGAGTTTGGAGTTTATGGAGTTTTTGAAATTTGGAATTTTTGGAGTTTTTGGAAATTGGAGTTTTTGCAGGTTGGGGTTTGGAGTTTTTGGAGTTTGGAGTTTGGAGTTTTTGGAGTTTTTGGAGTTTGGAGTGTTGAGTTTTTTGGAGTTTGGAGTTTTTGGAGTTAGGAGTTTGGAGTTTTTGGAGTTTTTGGAGTTTCTGGAGTTTGAAGTTTGGAGTTTTTGCAGTAAGGATTAATTGGAGACTTTGGAGTTTGGAGTTAGGAGTTTTGAGTTTTTGAAGTTTTTGGAATTTGAAGTTTTTGGTGTTTGGTGTTTTGGGAGGTTATGGAGTTTGGAGTTTTTGGAGTTTGGAGTATTGAGTTTTTGGAGTTTGGAGTTTGGAGTTTTTGGAGATTTTGGAGTTTGGCGTATGGAATTTGGGGGGTTTTGGAGTTTGGAGTTATTGGAGTTGTTGGAGATAGGTGATTTTGGAGTTTGGAGTTTTTGGAGTTTTTGGAGTAAGGATTTTTTGGAGTTTTTGTAGTTTGGAGTTTTAGTTTGGAGTTTATGGAGTTTTTGGAGTCAGGAGTTTTTGGAGTATGTGGAGTTTTTGGAATTTTCGGAGATAGGTGTTTTTGGAGTTAGGAATTTTAGTTTGGAGTTTGGAGTTTATGGAGTTTTTGAAATTTCGAATTTTTGGAGTTTTTGGAAATTGGAGTTTTTGGAGGTTGGAGTTTGGAGTTTTTGGAGTTTGGAGTTTGGAGTTTTTGGAGTATTTGGAGTTTGGAGTTAGCAGTTTTTGGAGTTTGGCATTTGGAATTTGGAGTTTTTGGAGTTTGGAGTTTTGGAGTTTTTGGAGTTAGTTTATTTTGGAGTTTTTGGAGTTTGGAGTTTTGGGTTTGGAGTTTATGGAATTTTTGGAGTTAGGAGTTTTTGTAGTGTTTGTAGTTTGGAGTTTGGTGTTTATGGTGTTTTTGGAATTTGGAGTTTTGGAGTTTTTGCAGTTTAGAATTTTTGGATTTTTTGAATTTAGGAGTTTTTGGAGTTTTTGAAGTTTGGAGTTTTTGGAGTTTTTGGAGTTTGGAGTTTTTGGAGATAGGAGTTTTTGGAGTTTCGCGTTTTGAGTTTTTGGAGTTTTTGGAGTTTGGAGTTCGGAGTTTTTGGAGTTTGGCGTTTGGAGTTTGGAGTTTTAGGAGTTTGGAGTTTGGAGTTTTTGGAGATTTTGGAGTTTGGCGTTTGGAATTTGGGGTTTTGGAGTTTGGAGTTATTGGAGTTGTTGGAGATAGGCGTTTTTGGAGTTTGGAGTTTTTGGAGTTTTTCGAGTTAGGATTTTTTGGAGTTTTTGTAGTTTGGGGTTTTAGTTTGGAGTTTATGGAGTTTTTGGAGTTAGGAGTTTTTGGAGTATTTGGAGTTTGGAGTTTGGAGTTTATGGAGTTTTTGGAATTTGGAGTTTTTGGAGTTTGGAGTTTTTGGAATTTTTGGAGATAGGTGTTTTTGGAGCTTTTGGAGTTAGGAGTTTCAGTTTGGAGTTTGGAGTTTATGGAGTTTTTGAAATTTGGAATTTTTGGAGTTTTTGGAAATTGGAGTTTTTGCAGGTTGGGGTTTGGAGTTTTTGGAGTTTGGAGTTTGGAGTTTTTGGAGTTTTTGGAGTTTGGAGTTAGCAGTTTTTGGAGTTTGGAGTTTTGGAGTTTTTGGAGTTCGTTTATTATGGAGTTTTTGGAGTTTGGAATTTTGGGTTTGGAGTTCATGGAATTTTTGGAGTTTGGAGTTTTTGTAGTGTTTGTAGTTTGGAGTTTGGTGTTTATGGAGTTTTTGGAATTTGGAGTTTTGGAGTGTTTGGAAATTGGAGTTTATGGAGTTTGAGTTTTGAATTTTTGGAATTTTTGTATTTTGGAGTTTTTGATGTTTTTGGAGTTAGGAGTTTGGAGTACTTGGAGTTTGGCTATTTGAGTTTTTGGAGTTTGGAGTTTTTGGAGTTAGTTTATTTTGGAGTTTTTGGAGTTTGGAGTTTTGGGTTTGGAGCTTATGGAATTTTTGGAGTTAGGAGTTTTTGTAGTGTTTGTAGTTTGGAGTTTGGTGTTTATGGTGTTTTTGGAATTTGGAGTTTTGGAGTTTTTGCAGTTTAGAATTTTTGGATTTTTTGAATTTAGGAGTTTTTGGAGTTTTTGAAGTTTGTAGTTTTTGGAGTTTTTGGAGTTTGGAGTTTTTGGAGTTTTTGGAGATAGGAGTTTTTGGAGTTTCGCGTTTTGAGTTTTTGGAGTTTTTGGAGTTTGGAGTTCGGAGTTTTTGGAGTTTGGCGTTTGGAGTTTTAGGAGTTTGGAGTTTTTGGAGTTTTTGGAGTTAGTTGTTTTTGGAGTTTTTGGAGTTTGGAGTTTTGGGTTTGGAGTTTATGGAGTTTTTGGAGCTAGGAGTTTGGAGTTATCGGAGTTTTTGGAGTTAGGTGTTTTTGGAGTTTTTGGAGTTTGGAGTTTGGAGTTTATGGAGTTATTGAAATTTGGAGTTTTTGGAGTTTTTGGAAATTGGAATTTTTAGAGATTGAAGTTTGGTGTTTTTGGAGTTTGGAGTTTTGAGTTTTCAGAGTTTTTGAAGTTTGGAGCTTTTCCAGTTTGGAGTTTTTGTAGTTTAGAGTTTGGAGGTTTTGGAGTTTTGAGTTTCTGGAGTTTTTGGAGTTTGGAGTTTGGAGCTTTTGGAGTTTGGAGTTTTGTGATTTTGGAGTTTTTGGAGTTATCACAGAAATCATAGAAACTCCAAAAAATCCTAACTCCAAACTACAAATACTCCAAACTTCAGCAACTCAAAACTCCTAAAACTCCAAACTCCTGAGTTGCTGAAGTTTGGAGTATTTGTAGTTTGGAGTTAGGATTTTTTGGAGTTTTTGGAGTTTGGAGTTTTTGGAGTTTTTGGAGTTTGGAGTGTTGAGTTTTTTGGAGTTTGGAGTTTTTGGAGTTTTTGGAGTTTGGAGTTAGGAGTTTTTGGAGTTTGGCGTTTGGAATTTGGAGTTTTTGGAGTTTGTAGTTTTTGTAGTTTTTAGAGTTAGGTGTTTTTGGAGTTTTTGCAGTTTGGAAATTTGGGTTTGGAATTAATGGAGTTTTTGAGTTTGTAGTTTGGAGTTTTGAGTTTTTGCTGTTTTGGAGTTTGTAGTTTTTGGAGTTTTTGGAGTTATCACAGAAATCATAGAATCACAGAAACCCCACAGTCTAGAGGCCCTTTCGGTCCATCGAGACTGCGCCGACACATATCCCACCTGATCCCCGTAACCCCGACACCAACACATATCCCACCCTATCCCTGTAACCCCACGTTTTCTTTGGGGTTTTCTTTGGAGTTTTTGGAGTTTGGAGTTTTGGGTTTGGAGTTTATGGAATTTTTGGAGTTAGGAGTTTTTGTAGTTTTTGTAGTTTGGAGTTTGGTGTTTATGGAGTTTTTGGAATTTGGAAATTGGAGATTTTTGAGGTTGAGTTTGGAGTTTTTGGAATTTTTGTAGTTTGGGGTTTTTGATGCTTTTGGAGTTAGGAGTTTGGAGTACTTGGAGTTTGGCGGTTTGAGTTTTTGGAGTTTGGAGTTTCTGCAGTTTAGAGTTTTTGGATTTTGTGAATTTAGGGGTTTTTGGAGTTTTTGAAGTTTGGAGTTTTTGGAGTTTTTGGAGTTAGGAGTATTTGGAGTTTGGCGTTTGGAGATTGTAGTTTTTGGAGTTTTTGGAGTTTGGAGTTTAGAGCTTTTGGAGTTTGGCGTTTGGAGTTTGGAGTTTTAGGAGTTTGGAGTTTTTGGAGTATTTGGAGTTATTTTTTTTGGAGTTTTTGGAGTTTGGAATTTTGGGTTTGGAGTTTATGGAGTTTTTGGAGTTAGGCATTTGGAGTTATTTGAGTTTTTGTAGTTAGGTGTTTTTGGAGTTTTTGAAGTTTGGAGTTTGGAGTTTATGGAGTTATTGAAATTTGGAGTTTTTGGAAATTGGAATTTTTGGAGATTGGAGTTTGGTGTTTTTGGAGTTTGGAGTTTTGAATTTTTAGAGTTTTTGAAGTTTGGAGCTTTTCAGTTTGGAGTTTTTGTAGTTTGTAGTTTGGATATTTTGGAGTTTTGAGTATCTGGAGTTATTGGAGTTTGGAGTTTGGAGCTTTTGGAGTTTGGAGTTTGGAGTTTTTGGAGTTTTTGTGTTTGGAGTTAGCAGTTTTTGGAGTTTGGCGTTTGGAATTTGGAGTTTTTGGAGTTTGGAGTTTTTGGAGTTTTTGGAGTTATCACAGAAATCATAGAATCACAGAAACCCCACAGTGCAGATAGAAGCCATTTCTGTCCATCGAACCTGCACCGACACATATCCCACCCGATCCCCGTAACCCCTACACCAACACATATCCCACCCTATCCCTGTAACCCCACGTTTTCTTTGGGATTTTCTTTGGAGTTTTTGTAGTTTTGGAGTTTATGGAATTTTTGGAGTTAGGAGTTTTTGTAGTTTTTGTAGTTTGGAGTTTGGTGTTTATGGAGTTTTTGGAATTTGGAGTTTTTGAGTTTTTGGAAATTGGAGATTATGGAGGTTGAGTTTGGCGTTTTTGGAATTTTTGTAGTTTGGAGTTTTTGATGTTTTTGGAGTTAGGAGTTTGGAATACTTGGAGTTTGGCATTTGGAGTTTTTGGAGTTTGGAATTTTTGCAGTTTAGAATTTTTGGATTTTTTGAATTTAGGAATTTTTGGAGTTTTTGAAGTTTGTAGTTTTTGGAGTTTTTGGAGTTTGGAGTTTTTGGAGTTTTTGGAGATAGGAGTTTTTGAAGTTTCGCATTTGGTGTTTTTGGAGTTTGGAGTTAGGAGTTTCTGGAGTTTGGCGTTCGGAGTTTGGAGTTTTAGGAGTTTGGAGTTTTTGGAGTTTTTGGAGATAGTTGTTTTTGGAGTTTTTGGAGTTTGGAATTTTGGGTTTGGAGTTTATGGAGTTTTTGGAGCTAGGAGTTTGGAGTTATTGGAGTTTTTGGAGTTGGGTGTTTTCGGAGTTTTTGGAGTTTGGAGTTTTTGGAGTTTTTAGAGTTTGATGTTAGGTGTTTTTGGAGTATTTGGAGTTTTTGGAATTTTTGGAGATAGGTGTTTTTGGAGTTTTTGGAGTTAGGAGTTTTAGTTTGGAGTTTGGAGTTTATGGAGTTTTTGAAATTTCTAATTTTTGGAGTTTTTGGAAATTGGAGTTTTTGGAGGTTGGAGTTTGGAGTTTTTGGAGTTTGGAGTTTGGAGTTTTTGGAGTATTTGGAGTTTGGAGTTTCTGCCGTTTAGAGTTTTTGGATTTTGTGAATTTAGGAGTTTTTGGAGTTTTTGAAGTTTGTAGTTTTTGGAGTTTTTGGAGTTAGGAGTATTTGGAGTTTGGCGTTTGGAGTTTGTAGTTTTTGGAGTTTTTGGAGTTTGGAGTTTAGAGCTTTTGGAGTTTGGCGTTTGGAGTTTGGAATTTTAGGAGTTTGGAGTTTTTGGAGTATTTGGAGTTATTTTTTTTGGAGTTTTTGGAGTTTGGAGTTTTGGGTTTGGAGTTTATGGAGTTTTTGGAGTTAGGCGTTTGGAGTTATTTGAGTTTTTGTAGTTAGGTGTTTTTGGAGTTTTTGAAGTTTGGAGTTTGGAGTTTATGGAGTTATTGAAATTTGGAGTTTTTGGAGTTTTTGGAAATTGGAGTTTTTGGAGATTGGAGTTTGGTGTTTTTGGAGTTTGGAGTTTTGAATTTTTAGAGTTTTTGAAGTTTGGAGCTTTTCAGTTTGGAGTTTTTGTAGTTTGGAGTTTGGAGATTTTGGAGTTTTGAGTATCTGGAGTTTTTGGAGTTTGGAGTTTGGAGCTTTTGGAGTTTTGAGTTTGGAGTTTTTGGAGTTTTTGTGTTTGGAGTTAGCAGTTTTTGGAGTTTGGCGTTTGGAATTTGGAGTTTTTGGAGTTTGGAGTTTTTGGTGTTTTTGGAGTTATCACAGAAATCATAGAATCACAGAAACCCCACAGTGCAGATAGAAGCCATTTCTGTCCATCGAAACTGCACCGACGCATATCCCACCCGATCCCCGTAACCCCTACACCAACACATATCCCACCCTATCCCTGTAACCCCACGTTTTCTTTGGGATTTTCTTTGGAGTTTTTGGAGTTTGGAGTTTTGTTTTTGGAGTTTATGGAATTTTTGGAGTTAGGAGTTTTTGTAGTTTTTGTAGTTTGGAGTTTGGTGTTTATGGAGTTTTTGGAATTTGGAGTTTTTGAGTTTTTGGAAATTGGAGTTTATGGAGGTTGAGTTTGGCGTTTTTGGAATTTTTGTAGTTTGGAGTTTTTGATGTTTTTGGAGTTAGGAGTTTGGAGTACTTGGAGTTTGGCATTTGGAGTTTTTGGAGTTTGGAATTTTAGCAGTTTAGAATTTTTGGATTTTTTGAATTTAGGAATTTTTGGAGTTTTTCAAGTTTGTAGTTTTTGGAGTTTTTGGAGTTTGGAGTTTTTGGAGTTTTTGGAGATAGGAGTTTTTGGAGTTTCGCATTTGGAGTTTTTGGAGTTTGGAGTTAGGAGTTTCTGGAGTTTGGCGTTCGGAGTTTGGAGTTTTAGGAGTTTGGAGTTTTTGGAGTTTTTGGAGATAGTTGTTTTTGTAGTTTTTGGAGTTTGGAATTTTGGGTTTGGAGTTTATGGAGTTTTTGGAGCTAGGAGTTTGGAGTTATTGGAGTTTTTGGAGTTGGGTGTTTTCGGAGTTTTTGGAGTTTGGAGTTTTTGGAGTTTTTAGAGTTTGATGTTAGGTGTTTTTGGAGTTTTTGGAGTTTGGAGTTTTTGGAGTTTTTGAAGATTTTACTTTTTGGATTTTGGGTGTTTGGAGTCTTTGGAGTTTTTGGAGTTAGGAGTTTGGAGTTTTGGGAGTTTTTGGAGTCATGAGTTTTTGGAGACTTTGGAGTTTGGAGTTAGGAGTTTTGAGTTTTTGAAGTTTTTGGAATTTGAAGTTTTTGGAGTTTGGTGTTTTGGGAGGTTATGGAGTTTGGAGTTTTTGGAGTTTGGAGTATTGAGTTTTTGGAGTTTGGAGTTTGGAGTTTTTGGAGATTTTGGAGTTTGGCGTTTGGAATTTGGGGGGTTTTGGAGTTTGGAGTTATTGGAGTTGTTGGCGATAGGTGTTTTTGGAGTTAGGATTTTTTGGAGTTTTTGTAGTTTGGAGTTTTAGTTTGGAGTTTATGGAGTTTTTGGAGTCAGGAGTTTTTGGAGTATTTGGAGTTTTTGGAATATTTGGAGATAGGTGTTTTTGGAGTTTTTGGAGTTAGGAGTTTTAGTTTGGAGTTTGGAGTTTATGGAGTTTTTGAAATTTCGAATTTTTGGAGTTTTTGGAAATTGGAGTTTTTGGAGGTTGGAGTTTGGAGTTTTTGGAGTTTGGAGTTTGGAGTTTTTGGAGTATTTGGAGTTTGGAGTTAGCAGTTTTTGGAGTTTGGCATTTGGAATTTGGATTTTTTGGAGTTTGGAGTTTTGGAGTTTTTGCAGTTAGTTTATTTTGGAGTTTTTGGAGTTTGGAGTTTTGGGTTTGGAGTTTATGGAATTTTTGGAGTTAGGAGTTTTTGTTGTGTTTGTAGTTTGGAGTTTGGTGTTTATGGTGTTTTTGGAATTTGGAGTTTTGGAGTGTTTGGAAATTGGAGTTTATGGAGGTTGAGTTTAGAGTTTTTGGAATTTTTGTAGTTTGGAGTTTTTGATGTTTTTGGAGTTAGGAGTTTGGAGTACTTGGAGTTTAGCGTTTTGAATTTTTGGAGTTTGGAGTTTTTGCAGTTTAGAATTTTTGGATTTTTTGAATTTAGGAGTTTTTGTAGTTTTTGAAGTTTGTAGTTTTTGGAGTTTTTGGAGTTTGGAGTTTTTGGAGATAGGAGTTTTTGGAGTTTCGCGTTTGGAGTTTTTGGAGTTTTTGGAGTTTGGAGTTAGGAGTTTTTGGAGTTTGGCGTTTGGAGTTTGGAGTTTTAGGAGTTTGGAGTTTTTGGAGTTTTTGGAGTGAGTTGTTTTTGGAGTTTTTGGAGTTTGGAGTTTTGGATTTGGAGTTATTGAAATTTGGAGTTTTTGGAGTTTTTGGAAATTGGAATTTTTGGAGATTGGAGTTTGGTGTTTTTGGAGTTTTTGCAGTTTGGAAATTTGGGTTTGGAATTAATGGAGTTTTTGAGTTTGTAGTTTGGAGTTAGGATTGTTTGAAGTTTTTGGAGTTTGGATTGTTTGGAGCTTTTGGAGTTTGGAGTATTGAGTTTTTGGAGTTTGGAGTTTGGAGTTTTTGGAGATTTTGGAGTTTGGCGTTTGGAATTTGGGGGTTTTGGAGTTTGGAGTTATTGGAGTTGTTGGAGATAGGTGTTTTTGGAGTTTTTGGAGGTTGGAGTTTTAGTTTGGAGTTTATGGAGTTTTTGGAGTTAGGAGTTTTTGGAGTATTTGGAGTTTGGAGTTTGGAGTTTATGGAGTTTTTGGAATTTGGAGTTTTTGGAGTGTTTGGAAATTGGAGTTTTTGGAGGTTGGAATTTGGAGTTTTTGGAGTTTTTTAGTTTGGAGATTTTGATGTTTTTGGAATTAGGAGTTTGGAGTTCGTGGAGTTTGGAGTTTTGAGTTTTTAGAGTTTTTGGAGTTTGTAGTTTGGAGTTTTTGGAGTTTGTAGAGTTTGGAGTTGGGTGTTTTTGGAGTTTTTGGAGTTTGGAGTTTTTGGAGTTTTTGAAGATTTTACTTTCTGGATTTTGGGTGTTTGGAGTCTCTGGAGTTTTTGGAGTTAGGGGTTTGGAGTTTATGGAGTTTTTGGAGTTAGGAGTTTTTGGAGTATTTGGAGTTTGGAGTTTGGAGTTTATGGAGTTTTTGGAATTTAGAGTTTTTGGAGTATTTGGAAATTGGAGTTTTTGGAGGTTGGAATTTGGAGTTTTTGGAGTTTTTTAGTTTGGAGTTTTTGATGTTTTTGGAATTAGGAGTTTGGAGTTCTTGGAGTTTGGAGTTTTGAGTTTTTAGAGTTTTTGGAGTTTGTAGTTTTTGGAGTTTGTAGTTTGGAGTTTTTGGAGTTTTTAGAGTTTGGAGCTTTTGGAGTTTTTGAAGATTTTACTTTCTGGATTTTGGGTGTTTGGAGTCTTTGGAGTTTTTGGAGTTAGGAGTTTTTGGAGTTTTTGGAGTTATGAGTTTTTGGAGTTTCTGGAGTTTGGAGTTTGGAGTTTTTGCAGTAAGGATTAATTGGAGACTTTGGAGCTTGGAGTTAGGCGTTTTGAGTTTTTGAAGTTTTTGGAATTTGAAGTTTTTGGAGTTTGGAGTTTTTGTAGTTTTTAGAGTTAGGTGTTTTTAGAGTTTTTGCAGTTTGGAAATTTGGGTTTGGAATTAATGGAGTTTTTGAGTTTGTAGTTTGGAGTTTTGAGTTTTTGCAGTTTTGGAGTTTGGAGTTTTTGGAGTTTTTGGAGTTATCACAGAAATCATAGAATCACAGAAACCCCACAGTGCAGATAGAGGCCATTTCGGTCCATCGAGCCTGCACCAACACATATCCCACCCTATCCCTGTAACCCCACGTTTTCTTTGGGGTTTTCTTTGGAGCTTTTGGAGTTTGGAGTTTTGGGTTTGGAGTTTATGGAATTTTTGGAGTTAGGAGTTTTTGTAGTTTTTGTAGTTTGGAGTTTGTTGTTTGTGGAGTTTTTGGAATTTGGAGTTTTGGAGTGTCTGGAAATTGGAGTTTTTTGAGGTTGAGTTTGGAGTTTTTGGAATTTTTGTAGTTTGGAGTTTTTGATGTTTTTGGAGTTAGGAGTTTGGAGTACTTGGAGTTTGGCGTTTTGAGTTTTTGGAGTTTGGAGTTTCTGCAGCTTAGAGTTTTTGGATTTTTTGAATTTAGGATTTTTATGGAGTTTTTGAAGTTTGTAGTTTTTGGAGTTTTTGGAGTTTGGAGTTTTTGGAGGTTTTGGAGTTAGGAGTATTTGGAGTTTGGCGTTTGGAGATTGTAGTTTTTGGAGTTTTTGGAGTTTGGAGTTTAGAGTTTTTGGAGTTTGGCGTTTGGAGTTTTAGGAGTTTGGAGTTTTTGGAATTTTTGGAGTTAGTTGTTTTTGGAGTTTTTGGAGTTTGGAGTTTTGGGTTTGGTGTTTATGGAGTTTTTGGAGTTAGGCGTTTGGAGTTATTGGAGTTTTTGTAGTTAGATGTTTTTGGAGTTAGGTGTTTTTGGAGTTTTTGGAGTTTGGAGTTTGGAGTTTATGGAGTTATTGAAATTTGGAGTTTTTGGAAATTGGAATTTTTGGAGATTGGAGTTTGGTGTTTTTGGAGCTTGGAGTTTTGAGTTTATTGAGTTTTTGAAGTTTGGAGCTTTTCCAGTTTGGAGTTTTTGGAGTTTGGAGTTTGGAGATTTTGGAGTTTGGAGTTTTGTGTTTTTGGAGTTTTTGGTGTTAGGGGTTTGGAGTTTTTGGAGTTTTGAGTTGTTGAAGTTTGGAGTATTTGTAGTTTGGAGTTAGGATTTTTTGGAGTTTTTGGAGTTTGGAGTTTTTGGAGTTTGGCGTTTGGAATTTGGAGTTTTTGGAGTTTGGAGTTTTTGTAGTTTTTAGAGTTTGGTGTTTTTAGAGTTTTTGCAGTTTGGAAATTTGGGTTTGGAATTAATGGAGTTTTTGAGTTTGTAGTTTGGAGTTTTGAGTTTTTGCAGTTTTGGTGTTTGGAGTTTTTGGAGTTTTTGGAGTTATCACAGAAATCATAGAATCACAGAAACCCCACAGTGCAGATAGAGGCCATTTCGGTCCATCGAGCCTGCACCAACACATATCCCACCCGATCCCCGTAACCCCTACACCAACACATATCCCACCCTATCCCTGTAACCCCACGTTTTCTTTGGGGATTTCTTTGGAGTTTTTGGAGTTTGGAGTTTTGGGTTTGGAGTTTATGGAATTTTTGGAGTTAGGAGTTTTTGTAGTTTTTGTAGTTTGGAGTTTGGTGTTTATGGAGTTTTTGGAATTTGGAGTTTTGGAGTGTCTGGAAATTGGAGTTTTTTGAGGTTGAGTTTGGAGTTTTTGGAATTTTTGTAGTTTGGAGTTTTTGATGTTTTTGGAGTTAGGAGTTTGGAGTACTTGGAGTTTGGCGTTTTGAGCTTTTGGAGTTTGGAGTTTCTGCAGTTTAGAGTTTTTGGATTTTTTGAATTTAGGAGTTTTTGGAGTTTTTGAAGTTTGTAGTTTTTGGAGTTTTTGGAGTTTGGAGTTTTTGGAGTTTTTGGAGTTAGGAGTATTTGGAGTTTGGCGTTTGGAGATTGTAGTTTTTGGAGTTTTTGGAGTTTGGCGTTTGGAGTTTGGAGTTTTAGGAGTTTGGAGTTTTTGGAGTTTTTGGAGTTAGTTGTTTTTGGAGTTTTTGGAGTTTGGAGTTTTGGGTTTGGTGTTTATGGAGTTTTTGGAGTTAGGCGGTTGGAGTTATTGGAGTTTTTGTAGTTAGGTGTTTTTGGAGTTTTTGAAGTTTGGAGTTTGGAGTTTATGGAGTTATTGACATTTGGAGTTTTTGGAGCTTTTGGAAATTGGAGTTTTTGGAGATTGGAGTTTGGTGTTTTTGGAGTTTGGAGTTTTGAGTTTTTAGAGTTTTTGAAGTTTGGAGCTTTTCCAGTTTGGAGTTTTTGTAGTTTGGAGTTTGGAGATTTTGGAGTTTTGAGTATCTGGAGTTTTTGGAGTTTGGAGTTTGGAGCTTTTGGAGTTTTGAGTTTTGAGTTTTTGTAGTTTTTGGTGTTAGGAGTTTGGAATTTTTGGAGTTTTTGAAGTTTTAAGTTTTTGGAGTTTGGAGTTTTTGGAGTTTGATATCTGGAGTTTTTGGAGTATTGAGTTTTTGAAGTTTGGAGTTTTTGGAGTTTGGAGTTAGGATTCTTTGGAGTTTTTGGAGTTTGGAGTTCTTGGAGTTTTTGGAGTTTGGAGTATTGAGTTTTTGGAGATTGGAGTTTTTGGAGTTTTTGGAGATAGGAGTTTTTGGAGTTTCGCGTTTGGAGTTTTTGGAGTTATCACAGAAATCATAGAATCACAGAAACCCCACAGTGCAGATAGAGGCCATTTCGGTCCATCGAGCCTGCACCGACACATATCCCACCCGATCCCCGTAACCCCTACACCAACACATATCCCACCCTATCCCTGTAACCCCACGTTTTCTTTGGGGATTTCTTTGGAGTTTTTGGAGTTTGGAGTTTTGGGTTTGGAGTTTATGGAATTTTTGGAGTTAGGAGTTTTTGTAGTTTTTGTAGTTTGGAGTTTGGTGTTTATGGAGTTTTTGGAATTTGGAGTTTTGGAGTGTCTGGAAATTGGAGTTTTTTGAGGTTGAGTTTGGAGTTTTTGGAATTTTTGTAGTTTGGAGTTTTTGATGTTTTTGGAGTTAGGAGTTTGGAGTACTTGGAGTTTGGCGTTTTGAGCTTTTGGTGTTTGGAGTTTCTGCAGTTTAGAGTTTTTGGATTTTTTGAATTTAGGAGTTTTTGGAGTTTTTGAAGTTTGTAGTTTTTGGAGTTTTTGGAGTTTGGAGTTTTTGGAGTTTTTGGAGTTAGGAGTATTTGGAGTTTGGCGTTTGGAGATAGTAGTTTTTGGAGTTTTTGGAGTTTGGCGTTTGGAGTTTGGAGTTTTAGGAGTTTGGAGTTTTTGGAGTTTTTGGAGTTAGTTGTTTTTGGAGTTTTTGGAGTTTGGAGTTTTGGGTTTGGTGTTTATGGAGTTTTTGGAGTTAGGCGTTTGGAGTTATTGGAGTTTTTGTAGTTAGGTGTTTTTGGAGTTTTTGAAGTTTGGAGTTTATGGAGTTATTGACATTTGGAGTTTTTGGAGTTTTTGGAAATAGGAGTTTTTGGAGATTGGAGTTTGGTGTTTTTGGAGTTTGGAGTTTTGAGTTTTTAGAGTTTTTGAAGTTTGGAGCTTTTCCAGTTTGGAGTTTTTGTAGTTTGGAGTTTGGAGATTTTGGAGTTTTGAGTATCTGGAGTTTTTGGAGTTTGGAGTTTGGAGCTTTTGGAGTTTTGAGTTTTGAGTTTTTGTAGTTTTTGGTGTTAGGAGTTTGGAATTTTTGGAGTTTTTGAAGTTTTAAGTTTTTGGAGTTTGGAGTTTTTGGAGTTTGATATCTGGAGTTTTTGGAGTATTGAGTTTTTGAAGTTTGGAGTTTTTGGAGTTTGGAGTTAGGATTCTTTGGAGTTTTTGGAGTTTGGAGTTCTTGGAGTTTTTGGAGTTTGGAGTATTGAGTTTTTGGAGATTGGAGTTTTTGGAGTTTTTGGAGATAGGAGTTTTTGGAGTTTCGCGTTTGGAGTTTTTGGAGTTATCACAGAAATCATAGAATCACAGAAACCCCACAGTGCAGATAGAGGCCATTTTGGTCCATCGAGCCTGCACCGACACATATCCCACCCGATCCCCGTAACCCCTACACCAACACATATCCCACCCTATCCCTGTAACCCCACGTTTGCTTTGGGGATTTCTTTGGAGTTTTTGGAGTTTGGAGTTTTGGGTTTGGAGTTTATGGAATTTTTGGAGTTAGGAGTTTTTGTAGTTTTTGTAGTTTGGAGTTTGGTGTTTATGGAGTTTTTGGAATTTGGAGTTTTGGAGTGTCTGGAAATTGGAGTTTTTTGAGGTTGAGTTTGGAGTTTTTGGAATTTTTGTAGTTTGGAGTTTTTGATGTTTTTGGAGTTAGGAGTTTGGAGTACTTGGAGTTTGCCGTTTTGAGCTTTTGGAGTTTGGAGTTTCTGCAGTTTAGAGTTTTTGGATTTTTTGAATTTAGGAGTTTTTGGAGTTTTTGAAGTTTGTAGTTTTTGGAGTTTTTGGAGTTTGGAGTTTTTGGAGTTTTTGGAGTCAGGAGTTTTTGGAGTATTTGGAGTTTTTGGAATTTTTGGAGATAGGTGTTTTTGGAGTTTTTGGAGTTTGGAGTTTTTGGAGTTTTTGGAGATAGGAGTTTTTGGAGTTTTGCGTTTGGAGTTTTTGGAGTTTTTGGAGTTTGGAGTTAGGAGTTTTTGGAGTTTGGCGTTTGGAGTTTGGAGTTTTAGGAGTTTGGAGTTTTTGGAGTTTTTGGAGTGAGTTGTTTTTGGAGTTTTTGGAGTTTGGAGTTTTGGGTTTGGAGTTTATGGAGTTTTTGGAGCTAGGAGTTTGGAGTTATTGGAGTTTTTGGAGTTAGGTGTTTTTGGAGTTTTTGGAGTTTGGAGTTTGGAGTTTATGGAGTTATTGAAATTTGGAGTTTTTGGAGTTTTTGGAAATTGGAATTTTTGGAGATTGGAGTTTGGTGTTTTTGGAGTTTGGAGTTTGGAGTTTTTAGAGTTTTTGAAGTTTGGAGCTTTTCCAGTTTGGAGTTTTTGGAGTTTGGAGTTTGGAGCTTTTGGAGTTTGGAGTTTTGTGTTTTTGGAGTTTTTGGTGTTAGGAGTTTGGAGTTTTTGG
Source organism: Somniosus microcephalus (assembly GCF_052327205.1). Classification (NCBI taxonomy): domain Eukaryota; kingdom Metazoa; phylum Chordata; class Chondrichthyes; order Squaliformes; family Somniosidae; genus Somniosus; species Somniosus microcephalus. The sequence continues at coordinate 362,254 of NC_141017.1, read as the reverse complement.
AGTTTTGAGTTGTTGAAGTTTGGAGTATTTGTAGTTCGGAGTTAGGATTTTTTGGAGTTTTTGGAGTTTGGAGTTTTTGGTGTTTTTGGAGTTTGGAGTGTTGAGTTTTTGGAGTTTGGAGTTTTTGGAGTTTGGAGTTAGGAGTTTTTGGAGTTTGGCATTTGGAATTTGGAGTTTTTGGAGTTTGTAGTTTTTGTAGTTTTTAGAGTTAGGTGTTTTTAGAGTTTTTGCAGTTTGGAAATTTGGGTTTGGAATTAATGGAGTTTTTGAGTTTGTAGTTTGGAGTTAGGATTGTTTGAAGTTTTTGGAGTTTGGATTGTTTGGAGTTTTTGGAGTTTGGAGTATTGAGCTTTTGGTGTTTGGAGTTTGGAGTTTTTGGAGATTTTGGAGTTTGGCGTTTGGAATTTGGGGGTTTTGGAGTTTGGAGTTATTGGAGTTGTTGGAGATAGGTGTTTTTGTAGTTTGGAGTTTTAGTTTGGAGTTTATGGAGTTTTTGGAGTTAGGAGTTTTTGGAGTATTTGGAGTTTGGAGTTTGGAGTTTATGGAATTTTTGAAATTTGGAATTTTTGGAGTTTTTAGAATTGGAGTTTTTGGAGGTTGGAGTTTGGAGTTTTTGGAGTTTGGAGTTTGGAGTTTTTGGAGTTAGCAGTTTTTGGAGTTTGGTGCTTTTGGAGTTTTTGGAGTTTGGAGTTTGGAGTTTATGGAGTTATTGAAATTTGGAGTTTTTGGAGTTTTGGAAATTGGAATTTTTGGAGATTGGAGTTTGGAGTTTTTAGAGTTTTTGAAGTTTGGAGCTTTTCCAGTTTGGAGTTTTTGTAGTTTGTAGTTTGGAGATTTTGGAGTTTTGAGTTTCTGGAGTTTTTGGAGTTTGGAGTTTGGAGCTTTTGGAGTTTGGAGTTTAGAGTTTTTGGAGTTTTTGGTGTTAGGAGTTTGGAGTTTTTGGAGTTTTGAGCTGTTGAAGTTTGGAGTATTTGTCGTTTGGAGTTAGGATTTTTTGGAGTTTTTGGAGTTTGGAGTTTTTGGAGTTCGGAGTGTTGAGTTTTTGGAGTTTGGAGATTGGAGTTTTTGGAGTTTTTGGAGTTTGGAGTTAGGAGTTTTTGGAGTCTGGCGTTTGGAATTTGGAGTTTTTGGATTTTGGAGTTTTTGTAGTTTTTAGATTTGGGTGTTTTTGGAGTTTTTGCAGTTTGGAAACTTGGGTTTGGAATTAATGGAGTTTTTGAGTTTGTAGTTTGGAGTTTTGAGGTTTTGCAGTTTTGGAGTTTGGAGTTTTTGGAGTTTGGAGTTTGGAGTTTTTGGAGTTTTTGGAGTTTGGAGTTTTTGGAATTTGGAAATTTTGGAGTTTTTGACGTTTGTAGTTTTTGGAGTTAGGAGTTTGGAGTTTTTGGAGATTTTGGTGTTAGGAAATTGGTGTTTTTTGAATTTGGAGTTTTTGGAGTTTGGATTTTGGAGTTTTTGGAATTTTGCATTTTTGGACTTTTTGGAGTTTTTCAAGTTTGGAGTTTTTGGAGTTTGGATTTTGGAGTTCGGATTGTTTGAAGTTTTTGGAGTTTGGATTGTTTGGAGTTTTTGGAGTTTGGAGTAGTGAGTTTTTGGAGTTTGGAGTTTGGAGTTATTGGAGATTTTGGTGTTTGGCGTTTGGAATTTGGGGGTTTTGGAGTTTGGATTTATTGGAGTTGTTGGAGATCGGTGTTTTTGGAGTTTTTGGAGGTTGGAGTTTTAGTTTGGAGTTTATGGAGTTTTTGGAGTTAGGAGTTTGTGGAGTATTTGGAGTTTGGAGTTTGGAGTTTATGGAGTTTTTGGAATTTTGAGTTTTTGGAGTGTTTGGAAATTGGAGTTTTTGGAGGTTGGAATTTGGAGTTTTTGGAGTTTTTTAGTTTGGAGTTTTTGATGTTTTTGGAATTAGGAGTTTGGAGTTCTTGGAGTTTGGAGTTTTGAGTTTTTAGAGTTTTTGGAGTTTGTAGTTTTTGGAGTTTGTAGTTTGGAGTTTTTGGAGTTTTTAGAGTTTGGAGTTAGGTGTTTTTGGAGTTTTTGGTGTTTGGAGTTTTTGGAGTTTTTGAAGATTTTACTTTCTGGATTTTGGGTGTTTGGAGTCTTTGGAGTTTTTGGAGTTAGGAGTTTGGAGTTTTTGGAGTTTTTGGAGTTATGAGTTTTTGGAGTTTCTGGAGGTTGGAGTTCGGAGTTTTTGCTGTAAGGATTAATTGGAGACTTTGGAGCTTGGAGTTAGGAGTTTTGAGTTTTTGAAGTTTTTGGAATTTGAAGTTTTTGGAGTTTGGTGTTTTGGGAGATTTTGGAGTTTGGCGTTTGGAATTTGGGTGTTTTGGAGTTTGGAGTTATTGGAGTTGTTGGAGATAGGTGTTTTTGGAGTTTGGAGTTTTTGGAGTTTTTGGAGTTAGGATTTTTTGGAGTTTTTGTAGTTTGGAGTTTTAGTTTGGAGTTTATGGAGTTTTTGGAGTTAGGAGTTTTTGGAGTATTTGGAGTTTGGAGTTTGGCGTTTATGGAGTTTTTGGAATTTGGAGTTTTTGGAGTTTGGAGTTTTTGGAATTTTTGGAGACAGGTGTTTTTGGAGTTTTTGGAGTTAGGAGTTTCAGTTTCGAGTTTGGAGTTTATGGAGTTTTTGAAATTTGGAATTTTTGGAGTTTTTGGAATTGGAGTTTTTGGAGGTTGGAGTTTGGAGTTTTTGGAGTTTGGAGTTTTTGGAGTTTTTGGAGTTTGGAGTTAGCAGTTTTTGGAGTTTGGCATTTGGAATTTGGAGTTTTTGGAGTTTGGAGTTTTGGAGTTTTTGGAATTAGTTTATTTTGGAGTTTTTGGAGTTTGGAGTTTTGGGTTTGGAGTTTATGGAATTTTTGGAGTGAGGAGTTTTTGTAGTGTTTGTAGTTTGGAGTTTGGTGTTTATGGAGTTTTTGGAATTTGGAGTTTTGGAGTGTTTGGAAATTGGAGTTTATGGAGGTTGAGTTTGGAGTTTTTGGAATTTTTGTAGTTTGGAGTTTTTGATGTTTTTGGAGTTAGGAGTTTGGAGTACTTGGAGTTTAGCGTTTTCAGTTTATGGAGTTTGGAGTTTTTGCAGTTTATAATTTTTGGATTTTTTGAATTTAGTAGTTTTTGGAGTTTTTGAAGTTTGTAGTTTTTGGAGTTTTTGGAGTTTGGAGTTTTTGGAGTTTTTGGAGATAGGAGTTTTTGGAGTTTCGCGTTTGGAGTTTCTGGAGTTTTTGGAGTTTGGAGTTAGGAGTTTTTGGAGTTTGGTGTTTGGAGTTTGGAGTTTTAGGAGTTTGGAGTTTTGGGAGTTTTTGGAGTTAGTTGTTTTTGGAGTTTTTGGAGTTTGGAGTTTTGGGTTTGGAGTTTATGGAGTTTTTGGACTTAGGAGTTTGGAGTTATCGGAGTTTTTGGAGTTAGGTGTTATTGGAGTTTTTGGAGTTTGGAGTTTGGAGTTTATGGAGTTATTGAAATTTGGAGTTTTTGGAGATAGGAGTTTTTGGAGTTTCGCGTTTGGAGTTTCTGGAGTTTTTGGAGTTTGGAGTAAGGAGTTTTTGGAGTTTGGTGTTTGGAGTTTGGAGTTTTAGGAGTTTGGAGTTTTTGGAGTTTTTGGAGTTAGTTGTTTTTGGAGTTTTTGGAGTTTGGAGTTTTGGGTTTGGAGTTTATGGAGTTTTTGGAGCTAGGAGTTTGGAGTTATCGGAGTTTTTGGAGTTAGGTGTTATTGGAGTTTTTGGAGTTTGGAGTTTGGAATTTATGGAGTTATTGAAATTTGGAGTTTTTGGAGTTTTGGAAATTGGAATTTTTGGAGATTGGAGTTTGGTGTTTTTGGAGTTTGGAGTTTGGAGTTTTTAGAGTTTTTGAAGTTTGGAGCTTTTCCAGTTTGGAGTTTTTGTAGTTTGTAGTTTGGAGATTTTGGAGTTTTGAGTTTCTGGAGTTTTTGGAGTTTGGAGTTTGGAGCTTTTGGAGTTTGGAGTTTAGAGTTTTTGGAGTTTTTGGTGTTAGGAGTTTGGAGTTTTTGGAGTTTTGAGCTGTTGAAGTTTGGAGTATTTGTCGTTTGGAGTTAGGATTTTTTGGAGTTTTTGGAGTTTGGAGTTTTTGGAGTTTTTGGAGTTCGGAGTGTTGAGTTTTTGGAGTTTGGAGATTGGAGTTTTTGGAGTTTGGAGTTAGGAGTTTTTGGAGTCTGGCGTTTGGAATTTGGAGTTTTTGGATTTTGGAGTTTTTGTAGTTTTTAGATTTGGGTGTTTTTGGAGTTTTTGCAGTTTGGAAACTTGGGTTTGGAATTAATGGAGTTTTTGAGTTTGTAGTTTGGAGTTTTGAGGTTTTGCAGTTTTGGAGTTTGGAGTTTTTGGAGTTTGGAGTTTGGAGTTTTTGGAGTTTTTGGAGTTTGGAGTTTTTGGAATTTGGAAATTTTGGAGTTTTTGACGTTTGTAGTTTTTGGAGTTAGGAGTTTGGAGTTTTTGGAGATTTTGGTGTTAGGAAATTGGTGTTTTTTGAATTTGGAGTTTTTGGAGTTTGGATTTTGGAGTTTTTGGAATTTTGCATTTTTGGACTTTTTGGAGTTTTTCAAGTTTGGAGTTTTTGGAGTTTGGATTTTGGAGTTCGGATTGTTTGAAGTTTTTGGAGTTTGGATTGTTTGGAGTTTTTGGAGTTTGGAGTAGTGAGTTTTTGGAGTTTGGAGTTTGGAGTTATTGGAGATTTTGGTGTTTGGCGTTTGGAATTTGGGGGTTTTGGAGTTTGGATTTATTGGAGTTGTTGGAGATCGGTGTTTTTGGAGTTTTTGGAGGTTGGAGTTTTAGTTTGGAGTTTATGGAGTTTTTGGAGTTAGGAGTTTGTGGAGTATTTGGAGTTTGGAGTTTGGAGTTTATGGAGTTTTTGGAATTTTGAGTTTTTGGAGTGTTTGGAAATTGGAGTTTTTGGAGGTTGGAATTTGGAGTTTTTGGAGTTTTTTAGTTTGGAGTTTTTGATGTTTTTGGAATTAGGAGTTTGGAGTTCTTGGAGTTTGGAGTTTTGAGTTTTTAGAGTTTTTGTAGTTTGTAGTTTTTGGAGTTTGTAGTTTGGAGTTTTTGGAGTTTTTAGAGTTTGGAGTTAGGTGTTTTTGGAGTTTTTGGTGTTTGGAGTTTTTGGAGTTTTTGAAGATTTTACTTTCTGGATTTTGGGTGTTTGGAGTCTTTGGAGTTTTTGGAGTTAGGAGTTTGGAGTTTTTGGAGTTATGAGTTTTTGGAGTTTCTGGAGGTTGGAGTTCGGAGTTTTTGCTGTAAGGATTAATTGGAGACTTTGGAGCTTGGAGTTAGGAGTTTTGAGTTTTTGAAGTTTTTGGAATTTGAAGTTTTTGGAGTTTGGTGTTTTGGGAGATTTTGGAGTTTGGCGTTTGGAATTTGGGTGTTTTGGAGTTTGGAGTTATTGGAGTTGTTGGAGATAGGTGTTTTTGGAGTTTGGAGTTTTTGGAGTTTTTGGAGTTAGGATTTTTTGGAGTTTTTGTAGTTTGGAGTTTTAGTTTGGAGTTTATGGAGTTTTTGGAGTTAGGAGTTTTTGGAGTATTTGGAGTTTGGAGTTTGGCGTTTATGGAGTTTTTGGAATTTGGAGTTTTTGGAGTTTGGAGTTTTTGGAATTTTTGGAGACAGGTGTTTTTGGAGTTTTTGGAGTTAGGAGTTTCAGTTTCGAGTTTGGAGTTTATGGAGTTTTTGAAATTTGGAATTTTTGGAGTTTTTGGAATTGGAGTTTTTGGAGGTTGGAGTTTGGAGTTTTTGGAGTTTGGAGTTTTTGGAGTTTTTGGAGTTTGGAGTTAGCAGTTTTTGGAGTTTGGCATTTGGAATTTGGAGTTTTTGGAGTTTGGAGTTTTGGAGTTTTTGGAATTAGTTTATTTTGGAGTTTTTGGAGTTTGGAGTTTTGGGTTTGGAGTTTATGGAATTTTTGGAGTGAGGAGTTTTTGTAGTGTTTGTAGTTTGGAGTTTGGTGTTTATGGAGTTTTTGGAATTTGGAGTTTTGGAGTGTTTGGAAATTGGAGTTTATGGAGGTTGAGTTTGGAGTTTTTGGAATTTTTGTAGTTTGGAGTTTTTGATGTTTTTGGAGTTAGGAGTTTGGAGTACTTGGCGTTTAACGTTTTCAGTTTATGGAGTTTGGAGTTTTTGCAGTTTAGAATTTTTGGATTTTTTGAATTTAGTACTTTTTGGAGTTTTTGAAGTTTGTAGTTTTTGGAGTTTTTGGAGTTTGGAGTTTTTGGAGTTTTTGGAGATAGGAGTTTTTGGAGTTTCGCGTTTGGAGTTTCTGGAGTTTTTGGAGTTTGGAGTTAGGAGTTTTTGGAGTTTGGTGTTTGGAGTTTGGAGTTTTAGGAGTTTGGAGTTTTGGGAGTTTTTGGAGTTAGTTGTTTTTGGAGTTTTTGGAGTTTGGAGTTTTGGGTTTGGAGTTTATGGAGTTTTTGGACTTAGGAGTTTGGAGTTATCGGAGTTTTTGGAGTTAGGTGTTATTGGAGTTTTTGGAGTTTGGAGTTTGGAGTTTATGGAGTTATTGAAATTTGGAGTTTTTGGAGATAGGAGTTTTTGGAGTTTCGCGTTTGGAGTTTCTGGAGTTTTTGGAGTTTGGAGTAAGGAGTTTTTGGAGTTTGGTGTTTGGAGTTTGGAGTTTTAGGAGTTTGGAGTTTTTGGAGTTTTTGGAGTTAGTTGTTTTTGGAGTTTTTGGAGTTTGGAGTTTTGGGTTTGGAGTTTATGGAGTTTTTGGAGCTAGGAGTTTGGAGTTATCGGAGTTTTTGGAGTTAGGTGTTATTGGAGTTTTTGGAGTTTGGAGTTTGGAGTTTATGGAGTTATTGAAATTTGGAGTTTTTGGAGTTTTGGAAATTGGAATTTTTGGAGATTGGAGTTTGGTGTTTTTGGAGTTTGGAGTTTGGAGTTTTTAGAGTTTTTGAAGTTTGGAGCTTTTCCAGTTTGGAGTTTTTGTAGTTTGTAGTTTGGAGATTTTGGAGTTTTGAGTTTCTGGAGTTTTTGGAGTTTGGAGTTTGGAGCTTTTGGAGTTTGGAGTTTAGAGTTTTTGGAGTTTTTGTTGTTAGGAGTTTGGAGTTTTTGGAGTTTTGAGCTGTTGAAGTTTGGAGTATTTGTCGTTTGGAGTTAGGATTTTTTGGAGTTTTTGGAGTTTGGAGTTTTTGGAGTTTTTGGAGTTCGGAGTGTTGAGTTTTTGAAGTTTGGAGATTGGAGTTTTTGGAGTTTTTGGAGTTTGGAGTTAGGAGTTTTTGGAGTCTGGCGTTTGGAATTTGGAGTTTTTGGATTTTGGAATTTTTGTAGTTTTTAGATTTGGGTGTTTTTGGAGTTTTTGCAGTTTGGAAACTTGGGTTTGGAATTAATGGAGTTTTTGAGTTTGTAGTTTGGAGTTTTGAGGTTTTGCAGTTTTGGAGTTTGGAGTTTTTGGAGTTTGGAGTTTGGAGTTTTTGGGATTTTTGGAGTTTGGAGTTTTTGATGTTTTTGGAGTTAGGAGTTTTTGGAGTTTGGAGTTTGGAGTTTTTGGAGTTTTTGGAGTTTGGAGTTTTTGGAATTTGGAAATTTTGGAGTTTTTGACGTTTGTAGTTTTTGGAGTTTGGAGTTTGGAGTTTTTGGAGATTTTGGTGTTAGGAAATTGGTGTTTTTTGAATTTGGAGTTTTTGGAGTTTGGATTTTGGAGTTTTTGGAATTTTGCATTTTTGGAGTTTTTGGAGTTTTTCAAGTTTGGAGTTTTTGGAGTTTGGATTTTGGAGTTCGGATTGTTTGAAGTTTTTGGAGTTTGGATTGTTTGGAGTTTTTGGAGTTTGGAGTAGTGAGTTTTTGGAGTTTGGAGTTTGGAGTTATTGGAGATTTTGCTGTTTGGCGTTTGGAATTTGGGGGTTTTGGAGTTTGGATTTATTGGAGTTGTTGGAGATCGGTGTTTTTGGAGTTTTTGGAGGTTGGAGTTTTAGTTTGGAGTTTATGGAGTTTTTGGAGTTAGGAGTTTGTGGAGTATTTGGAGTTTGGAGTTTGGAGTTTATGGAGTTTTTGGAATTTTGAGTTTTTGGAGTGTTTGGAAATTGGAGTTTTTGGAGGTTGGAATTTGGAGTTTTTGGAGTTTTTTAGTTTGGAGTTTTTGATGTTTTTGGAATTAGGAGTTTGGAGTTCTTGGAGTTTGGAGTTTTGAGCTTTTAGAGTTTTTGGAGTTTGTAGTTTTTGGAGTTTGTAGTTTGGAGTTTTTGGAATTTTTAGAGTTTGGAGTTAGGTGTTTTTGGAGTTTTTGGTGTTTGGAGTTTTTGGAGTTTTTGAAGATTTTACTTTCTGGATTTTGGGTGTTTGGAGTCTTTGGAGTTTTTGGAGTTAGGAGTTTGGAGTTTTTGGAGTTTTTGGAGTTATGAGTTTTTGGAGTTTCTGGAGTTTGGAGTTCGGAGTTTTTGCTGTAAGGATTAATTGGGGACTTTGGAGCTTGGAGTTAGGAGTTTTGAGTTTTTGAAGTTTTTGGAATTTGAAGTTTTTGGAGTTTGGTGTTTTGGGAGATTTTGGAGTTTGGCGTTTGGAATTTGGGTGTTTTGGAGTTTGGAGTTATTGGAGTTGTTGGAGATAGGTGTTTTTGGAGTTTGGAGTTTTTGGAGTTTTTGGAGTTAGGATTTTTTGGAGTTTTTGTAGTTTGGAGTTTTAGTTTGGAGTTTATGGAGTTTTTGGAGTTAGGAGTTTTTGGAGTATTTGGAGTTTGGAGTTTGGCGTTTATGGAGTTTTTGGAATTTGGAGTTTTTGGAGTTTGGAGTTTTTGGAATTTTTGGAGACAGGTGTTTTTGGAGTTTTTGGAGTTAGGAGTTTCAGTTTCGAGTTTGGAGTTTATGGAGTTTTTGAAATTTGGAATTTTTGGAGTTTTTGGAATTGGAGTTTTTGGAGGTTGGAGTTTGGAGTTTTTGGAGTTTGGAGTTTTTGGAGTTTTTGGAGTTTGGAGTTAGCAGTTTTTGGAGTTTGGCATTTGGAATTTGGAGTTTTTGGAGTTTGGAGTTTTGGAGTTTTTGGAATTAGTTTATTTTGGAGTTTTTGGAGTTTGGAGTTTTGGGTTTGGAGTTTATGGAATTTTTGGAGTGAGGAGTTTTTGTAGTGTTTGTAGTTTGGAGTTTGGTGTTTATGGAGTTTTTGGAATTTGGAGTTTTGGAGTGTTTGGAAATTGGAGTTTATGGAGGTTGAGTTTGGAGTTTTTGGAATTTTTGTAGTTTGGAGTTTTTGATGTTTTTGGAGTTAGGAGTTTGGAGTACTTGGAGTTTAGCGTTTTCAGTTTATGGAGTTTGGAGTTTTTGCAGTTTAGAATTTTTGGATTTTTTGAATTTAGTAGTTTTTGGAGTTTTTGAAGTTTGTAGTTTTTGGAGTTTTTGGAGTTTGGAGTTTTTGGAGTTTTTGGAGATAGGAGTTTTTGGAGTTTCGCGTTTGGAGTTTCTGGAGTTTTTGGAGTTTGGAGTTAGGAGTTTTTGGAGTTTGGTGTTTGGAGTTTGGAGTTTTAGGAGTTTGGAGTTTTGGGAGTTTTTGGAGTTAGTTGTTTTTGGAGTTTTTGGAGTTTGGAGTTTTGGGTTTGGAGTTTATGGAGTTTTTGGACTTAGGAGTTTGGAGTTATCGGAGTTTTTGGAGTTAGGTGTTATTGGAGTTTTTGGAGTTTGGAGTTTGGAGTTTATGGAGTTATTGAAATTTGGAGTTTTTGGAGATAGGAGTTTTTGGAGTTTCGCGTTTGGAGTTTCTGGAGTTTTTGGAGTTTGGAGTAAGGAGTTTTTGGAGTTTGGTGTTTGGAGTTTGGAGTTTTAGGAGTTTGGAGTTTTTGGAGTTTTTGGAGTTAGTTGTTTTTGGAGTTTTTGGAGTTTGGAGTTTTGGGTTTGGAGTTTATGGAGTTTTTGGAGCTAGGAGTTTGGAGTTATCGGAGTTTTTGGAGTTAGGTGTTATTGGAGTTTTTGGAGTTTGGAGTTTGGAGTTTATGGAGTTATTGAAATTTGGAGTTTTTGGAGTTTTGGAAATTGGAATTTTTGGAGATTGGAGTTTGGTGTTTTTGGAGTTTGGAGTTTGGAGTTTTTAGAGTTTTTGAAGTTTGGAGCTTTTCCAGTTTGGAGTTTTTGTAGTTTGTAGTTTGGAGATTTTGGAGTTTTGAGTTTCTGGAGTTTTTGGAGTTTGGAGTTTGGAGCTTTTGGAGTTTGGAGTTTAGAGTTTTTGGAGTTTTTGTTGTTAGGAGTTTGGAGTTTTTGGAGTTTTGAGCTGTTGAAGTTTGGAGTATTTGTCGTTTGGAGTTAGGATTTTTTGGAGTTTTTGGAGTTTGGAGTTTTTGGAGTTTTTGGAGTTCGGAGTGTTGAGTTTTTGAAGTTTGGAGATTGGAGTTTTTGGAGTTTTTGGAGTTTGGAGTTAGGAGTTTTTGGAGTCTGGCGTTTGGAATTTGGAGTTTTTGGATTTTGGAATTTTTGTAGTTTTTAGATTTGGGTGTTTTTGGAGTTTTTGCAGTTTGGAAACTTGGGTTTGGAATTAATGGAGTTTTTGAGTTTGTAGTTTGGAGTTTTGAGGTTTTGCAGTTTTGGAGTTTGGAGTTTTTGGAGTTTGGAGTTTGGAGTTTTTGGGATTTTTGGAGTTTGGAGTTTTTGATGTTTTTGGAGTTAGGAGTTTTTGGAGTTTGGAGTTTGGAGTTTTTGGAGTTTTTGGAGTTTGGAGTTTTTGGAATTTGGAAATTTTGGAGTTTTTGACGTTTGTAGTTTTTGGAGTTTGGAGTTTGGAGTTTTTGGAGATTTTGGTGTTAGGAAATTGGTGTTTTTTGAATTTGGAGTTTTTGGAGTTTGGATTTTGGAGTTTTTGGAATTTTGCATTTTTGGAGTTTTTGGAGTTTTTCAAGTTTGGAGTTTTTGGAGTTTGGATTTTGGAGTTCGGATTGTTTGAAGTTTTTGGAGTTTGGATTGTTTGGAGTTTTTGGAGTTTGGAGTAGTGAGTTTTTGGAGTTTGGAGTTTGGAGTTATTGGAGATTTTGCTGTTTGGCGTTTGGAATTTGGGGGTTTTGGAGTTTGGATTTATTGGAGTTGTTGGAGATCGGTGTTTTTGGAGTTTTTGGAGGTTGGAGTTTTAGTTTGGAGTTTATGGAGTTTTTGGAGTTAGGAGTTTGTGGAGTATTTGGAGTTTGGAGTTTGGAGTTTATGGAGTTTTTGGAATTTTGAGTTTTTGGAGTGTTTGGAAATTGGAGTTTTTGGAGGTTGGAATTTGGAGTTTTTGGAGTTTTTTAGTTTGGAGTTTTTGATGTTTTTGGAATTAGGAGTTTGGAGTTCTTGGAGTTTGGAGTTTTGAGCTTTTAGAGTTTTTGGAGTTTGTAGTTTTTGGAGTTTGTAGTTTGGAGTTTTTGGAATTTTTAGAGTTTGGAGTTAGGTGTTTTTGGAGTTTTTGGTGTTTGGAGTTTTTGGAGTTTTTGAAGATTTTACTTTCTGGATTTTGGGTGTTTGGAGTCTTTGGAGTTTTTGGAGTTAGGAGTTTGGAGTTTTTGGAGTTTTTGGAGTTATGAGTTTTTGGAGTTTCTGGAGTTTGGAGTTCGGAGTTTTTGCTGTAAGGATTAATTGGGGACTTTGGAGCTTGGAGTTAGGAGTTTTGAGTTTTTGAAGTTTTTGGAATTTGAAGTTTTTGGAGTTTGGTGTTTTGGGAGATTTTGGAGTTTGGCGTTTGGAATTTGGGTGTTTTGGAGTTTGGAGTTATTGGAGTTGTTGGAGATAGGTGTTTTTGGAGTTTGGAGTTTTTGGAGTTTTTGGAGTTAGGATTTTTTGGAGTTTTTGTAGTTTGGAGTTTTAGTTTGGAGTTTATGGAGTTTTTGGAGTTAGGAGTTTTTGGAGTATTTGGAGTTTGGAGTTTGGCGTTTATGGAGTTTTTGGAATTTGGAGTTTTTGGAGTTTGGAGTTTTTGGAATTTTTGGAGACAGGTGTTTTTGGAGTTTTTGGAGTTAGGAGTTTCAGTTTCGAGTTTGGAGTTTATGGAGTTTTTGAAATTTGGAATTTTTGGAGTTTTTGGAATTGGAGTTTTTGGAGGTTGGAGTTTGGAGTTTTTGGAGTTTGGAGTTTTTGGAGTTTTTGGAGTTTGGAGTTAGCAGTTTTTGGAGTTTGGCATTTGGAATTTGGAGTTTTTGGAGTTTGGAGTTTTGGAGTTTTTGGAATTAGTTTATTTTGGAGTTTTTGGAGTTTGGAGTTTTGGGTTTGGAGTTTATGGAATTTTTGGAGTGAGGAGTTTTTGTAGTGTTTGTAGTTTGGAGTTTGGTGTTTATGGAGTTTTTGGAATTTGGAGTTTTGGAGTGTTTGGAAATTGGAGTTTATGGAGGTTGAGTTTGGAGTTTTTGGAATTTTTGTAGTTTGGAGTTTTTGATGTTTTTGGAGTTAGGAGTTTGGAGTACTTGGAGTTTAGCGTTTTCAGTTTATGGAGTTTGGAGTTTTTGCAGTTTAGAATTTTTGGATTTTTTGAATTTAGTAGTTTTTGGAGTTTTTGAAGTTTGTAGTTTTTGGAGTTTTTGGAGTTTGGAGTTTTTGGAGTTTTTGGAGTTTCGCGTTTGGAGTTTCTGGAGTTTTTGGAGTTTGGAGTTAGGAGTTTTTGGAGTTTGGTGTTTGGAGTTTGGAGTTTGGAGTTTTTGGAGTTTTTGGAGTCCGGAGTGTTGAGTTTTTGGAGTTTGGAGATTGGAGTTTTTGGAGTTTTTGGAGTTTGGAGTTAGGAGTTTTTGGAGTGTGGCGTTTGGAATTTGGAGTTTTTGGATTTTGGAGTTTTTGTAGTTTTTAGATTTGGGTGTTTTTGGAGTTTTTGCAGTTTGGAAACTTGGGTTTGGAATTAATGGAGTTTTTGAGTTTGTAGTTTGGAGTTTTGAGTTTTTGCAGTTTTGGAGTTTGGAGTTGTTGGAGTTTGGAGTTTGGAGTTTTTGGGATTTTTGGAGTTTGGAGTTTTTGATGTTTTTGGAGTTAGGAGTTTTTGGAGTTTGGAGTTTGGAGTTTTTGGAGTTTTTCGAGTTTGGAGTTTTTGGAATTTGGAAATTTTGGAGTTTTTGACGTTTGTAGTTTTTGGAGTTTGGAGTTTGGAGTTTTTGGAGATTTTGGTGTTAGGAAATTGGTGTTTTTTGAATTTGGAGTTTTTGGAGTTTGGATTTTGGAGTTTTTGGAATTTTGCATTTTTGGAGTTTTTGGAGTTTTTCAAGTTTGGAGTTTTTGGAGTTTGGATTTTGGAGTTCGGATTGTTTGAAGTTTTTGGAGTTTGGATTGTTTGGAGTTTTTGGAGTTTGGAGTAGTGAGTTTTTGGAGTTTGGAGTTTGGAGTTATTTGAGATTTTGGTGTTTGGCGTTTGGAATTTGGGGGTTTTGGAGTTTGGAGTTATTGGAGTTGTTGGAGATAGGTGTTTTTGGAGTTTTTGGAGGTTGGAGTTTTAGTTTGGAGTTTATGGAGTTTTTGGAGTTAGGAGTTTGTGGAGTATTTGGAGTTTGGAGTTTGGAGTTTATGGAGTTTTTGGAATTTTGAGTTTTTGGAGTGCTTGGAAATTGGAGTTTTTGGAGGTTGGAATTTGGAGTTTTTGGAGTTTTTTAGTTTGGAGTTTTTGATGTTTTTGGAATTAGGAGTTTGGAGTTCTTGAAGTTTGGAGTTTTGAGTTTTTAGAGTTTTTGGAGTTTGTAGTTTTTGGAGTTTGTAGTTTGGAGTTTTTGGAGTTTTTAGAGTTTGGAGTTAGGTGTTTTTGGAGTTTTTGGTGTTTGGAGTTTTTGGAGTTTTTGAAGATTTTACTTTCTGGATTTTGGGTGTTTGGAGTCTTTGGAGTTTTTGGAGTTAGGAGTTTGGAGTTTTTGGAGTTTTTGGAGTTATGAGTTTTTGGAGTTTCTGGAGTTTGGAGTTCGGAGTTTTTGCAGTAAGGATTAATTGGGGACTTTGGAGCTTGGAGTTAGGAGTTTTGAGTTTTTGAAGTTTTTGGAATTTGAAGTTTTTGGAGTTTGGTGTTTTGGGAGATTTTGGAGTTTGGCGTTTGGAATTTGGGTGTTTTGGAGTTTGGAGTTATTGGAGTTGTTGGAGATAGGTGTTTTTGGAGTTTGGAGTTTTTGGAGTTTTTGGAGTTAGGATTTTTTGGAGTTTTTGTAGTTTGGAGTTTTAGTTTGGAGTTTATGGAGTTTTTGGAGTTAGGAGTTTTTGGAGTATTTGGAGTTTGGAGTTTGGAGTTTATGGAGTTTTTGGAATTTGGAGTTTTTGGAGTTTGGAGTTTTTGGAATTTTTGGAGACAGGTGTTTTTGGAGTTTTTGGAGTTAGGAGTTTCAGTTTCGAGTTTGGAGTTTATGGAGTTTTTGAAATTTGGAATTTTTGGAGTTTTTGGAATTGGAGTTTTTGGAGGTTGGAGTTTGGAGTTTTTGGAGTTTGGAGTTTTTGGAGTTTTTGGAGTTTGGAGTTAGCAGTTTTTGGAGTTTGGCATTTGGAATTTGGAGTTTTTGGAGTTTGGAGTTTTGGGTTTGGAGTTTATGGAATTTTTGGAGTGAGGAGTTTTTGTAGTGTTTGTAGTTTGGAGTTTGGTGTTTATGGATTTTTTGGAATTTGGAGTTTTGGAGTGTTTGGAAATTGGAGTTTATGGAGGTTGAGTTTGGAGTTTTTGGAATTTTTGTAGTTTGGAGTTTTTGATGTTTTTGGAGTTAGGAGTTTGGAGTACTTGGAGTTTAGCGTTTTCAGTTTATGGAGTTTGGAGTTTTTGCAGTTTAGAATTTTTGGATTTTTTGAATTTAGGAGTTTTTGGAGTTTTTGAAGTTTGTAGTTTTTGGAGTTTTTGGAGTTTGGAGTTTTTGGAGTTTTTGGAGATAGGAGTTTTTGGAGTTTCGCGTTTGGAGTTTCTGGAGTTTTTGGAGTTTGGAGTTAGGAGTTTTTGGAGTTTGGTGTTTGGAGTTTGGAGTTTTAGGAGTTTGGAGTTTTGGGAGTTTTTGGAGTTTGTTTGTTTTTGGAGTTTTTGGAGTTTGGAGTTTTGGGTTTGGAGTTTATGGAGTTTTTGGACTTAGGAGTTTGGAGTTATCGGAGTTTTTGGAGTTAGGTGTTATTGGAGTTTTTGGAGTTTGGAGTTTGGAGTTTATGGAGTTATTGAAATTTGGAGTTTTTGGAGATAGGAGTTTTTGGAGTTTCGCGTTTGGAGTTTCTGGAGTTTTTGGAGTTTGGAGTAAGGAGTTTTTGGAGTTTGGTGTTTGGAGTTTGGAGTTTTAGGAGTTTGGAGTTTTTGGAGCTTTTGGAGTTAGTTGTTTTTGGAGTTTTTGGAGTTTGGAGTTTTGGGTTTGGAGTTTATGGAGTTTTTGGAGCTAGGAGTTTGGAGTTATCGGAGTTTTTGGAGTTAGGTGTTATTGGAGTTTTTGGAGTTTGGAGTTTGGAGTTTATGGAGTTATTGAAATTTGGAGTTTTTGGAGTTTCTGTAAATTGGAATTTTTGGAGATTGGAGTTTGGTGTTTTTGGAGATTGGAGTGTTGAGTTTTTAGAGTTTTTGAAGTTTGGAGCTTTTCCAGTTTGGAGTTTTTGTAGGTTGGAGTTTGAAGGTTTTGGAGTTTTTAGTTTCTGGAGTTTTTGGAGTTTAAAGTTTGGAGCTTTTGGAGTTTGGAGTTTTGTGTTTTTGAAGTTTTTGGTGTTAGGAGTTTGGAGTTTTTGGAGTATTGAGTTGTTGAAGTTTGGAGTTTTTGTAGTTTGGAGTTAGGATTTTTTGGAGTTTTTGGAGTTTGGAGTTTTTGGAGTTTTTGGAGTTTGGAGTGTTGAGTTTTTGGAGTTTGGAGTTTGGAGTTTTTGGAGTTTTTGGAGATTGGAGTTTTTGTAGTTTTTAGAGTTAGGTGTTTTTGGAGTTTTTGCAGTTTGGAAATTTGGGTTTGGAATTAATGGAGTTTTTGAGTTTGTAGTTTGGAGTTTTGAGTTTTTGCAGATTTGGAGTTTGGAGTTTTTGGAGTTTTTGGAGTTATCACAGAAATCATAGAATCACAGAAACCCCACAGTGCAGATAGAGGCCATTTTGGTCCATCGAGCCTGCACTGACACATATCCCACCCGATCCCCGTAACCCCTACACCAACACATATCCCTGTAACCCCACGTTTTCTTTGGGGTTTTCTTTGGAGTTTTTGGAGTTTATGGAATTTTGGAGTTAGGAGATTTTATAGGTTTTGTAGTTTGGAGTTTGGTGTTTATGGAGTTTTTGGAATTTGGAGTTTTGGTGTCTGGAAATTGGAGTTTTTGAGGTTGAGTTTGGAGTTTTTGGAATTTTTTAGTTTGGAGTTTTTGATGTTTTGGAGTTAGGAGTTTGGAGTACTTGGAGTTTGGCGTTTTGAGTTTTTGGAGTTTGGAGTTTCTGCAGTTTAGAGTTTTTGGATTTTTTGAATTTAGGAGTTTTTGGAGTTTTTGAAGTTTGTAGTTTTTGGAGTTATTGGAGTTTGGAGTTTTTGGAGTTAGGAGAATTTGGAGTTTGGCGTTTGGAGATTGTAGTTTTTGGAGTGTGGAGTTTAGAGTTTTTGGAGTTTGGCGTTTGGAGTTTGGAGTTTTTGGAGTTTGGAGTTTTTGGAGTTTTTGGAGATAGGAGTTTTTGGAGTTTGGCATTTGGAGTTTTTGGAGTTTTTGGAGTTTGGAGTTAGGAGTATTTGGAGTTTGGTGTTTGGAGTTTTAGGAGTTTGGAGTTTTTGGAGTTTTGGAGATGGTTGTTTTTGGAGTTTGGAGTTTTGGGTTTGGAGTTTATGCAGTTTTTGGAGCTAGGAGTTTGGAGTTATCGGAGTTTTTGGAGTTAGGTGTTTTTGGAGTTTTTGGAGTTTGGAGTTTGGAGTTTATGGAGTTATTGAAATTTAGAGTTTTTGGAAATTGGAATTTTTGGAGATTGGAGTTTGATGTTTTTGGAGTTTGGAGTTTGGAGTTTTTAGAGTTTTTGAAGTTTGGAGCTTTTCCAGTTTGGAGTTTTTGCAGCTTGGAGTTTGGAGATTTTGGAGTTTTGAGTTTCTGTAGTTTTTGGATATGGAGTTTGGAGCTTTTGGAGTTTGGAGTTTTCTGTTTTTGGAGTTTTTGGTGTTAGGAGTTTTGGGTTTGGAGTTTATGGAGTTTTTGGAGCTAGGAGTTTGGAGTTATCGGAGTTTTTGGAGTTAGGTGTTTTTGGAGTTTGGAGTTTGGAGTTTATTGGAGTTTTTGGAATTTGGAGTTTTGGTGTCTGGAAATTGGAGTTTTTGAGGTTGAGTTTGGAGTTTTTGGAATTTTTTAGTTCGGAGTTTTTGATGTTTTTGGAGTTAGGAGTTTGGAGTACTTGGAGTTTGGCGTTTTGAGTTTTTGGAGTTTGGAGTTTCTGCAGTTTAGAGTTTTTGGATTTTTTGAATTTAGGAGTTTTTGGAGTTTTTGAAGTTTGTAGTTTTTGGAGTTATTGGAGTTTGGAGTTTTTGGAGTTTTTGGAGTTAGGAGAATTTGGAGTTTGGCGTTTGGAGATTGTAGTTTTTGGAGTTTTTGGAGTTTGGAGTTTAGAGTTTTTGGAGTTTGGCGTTTGGAGTTTGGAGTTTTAGGAGTTTGGAGTTTTTGGAGTTAGTTGTTTTTGGAGTTTTTGGAGTTTGGAGTTTTGGGTTTGGAGTTTTTGGAGTTAGGCGTTTGGAGTTATTGGAGTTTTTGTAGTTAGGTGTTTTTGGAGTTTTTGAAGTTTGGAGTTTGGAGTTTATGGAGTTATTGACATTTGGAGTTTTTGGAGTTTTTGGAAATTGGAGTTTTTGGAGATTAGAGTTTGGTGTTTTTGTAGTTTGGAGTTTTGAGTTTTTAGAGTTTTTGAAGTTTGGAGCTTTTCCAGTTTGGGGTTTTTGTAGTTTGTAGTTTGGAGAGTTTGGAGTTTTGAGTATCTGGAGTTTTTGGAGTTTGGAGTTTGGAGCTTTTGGAGTTTTGAGTTTTGAGTTTTTGTAGTTTTTGGTGTTAGGAGTTTGGAGTTTTTGGAGTTTTTGAAGTTTGAAGTTTTTGGAGTTTGGAGTTTTTGGAGTTTGGTATTTGGAGTTTTTGGAGTTGTGAGTTTTTGAAGTTTGGAGTTTTTGGAGTTTGGAGTTAGGATTCTTTGGAGTTTTTGGAGTTTGGAGTTCTTGGAGTTTTTGGAGTTTGGAGTATTGAGTTTTTGGAGATTGGAGTTTGGAGCTTTTGGAGTTTTTGGAGTTTGGAGTTAGCAGTTTTTGGAGTTTGGCATTTGGAATTTGGAGTTTTTGGAGTTTGGTGTTTTTGGAGTATTTGGTGTTTGAAGTTTTGGGTTTGGAATTTATGGAATTTTTGGAGTTAGGAGTTTTTGTAGTGTTTGTAGTTTAGAGTTTGGTGTTTATGGAGTTTTTGGAATTTGGAGTTTTGGAGTGTTTGGAAATTGGAGTTTATGGAGGTTGAGTTTGGAGTTTTTGGAATTTTTGTAGTTTGGAGTTTTTGATCTTTTTGGAGTTAGGAGTTTGGAGTACTTGGAGTTTGGCGTTTTGAGTTTTTGGAGTTTGGAGTTTTTGCAGTTTAGAATTTTTAGATTTTTTGAATTTAGGAGTTTTTGGAGTTTTTGAAGTTTGTAGTTTTTGGAGTTTTTGGAGTGTGGAGTTTTTGGAGTTTTTGGAGATAGGAGTTTTTGGAGTTTCGCGCTTGGAGTTTTTGGAGTTTGGAATTTGGAGATTTTGGAGTTTGGAGTTTTTGGAATTTTTGGAGATAGGTGTTTTTGGAGTTTTTGGAGTTAGGAGGTTCAGTTTGGAGTTTGGAGTTTATGGAGTTTTTGAAATTTGGAATTTTTGGTGTTTTTGGAAATTGGAGTTTTTGGAGGTTGGAGTTTGGAGTTTTTGGAGGTTGTAATTTGGAGTTTTTGGAGTTTTTTAGTTTGGAGTTTGGAGTTGATGGAGTTTTTGAAATTTGGAATTTTTGGAGGTTTTGGAAATTGGAGTTTTTGGAGGTTGGAGTTTGGAGTTTTTGGAGTTTGGAGTTAGGAGTATTTGGAGTTTGGTGTTTGGAGTTTGGAGTTTTAGGAGTTTGGAGTTTTGGGAGTTTTGGAGATGGTTGTTTTTGGAGTTTGGAGTTTTGGGTTTGGAGTTTATGGAGTTTTTGGAGCTAGGAGTTTGGAGTTA
The DNA here is from genome assembly GCF_052327205.1 of Somniosus microcephalus. NCBI lineage: Eukaryota > Metazoa > Chordata > Chondrichthyes > Squaliformes > Somniosidae > Somniosus > Somniosus microcephalus. The sequence goes on along the minus strand of NC_141017.1, from coordinate 343,282 downwards.
TCGGAGTTTTTGGAGTTAGGTGTTTTTGGAGTTTTTAGAGTTTGGAGTTTGGAGTTTATGGAGTTATTGAAATTTAGAGTTTTTGGAAATTGGAATTTTTGGAGATTGGAGTTTGATGTTTTTGGAGTTTGGAGTTTGGAGTTTTTAGAGTTTTTGAAGTTTGGAGCTTTTCCAGTTTGGAGTTTTTGCAGCTTGGAGTTTGGAGATTTTGGAGTTTTGAGTTTCTGTAGTTTTTGGATATGGAGTTTGGAGCTTTTGGAGTTTGGAGTTTTCTGTTTTTGGAGTTTTTGGTGTTAGGAGTTTGGAGTTTTTGTAGTTTTGAGTTGTTGAAGTTTGGAGTATTTGTAGTTTGGAGTTAGGATTTTTTGGAGGTTTTGGTGTTTGGAGTTTTTGGAGTTTGGAGTGTTGAGTTTTTGGAGTTTGGAGTTTGGAGTTATTGGAGTTTGGAGTTCGGAGTTTTTGGAGTTTGGCGTTTGGAATTTGGAGTTTTTGGTTTTTGTAGTTTTTGTAGTTTTTAGAGTTAGGTGTTTTTGGAGTTTTTGCAGTTTGGAAATTTGGGTTTGGAATTAATGGAGTTTTTGAGTTTGTAGTTTGGTGTTTTGAATTTTTGCAGTTTTGGAGTTTGGAGTTTTTGGAGTTTGGAGTTTGGAGTTTTTGGGATTTTTGGAGTTTGGAGTTTTTGATGTTTTTGGAGTTAGGAGTTTTTGGAGTTTGGAGTTTTTGGAGTTTTTGGAGTTTGGAGTTTTTGGAATTTTGAAATTTTGGAGTTTTTGACGTTTGTAGTTTTTGGAGTTTGGAATTTGGAGTTTTTGGAGTTTTTGGTGTTAGGAAATTGGTGTTTTTTGAGTTTGGAGTTTTTGGAGTTTGGATTTTGGAGTTTTTGGAATTTTGCATTTTTGGAGTTTTTGGAGTTTTTCAAGTTTGGAGTTTTTGGAGTTTGGATTTTGGAGTTAGGATTGTTTGAAGTTTTTGGAGTTTGGATTGTTTGGAGTTTTTGGAGTTTGGAGTATTGAGTTTTTGGAGTTTGGAGTTCGGAGTTTTTGGAGATTTTGGAGTTTTTGGAGTTTGGAGTTAGCAGTTTTTGGAGTTTGGCGTTTGGAGTTTGGAGTTTTTGGAGTTTGGAGTTTGGAGTTTCTGGAGATGTTGGAGTTTGGCGTTTGGAATTTGGGGGTTTTGGAGTTTTGAGTTATTGGAGTTGTTGGAGATAGGTGTTTTTGGAGTTTTTGGAGGTTGGAGTTTTAGTTTGGAGTTTATGGAGTTATTGGAGTTTGGAGTTTTCGGAGTATTTGGAGTTTGGAGTTTGGAGTTTATGGAGTTTTAGGAGTTTGGAGTTATTGGAGTTTTTGGAGTTAGTTCTTGTTGGAGTTTTTGGAGTTTGGAGTTTTGGGTTTGGAGTTTATGCAGTTTTTGAAGCTAGGAGTTTGGAGTTATTGGAGTTTTTGGAGTTAGGTGTTTTTGGAGTTTTTGGAGTTTGGAGTTTGGAGTTTATGGAGTTATTGAAATTTGGAGTTTTTGGAAATTGGAATTTTTGGAGATTGGAGTTTGGTGTTTTTGGAGTTTGGAGTTTTGACTTTTTAGAGTTTTTGAAGTTTGAAGCTTTTCCAGTTTGGAGTTTTTGTAGTTTGGAGTTTGGAGATTTTGGAGTTTTGAGTTTCTGGAGTTTTTGTAGTTTGGAGTTTGGAGCTTTTGGAGTTTGGAGTTTTGTGCTTTTGGAGTTTTTGGTGTTAGGAGTTTGGAGTTTTTGGAGTTTGTAGTTTTTGTAGTTTTTAGAGTTATGTGTTTTTGGAGTTTTTGCAGTTTGGAAATTTGTGTTTGGAATTAATGGAGTTTTTGAGTTTGTAGTTTGGAGTTTTTGGAGTTTGGAGTTTGGAGTTTTTGGGATTTTTGGAGTTTGGAGTTCATGATGTTTTTGGAGTTAGGAGTTTTTGGAGTTTGGAGTTTGGAGTTTTTGGAGTTTTTGGAGTTTGGAGTTTTTGGAATTTGGAAATTTTGGAGTTTTTGACGTTTGTAGTTTTTGGAGTTTGGAGTTTGGAGTTTTTGGAGTTTTTGGTGTTAGGAAATTGGTGTTTTTTGAGTTTGGAGTTTTTTGAGTTTGGATTTTGGATTTTGGAGTTTTTGGAATTTTGCATTTTTGGAGTTTTTGGAGTTTTTCAAGTTTGGAGTTTTTGGAGTTTGGATTTTGGAGTTAGGATTGTTTGAAGTTTTTGGAGTTAGGATTGTTTGAAGTTTTTGGAGTTTGGATTGTTTGGAGTTTTTGGAGTTTGGAGTATTGAGTTTTTGAAGTTTGGAGTTTGGAGTTTTTGGAGATTTTGGAGTTTGACGTTTGGAATTTGGGGGTTTTGTAGTTTGGAATTATTGGAGTTGTTGGAGATAGGTGTTTTTGGAGTTTTTGGAGGTTGGAGTTTTAGTTTGGAGTTTATGGAGTTTTTGGAGTTAGGAGTTTTTGGAGTATTTGGAGTTTGGAGTTTGGAGTTTATGGAATGTTTGGAATTTGGAGTTTTTGGAGTGTTTGGAAACTGGAGTTTTTGGAGGTTGGAATTTGGAGTTTTTGGAGTTTTTTAGTTTGGAGTTTGGAGTTGATGGAGTTTTTGAAATTTGGAATTTTTGGAGTTTTTCGAAATTGGAGTTTTTGGAGGTTGGTGTTTGGAGTTTTTGGAGTTCGGAGTTTGGAGTTTTTGGAGTTTTTGGAGTTTGGAGTAAGCAGTGTTTGGAGTTTGGCGTTTGGAATTTGGAGTTTTTGGAGTTTGGAGTTTTGGAGTTTTTGGAGTTAGTTTATTTTGGAGTTTTTGGAGTTTGGAATTTTGGGTTTGCAGTTTATGGAATTTTTGGAGTTAGGTGTTTTTGTAGTTTTTGTAGATTGGAGTTTGGTGTTTATGGAGTTTTTGGAATTTGGAGTTTTGGAGTGTTTGCAAATTGGAGATTATGGAGGTTGAGTTTGGAATTTTTGGAATTTTTGTAGTTTGGAGTTTCTGATGCTTTTGGAGTTAGGAGTTTGGAGTACTTGGAGTTTGGCATTTTGAGTTTTTGTAGTTTGGAGTTTTTGCAGTTTAAATTATTTGGATTTTTTGAATTTAGGAGTTTTTGGAGTTTTTGAAGTTTGTAGTTTTTGGAGTTTTTGGAGTTTGGAATTTTTGGAGTTTTTGAAGTTTGGAGCTTTTCCAGTATGGAGTTTTTGTAGCTTGGAGTTTGGAGATTTTGGAGTTTTGAGTTTCTGTAGTTTTTGGATATGGAGTTTGGAGCTTTTGGAGTTTGGAGTTTTGTGTTTTTGGAGTTTTTGGTGTTAGGAGTTTGGAGTTTTTGGAGTTTTGAGTTGTTGAAGTTTGGAGTATTTGTAGTTTGGAGTTAGGATTTTTTGGAGGTTTTGGAGTTTGGAGTTTTTGGAGTTTTTGGAGTTTGGAGTTTGGAGTTATTGGAGTTTGGAGTTAGGAGTTTTTGGAGTTTGGCGTTTGGAATTTGGAGTTTTTGGTTTTTGGAGTTTTTGTAGTTTTTAGAGTTAGGTGTTTTTGGAGTTTTTGCAGTTTGGAAATTTGGGTTTGGAATTAATGGAGTTTTTGAGTTTCTAGTTTGTAGTTTTGAGTTTTTGCAGTTTTGGAGTTTGGAGTTTTTGGAGTTTGGAGTTTTTGGGATTTTTGGAGTTTGGAGTTTTTGATGTTTTTGGAGTTAGGAGTTTTTGGAGTTTTTGTACATTGGAGTTTGGTGTTTATGGAGTTTTTGGAATTTGGAGTTTTGGAGTGTTTGGAAATTGGAGATTTTGGAGGTTGAGTTTGGAGTTTTTGGAATTTTTGTAGTTTGGAGTTTCTGATGCTTTTGGAGTTATGAGTTTGGATTACTTGGAGTTTGGCATTTTGAGTTTTTGTAGTTTGGAGTTTTTGCAGTTTAGATTATTTGGATTTTTTGAATTTAGGAGTTTTTGGAGTTTTTGAAGTTTGTAGTTTTTGGAGTTTTTGGAGTTTGGAATTTTTGGAGTTTTTTGGAGAAATTAGTTTTTGGAGTTTGGCGTTTGGAGTTTTTGGAGTTTTTGGAGTTTGGAGTTAGGAGTATTTGGAGTTTGGCGTTTGGAGTTTGGAGTTTTAGGAGTTTGGAGTTTTTGGAGTTTTTGGAGATGGTTTTTTTTGGAGTTTGGAGTTTTGGGTTTGGAGTTTATGGAGTTTTTGGAGCTAGGAGTTTGGAGTAATCGGAGTTTTTGGAGTTAGGTGTTTTTGGAGTTTTTGGAGTTTGGAGTTTGGAGTTTATGGAGTTATTGAAATTTGGAGTTTTTGGAGTTTTGGGAAATTGGAATTTTTGGAGATTGGAGTTTGATGTTTTTGGAGTTTGGAGTTTTGAGTTTTTCGAGTTTTTGAAGTTTGGAGCTTTTCCAGTTTGGAGTTTTTGTAGCTTGGAGTTTGGAGATTTTGGAGTTTTGAGTTTCTGTAGTTTTTGGATATGGAGTTTGGAGCTTTTGGAGTTTGGAGTTTTGTGTTTTTGGAGTTTTTGGTGTTAGGAGTTTGGAGTTTTTGGAGTTTTGAGTTGTTGAAGTTTGGAGTATTTGTAGTTTGGAGTTAGGATTTTTTGGAGATTTTGGAGTTTGGAGTTTTTGGAGTTTTTGGAGTTTGGAGTTTGGAGTTATTGGAGTTTGGAGTTAGGAGTTTTTGGAGTTTGGCGTTTGGAATTTGGAGTTTTTGGTTTTTGGAGTTTTTGTAGTTTTTAGAGTTAGGTGTTTTTGGAGTTTTTGCAGTTTGGAAATTTGGGTTTGGAATTAATGGAGTTTTTGAGTTTCTAGTTTGTAGTTTTGAGTTTTTGCAGTTTTGGAGTTCGGAGTTTTTGGAGTTTCGAGTTTTTGGGATTTTTGGAGTTTGGAGTTTTTGATGTTTTTGGAGTTAGGAGTTTTTGGAGTTTTTGTAGATTGGAGTTTGGTGTTTATGGAGTTTTTGGAATTTGGAGTTTTGGAGTGTTTGGAAATTGGAGATTATGGAGGTTGAGTTTGGAGTTTTTGGAATTTTTGTAGTTTGGAGTTTCTGATGCTTTTGGAGTTAGGAGTTTGGAGTACTTGGAGTTTGGCATTTTGAGTTTTTGTAGTTTGGAGTTTTTGCAGTTTAGATTATTTGGATTTTTTGAATTTAGGAATTTTTGGAGTTTTTGAAGTTTGTAGTTTTTGGAGTTTTTGGAATTTGGAATTTTTGGAGTTTTTTGGAGATAGGAGTTTTTGGAGTTTGGCGTTTGGAGTTTTTGGAGTTTTTGGAGTTTGGAGTTAGGAGTATTTGGAGTTTGGCGTTTGGAGTTTGGAGTTTTAGGAGTTTGGAGTTTTTGGAGTTTTTGGAGATGTTTTTTTTTGGAGTTTGGAGTTTTGGATTTGGAGTTTATGGAGTTTTTGGAGCTAGGAGTTTGGAGTAATCGGAGTTTTTGGAGTTAGGTGTTTTTGGAGTTTTTGGAGTTTGGAGTTTGGAGTTTATGGAGTTATTGAAATTTGGAGTTTTTGGAGTTTTGGGAAATTGGAATTTTTGGAGATTGGAGTTTGATGTTTTTGGAGTTTGGAGTTTTGAGTTTTTCGAGTTTTTGAAGTTTGGAGCTTTTCCAGTTTGGAGTTTTTGTAGCTTGGAGTTTGGAGATTTTGGAGTTTTGAGTTTCTGTAGTTTTTGGATATGGAGTTTGGAGCTTTTGGAGTTTGGAGTTTTGTGTTTTTGGAGTTTTTGGTGTTAGGAGTTTGGAGTTTTTGGAGTTTTGAGTTGTTGAAGTTTGGAGTATTTGTAGCTTGGAGTTAGGATTTTTTGGAGATTTTGGAGTTTGGAGTTTTTGGAGTTTTTGGAGTTTGGAGTTTGGAGTTATTGGAGTTTGGAGTTAGGAGTTTTTGGAGTTTGGCGTTTGGAATTTGGAGTTTTTGGTTTTTGGAGTTTTTGTAGTTTTTAGAGTTAGGTGTTTTTGGAGTTTTTGCAGTTTGGAAATTTGGGTTTGGAATTAATGGAGTTTTTGAGTTTCTAGTTTGTAGTTTTGAGTTTTTGCAGTTTTGGAGTTTGGAGTTTTTGGAGTTTGGAGTTTTTGGGATTTTTGGAGTTTGGAGTTTTTGATGTTTTTGGAGTTAGGAGTTTTTGGAGTTTGGAGTTTGGAGTTTTTGGAGTTTTTGGAGTTTGGAGTTTTTGGAATTTGGAAATTTTGGAGTTTTTGACGTTTGTAGTTTTTGGAGTTTGGAATTTGGAGTTTTTGGAGTTTTTGGTGTTAGGAAATTGGTGTTTTTTGAGTTTGGAGTTTTTGGAGTTTGGATTTTGGAGTTTTTGGAATTTTGCATTTTTGGAGTTTTTGGAGTTTTTCAAGTTTGGAGTTTTTGGAGTTTGGGTTTTGGAGTTAGGATTGTTTGAAGTTTTTGGAGTTTGGATTGTTTGGAGTTTTTGGAGTTTGGAGTATTGAGTTTTTGAAGTTTGGAGTTCGGAGTTTTTGGAGATTTTGGAGTTTTTGGAGTTTTTGAGTTTGGAGTTTGGAATTTGGAGTTTTTGGAGTTTGGATTTTTTGGAGTTTTTGGAGTTTGGAGTATTGAGTTTTTGGAGTTTGGAGTTTGGAGTTTCTGGAGATTTTGGAGTTTGGCGTTTGGAATTTGGGGGTTTTGGAGTTTGGAGTTATTGGAGTTGTTGGAGATAGGTGTTTTTGGAGTTTTTGGAGGTTGGAGTTTTAGTTTGGAGTTTATGGAGTTTTTGGAGTTAGGAGTTTTCGGAGTATTTGGAGTTTGGAGTTTGGAGTTTATGGAGTTTTAGGAGTTTGGAGTTTTTGGAGTGAGTTGTTTTTGGAGTTTTTGGAGTTTGGAGTTTTGGGTTTGGAGTTTATGGAGTTTTTGAAGCTAGGAGTTTGGAGTTATTGGAGTTTTTGGAGTTAGGTGTTTTTGGAGTTTTTGGAGTTTGGAGTTTGGAGTTTATGGAGTTATTGAAATTTGGAGTTTTTGGAAATTGGAATTTTTGGAGATTGGAGTTTGGTGTTTTTGGAGTTTGGAGTTTTGACTTTTTAGAGTTTTTGAAGTTTGGAGCTTTTCCAGTTTGGAGTTTTTGTAGTTTGGAGTTTGGAGCTTTTGGAGTTTGGAGTTTTGTGTTTTTGGAGTTTTTGGTGTTAGGAGTTTGGAGTTTTTGGAGTTTGGAGTTTTTGTAGTTTTTAGAGTTAGGTGTTTTTGGAGTTTTTGCAGTTTGGAAATTTGGGTTTGGAATTAATGGAGTTTTTGAGTTTGTAGTTTGGAGTTTTGAGTTTTTGCAGTTTTGGAGTTTGGAGTTTTTGGAGTTTGGAGTTTTTGGGATTTTTGGAGTTTGGAGTTCTTGATGTTTTTGGAGTTAGGAGTTTTTGGAGTTTGGGGTTTGGAGTTTTTGGAGTTTTTGGAGTTTGGAGTTTTTGGAATTTGGAAATTTCGGAGTTTTTGACGTTTGTAGTTTTTGGAGTTTGGAGTTTGGAGTTTTTGGAGGTTTTGGTGTTAGGAAATTGGTGTTTTTTGAGTTTGGAGTTTTTGGAGTTTGGATTTTGGATTTTGGAGTTTTTGGAATTTTGCATTTTTGGAGTTTTTGGAGTTTTTCAAGTTTGGAGTTTTTGGAGTTTGGATTTTGAAGTTAGGATTGTTTGAAGTTTTTGGAGTTTGGATTGTTTGGAGTTTTTGGAGTTAGGAGTATTGAGTTTTTGGAATTTGGATTTTGGAGTTTTTGGAGATTTTGGAGTTTGACGTCTGGAATTTGGGGGTTTTGTAGTTTGGAGTTATTGGAGTTGTTGGAGATAGGTGTATTTGGAGTTTTTGGAGGATGGAGTTTTAGTTTGGAGTTCATGGATTTTTTGGAGTTAGGAGTTTTCGGAGTATTTGGAGTTTGGAGTTTGGAGTTTATGGAGTTTTAGGAGTTTGGAGTTCGGAGTTTTTGGAGTTTGGCGCTTGGAATTTGGAGTTTTTGTAGTTTGGAGTTTTTGTAGTTTTTAGAGTTAGCTGTTTTTGGAGTTTTTGCAGTTTGGAAATTTGGGTTTGGAATTAATGGAGTTTTTGAGTTTGTAGTTTGGAGTTTGGAGTTTTTGCAGATTTGGAGTTTGGAGTTTTTGGGATTTTTGGAGTTTGGAGTTTTTGATGTTTTTGGAGTTAGGAGTTTTTGGAGTTTGGAGTTTGGAGTTTTTGGAGTTTTTGGAGTTTGGAATTTTTGGAATTTGGAAATTTTGGAGTTTTTGACGTTTGTAGTGTTTGGAGTTTGGAATTTGGAGTTTTTGGAGTTTTAGGTGTTAGGAAATTGGTGTTTTTTGAGTTTGGAGTTTTTGGAGTTTGGATTTTGGAGTTTTTGGAATTTTGCATTTTTGGAGTTTTTGGAGTTTTTCAAGTTTGGAGTTTTTGGAGTTTGGATTTTGGAGTTAGGATTGTTTGGAGTTTTTGGAGTTTGGAGTATTGAGTTTTTGGAGTTTGGAGTTCAGAGTTTATGGAGATTTTGGAGTTTTTGGAGTTTTTGGAGTTTGGAGTTTGGAATTTGGAGTTTTGGAGTTTGGATTGTTTGGAGTTTTTGGAGTTTGGAGTATTGAGTTTTTGGAGTTTGGAGTTTGGAGTTTCTGGAGATTTTGGAGTTTGGCGTTTGGAATTTGGGGGTTTTGGAGTTTGGAGTTATTGGAGTTGTTGGAGATAGGTGTTTTTGGAGTTTTTGGAGGTTGGAGTTTTAGTTTGGAGTTTATGGAGTTTTTGGAGTTAGGAGTTTTCGGAGTATTTGGAGTTTGGAGTTTGGAGTTTATGGAGTTTTAGGAGTTTGGAGTTTTTGGAGTTTTTGGAGTGAGTTGTTTTTGGAGTTTTTGGAGTTTGGAGTTTTGGGTTTGGAGTTTATGCAGTTTTTGAAGCTAGGAGTTTGGAGTTATTGGAGTTTTTGGAGTTAGGTGTTTTTGGAGTTTTTGGAGTTTGGAGTTTGGAGTTTATGGAGTTATTGAAATTTGGAGTTTTTGGAAATTGGAATTTTTCGAGATTGGAGTTTGGTGTTTTTGGAGTTTGGAGTTTTGACTTTTTAGAGTTTTTGAAGTTTGGAGCTTTTCCAGTTTGGAGTTTTTGTAGTTTGGAGTTTGGAGATTTTGGAGTTTTGAGTTTCTGGAGTTTTTGGAGTTTGGAGTTTGGAGCTTTTGGAGTTTGGAGTTTTGTGTTATTGGAGTTTTTGGTGTTAGGCGTTTGGAGTTTATGGAGTTTGGAGTTTTTGTAGTTTTTAGAGTTAGGTGTTTTTGGAGTTTTTGCAGTTTGGAAATTTGGGTTTGGAATTAATGGAGTTTTTGAGTTTGTAGTTTGGAGTTTTGAGTTTTTGCAGTTTTGGAGTTTGGAGTTTTTGGAGTTTGGAGTTTGGAGTTTTTGGGATTTTTGGAGTTTGGAGTTTTTGATGTTTTTGGAGTTAGGAGTTTTTGGAGTTTGGAGTTTGGAGTTTTTGGAGTTTTTGGAGTTTGGAGTTTTTGGAATTTGGAAATTTTGGAGTTTTTGACGTTTGTAGTTTTTGGAGTTTGGAATTTGGAGTTTTTGGAGTTTTTGGTGTTAGGAAATTGGTGTTTTTTGAGTTTGGAGTTTTTGGAGTTTGGATTTTGGAGTTTTTGGAATTTTGCATTTTTGGAGTTTTTGGAGTTTTTCAAGTTTGGAGTTTTTGGAGTTTCGATTTTGGAGTTAGGATTGTTTGAAGTTTTTGGAGTTTGGATTGTTTGGAGTTTTTGGAGTTTGGAGTATTGAGTTTTTGGAGTTTGGAGTTCGGAGTTTTTGGAGATTTTGGAGTTTTTGGAGTTTTTGGAGTTTGGAGTTTGGAATTTGGAGTTTTTGGAATTTGGATTGTTTGGAGTTTTTGGAGTTTGGAGTATTGAGTTTTTGGAGTTTGGAGTTTGGAGTTTCTGGAGATTTTAGAGTTTGGCGTTTGGAATTTGGTGGTTTTGGAGTTTGGAGTTATTGGAGTTGTTGGAGATAGGTGTTTTTGGAGTTTTTGGAGGTTGGAGTTTTAGTTTGGAGTTTATGGAGTTTTTGGAGTTAGGAGTTTTCGGAGTATTTGGAGTTTGGAGTTTGGAGTTTATGGAGTTTTAGGAGTTTGGAGTTTTTGGAGTGAGTTGTTTTTGGAGTTTTTGGAGTTTGGAGTTTTGGGTTTGGAGTTTTTGGAGTTTTTGAAGCTAGGAGTTTGGAGTTATTGGAGTTTTTGGAGTTAGGTGTTTTTGGAGTTTTTGGAGTTTGGAGTTTGGAGCTTATGGAGTTATTGAAATTTGGAGTTTTTGGAAATTGTAATTTATGGAGATTGGAGTTTGGTGTTTTTGGAGATTGGAGTTTTGACTTTTTAGAGTTTTTGAAGTTTGGAGCTTTTCCAGTTTGGAGTTTTTATAGTTTGGAGTTTGGAGATTTTGGAGTTTTGAGTTTCTGGAGTTTTTGGAGTTTGGAGTTTGGAGGTTTTGGAGTTTGGAGTTTTGTGTTTTTGGAGTTTTTGGTGTTAGGAGTTTGGAGTTTTTGGAGTTTGGAGTTTTTGTAGTTTTTAGAGTTAGGTGTTTTTGGAGTTTTTGCAGTTTGGAAATTTGGGTTTGGAATTAATGGAGTTTTTGAGTTTGTAGCTTGAAGTTTTGAGTTTTTGCAGTTTTGGAGTTTGGAGTTTTTGGAGTTTGGAGTTTGGAGTTTTTGGGATTTTTGGAGTTTGGAGTTTTTGATGTTTTTGGAGTTAGGAGTTTTTGGAATTTGGAAATTTTGGAGTTTTTGACGTTTGTAGTTTTTGGAGTTTGGAATTTGGAGTTTTTGGAGTTTTTGGTGTTAGGAAATTGGTGTTTTTTGAGTTTGGAGTTTTTGGAGTTTGGATTTTGGAGTTTTTGGAATTTTGCATTTTTGGAGTTTTTGGAGTTTCGATTTTGGAGTTAGGATTGTTTGAAGTTTTTGGAGTTTGGATTGTTTGGAGTTTTTGGAGTTTGGAGTATTGAGTTTTTGGAGTTTGGAGTTTGGAGTTTTTGGAGATTTTGGAGTTTGACGTTTGGAATTTGGGGGTTTTGTAGTTTGGAATTATTGGAGTTGTTGGAGATAGGTGTTTTTGGAGTTTTTGGAGGTTGGAGTTTTAGTTTGGAGTTTATGGAGTTTTTGGAGTTAGGAGTTTTCAGAGTATTTGGAGTTTGGAGTTTGGAGTTTATGGAGTTTTAGGAGTTTGGAGTTTTTGGAGTGAGTTGTTTTTGGAGTTTTTGGAGTTTGGAGTTTTGGGTTTGGAGTTTATGGAGTTTTTGAAGCTAGGAGTTTGGAGTTATTGGAGTTTTTGGAGTCAGGTGTTTTTGGAGTTTTTGGAGTTTGGAGTTTGGAGCTTATGGAGTTATTGAAATTTGGAGTTTTTGGAAATTGGAATTTTTGAAGATTGGAGTTTGGTGTTTTTGGAGTTTGGAGTTTGGAGATTTTGGAGTTTTGAGTTTCTGGAGTTTTTGGAGTTTGGAGTTTGGAGATTTTGGAGTTTGGAGTTTTGTGTTTTTGGAGTTTTTGGTGTTAGGAGTTTGGAGTTTTTGCAGTTTGGAAATTTGGGTTTGGAATTAATGGAGTTTTTGAGTTTGTAGTTTGGAGTTTTGAGTTTTTGCAGTTTTGGAGTTTGGAGTTTTTGGAGTTTGGAGTTTGGAGTTTTTGGGATTTTTGGAGTTTGGAGTTTTTGATGTTTTTGGAGTTAGGAGTTTTTGGAGTTTGGAGTTTGGAGTTTTTGGAGTTTTTGGAGTTTGGAGTTTTTGGAATTTGGAAACTTTGGAGTTTTTGACGTTTGTAGTTTTTGGAGTTTGGAATTTGGAGTTTTTGGAGTTTTAGGTGTTAGGAAATTGGTGTTTTTTGAGTTTGGAGTTTTTGGAGTTTGGATTTTGGAGTTTTTGGAATTTTGCATTTTTGGAGTTTTTGGAGTTTTTCAAGTTTGGAGTTTTTGGAGTTTGGATTTTGGAGTTAGGATTGTTTGAAGTTTTTGGAGTTTGGATTGTTTGGAGTTTTTGGAGTTTGGAGTATTGAGTTTTTGGAGTTTGGAGTTCGCAGTTTATGGAGATTTGGGAATTTTTGGAGTTTGGAGTTTGGAATTTGGAGTTTTTGGAGTTTGGATTGTTTGGAGTTTTTGGAGTTTGGAGTATTGAGTTTTTGGAGTTTGGAGTTTGGAGTTTCTGGAGATTTTGGAGTTTGGCGTTTGGAATTTGGGGGTTTTGGAGTTTGGAGTTATTGGAGTTGTTGGAGATAGGTGTTTTTGGAGTTTTTGGAGGTTGGAGTTTTAGTTTGGAGTTTATGGAGTTTTTGGAGTTAGGAGTTTTCGGAGTATTTGGAGTTTGGAGTTTGGAGTTTATGGAGTTTTAGGAGTTTAGAGTTTTTGGAGTTTTTGGAGTGAGTTGTTTTTGGAGTTTTTGGAGTTTGGAGTTTTGGGTTTGGTGTTTATGAAGTTTTTGAAGCTAGGAGTTTGGAGTTATTGGAGTTTTTGAAGCTAGGAGTTTGGAGTTATTGGAGTTTTTGGAGTTAGGTGTTTTTGGAGTTTTTGGAGTTTGGAGTTTGGAGTTTATGGAGTTGTTGAAATTTGGAGTTTTTGGAAATTGGAATTTTTGGAGATTGGAGTTTGGTGTTTTTGGAGTTTGGAGTTTTAACTTTTTAGAGTTTTTGAAGTTTGGAGCTTTTCCAGTTTGGAGTTTTTGTAGTTTGGAGTTTGGAGCTTTTGGAGTTTGGAGTTTTGTGTTTTTGGAGTTTTTGGTGTTAGGAGTTTGGAGTTTTTGGAGTTTGGAGTTTTTGTAGTTTTTAGAGTTAGGTGTTTTTGGAGTTTTTGCAGTTTGGAAATTTGGGTTTGGAATTAATGGAGTTTTTGAGTTTGTAGTTTGTAGTTTTGAGTTTTTGCAGTTTTGGAGTTTGGAGTTTTTGGAGTTTGGAGTTTGGAGTTTTTGGGATTTTTGGAGTTTGGAGTTCTTGATGTTTTTGGAGTTAGGAGTTTTTGGAGTTTGGGGTTTGGAGTTTTTGGAGTTTTTGGAGTTTGGAGTTTTTGGAATTTGGAAATTTTGGAGTTCTTGACGTTTGTAGTTTTTGGAGATTGGAGTTTGGTGTTTTTGGAGTTTGGAGTTTTAACTTTTTAGAGTTTTTGAAGTTTGGAGCTTTTCCAGTTTGGAGTTTTTGTAGTTTGGAGTTTGGAGCTTTTGGAGTTTGGAGTTTTGTATTTTTGGAGTTTTTGGTGTTAGGAGTTTGGAGTTTTTGGAGTTTGGAGTTTTTGTAGTTTTTAGAGTTAGGTGTTTTTGGAGTTTTTGCAGTTTGGAAATTTGGGTTTGGAATTAATGGAGTTTTTGAGTTTGTAGTTTGGAGTTTGGAGTTTTTGCAGTTTTGGAGTTCGGAGTTTTTGGAGTTTGGAGTTTGGAGTTTTTGGGATTTTTGGAGTTTGGAGTTCTTGATGTTTTTGGAGTTAGGAGTTTTTGGAGTTTGGAGTTTGGAGTTTTTGGAGTTTGGAGTTTTTGGAATTTGGAAATTTTGGAGTTTTTGACGTTTGTAGTTTTTGGAGTTTGGAGTTTGGAGTTTTTGGTGTTAGGAAATTGGTGTTTTTTGAGTTTGGAGTTTTTGGAGTTTGGATTTTGGATTTTGGAGTTTTTGGAATTTTGCATTTTTGGAGTTTTTGGAGTTTTTCAAGTTTGGAGTTTTTGGAGTTTGGATTTTGAAGTTAGGATTGTTTGAAGTTTTTGGAGTTTGGATTGTTTGGAGTTTTTGGAGTTTGGAGTATTGAGTTTTTGGAGTTTGGAGTTTGGAGTTTTTGGAGATTTTGGAGTTTGACGTTTGGAATTTGGGGGTTTTGTAGTTTGGAGTTATTGGAGTTGTTGGAGATAGGTGTATTTGGAGTTTTTGGAGGTTGGAGTTTTAGTTTGGAGTTCATGGATTTTTTGGAGTTAGGAGTTTTCGGAGTATTTGGAGTTTGGAGTTTGGAGTTTATGGAGTTTTAGGAGTTTGGAGTTCGGAGTTTTTGGAGTTTGGCGTTTGGAATTTGGAGTTTTTGTAGTTTGGAGTTTTTGTAGTTTTTAGAGTTAGGTGTTTTTGGAGTTTTTGCAGTTTGGAAATTTGGGTTTGGAATTAATGGAGTTTTTGAGTTTGTAGTTTGTAGTTTTGAGTTTCTGCAGCTTTGGAGTTTGGAGTTTTTGGCGTTTGGAGTTTGGAGTTTTTGGGATTTTTGGAGTTTGGAGTTTTTGATGTTTTTGGAGTTAGGAGTTTTTGGAGTTTGGAGTTTGGAGTTTTTGGAGTTTGGAGTTTTTGGAATTTGGAAATTTTGGAGTTTTTGACGTTTGTAGTTTTTGGAGTTTGGAATTTGGAGTTTTTGGAGTTTTAGGTGTTAGGAAATTGGTGTTTTTTGAGTTTGGAGTTTTTGGAGTTTGGATTTTGGAGTTTTTGGAATTTTGCATTTTTGGAGTTTTTGGAGTTTTTCAAGTTTGGAGTTTTTGGAGTTTGGATTTTGGAGATAGGATTGTTTGAAGTTTTTGGAGTTTGGATTGTTTGGAGTTTTTGGAGTTTGGAGTATTGAGTTTTTGGAGTTTGGAGTTCGGAGTTTTTGGAGATTTTGGAGTTTTTGGAGTTTTTGGAATTTGGAGTTTGGAATTTGGAGTTTTTGGAGTTTGGATTGTTTGGAGTTTTTGGAGTTTGGAGTATTGAGTTTTTGGAGTTTGGAGTTTGGAGTTTCTGGAGATTTTGGAGTTTGGCGTTTGGAATTTGGTGGTTTTGGAGTTTGGAGTTATTGGATTTGTTGGAGATAGGTGTTTTTGGAGTTTTTGGAGGTTGGAGTTTTAGTTTGGAGTTTATGGAGTTTTTGGAGTTAGGAGTTTTCGGAGTGAGTTGTTTTTGGAGTTTTTGGAGTTTGGAGTTTTGGGTTTGGAGTTTATGGAGTTTTTGAAGCTAGGAGTTTGGAGTTATTGGAGTTTTTGGAGTTAGGTGTTTTTGGAGTTTTTGGAGTTTGGAGCTTGGAGCTTATGGAGTTATTGAAATTTGGAGTTTTTGGAAATTGGAATTTTTGGAGATTGGAGTTTGATGTTTTTGGAGTTTGGAGTTTTGACTTTTTAGAGTTTTTGAAGTTTGGAGCTTTTCCAGTTTGGAGTTTTTATAGTTTGGAGTTTGGAGATTTTGGAGTTTTGATTTTCTGGAGTTTTTGGAGTTTGGAGTTTGGAGGTTTTGGAGTTTGGAGTTTTGTGTTTTTGGAGTTTTTGGTGTTAGGAGTTTGGAGTTTTTGGAGTTTGGAGTTTTTGTAGTTTTTAGAGTTAGGTGTTTTTGGAGTTTTTGCAGTTTGGAAATTTGGGTTTGGAATTAATGGAGTTTTTGAATTTGTAGTTTGGAGTTTGGAGTTTTTGCAGTTTTGGAGTTTGGAGTTTTTGGAGTTTGGAGTTTGGAGTTTTTGGGATTTTTAGAGTTTGGAGTTTTTGATGTTTTTGGAGTTAGGAGTTTTTGGAGTTTGGAGTTTGGAGTTAGGAGTTTTTGGAGTTTGGAGTTTGGAGTTTTTGGAGTTTTTGGAGTTTTTGGAGTTTGGAGTTTTTGGAATTTGGAAATTTTGGAGTTTTTGACGTTTGTAGTTTTTGGAGTTTGGAGTTTGGAGTTTTTGGAGTTTTTGGTGTTAGGAAATTGGTGTTTTTTGAGTTTGGAGTTTTTGGAGTTTGGATTTTGGAGTTTTTGGAATTTTGCATTTTTGGAGTTTTTGATGTTTTTCAAGTTTGGAGTTTTTGGAGTTTGTATTTTGGAGATAGGATTGTTTGAAGTTTTTGGAGTTTGGATTGTTTGGAGTTTTTGGAGTTTGGAGTATTGAGTTTTTGGAGTTTGGAGTTCGGAGTTTTTGGAGATTTTGGAGTTTTTGGAGTTTTTGGAGTTTGGAGTTTGGAATTTGGAGTTTTTGGAGTTTGGATTGTTTGGAGTTTTTGGAGTTTGGAGTTTGGAATTTCTGGAGATTTTGGAGTTTGGCGTTTGGAATTTGGGGGTTTTGGAGTTTGGAGTTATTGGAGTTGTTGGAGATAGGTGTTTTTGGAGTTTTTGGAGGTTGGAGTTTTAGTTTGGAGTTTATGGAGTTTTTGGAGTTAGGAGTTTTCGGAGTATTTGGAGTTTGGAGTTTGGAGTTTATGGAGTTTTAGGAGTTTGGAGTTTTTGGAGTTTTTGGAGTGAGTTGTTTTTGGAGTTTTTGGAGTTTGGAGTTTTGGGTTTGGAGTTTATGGAGTTTTTGAAGCTAGGAGTTTGGAGTTATTGGAGTTTTTGGAGTTAGGTGTTTTTGGAGTTTTTGGAGTTTGGAGTTTGGAGTTTATGGAGTTATTGAAATTTGGAGTTTTTGGAAATTGGAATTTTTGGAGATTGGAGTTTGGTGTTTTTGGAGTTTGGAGTTTTGACTTTTTAGAGTTTTTGAAGTTTGGAGCTTTTCCAGTTTGGAGTTTTTGTAGTTTGGAGTTTGGAGCTTTTGGAGTTTGGAGTTTTGTGTTTTTGGAGTTTTTGGTGTTAGGAGTTTGGAGTTTTTGTAGTTTTTAGAGTTAGGTGTTTTTGGAGTTTTTGCAGTTTGGAAATTTGGGTTTGGAATTAATGGAGTTTTTGAGTTTGTAGTTTGTAGTTTTGAGTTTTTGCAGCTTTGGAGTTTGGAGTTTTTGGCGTTTGGAGTTTGGAGTTTTTGGGATTTTTGGAGTTTGGAGTTCTTGATGTTTTTGGAGTTAGGAGTTTTTGGAGTTTGGAGTTTGGAGTTTTTGGAGTTTTTGGAGTTTTTGGAGTTTGGAGTTTTTGGAATTTGGAAATTTTGGAGTTTTTGACGTTTGTAGTTTTTGGAGTTTGGAGTTTGGAGTTTTTGGAGTTTTTGGTGTTAGGAAATTGGTGTTTTTTGAGTTTGGAGTTTTTGGAGTTTGGATTTTGGAGTTTTTGGAATTTTGCATTTTTGGAGTTTTTGGAGTTTTTCAAGTTTGGAGTTTTTGGAGTTTGGATTTTGAAGTTAGGATTGTTTGAAGTTTTTGGAGTTTGGATAGTTTGGAGTTTTTGGAGTTTGGAGTATTGAGTTTTTGGAGTTTGGAGTTTGACGTTTGGAATTTGGGGGTTTTGTAGTTTGGAGTTATTGGAGTTGTTGGAGATAGGTGTATTTGTAGTTTTTGGAGGTTGGAGTTTTAGTTTGGAGTTCATGGATTTTTTGGAGTTAGGAGTTTTCGGAGTATTTGGAGTTTGGCGTTTGGAGTTTATGGAGTTTTAGGAGTTTGGAGTTCGGAGTTTTTGGAGTTTGGAATTTGGAGTTTTTGTAGTTTGTAGTTATTGTAGTTTTTAGAGTTAGGTGTTTTTGGAGTTTTTGCAGTTTGGAAATTTGGGTTTGGAATTAATGGAGTTTTTGAGTTTGTAGTTTGTAGTTTTGAGTTTTTGCAGCTTTGGAGTTTGGAGTTTTTGGCGTTTGGAGTTTGGAGTTTTTGATGTTTTTGGAGTTAGGAGTTTTTGGAGTTTGGAGTTTGGAGTTTTTGGAGTTTTTGGAGTTTGGAGTTTTTGGAATTTGGAAATTTTGGAGTTTTTGACGTTTGTAGTTTTTGGAGTTTGGAGTTTGGAGTTTTTGGCGTTTGGAGTTTGGAGTTTTTGGGATTTTTGGAGTTTGGAGTTTTTGATGTTTTTGGAGTTAGGAGTTTTTGGAGTTTGGAGTTTGGAGTTTTTGGAGTTTGGAGTTTTTGGAATTTGGAAATTTTGGAGTTTTTGACGTTTGTAGTTTTTGGAGTTTGGAATTTGGAGTTTTTGGAGTTTTAGGTGTTAGGAAATTGGTGTTTTTTGAGTTTGGAGTTTTTGGAGTTTGGAATTTGGAGTTTTTGGAGTTTTAGGTGTTAGGAAATTGGGGTTTTTATTGTTTGGAGTTTTTGGAGTTTGGAGTATTGAGTTTTTGGAGTTTGGAGTTCGGAGTTTTTGGAGATTTTGGAGTTTTTGGAGTTTTTGGAATTTGGAGTTTGGAATTTGGAGTTTTTGGAGTTTGAATTGTTTGGAGTTTTTGGAGTTTGGAGTATTGAGTTTTTGGAGTTTGGAGTTTGGAGTTTCTGGAGATTTTGGAGTTTGGCGTTTGGAATTTGGTGGTTTTGGAGTTTGGAGTTATTGGAGTTGTTGGAGATAGGTGTTTTTGGAGTTTTTGGAGGTTGGAGTTTTAGTTTGGAGTTTATGGAGTTTTTGGAGTTAGGAGTTTTCGGAGTGAGTTGTTTTTGGAGTTTTTGGAGTTTGGAGTTTTGGGTTTGGAGTTTATGGAGTTTTTGAAGCTAGGAGTTTGGAGTTATTGGAGTTTTTGGAGTTAGGTGTTTTTGGAGTTTTTGGAGTTTGGAGTTTGGAGCTTATGGAGTTATTGAAATTTGGAGTTTTTGGAAATTGGAATTTTTGGAGATTGGAGTTTGATGTTTTTGGAGTTTGGAGTTTTGACTTTTTAGAGTTTTTGAAGTTTGGAGCTTTTCCAGTTTGGAGTTTTTATAGTTTGGAGTTTGGAGATTTTGGAGTTTTGATTTTCTGGAGTTTTTGGAGTTTGGAGTTTGGAGGTTTTGGAGTTTGGAGTTTTGTGTTTTTGGAGTTTTTGGTGTTAGGTGTTTGGAGTTTTTGGAGTTTGGAGTTTTTGTAGTTTTTAGAGTTAGGTGTTTTTGGAGTTTTTGCAGTTTGGAAATTTGGGTTTGGAATTAATGGAGTTTTTGAGTTTGTAGTTTGGAGTTTTGAGTTTTTGCAGTTTTGGAGTTTGGAGTTTTTGGAGTTTGGAGTTTGGAGTTTTTGGGATTTTTAGAGTTTGGAGTTTTTGATGTTTTTGGAGTTAGGAGTTTTTGGAGTTTGGAGTTTGGAGTTTTTGGAGTTTTTGGAGTTTGGAGTTTCTGGAATTTGGAAATTTTGGAGTTTTTGACGTTTGTAGTTTTTGGAGTTTGGAATTTGGAGTTTTTGGAGTTTTTGGTGTTAGGAAATTGGTGTTTTTTGAGTTTGGAGTTTTTGGAGTTTGGATTTTGGAGTTTTTGGAATTTTGCATTTTTGGAGTTTTTGGAGTTTTTCAAGTTTGGAGTTTTTGGAGTTTGGATTTTGGAGATAGGATTGTTTGAAGTTTTTGGAGTTTGGATTGTTTGGAGTTTTTGGAGTTTGGAGTATTGAGTTTTTGGAGTTTGGAGTTCGGAGTTTTTGGAGATTTTGGAGTTTTTGGAGTTTTTGGAGTTTGGAGTTTGGAATTTGGAGTTTTTGGAGATTGGATTGTTTGGAGTTTTTGGAGTTTGGAGTATTGAGTTTTTGGAGTTTGGAGTTCGGAGTTTTTGGAGATTTTGGAGTTTTTGGAGTTTTTGGAATTTGGAGTTTGGAATTTGGAGTTTTTGGAGTTTGGATTGTTTGGAGTTTTTGGAGTTTGGAGTATTGAGTTTTTGGAGTTTGGAGTTTGGAGTTTCTGGAGATTTTGGAGTTTGGCGTTTGGAATTTGGTGGTTTTGGAGTTTGGAGTTATTGGAGTTGTTGGAGATAGGTGTTTTTGGAGTTTTTGGAGGTTGGGGTTTTAGTTTGGAGTTTATGGAGTTTTTGGAGTTAGGAGTTTTCGGAGTGAGTTGTTTTTGGAGTTTTTGGAGTTTGGAGTTTTGGGTTTGGAGTTTATGGAGTTTTTGAAGCTAGGAGTTTGGAGTTATTGGAGTTTTTGGAGTTAGGTGTTTTTGGAGTTTTTGGAGTTTGGAGTTTGGAGCTTATGGAGTTATTGAAATTTGGAGTTTTTGGAAATTGGAATTTTTGGAGATTGGAGTTTGATGTTTTTGGAGTTTGGAGTTTTGACTT
The DNA here is from genome assembly GCF_052327205.1 of Somniosus microcephalus. Classification (NCBI taxonomy): domain Eukaryota; kingdom Metazoa; phylum Chordata; class Chondrichthyes; order Squaliformes; family Somniosidae; genus Somniosus; species Somniosus microcephalus. The sequence goes on along the minus strand of NC_141017.1, from coordinate 323,653 downwards.
TTTAGAGTTTTTGAAGTTTGGAGCTTTTCCAGTTTGGAGTTTTTATAGTTTGGAGTTTGGAGATTTTGGAGTTTTGATTTTCTGGAGTTTTTGGAGTTTGGAGTTTGGAGGTTTTGGAGTTTGGAGTTTTGTGTTTTTGGAGTTTTTGGTGTTAGGAGTTTGGAGTTTTTGGAGTTTGGAGTTTTTGTAGTTTTTAGAGTTAGGTGTTTTTGGAGTTTTTGCAGTTTGGAAATTTGGGTTTGGAATTAATGGAGTTTTTGAGTTTGTAGTTTGGAGTTTTGAGTTTTTGCAGTTTTGGAGTTTGGAGTTTTTGGAGTTTGGAGTTTGGAGTTTTTGGGATTTTTAGAGTTTGGAGTTTTTGATGTTTTTGGAGTTAGGAGTTTTTGGAGTTTGGAGTTTGGAGTTTTTGGAGTTTTTGGAGTTTGGAGTTTCTGGAATTTGGAAATTTTGGAGTTTTTGACGTTTGTAGTTTTTGGAGTTTGGAATTTGGAGTTTTTGGAGTTTTTGGTGTTAGGAAATTGGTGTTTTTTGAGTTTGGAGTTTTTGGAGTTTGGATTTTGGAGTTTTTGGAATTTTGCATTTTTGGAGTTTTTGGAGTTTGGATTTTGGAGATAGGATTGTTTGAAGTTTTTGGAGTTTGGATTGTTTGGAGTTTTTGGAGTTTGGAGTATTGAGTTTTTGGAGTTTGGAGTTTGGAATTTGGGGGTTTTGGAGTTTGGAATTATTGGAGTTGTTGGAGATAGGTGTTTTTGGAGTTTTTGGAGGTTGGAGTTTTAGTTTGGAGTTTATGGAGTTTTTGGAGTTAGGAGTTTTCGGAGTATTTGGAGTTTGGAGTTTGGAGTTTATGGAGTTTTAGGAGTTTGGAGTTTTTGGAGTGAGTTGTTTTTGGAGTTTTTGGAGTTTGGAGTTTTGGGTTTGGAGTTTATGGAGTTTTTGAAGCTAGGAGTTTGGAGTTATTGGAGTTTTTGGAGTTAGGTGTTTTTGGAGTTTTTGGAGTTTGGAGTTTGGAGCTTATGGAGTTATTGAAATTTGGAGTTTTTGGAAATTGGAATTTTTGGAGATCGGAGTTTGGTGTTTTTGGAGTTTGGAGTTTTGACTTTTTAGAGTTTTTGAAGTTTGGAGCTTTTCCAGTTTGGAGTTTTTGTAGTTTGGAGTTTGGAGCTTTTGGAGTTTGAAGTTTTGTGTTTTTGGAGTTTTTGGTGTTAGGAGTTTGGAGTTTTTGGAGTTTGGAGTTTTTGCAGTTTGGAAATTTGGGTTTGGAATTAATGGAGTTTTTGAGTTTGTAGTTTGTAGTTTTGAGTTTTTGCAGTTTTGGTGTTTGGAGGTTTTGGAGTTTGGAGTTTGGAGTTTTAGGGATTTTTGGAGTTTGGAGTTCTTGATGTTTTTGGAGTTAGGAGTTTTTGGTGTTTGGGGTTTGGAGTTTTTGGAGTTTGGAGTTTTTGGAATTTGGAAATTTTGGAGTTTTTGACGTTTGTAGTTTTTGGAGTTTGGAGTTTGGAGTTTTTGGAGTTTTTGGTGTTAGGAAATTGGTGTTTTTTGAGTTTGGAGTTTTTGGAGTTTGGATTTTGGATTTTGGAGTTTTTGGAATTTTGCATTTTTGGAGTTTTTGGAGTTTTTCAAGTTTGGAGTTTTTGGAGTTTGGATTTTGAAGTTAGGATTGTTTGAAGTTTTTGGAGTTTGGATTGTTTGGAGTTTTTGGAGTTTGGAGTATTGAGTTTTTGGAGTTTGGAGTTTGGAGTTTTTGGAGATTTTGGAGTTTGACGTTTGGAATTTGGGGGTTTTGTAGTTTGGAGTTATTGGAGTTGTTGGAGATAGGTGTATTTGGAGTTTTTGGAGGTTGGAGTTTTAGTTTGGAGTTCATGGATTTTTTGGAGTTAGGAGTTTTCGGAGTATTTGGAGTTTGGCGTTTGGAGTTTATGGAGTTTTAGGAGTTTGGAGTTCGGAGTTTTTGGAGTTTGGCGTTTGGAATTTGGAGTTTTTGTAGTTTGTAGTTTTTGTAGTTTTTAGAGTTAGGTGTTTTTGGAGTTTTTGCAGTTTGGAAATTTGGGTTTGGAATTAATGGAGTTTTTGAGTTTGTAGTTTGTAGTTTTTGGGATTTTTGGAGTTTGGAGTTTTTGATGTTTTTGGAGTTAGGAGTTTTTGGAGTTTGGAGTTTGGAGTTTTTGGAGTTTTTGGAGTTTGGAGTTTTTGGAATTTGGATTTTTTTGGAGTTTTTGACGTTTGTAGTTTTTGGAGTTTGGAATTTGGAGTTTTTGGAGTTTTAGGTGTTAGGAAATTGGTGTTTTTTGAGTTTGGAGTTTTTGGAGTTTGGATTTTGGAGTTTTTGGAATTTTGCATTTTTGGAGTTTTTGGAGTTTTTCAAGTTTGGAGTTTTTGGAGTTTGGATTTTGGAGATAGGATTGTTTGAAGTTTTTGGAGTTTGGATTGTTTGGAGTTTTTGGAGTTTGGAGTATTGAGTTTTTGGAGTTTGGAGTTCGGAGTTTTTGGAGATTTTGGAGTTTTTGGAGTTTTTGGAATTTGGAGTTTGGAATTTGGAGTTTTTGGAGTTTGGATTGTTTGGAGTTTTTGGAGTTTGGAGTATTGAGTTTTTGGAGTTTGGAGTTTGGAGTTTCTGGAGATTTTGGAGTTTGGCGTTTGGAATTTGGTGGTTTTGGAGTTTGGAGTTATTGGATTTGTTGGAGATAGGTGTTTTTGGAGTTTTTGGAGGTTGGAGTTTTAGTTTGGAGTTTATGGAGTTTTTGGAGTTAGGAGTTTTCGGAGTGAGTTGTTTTTGGAGTTTTTGGAGTTTGGAGTTTTGGGTTTGGAGTTTATGGAGTTTTTGAAGCTAGGAGTTTGGAGTTATTGGAGTTTTTGGAGTTAGGTGTTTTTGGAGTTTTTGGAGTTTGGAGTTTGGAGCTTATGGAGTTATTGAAATTTGGAGTTTTTGGAAATTGGAATTTTTGGAGATTGGAGTTTGATGTTTTTGGAGTTTGGAGTTTTGACTTTTTAGAGTTTTTGAAGTTTGGAGCTTTTCCAGTTTGGAGTTTTTATAGTTTGGAGTTTGGAGATTTTGGAGTTTTGATTTTCTGGAGTTTTTGGAGTTTGGAGTTTGGAGGTTTTGGAGTTTGGAGTTTTGTGTTTTTGGAGTTTTTGGTGTTAGGAGTTTGGAGTTTTTGGAGTTTGGAGTTTTTGTAGTTTTTAGAGTTAGGTGTTTTTGGAGTTTTTGCAGTTTGGAAATTTGGGTTTGGAATTAATGGAGTTTTTGAATTTGTAGTTTGGAGTTTGGAGTTTTTGCAGTTTTGGAGTTTGGAGTTTTTGGAGTTTGGAGTTTGGAGTTTTTGGGATTTTTAGAGTTTGGAGTTTTTGATGTTTTTGGAGTTAGGAGTTTTTGGAGTTTGGAGTTTGGAGTTAGGAGTTTTTGGAGTTTGGAGTTTGGAGTTTTTGGAGTTTGGAGTTTGGAGTTTTTGGGATTTTTAGAGTTTGGAGTTTTTGATGTTTTTGGAGTTAGGAGTTTTTGGAGTTTGGAGTTTGGAGTTTTTGGAGTTTTTGGAGTTTGGAGTTTCTGGAATTTGGAAATTTTGGAGTTTTTGACGTTTGTAGTTTTTGGAGTTTGGAATTTGGAGTTTTTGGAGTTTTTGGTGTTAGGAAATTGGTGTTTTTTGTGTTTGGAGTTTTTGGAGTTTGGATTTTGGAGTTTTTGGAATTTTGCATTTTTGGAGTTTTTGGAGTTTTTCAAGTTTGGAGTTTTTGGAGTTTGGATTTTGGAGATAGGATTGTTTGAAGTTTTTGGAGTTTGGATTGTTTGGAGTTTTTGGAGTTTGGAGTATTGAGTTTTTGGAGTTTGGAGTTCGGAGTTTTTGGAGATTTTGGAGTTTTTGGAGTTTTTGGAGTTTGGAGTTTGGAATTTGGAGTTTTTGGAGATTGGATTGTTTGGAGTTTTTGGAGTTTGGAGTATTGAGTTTTTGGAGTTTGGAGTTCGGAGTTTTTGGAGATTTTGGAGTTTTTGGAGTTTTTGGAATTTGGAGTTTGGAATTTGGAGTTTTTGGAGTTTGGATTGTTTGGAGTTTTTGGAGTTTGGAGTATTGAGTTTTTGGAGTTTGGAGTTTGGAGTTTCTGGAGATTTTGGAGTTTGGCGTTTGGAATTTGGTGGTTTTGGAGTTTGGAGTTATTGGAGTTGTTGGAGATAGGTGTTTTTGGAGTTTTTGGAGGTTGGGGTTTTAGTTTGGAGTTTATGGAGTTTTTGGAGTTAGGAGTTTTCGGAGTGAGTTGTTTTTGGAGTTTTTGGAGTTTGGAGTTTTGGGTTTGGAGTTTATGGAGTTTTTGAAGCTAGGAGTTTGGAGTTATTGGAGTTTTTGGAGTTAGGTGTTTTTGGAGTTTTTGGAGTTTGGAGTTTGGAGCTTATGGAGTTATTGAAATTTGGAGTTTTTGGAAATTGGAATTTTTGGAGATTGGAGTTTGATGTTTTTGGAGTTTGGAGTTTTGACTTTTTAGAGTTTTTGAAGTTTGGAGCTTTTCCAGTTTGGAGTTTTTATAGTTTGGAGTTTGGAGATTTTGGAGTTTTGATTTTCTGGAGTTTTTGGAGTTTGGAGTTTGGAGGTTTTGGAGTTTGGAGTTTTGTGTTTTTGGAGTTTTTGGTGTTAGGAGTTTGGAGTTTTTGGAGTTTGGAGTTTTTGTAGTTTTTAGAGTTAGGTGTTTTTGGAGTTTTTGCAGTTTGGAAATTTGGGTTTGGAATTAATGGAGTTTTTGAGTTTGTAGTTTGGAGTTTTGAGTTTTTGCAGTTTTGGAGTTTGGAGTTTTTGGAGTTTGGAGTTTGGAGTTTTTGGGATTTTTAGAGTTTGGAGTTTTTGATGTTTTTGGAGTTAGGAGTTTTTGGAGTTTGGAGTTTGGAGTTTTTGGAGTTTTTGGAGTTTGGAGTTTCTGGAATTTGGAAATTTTGGAGTTTTTGACGTTTGTAGTTTTTGGAGTTTGGAATTTGGAGTTTTTGGAGTTTTTGGTGTTAGGAAATTGGTGTTTTTTGAGTTTGGAGTTTTTGGAGTTTGGATTTTGGAGTTTTTGGAATTTTGCATTTTTGGAGTTTTTGGAGTTTGGATTTTGGAGATAGGATTGTTTGAAGTTTTTGGAGTTTGGATTGTTTGGAGTTTTTGGAGTTTGGAGTATTGAGTTTTTGGAGTTTGGAGTTTGGAATTTGGGGGTTTTGGAGTTTGGAATTATTGGAGTTGTTGGAGATAGGTGTTTTTGGAGTTTTTGGAGGTTGGAGTTTTAGTTTGGAGTTTATGGAGTTTTTGGAGTTAGGAGTTTTTGGAGTATTTGGAGTTTGGAGTTTGGAGTTTATGGAGTTTTAGGAGTTTGGAGTTTTTGGAGTGAGTTGTTTTTGGAGTTTTTGGAGTTTGGAGTTTTGGGTTTGGAGTTTATGGAGTTTTTGAAGCTAGGAGTTTGGAGTTATTGGAGTTTTTGGAGTTAGGTGTTTTTGGAGTTTTTGGAGTTTGGAGTTTGGAGCTTATGGAGTTATTGAAATTTGGAGTTTTTGGAAATTGGAATTTTTGGAGATCGGAGTTTGGTGTTTTTGGAGTTTGGAGTTTTGACTTTTTAGAGTTTTTGAAGTTTGGAGCTTTTCCAGTTTGGAGTTTTTGTAGTTTGGAGTTTGGAGCTTTTGGAGTTTGAAGTTTTGTGTTTTTGGAGTTTTTGGTGTTAGGAGTTTGGAGTTTTTGGAGTTTGGAGTTTTTGCAGTTTGGAAATTTGGGTTTGGAATTAATGGAGTTTTTGAGTTTGTAGTTTGTAGTTTTGAGTTTTTGCAGTTTTGGTGTTTGGAGGTTTTGGAGTTTGGAGTTTGGAGTTTTAGGGATTTTTGGAGTTTGGAGTTCTTGATGTTTTTGGAGTTAGGAGTTTTTGGTGTTTGGGGTTTGGAGTTTTTGGAGTTTGGAGTTTTTGGAATTTGGAAATTTTGGAGTTTTTGACGTTTGTAGTTTTTGGAGTTTGGAGTTTGGAGTTTTTGGAGTTTTTGGTGTTAGGAAATTGGTGTTTTTTGAGTTTGGAGTTTTTGGAGTTTGGATTTTGGATTTTGGAGTTTTTGGAATTTTGCATTTTTGGAGTTTTTGGAGTTTTTCAAGTTTGGAGTTTTTGGAGTTTGGATTTTGAAGTTAGGATTGTTTGAAGTTTTTGGAGTTTGGATTGTTTGGAGTTTTTGGAGTTTGGAGTATTGAGTTTTTGGAGTTTGGAGTTTGGAGTTTTTGGAGATTTTGGAGTTTGACGTTTGGAATTTGGGGGTTTTGTAGTTTGGAGTTATTGGAGTTGTTGGAGATAGGTGTATTTGGAGTTTTTGGAGGTTGGAGTTTTAGTTTGGAGTTCATGGATTTTTTGGAGTTAGGAGTTTTCGGAGTATTTGGAGTTTGGCGTTTGGAGTTTATGGAGTTTTAGGAGTTTGGAGTTCGGAGTTTTTGGAGTTTGGCGTTTGGAATTTGGAGTTTTTGTAGTTTGTAGTTTTTGTAGTTTTTAGAGTTAGGTGTTTTTGGAGTTTTTGCAGTTTGGAAATTTGGGTTTGGAATTAATGGAGTTTTTGAGTTTGTAGTTTGTAGTTTTTGGGATTTTTGGAGTTTGGAGTTTTTGATGTTTTTGGAGTTAGGAGTTTTTGGAGTTTGGAGTTTGGAGTTTTTGGAGTTTTTGGAGTTTGGAGTTTTTGGAATTTGGATTTTTTTGGAGTTTTTGACGTTTGTAGTTTTTGGAGTTTGGAATTTGGAGTTTTTGGAGTTTTAGGTGTTAGGAAATTGGTGTTTTTTGAGTTTGGAGTTTTTGGAGTTTGGATTTTGGAGTTTTTGGAATTTTGCATTTTTGGAGTTTTTGGAGTTTTTCAAGTTTGGAGTTTTTGGAGTTTGGATTTTGGAGATAGGATTGTTTGAAGTTTTTGGAGTTTGGATTGTTTGGAGTTTTTGGAGTTTGGAGTATTGAGTTTTTGGAGTTTGGAGTTCGGAGTTTTTGGAGATTTTGGAGTTTTTGGAGTTTTTGGAATTTGGAGTTTGGAATTTGGAGTTTTTGGAGTTTGGATTGTTTGGAGTTTTTGGAGTTTGGAGTATTGAGTTTTTGGAGTTTGGAGTTTGGAGTTTCTGGAGATTTTGGAGTTTGGCGTTTGGAATTTGGTGGTTTTGGAGTTTGGAGTTATTGGATTTGTTGGAGATAGGTGTTTTTGGAGTTTTTGGAGGTTGGAGTTTTAGTTTGGAGTTTATGGAGTTTTTGGAGTTAGGAGTTTTCGGAGTGAGTTGTTTTTGGAGTTTTTGGAGTTTGGAGTTTTGGGTTTGGAGTTTATGGAGTTTTTGAAGCTAGGAGTTTGGAGTTATTGGAGTTTTTGGAGTTAGGTGTTTTTGGAGTTTTTGGAGTTTGGAGTTTGGAGCTTATGGAGTTATTGAAATTTGGAGTTTTTGGAAATTGGAATTTTTGGAGATTGGAGTTTGATGTTTTTGGAGTTTGGAGTTTTGACTTTTTAGAGTTTTTGAAGTTTGGAGCTTTTCCAGTTTGGAGTTTTTATAGTTTGGAGTTTGGAGATTTTGGAGTTTTGATTTTCTGGAGTTTTTGGAGTTTGGAGTTTGGAGGTTTTGGAGTTTGGAGTTTTGTGTTTTTGGAGTTTTTGGTGTTAGGAGTTTGGAGTTTTTGGAGTTTGGAGTTTTTGTAGTTTTTAGAGTTAGGTGTTTTTGGAGTTTTTGCAGTTTGGAAATTTGGGTTTGGAATTAATGGAGTTTTTGAATTTGTAGTTTGTAGTTTGGAGTTTTTGCAGTTTTGGAGTTTGGAGTTTTTGGAGTTTGGAGTTTGGAGTTTTTGGGATTTTTAGAGTTTGGAGTTTTTGATGTTTTTGGAGTTAGGAGTTTTTGGAGTTTGGAGTTTGGAGTTAGGAGTTTTTGGAGTTTGGAGTTTGGAGTTTTTGGAGTTTGGAGTTTGGAGTTTTTGGGATTTTTAGAGTTTGGAGTTTTTGATGTTTTTGGAGTTAGGAGTTTTTGGAGTTTGGAGTTTGGAGTTTTTGGAGTTTTTGGAGTTTGGAGTTTCTGGAATTTGGAAATTTTGGAGTTTTTGACGTTTGTAGTTTTTGGAGTTTGGAATTTGGAGTTTTTGGAGTTTTTGGTGTTAGGAAATTGGTGTTTTTTGTGTTTGGAGTTTTTGGAGTTTGGATTTTGGAGTTTTTGGAATTTTGCATTTTTGGAGTTTTTGGAGTTTTTCAAGTTTGGAGTTTTTGGAGTTTGGATTTTGGAGATAGGATTGTTTGAAGTTTTTGGAGTTTGGATTGTTTGGAGTTTTTGGAGTTTGGAGTATTGAGTTTTTGGAGTTTGGAGTTCGGAGTTTTTGGAGATTTTGGAGTTTTTGGAGTTTTTGGAGTTTGGAGTTTGGAATTTGGAGTTTTTGGAGATTGGATTGTTTGGAGTTTTTGGAGTTTGGAGTATTGAGTTTTTGGAGTTTGGAGTTCGGAGTTTTTGGAGATTTTGGAGTTTTTGGAGTTTTTGGAATTTGGAGTTTGGAATTTGGAGTTTTTGGAGTTTGGATTGTTTGGAGTTTTTGGAGTTTGGAGTATTGAGTTTTTGGAGTTTGGAGTTTGGAGTTTCTGGAGATTTTGGAGTTTGGCGTTTGGAATTTGGTGGTTTTGGAGTTTGGAGTTATTGGAGTTGTTGGAGATAGGTGTTTTTGGAGTTTTTGGAGGTTGGGGTTTTAGTTTGGAGTTTATGGAGTTTTTGGAGTTAGGAGTTTTCGGAGTGAGTTGTTTTTGGAGTTTTTGGAGTTTGGAGTTTTGGGTTTGGAGTTTATGGAGTTTTTGAAGCTAGGAGTTTGGAGTTATTGGAGTTTTTGGAGTTAGGTGTTTTTGGAGTTTTTGGAGTTTGGAGTTTGGAGCTTATGGAGTTATTGAAATTTGGAGTTTTTGGAAATTGGAATTTTTGGAGATTGGAGTTTGATGTTTTTGGAGTTTGGAGTTTTGACTTTTTAGAGTTTTTGAAGTTTGGAGCTTTTCCAGTTTGGAGTTTTTATAGTTTGGAGTTTGGAGATTTTGGAGTTTTGATTTTCTGGAGTTTTTGGAGTTTGGAGTTTGGAGGTTTTGGAGTTTGGAGTTTTGTGTTTTTGGAGTTTTTGGTGTTAGGAGTTTGGAGTTTTTGGAGTTTGGAGTTTTTGTAGTTTTTAGAGTTAGGTGTTTTTGGAGTTTTTGCAGTTTGGAAATTTGGGTTTGGAATTAATGGAGTTTTTGAGTTTGTAGTTTGGAGTTTTGAGTTTTTGCAGTTTTGGAGTTTGGAGTTTTTGGAGTTTGGAGTTTGGAGTTTTTGGGATTTTTAGAGTTTGGAGTTTTTGATGTTTTTGGAGTTAGGAGTTTTTGGAGTTTGGAGTTTGGAGTTTTTGGAGTTTTTGGAGTTTGGAGTTTCTGGAATTTGGAAATTTTGGAGTTTTTGACGTTTGTAGTTTTTGGAGTTTGGAATTTGGAGTTTTTGGAGTTTTTGGTGTTAGGAAATTGGTGTTTTTTGAGTTTGGAGTTTTTGGAGTTTGGATTTTGGAGTTTTTGGAATTTTGCATTTTTGGAGTTTTTGGAGTTTGGATTTTGGAGATAGGATTGTTTGAAGTTTTTGGAGTTTGGATTGTTTGGAGTTTTTGGAGTTTGGAGTATTGAGTTTTTGGAGTTTGGAGTTTGGAATTTGGGGGTTTTGGAGTTTGGAATTATTGGAGTTGTTGGAGATAGGTGTTTTTGGAGTTTTTGGAGGTTGGAGTTTTAGTTTGGAGTTTATGGAGTTTTTGGAGTTAGGAGTTTTCGGAGTATTTGGAGTTTGGAGTTTGGAGTTTATGGAGTTTTAGGAGTTTGGAGTTTTTGGAGTGAGTTGTTTTTGGAGTTTTTGGAGTTTGGAGTTTTGGGTTTGGAGTTTATGGAGTTTTTGAAGCTAGGAGTTTGGAGTTATTGGAGTTTTTGGAGTTAGGTGTTTTTGGAGTTTTTGGAGTTTGGAGTTTGGAGCTTATGGAGTTATTGAAATTTGGAGTTTTTGGAAATTGGAATTTTTGGAGATCGGAGTTTGGTGTTTTTGGAGTTTGGAGTTTTGACTTTTTAGAGTTTTTGAAGTTTGGAGCTTTTCCAGTTTGGAGTTTTTGTAGTTTGGAGTTTGGAGCTTTTGGAGTTTGAAGTTTTGTGTTTTTGGAGTTTTTGGTGTTAGGAGTTTGGAGTTTTTGGAGTTTGGAGTTTTTGCAGTTTGGAAATTTGGGTTTGGAATTAATGGAGTTTTTGAGTTTGTAGTTTGTAGTTTTGAGTTTTTGCAGTTTTGGTGTTTGGAGGTTTTGGAGTTTGGAGTTTGGAGTTTTAGGGATTTTTGGAGTTTGGAGTTCTTGATGTTTTTGGAGTTAGGAGTTTTTGGTGTTTGGGGTTTGGAGTTTTTGGAGTTTGGAGTTTTTGGAATTTGGAAATTTTGGAGTTTTTGACGTTTGTAGTTTTTGGAGTTTGGAGTTTGGAGTTTTTGGAGTTTTTGGTGTTAGGAAATTGGTGTTTTTTGAGTTTGGAGTTTTTGGAGTTTGGATTTTGGATTTTGGAGTTTTTGGAATTTTGCATTTTTGGAGTTTTTGGAGTTTTTCAAGTTTGGAGTTTTTGGAGTTTGGATTTTGAAGTTAGGATTGTTTGAAGTTTTTGGAGTTTGGATTGTTTGGAGTTTTTGGAGTTTGGAGTATTGAGTTTTTGGAGTTTGGAGTTTGGAGTTTTTGGAGATTTTGGAGTTTGACGTTTGGAATTTGGGGGTTTTGTAGTTTGGAGTTATTGGAGTTGTTGGAGATAGGTGTATTTGGAGTTTTTGGAGGTTGGAGTTTTAGTTTGGAGTTCATGGATTTTTTGGAGTTAGGAGTTTTCGGAGTATTTGGAGTTTGGCGTTTGGAGTTTATGGAGTTTTAGGAGTTTGGAGTTCGGAGTTTTTGGAGTTTGGCGTTTGGAATTTGGAGTTTTTGTAGTTTGTAGTTTTTGTAGTTTTTAGAGTTAGGTGTTTTTGGAGTTTTTGCAGTTTGGAAATTTGGGTTTGGAATTAATGGAGTTTTTGAGTTTGTAGTTTGTAGTTTTTGGGATTTTTGGAGTTTGGAGTTTTTGATGTTTTTGGAGTTAGGAGTTTTTGGAGTTTGGAGTTTGGAGTTTTTGGAGTTTTTGGAGTTTGGAGTTTTTGGAATTTGGATTTTTTTGGAGTTTTTGACGTTTGTAGTTTTTGGAGTTTGGAATTTGGAGTTTTTGGAGTTTTAGGTGTTAGGAAATTGGTGTTTTTTGAGTTTGGAGTTTTTGGAGTTTGGATTTTGGAGTTTTTGGAATTTTGCATTTTTGGAGTTTTTGGAGTTTTTCAAGTTTGGAGTTTTTGGAGTTTGGATTTTGGAGATAGGATTGTTTGAAGTTTTTGGAGTTTGGATTGTTTGGAGTTTTTGGAGTTTGGAGTATTGAGTTTTTGGAGTTTGGAGTTCGGAGTTTTTGGAGATTTTGGAGTTTTTGGAGTTTTTGGAATTTGGAGTTTGGAATTTGGAGTTTTTGGAGTTTGGATTGTTTGGAGTTTTTGGAGTTTGGAGTATTGAGTTTTTGGAGTTTGGAGTTTGGAGTTTCTGGAGATTTTGGAGTTTGGCGTTTGGAATTTGGTGGTTTTGGAGTTTGGAGTTATTGGATTTGTTGGAGATAGGTGTTTTTGGAGTTTTTGGAGGTTGGAGTTTTAGTTTGGAGTTTATGGAGTTTTTGGAGTTAGGAGTTTTCGGAGTGAGTTGTTTTTGGAGTTTTTGGAGTTTGGAGTTTTGGGTTTGGAGTTTATGGAGTTTTTGAAGCTAGGAGTTTGGAGTTATTGGAGTTTTTGGAGTTAGGTGTTTTTGGAGTTTTTGGAGTTTGGAGTTTGGAGCTTATGGAGTTATTGAAATTTGGAGTTTTTGGAAATTGGAATTTTTGGAGATTGGAGTTTGATGTTTTTGGAGTTTGGAGTTTTGACTTTTTAGAGTTTTTGAAGTTTGGAGCTTTTCCAGTTTGGAGTTTTTATAGTTTGGAGTTTGGAGATTTTGGAGTTTTGATTTTCTGGAGTTTTTGGAGTTTGGAGTTTGGAGGTTTTGGAGTTTGGAGTTTTGTGTTTTTGGAGTTTTTGGTGTTAGGAGTTTGGAGTTTTTGGAGTTTGGAGTTTTTGTAGTTTTTAGAGTTAGGTGTTTTTGGAGTTTTTGCAGTTTGGAAATTTGGGTTTGGAATTAATGGAGTTTTTGAATTTGTAGTTTGTAGTTTGGAGTTTTTGCAGTTTTGGAGTTTGGAGTTTTTGGAGTTTGGAGTTTGGAGTTTTTGGGATTTTTAGAGTTTGGAGTTTTTGATGTTTTTGGAGTTAGGAGTTTTTGGAGTTTGGAGTTTGGAGTTAGGAGTTTTTGGAGTTTGGAGTTTGGAGTTTTTGGAGTTTGGAGTTTGGAGTTTTTGGGATTTTTAGAGTTTGGAGTTTTTGATGTTTTTGGAGTTAGGAGTTTTTGGAGTTTGGAGTTTGGAGTTTTTGGAGTTTTTGGAGTTTGGAGTTTCTGGAATTTGGAAATTTTGGAGTTTTTGACGTTTGTAGTTTTTGGAGTTTGGAATTTGGAGTTTTTGGAGTTTTTGGTGTTAGGAAATTGGTGTTTTTTGAGTTTGGAGTTTTTGGAGTTTGGATTTTGGAGTTTTTGGAATTTTGCATTTTTGGAGTTTTTGGAGTTTGGATTTTGGAGATAGGATTGTTTGAAGTTTTTGGAGTTTGGATTGTTTGGAGTTTTTGGAGTTTGGAGTATTGAGTTTTTGGAGTTTGGAGTTTGGAATTTGGGGGTTTTGGAGTTTGGAATTATTGGAGTTGTTGGAGATAGGTGTTTTTGGAGTTTTTGGAGGTTGGAGTTTTAGTTTGGAGTTTATGGAGTTTTTGGAGTTAGGAGTTTTCGGAGTATTTGGAGTTTGGAGTTTGGAGTTTATGGAGTTTTAGGAGTTTGGAGTTTTTGGAGTGAGTTGTTTTTGGAGTTTTTGGAGTTTGGAGTTTTGGGTTTGGAGTTTATGGAGTTTTTGAAGCTAGGAGTTTGGAGTTATTGGAGTTTTTGGAGTTAGGTGTTTTTGGAGTTTTTGGAGTTTGGAGTTTGGAGCTTATGGAGTTATTGAAATTTGGAGTTTTTGGAAATTGGAATTTTTGGAGATCGGAGTTTGGTGTTTTTGGAGTTTGGAGTTTTGACTTTTTAGAGTTTTTGAAGTTTGGAGCTTTTCCAGTTTGGAGTTTTTGTAGTTTGGAGTTTGGAGCTTTTGGAGTTTGAAGTTTTGTGTTTTTGGAGTTTTTGGTGTTAGGAGTTTGGAGTTTTTGGAGTTTGGAGTTTTTGCAGTTTGGAAATTTGGGTTTGGAATTAATGGAGTTTTTGAGTTTGTAGTTTGTAGTTTTGAGTTTTTGCAGTTTTGGTGTTTGGAGGTTTTGGAGTTTGGAGTTTGGAGTTTTAGGGATTTTTGGAGTTTGGAGTTCTTGATGTTTTTGGAGTTAGGAGTTTTTGGTGTTTGGGGTTTGGAGTTTTTGGAGTTTGGAGTTTTTGGAATTTGGAAATTTTGGAGTTTTTGACGTTTGTAGTTTTTGGAGTTTGGAGTTTGGAGTTTTTGGAGTTTTTGGTGTTAGGAAATTGGTGTTTTTTGAGTTTGGAGTTTTTGGAGTTTGGATTTTGGATTTTGGAGTTTTTGGAATTTTGCATTTTTGGAGTTTTTGGAGTTTTTCAAGTTTGGAGTTTTTGGAGTTTGGATTTTGAAGTTAGGATTGTTTGAAGTTTTTGGAGTTTGGATTGTTTGGAGTTTTTGGAGTTTGGAGTATTGAGTTTTTGGAGTTTGGAGTTTGGAGTTTTTGGAGATTTTGGAGTTTGACGTTTGGAATTTGGGGGTTTTGTAGTTTGGAGTTATTGGAGTTGTTGGAGATAGGTGTATTTGGAGTTTTTGGAGGTTGGAGTTTTAGTTTGGAGTTCATGGATTTTTTGGAGTTAGGAGTTTTCGGAGTATTTGGAGTTTGGCGTTTGGAGTTTATGGAGTTTTAGGAGTTTGGAGTTCGGAGTTTTTGGAGTTTGGCGTTTGGAATTTGGAGTTTTTGTAGTTTGTAGTTTTTGTAGTTTTTAGAGTTAGGTGTTTTTGGAGTTTTTGCAGTTTGGAAATTTGGGTTTGGAATTAATGGAGTTTTTGAGTTTGTAGTTTGTAGTTTTTGGGATTTTTGGAGTTTGGAGTTTTTGATGTTTTTGGAGTTAGGAGTTTTTGGAGTTTGGAGTTTGGAGTTTTTGGAGTTTTTGGAGTTTGGAGTTTTTGGAATTTGGATTTTTTTGGAGTTTTTGACGTTTGTAGTTTTTGGAGTTTGGAATTTGGAGTTTTTGGAGTTTTAGGTGTTAGGAAATTGGTGTTTTTTGAGTTTGGAGTTTTTGGAGTTTGGATTTTGGAGTTTTTGGAATTTTGCATTTTTGGAGTTTTTGGAGTTTTTCAAGTTTGGAGTTTTTGGAGTTTGGATTTTGGAGATAGGATTGTTTGAAGTTTTTGGAGTTTGGATTGTTTGGAGTTTTTGGAGTTTGGAGTATTGAGTTTTTGGAGTTTGGAGTTCGGAGTTTTTGGAGATTTTGGAGTTTTTGGAGTTTTTGGAATTTGGAGTTTGGAATTTGGAGTTTTTGGAGTTTGGATTGTTTGGAGTTTTTGGAGTTTGGAGTATTGAGTTTTTGGAGTTTGGAGTTTGGAGTTTCTGGAGATTTTGGAGTTTGGCGTTTGGAATTTGGTGGTTTTGGAGTTTGGAGTTATTGGATTTGTTGGAGATAGGTGTTTTTGGAGTTTTTGGAGGTTGGAGTTTTAGTTTGGAGTTTATGGAGTTTTTGGAGTTAGGAGTTTTCGGAGTGAGTTGTTTTTGGAGTTTTTGGAGTTTGGAGTTTTGGGTTTGGAGTTTATGGAGTTTTTGAAGCTAGGAGTTTGGAGTTATTGGAGTTTTTGGAGTTAGGTGTTTTTGGAGTTTTTGGAGTTTGGAGTTTGGAGCTTATGGAGTTATTGAAATTTGGAGTTTTTGGAAATTGGAATTTTTGGAGATTGGAGTTTGATGTTTTTGGAGTTTGGAGTTTTGACTTTTTAGAGTTTTTGAAGTTTGGAGCTTTTCCAGTTTGGAGTTTTTATAGTTTGGAGTTTGGAGATTTTGGAGTTTTGATTTTCTGGAGTTTTTGGAGTTTGGAGTTTGGAGGTTTTGGAGTTTGGAGTTTTGTGTTTTTGGAGTTTTTGGTGTTAGGAGTTTGGAGTTTTTGGAGTTTGGAGTTTTTGTAGTTTTTAGAGTTAGGTGTTTTTGGAGTTTTTGCAGTTTGGAAATTTGGGTTTGGAATTAATGGAGTTTTTGAGTTTGTAGTTTGGAGTTTTGAGTTTTTGCAGTTTTGGAGTTTGGAGTTTTTGGAGTTTGGAGTTTGGAGTTTTTGGGATTTTTAGAGTTTGGAGTTTTTGATGTTTTTGGAGTTAGGAGTTTTTGGAGTTTGGAGTTTGGAGTTTTTGGAGTTTTTGGAGTTTGGAGTTTCTGGAATTTGGAAATTTTGGAGTTTTTGACGTTTGTAGTTTTTGGAGTTTGGAATTTGGAGTTTTTGGAGTTTTTGGTGTTAGGAAATTGGTGTTTTTTGAGTTTGGAGTTTTTGGAGTTTGGATTTTGGAGTTTTTGGAATTTTGCATTTTTGGAGTTTTTGGAGTTTGGATTTTGGAGATAGGATTGTTTGAAGTTTTTGGAGTTTGGATTGTTTGGAGTTTTTGGAGTTTGGAGTATTGAGTTTTTGGAGTTTGGAGTTTGGAATTTGGGGGTTTTGGAGTTTGGAATTATTGGAGTTGTTGGAGATAGGTGTTTTTGGAGTTTTTGGAGGTTGGAGTTTTAGTTTGGAGTTTATGGAGTTTTTGGAGTTAGGAGTTTTCGGAGTATTTGGAGTTTGGAGTTTGGAGTTTATGGAGTTTTAGGAGTTTGGAGTTTTTGGAGTGAGTTGTTTTTGGAGTTTTTGGAGTTTGGAGTTTTGGGTTTGGAGTTTATGGAGTTTTTGAAGCTAGGAGTTTGGAGTTATTGGAGTTTTTGGAGTTAGGTGTTTTTGGAGTTTTTGGAGTTTGGAGTTTGGAGCTTATGGAGTTATTGAAATTTGGAGTTTTTGGAAATTGGAATTTTTGGAGATCGGAGTTTGGTGTTTTTGGAGTTTGGAGTTTTGACTTTTTAGAGTTTTTGAAGTTTGGAGCTTTTCCAGTTTGGAGTTTTTGTAGTTTGGAGTTTGGAGCTTTTGGAGTTTGAAGTTTTGTGTTTTTGGAGTTTTTGGTGTTAGGAGTTTGGAGTTTTTGGAGTTTGGAGTTTTTGCAGTTTGGAAATTTGGGTTTGGAATTAATGGAGTTTTTGAGTTTGTAGTTTGTAGTTTTGAGTTTTTGCAGTTTTGGTGTTTGGAGGTTTTGGAGTTTGGAGTTTGGAGTTTTAGGGATTTTTGGAGTTTGGAGTTCTTGATGTTTTTGGAGTTAGGAGTTTTTGGTGTTTGGGGTTTGGAGTTTTTGGAGTTTGGAGTTTTTGGAATTTGGAAATTTTGGAGTTTTTGACGTTTGTAGTTTTTGGAGTTTGGAGTTTGGAGTTTTTGGAGTTTTTGGTGTTAGGAAATTGGTGTTTTTTGAGTTTGGAGTTTTTGGAGTTTGGATTTTGGATTTTGGAGTTTTTGGAATTTTGCATTTTTGGAGTTTTTGGAGTTTTTCAAGTTTGGAGTTTTTGGAGTTTGGATTTTGAAGTTAGGATTGTTTGAAGTTTTTGGAGTTTGGATTGTTTGGAGTTTTTGGAGTTTGGAGTATTGAGTTTTTGGAGTTTGGAGTTTGGAGTTTTTGGAGATTTTGGAGTTTGACGTTTGGAATTTGGGGGTTTTGTAGTTTGGAGTTATTGGAGTTGTTGGAGATAGGTGTATTTGGAGTTTTTGGAGGTTGGAGTTTTAGTTTGGAGTTCATGGATTTTTTGGAGTTAGGAGTTTTCGGAGTATTTGGAGTTTGGCGTTTGGAGTTTATGGAGTTTTAGGAGTTTGGAGTTCGGAGTTTTTGGAGTTTGGCGTTTGGAATTTGGAGTTTTTGTAGTTTGTAGTTTTTGTAGTTTTTAGAGTTAGGTGTTTTTGGAGTTTTTGCAGTTTGGAAATTTGGGTTTGGAATTAATGGAGTTTTTGAGTTTGTAGTTTGTAGTTTTGAGTTTTTGCAGCTTTGGAGTTTGGAGTTTTTGGAGTTTGGAGTTTGGAGTTTTTGGGATTTTTGGAGTTTGGAGTTTTTGATGTTTTTGGAGTTAGGAGTTTTTGGAGTTTGGAGTTTGGAGTTTTTGGAATTTGGAAATTTTGGAGTTTTTGACGTTTGTAGTTTTTGGAGTTTGGAATTTGGAGTTTTTGGAGTTTTAGGTGTTAGGAAATTGGTGTTTTTTGAGTTTGGAGTTTTTGGAGTTTGGATTTTGGAGTTTTTGGAATTTTGCATTTTTGGAGTTTTTGGAGTTTTTCAAGTTTGGAGTTTTTGGAGTTTGGATTTTGGAGTTAGGATTGTTTGAAGTTTTTGGAGTTTGGATTGTTTGGAGTTTTTGGAGTTTGGAGTATTGAGTTTTTGGAGTTTGGAGTTCGGAGTTTATGGAGAGTTTGGAGTTTTTGGAGTTTTTGGAGTTTGAAGTTTGGAATTTGGAGTTTTTGGAGTTTGGAGTTCGGAGTTTATGGAGATTTTGGAGTTTTTGGAGTTTTTGGAGTTTGGAGTTTGGAATTTGGAGTTTTTGGAGTTTGGATTTTGGAGTTAGGATTGTTTGAAGTTTTTGGAGTTTGGATTGTTTGGAGTTTTTGGAGTTTGGAGTATTGAGTTTTTGGAGTTTGGAGTTCGGAGTTTATGGAGATTTTGGAGTTTTTGGAGTTTTTGGAGTTTGGAGTTTGGAATTTGGAGTTTTTGGAGTTTGGAGTTCGGAGTTTATGGAGATTTTGGAGTTTTTGGAGTTTGGAGTTTGGAATTTGGAGTTATTGGAGTTTGGATTGTTTGGAGTTTTGGAGTTTGGAATATTGAGTTTTTGGAGTTTGGAGTTTGGAGTTTCTGGAGATTTTGGAGTTAGGAGTTTTCGGAGTATTTGGAGTTTGGAGTTTATGCAGTTTTAGGAGTTTGGAGTTAGGAGTTTTTGGAGTTTGGCGTTTGGAATTTGGAGTTTTTGTAGTTTGGAGTTTTTGTAGTTTTTAGAGTTAGGTGTTTTTGGAGTTTTTGCAGTTTGGAAATTTGGGTTTGGAATTAATGGAGTTTTTGAGTTTGTAGTTTGTAGTTTTGAGTTTTTGCAGCTTTGGAGTTTGGAGTTTTTGGCGTTTGGAGTTTGGAGTTTTTGGGATTTTTGGAGTTTGGAGTTTGGTGTTTTTGGAGTTTGGAGTTTTGACTTTTCAGAGTTTTTGAAATTTGGAGCTTTTCCAGTTTGGAGTTTTTGTAGTTTGGAGTTTGGAGCTTTTGGAGTTTGGAGTTTTGTGTTTTTGGAGTTTTTGGTGTTAGGAGTTTGGAGTTTTTGGAGTTTGGAGTTTTTGTAGTTTTTAGAGTTAGGTGTTTTTGGAGTTTTTGCAGTTTGGAAATTTAGGTTTGGAATTAATGGAGTTTTTGAGTTTGTAGTTTGGAGTTTTGAGTTTTTGCAGTTTTGGAGTTTGGAGTTTTTGGAGTTTGGAGTTTGGAGTTTTTGGGATTTTTAGAGTTTGGAGTTTTTGATGTTTTTGGAGTTAGGAGTTTTTGGAGTTTGGAGTTTGGAGTTTTTGGAGTTTTTGGAGTTTGGAGTTTTTGGAATTTGGAAATTTTTGAGTTTTTGACGTTTGTAGTTTTTGGAGTTTGGAATTTGGAGTTTTTGGAGTTTTTGGTGTTAGGAAATTGCTGTTTTTTGAGATTGGAGTTTTTGGAGTTTGGATTTTGGAGTTTTTGGAATTTTGCATTTTTGGAGTTTTTGGAGTTTTTCAAGTTTGGAGTTTTTGGAGTTTGGATTTTGGAGATAGGATTGTTTGAAGTTTTTGGAGTTTGGATTGTTTGGAGTTTTTGGAGATTGGAGTATTGAGTTTTTGGAGTTTGGAGTTCGGAGTTTTTGGAGATTTTGGAGTTTTTGGAGTTTTTGGAGTTTGGAGTTTGGAATTTGGAGTTTTTGGAGTTTGGATTGTTTGGAGTTTTTGGAGTTTGGAGTATTGAGTTTTTGGAGTTTGGAGTTTGGAGTTTCTGGAGATTTTGGAGTTTGGTGTTTGGAATTTGGGGGTTTTGGAGTTTGGAGTTATTGGAGTTGTTGGAGATAGGTGTTTTTGGAGTTTTTGGAGGTTGGAGTTTTAGTTTGGAGTTTATGGAGTTTTTGGAGTTAGGAGTTTTTGGAGTATTTGGAGTTTGGAGTTTGGAGTTTATGGAGTTTTAGGAGTTTGGAGTTTTTGGAGTGAGTTGTTTTTGGAGTTTTTGGAGTTTGGAGTTTTCGGAGTATTTGGAGTTTGGTGTTTGGAGTTTATGGAGTTTTAGGAGTTTGGAGTTTTTGGAGTTTTTGGAGTGAGTTGTTTTTGGAGTTTTTGGAGTTTGGAGTTTTGGGTTTGGAGTTTATGGAGTTTTTGAAGCTAGGAGTTTGGAGTTATTGGAGTTTTTGGAGTTAGGTGTTTTTGGAGTTTTTGGAGTTTGGAGTTTGGAGCTTATGGAGTTATTGAAATTTGGAGTTTTTGGAAATTGGAATTTTTGGAGATTGGAGTTTGGTGTTTTTGGAGTTTGGAGTTTTAACTTTTTAGAGTTTTTGAAGTTTGGAGCTTTTCCAGTTTGGAGTTTTTGTAGTTTGGAGTTTGGAGCTTTTGGAGTTTGGAGTTTTGTGTTTTTGGAGTTTTTGGTGTTAGGAGTTTGGAGTTTTTGGAGTTTGGAGTTTTTGTAGTTTTTAGAGTTAGGTGTTTTTGGAGTTTTTGCAGTTTGGAAATTTGGGTTTGGAATTAATGGAGTTTTTGAGTTTGTAGTTTGTAGTTTTGAGTTTTTGCAGTTTTGGAGTTTGGAGTTTTTGGAGTTTGGAGTTTGGAGTTTTTGGGATTTTTGGAGTTTGGAGTTCTTGATGTTTTTGGAGTTAGGAGTTTTTGGAGTTTGGGGTTTGGAGTTTTTGGAGTTTTTGGAGTTTGGAGTTTTTGGAATTTGGAAATTTTGGAGTTTTTGACGTTTGTAGTTTTTGGAGTTTGGAGTTTGGAGTTTTTGGAGTTTTTGGTGTTAGGAAATTGGTGTTTTTTGAGTTTGGAGGTTTTGGAGTTTGGATTTTGGATTTTGGAGTTTTTGGAATTTTGCATTTTTGGAGTTTTTGGAGTTTTTCAAGTTTGGAGTTTTTGGAGTTTGGATTTTGAAGTTAGGATTGTTTGAAGTTTTTGGAGTTTCGATTGTTTGAAGTTTTTGGAGTTTGGAGTATTGAGTTTTTGGAGTTTGGAGTTTGGAGTTTTTGGAGATTTTGGAGTTTGACGTTTGGAATTTGGGGGTTTTGTAGTTTGGAGTTATTGGAGTTGTTGGAGATAGGTGTATTTGAAGTTTTTGGACGTTGGAGTTTTAGTTTGGAGTTCATGGATTTTTTGGAGTTAGGAGTTTTCGGAGTATTTGGAGTTTGGAGTTTGGAGTTTATGGAGTTTTAGGAGTTTGGAGTTCGGAGTTTTTGGAGTTTGGCGTTTGGAATTTGGAGTTTTTGTAGTTTGTAGTTTTTGTAGTTTTTAGAGTTAGGTGTTTTTGGAGTTTTTGCAGTTTGGAAATTTGGGTTTGGAATTAATGGAGTTTTTGAGTTTGTAGTTTGTAGTTTTGAGTTTTTGCAGCTTTGGAGTTTGGAGTTTTTGGAGTTTGGAGTTTGGAGTTTTTGGGATTTTTGGAGTTTGGAGTTTTTGATGTTTTTGGAGTTAGGAGTTTTTGGAGTTTGGAGTTTGGAGTTTTTGGAGTTTTTGGAGTTTGGAGTTTTTGGAATTTGGAAATTTTGGAGTTTTTGACGTTTGTAGTTTTTGGAGTTTGGAATTTGGAGTTTTTGGAGTTTTAGGTGTTAGGAAATTGGTGTTTTTTGAGTTTGGAGATTTTGGAGTTTGGATTTTGGAGTTTTTGGAATTTTGCATTTTTGGAGTTTTTGGAGTTTTTCAAGTTTGGAGTTTTTGGAGTTTGGATTTTGGAGTGAGGATTGTTTGAAGTTTTTGGAGTTTGGATTGTTTGGAGTTTTTGGAGTTTGGAGTATTGAGTTTTTGGAGTTTGGAGTTCGGAGTTTATGGAGATTTTGGAGTTTTTGGAGTTTTTGGAGTTTGGAGTTTGGAATTTGGAGTTTTTGGAGTTTGGATTGTTTGGAGTTTTTGGAGTTTGGAGTATTGAGTTTTTGGAGTTTAGAGTTTGGAGTTTCTGGAGATTTTGGAGTTTGGCGTTTGGAATTTGGGGGTTTTGGAGTTTGGAGTTATTGGAGTTGTTGGAGATAGGTGTTTTTGGAGTTTTTGGAGGTTGGAGTTTTAGTTTGGAGTTTATGGAGTTTTTGGAGTTAGGAGTTTTCGGAGTATTTGGAGTTTGGAGTTTGGAGTTTATGGAGTTTTAGGAGTTTGGAGTTTTTGGAGTTTTTGGAGTGAGTTGTTTTTGGAGTTTTTGGAGTTTGGAGTTTTGGGTTTGGAGTTTATGGAGTTTTTGAAGCTAGGAGTTTGGAGTTATTGGAGTTTTTGGAGTTAGGTGTTTTTGGAGTTTTTGGAGTTTGGAGTTTGGAATTTATGGAGTTATTGAAATTTGGAGTTTTTGGAAATTGGAATTTTTGGAGATTGGAGTTTGGTGTTTTTGGAGTTTGGAGTTTTGACTTTTTAGAGTTTTTGAAGTTTGGAGCTTTTCCAGTTTGGAGTTTTTGTAGTTTGGAGTTTGGAGCTTTTGGAGTTTGGAGTTTTGTGTTTTTGTAGTTTTTGGTGTTAGGAGTTTGGAGTTTTTGGAGTTTGGAGTTTTTGTAGTTTTTAGAGTTAGGTGTTTTTGGAGTTTTTGCAGTTTGGAAATTTGGGTTTGGAATTAATGGAGTTTTTGAGTTTGGAGTTTGGAGTTTTGAGTTTTTGCAGTTTTGGAGTTTGGAGTTTTTGGAGATTTTGGAGTTTGACGTTTGGAATTTGGGGGTTTTGTAGTTTGGAATTATTGGAGTTGTTGGAGATAGGTGTATTTGGAGTTTTTGGAGGTTGGAGTTTTAGTTTGGAGTTCATGGATTTTTTGGAGTTAGGAGTTTTCGGAGTATTTGGAGTTTGGCGTTTGGAGTTTATGGAGTTTTAGGAGTTTGGAGTTCGGAGTTTTTGGAGTTTGGCGTTTGGAATTTGGAGTTTTTGTAGTTTGTAGTTTTTGTAGTTTTTAGAGTTCGGTGTTTTTGGAGTTTTTGCAGTTTGGAAATTTGGGTTTGGAATTAATGGAGTTTTTGAGTTTGTAGTTTGTAGTTTTGAGTTTTTGCAGCTTTGGAGTTTGGAGTTTTTGGAGTTTGGAGTTTGGAGTTTTTGGGATTTTTGGAGTTTGGAGTTTTTGATGTTTTTGGAGTTAGGAGTTTTTGGAGTTTGGAGTTTGGAGTTTTTGGAATTTGGAAATTTTGGAGTTTTTGACGTTTGTAGTTTTTGGAGTTTGGAATTTGGAGTTTATGGAGTTTTAGGAGTTTGGAGTTTTTGGAGTGAGTTGTTTTTGGAGTTTTTGGAGTTTGGAGTTTTGGGTTTGGAGTTTATGGAGTTTTTGAAGCTAGGAGTTTGGAGTTATTGGAGTTTTTGGAGTTAGGTGTTTTTGGAGTTTTTGCAGTTTGGAGTTTGGAGCTTATGGAGTTATTGAAATTTGGAGTTTTTGGAAATTGGAATTTTTGGAGATCGGAGTTTGGTGTTTTTGGAGTTTGGAGTTTTGACTTTTTAGAGTTTTTGAAGTTTGGAGCTTTTCCAGTTTGGAGTTTTTGTAGTTTGGAGTTTGGAGCTTTTGGAGTTTGGAGTTTTGTGTTTTTGGAGTTTTTGGTGTTAGGAGTTTGGAGTTTTTGGAGTTTGGAGTTTTTGCAGTTTGGAAATTTGGGTTTGGAATTAATGGAGTTTTTGAGTTTGTAGTTTGTAGTTTTGAGTTTTTGCAGTTTTGGTGTTTGGAGGTTTTGGAGTTTGGAGTTTGGAGTTTTAGGGATTTTTGGAGTTTGGAGTTCTTGATGTTTTTGGAGTTAGGAGTTTTTGGTGTTTGGGGTTTGGAGTTTTTGGAGTTTGGAGTTTTTGGAATTTGGAAATTTTGGAGTTTTTGACGTTTGTAGTTTTTGGAGTTTGGAGTTTGGAGTTTTTGGAGTTTTTGGTGTTAGGAAATTGGTGTTTTTTGAGTTTGGAGTTTTTGGAGTTTGGATTTTGGATTTTGGAGTTTTTGGAATTTTGCATTTTTGGAGTTTTTGGAGCTTTTCAAGTTTGGAGTTTTTGGAGTTTGGATTTTGAAGTTAGGATTGTTTGAAGTTTTTGGAGTTTGGATTGTTTGGAGTTTTTGGAGTTTGGAGTATTGAGTTTTTGGAGTTTGGAGTTTGGAGTTTTTGGAGATTTTGGAGTTTGACGTTTGGAATTTGGGGGTTTTGTAGTTTGGAGTTATTGGAGTTGTTGGAGATAGGTGTATTTGCAGTTTTTGGAGGTTGGAGTTTTAGTTTGGAGTTCATGGATTTTTTGGAGTTAGGAGTTTTCGGAGTATTTGGAGTTTGGCGTTTGGAGTTTATGGAGTTTTAGGAGTTTGGAGTTCGGAGTTTTTGGAGTTTGGCGTTTGGAATTTGGAGTTTTTGTAGTTTGTAGTTTTTGTAGTTTTTAGAGTTAGGTGTTTTTGGAGTTTTTGCAGTTTGGAAATTTGGGTTTGGAATTAATGGAGTTTTTGAGTTTGTAGTTTGTAGTTTTGAGTTTTTGCAGCTTTGGAGTTTGGAGTTTTTGGAGTTTGGAGTTTGGAGTTTTTGGGATTTTTGGAGTTTGGAGTTTTTGATGTTTTTGGAGTTAGGAGTTTTTGGAGTTTGGAGTTTGGAGTTTTTGGAATTTGGAAATTTTGGAGTTTTTGACGTTTGTAGTTTTTGGAGTTTGGAATTTGGAGTTTTTGGAGTTTTAGGTGTTAGGAAATTGGTGTTTTTGGAGTTTGGATTTTGGAGTTTTTGGAATTTTGCATTTTTGGAGTTTTTGGAGTTTTTCAAGTTTGGAGTTTTTGGAGTTTGGATTTTGGAGTTAGGATTGTTTGAAGTTTTTGGAGTTTGGATTGTTTGGAGTTTTTGGAGTTTGGAGTATTGAGTTTTTGGAGTTTGGAGTTCGGAGTTTATGGAGAGTTTGGAGTTTTTGGAGTTTTTGGAGTTTGAAGTTTGGAATTTGGAGTTTTTGGAGTTTGGAGTTCGGAGTTTATGGAGATTTTGGAGTTTTTGGAGTTTTTGGAGTTTGGAGTTTGGAATTTGGAGTTTTTGGAGTTTGGATTTTGGAGTTAGGATTGTTTGAAGTTTTTGGAGTGTGGATTGTTTGGAGTTTTTGGAGTTTGGAGTATTGAGTTTTTGGAGTTTGGAGTTCGGAGTTTATGGAGATTTTGGAGTTTTTGGAGTTTTTGGAGTTTGGAGTTTGGAATTTGGAGTTTTTGCAGTTTGGTGTTCGGAGTTTATGGAGATTTTGGAGTTTTTGGAGTTTTTGGAGTTTGGAGTTTGGAATTTGGAGTTTTTGGAGTTTGGAGTTCGGAGTTTATGGAGATTTTGGAGTTTTTGGAGTTTGGAGTTTGGAATTTGGAGTTTTTGGAGTTTGGAGTTCGGAGTTTATGGAGATTTTGGAGTTTTTGGAGTTTGGAGTTTGGAATTTGGAGTTATTGGAGTTTGGATTGTTTGGAGTTTTGGAGTTTGGAGTATTGAGTTTTTGGAGTTTGGAGTTTGGAGTTTCTGGAGATTTTGGAGTTAGGAGTTTTCGGAGTATTTGGAGTTTGGAGTTTATGCAGTTTTAGGAGTTTGGAGTTAGGAGTTTTTGGAGTTTGGCGTTTGGAATTTGGAGTTTTTGTAGTTTGGAGTTTTTGTAGTTTTTAGAGTTAGGTGTTTTTGGAGTTTTTGCAGTTTGGAAATTTGGGTTTGGAATTAATGGAGTTTTTGAGTTTGTAGTTTGTAGTTTTGAGTTTTTGCAGCTTTGGAGTTTGGAGTTTTTGGCGTTTGGAGTTTGGAGTTTTTGGGATTTTTGGAGTTTGGAGTTTGGTGTTTTTGGTGTTTGGAGTTTTGACTTTTCAGAGTTTTTGAAATTTGGAGCTTTTCCAGTTTGGAGTTTTTGTAGTTTGGAGTTTGGAGCTTTTGGAGTTTGGAGTTTTGTGTTTTTGGAGTTTTTGGTGTTAGGAGTTTGGAGTTTTTGGAGTTTGGAGTTTTTGTAGTTTTTAGAGTTAGGTGTTTTTGGAGTTTTTGCAGTTTGGAAATTTAGGTTTGGAATTAATGGAGTTTTTGAGTTTGTAGTTTGGAGTTTTGAGTTTTTGCAGTTTTGGAGTTTGGAGTTTTTGGAGTTTGGAGTTTGGAGTTTTTGGGATTTTTAGAGTTTGGAGTTTTTGATGTTTTTGGAGTTAGGAGTTTTTGGAGTTTGTAGTTTGGAGTTTTTGGAGTTTTTGGAGTTTGGAGTTTTTGGAATTTGGAAATTTTTGAGTTTTTGACGTTTGTAGTTTTTGGAGTTTGGAATTTGGAGTTTTTGGAGTTTTTGGTGTTAGGAAATTGCTGTTTTTTGAGATTGGAGTTTTTGGAGTTTGGATTTTGGAGTTTTTGGAATTTTGCATTTTTGGAGTTTTTGGAGTTTTTCAAGTTTGGAGTTTTTGGAGTTTGGATTTTGGAGATAGGATTGTTTGAAGTTTTTGGAGTTTGGATTGTTTGGAGTTTTTGGAGTTTGGAGTATTGAGTTTTTGGAGTTTGGAGTTTGGAGTTTTTGGAGATTTTGGTGTTAGGAAATTGGTGTTTTTTGAGTTTGGAGTTTTTGGAGTTTGGATTTTGGATTTTGGAGTTTTTGGAATTTTGCATTTTTGGAGTTTTTGGAGCTTTTCAAGTTTGGAGTTTTTGGAGTTTGGATTTTGAAGTTAGGATTGTTTGAAGTTTTTGGAGTTTGGATTGTTTGGAGTTTTTGGAGTTTGGAGTATTGAGTTTTTGGAGTTTGGAGTTTGGAGTTTTTGGAGATTTTGGAGTTTGACGTTTGGAATTTGGGGGTTTTGTAGTTTGGAGTTATTGGAGTTGTTGGAGATAGGTGTATTTGGAGTTTTTGGAGGTTGGAGTTTTAGTTTGGAGTTCATGGATTTTTTGGAGTTAGGAGTTTTCGGAGTATTTGGAGTTTGGCGTTTGGAGTTTATGGAGTTTTAGGAGTTTGGAGTTCGGAGTTTTTGGAGTTTGGCGTTTGGAATTTGGAGTTTTTGTAGTTTGTAGTTTTTGTAGTTTTTAGAGTTAGGTGTTTTTGGAGTTTTTGCAGTTTGGAAATTTGGGTTTGGAATTAATGGAGTTTTTGAGTTTGTAGTTTGTAGTTTTGAGTTTTTGCAGCTTTGGAGTTTGGAGTTTTTGGAGTTTGGAGTTTGGAGTTTTTGGGATTTTTGGAGTTTGGAGTTTTTGATGTTTTTGGAGTTAGGAGTTTTTGGAGTTTGGAGTTTGGAGTTTTTGGAATTTGGAAATTTTGGAGTTTTTGACGTTTTTAGTTTTTGGAGTTTGGAATTTGGAGTTTTTGGAGTTTTAGGTGTTAGGAAATTGGTGTTTTTTGAGTTTGGAGTTTTTGGAGTTTGGATTTTGGAGTTTTTGGAATTTTGCATTTTTGGAGTTTTTGGAGTTTTTCAAGTTTGGAGTTTTTGGAGTTTGGATTTTGGAGTTAGGATTGTTTGAAGTTTTTGGAGTTTGGATTGTTTGGAGTTTTTGGAGTTTGGAGTATTGAGTTTTTGGAGTTTGGAGTTCGGAGTTTATGGAGAGTTTGGAGTTTTTGGAGTTTTTGGAGTTTGAAGTTTGGAATTTGGAGTTTTTGGAGTTTGGAGTTCGGAGTTTATGGAGATTTTGGAGTTTTTGGAGTTTTTGGAGTTTGGAGTTTGGAATTTGGAGTTTTTGGAGTTTGGATTTTGGAGTTAGGATTGTTTGAAGTTTTTGGAGTTTGGATTGTTTGGAGTTTTTGGAGTTTGGAGTATTGAGTTTTTGGAGTTTGGAGTTCGGAGTTTATGGAGATTTTGGAGTTTTTGGAGTTTTTGGAGTTTGGAGTTTGGAATTTGGAGTTTTTGCAGTTTGGTGTTCGGAGTTTATGGAGATTTTGGAGTTTTTGGAGTTTTTGGAGTTTGGAGTTTGGAATTTGGAGTTTTTGGAGTTTGGAGTTCGGAGTTTATGGAGATTTTGGAGTTTTTGGAGTTTGGAGTTTGGAATTTGGAGTTTTTGGAGTTTGGAGTTCGGAGTTTATGGAGATTTTGGAGTTTTTGGAGTTTGGAGTTTGGAATTTGGAGTTATTGGAGTTTGGATTGTTTGGAGTTTTGGAGTTTGGAGTATTGAGTTTTTGGAGTTTGGAGTTTGGAGTTTCTGGAGATTTTGGAGTTAGGAGTTTTCGGAGTATTTGGAGTTTGGAGTTTATGCAGTTTTAGGAGTTTGGAGTTAGGAGTTTTTGGAGTTTGGCGTTTGGAATTTGGAGTTTTTGTAGTTTGGAGTTTTTGTAGTTTTTAGAGTTAGGTGTTTTTGGAGTTTTTGCAGTTTGGAAATTTGGGTTTGGAATTAATGGAGTTTTTGAGTTTGTAGTTTGTAGTTTTGAGTTTTTGCAGCTTTGGAGTTTGGAGTTTTTGGCGTTTGGAGTTTGGAGTTTTTGGGATTTTTGGAGTTTGGAGTTTGGTGTTTTTGGAGTTTGGAGTTTTGACTTTTCAGAGTTTTTGAAATTTGGAGCTTTTCCAGTTTGGAGTTTTTGTAGTTTGGAGTTTGGAGCTTTTGGAGTTTGGAGTTTTGTGTTTTTGGAGTTTTTGGTGTTAGGAGTTTGGAGTTTTTGGAGTTTGGAGTTTTTGTAGTTTTTAGAGTTAGGTGTTTTTGGAGTTTTTGCAGTTTGGAAATTTAGGTTTGGAATTAATGGAGTTTTTGAGTTTGTAGTTTGGAGTTTTGAGTTTTTGCAGTTTTGGAGTTTGGAGTTTTTGGAGTTTGGAGTTTGGAGTTTTTGGGATTTTTAGAGTTTGGAGTTTTTGATGTTTTTGGAGTTAGGAGTTTTTGGAGTTTGGAGTTTGGAGTTTTTGGAGTTTTTGGAGTTTGGAGTTTTTGGAATTTGGAAATTTTTGAGTTTTTGACGTTTGTAGTTTTTGGAGTTTGGAATTTGGAGTTTTTGGAGTTTTTGGTGTTAGGAAATTGCTGTTTTTTGAGATTGGAGTTTTTGGAGTTTGGATTTTGGAGTTTTTGGAATTTTGCATTTTTGGAGTTTTTGGAGTTTTTCAAGTTTGGAGTTTTTGGAGTTTGGATTTTGGAGATAGGATTGTTTGAAGTTTTTGGAGTTTGGATTGTTTGGAGTTTTTGGAGATTGGAGTATTGAGTTTTTGGAGTTTGGAGTTCGGAGTTTTTGGAGATTTTGGAGTTTTTGGAGTTTTTGGAGTTTGGAGTTTGGAATTTGGAGTTTTTGGAGTTTGGATTGTTTGGAGTTTTTGGAGTTTGGAGTATTGAGTTTTTGGAGTTTGGAGTTTGGAGTTTCTGGAGATTTTGGAGTTTGGTGTTTGGAATTTGGGGGTTTTGGAGTTTGGAGTTATTGGAGTTGTTGGAGATAGGTGTTTTTGGAGTTTTTGGAGGTTGGAGTTTTAGTTTGGAGTTTATGGAGTTTTTGGAGTTAGGAGTTTTCGGAGTATTTGGAGTTTGGTGTTTGGAGTTTATGGAGTTTTAGGAGTTTGGAGTTTTTGGAGTTTTTGGAGTGAGTTGTTTTTGGAGTTTTTGGAGTTTGGAGTTTTGGGTTTGGAGTTTATGGAGTTTTTGAAGCTAGGAGTTTGGAGTTATTGGAGTTTTTGGAGTTAGGTGTTTTTGGAGTTTTTGGAGTTTGGAGTTTGGAGCTTATGGAGTTATTGAAATTTGGAGTTTTTGGAAATTGGAATTTTTGGAGATTGGAGTTTGGTGTTTTTGGAGTTTGGAGTTTTAACTTTTTAGAGTTTTTGAAGTTTGGAGCTTTTCCAGTTTGGAGTTTTTGTAGTTTGGAGTTTGGAGCTTTTGGAGTTTGGAGTTTTGTGTTTTTGGAGTTTTTGGTGTTAGGAGTTTGGAGTTTTTGGAGTTTGTAGTTTTTGTAGTTTTTAGAGTTAGGTGTTTTTGGAGTTTTTGCAGTTTGGAAATTTGGGTTTGGAATTAATGGAGTTTTTGAGTTTGTAGTTTGTAGTTTTGAGTTTTTGCAGTTTTGGAGTTTGGAGTTTTTGGAGTTTGGAGTTTGGAGTTTTTGGGATTTTTGGAGTTTGGAGTTCTTGATGTTTTTGGAGTTAGGAGTTTTTGGAGTTTGGGGTTTGGAGTTTTTGGAGTTTTTGGAGTTTGGAGTTTTTGGAATTTGGAAATTTTGGAGTTTTTGACGTTTGTAGTTTTTGGAGTTTGGAGTTTGGAGTTTTTGGAGTTTTTGGTGTTAGGAAATTGGTGTTTTTTGAGTTTGGAGTTTTTGGAGTTTGGATTTTGGATTTTGGAGTTTTTGGAATTTTGCATTTTTGGAGTTTTTGGAGCTTTTCAAGTTTGGAGTTTTTGGAGTTTGGATTTTGAAGTTAGGATTGTTTGAAGTTTTTGGAGTTTGGATTGTTTGGAGTTTTTGGAGTTTGGAGTATTGAGTTTTTGGAGTTTGGAGTTTGGAGTTTTTGGAGATTTTGGAGTTTGACGTTTGGAATTTGGGGGTTTTGTAGTTTGGAGTTATTGGAGTTGTTGGAGATAGGTGTATTTGCAGTTTTTGGAGGTTGGAGTTTTAGTTTGGAGTTCATGGATTTTTTGGAGTTAGGAGTTTTCGGAGTATTTGGAGTTTGGCGTTTGGAGTTTATGGAGTTTTGGGAGTTTGGAGTTCGGAGTTTTTGGAGTTTGGCGTTTGGAATTTGGAGTTTTTGTAGTTTGTAGTTTTTGTAGTTTTTAGAGTTAGGTGTTTTTGGAGTTTTTGCAGTTTGGAAATTTGGGTTTGGAATTAATGGAGTTTTTGAGTTTGTAGTTTGTAGTTTTGAGTTTTTGCAGCTTTGGAGTTTGGAGTTTTTGGAGTTTGGAGTTTGGAGTTTTTGGGATTTTTGGAGTTTGGAGTTTTTGATGTTTTTGGAGTTAGGAGTTTTTGGAGTTTGGAGTTTGGAGTTTTTGGAATTTGGAAATTTTGGAGTTTTTGACGTTTGTAGTTTTTGGAGTTTGGAATTTGGAGTTTTTGGAGTTTTAGGTGTTAGGAAATTGGTGTTTTTGGAGTTTGGATTTTGGAGTTTTTGGAATTTTGCATTTTTGGAGTTTTTGGAGTTTTTCAAGTTTGGAGTTTTTGGAGTTTGGATTTTGGAGTTAGGATTGTTTGAAGTTTTGGGAGTTTGGATTGTTTGGAGTTTTTGGAGTTTGGAGTATTGAGTTTTTGGAGTTTGGAGTTCGGAGTTTATGGAGAGTTTGGAGTTTTTGGAGTTTTTGGAGTTTGAAGTTTGGAATTTGGAGTTTTTGGAGTTTGGAGTTCGGAGTTTATGGAGATTTTGGAGTTTTTGGAGTTTTTGGAGTTTGGAGTTTGGAATTTGGAGTTTTTGGAGTTTGGATTTTGGAGTTAGGATTGTTTGAAGTTTTTGGAGTTTGGATTGTTTGGAGTTTTTGGAGTTTGGAGTATTGAGTTTTTGGAGTTTGGAGTTCGGAGTTTATGGAGATTTTGGAGTTTTTGGAGTTTTTGGAGTTTGGAGTTTGGAATTTGGAGTTTTTGCAGTTTGGTGTTCGGAGTTTATGGAGATTTTGGAGTTTTTGGAGTTTTTGGAGTTTGGAGTTTGGAATTTGGAGTTTTTGGAGTTTGGAGTTCGGAGTTTATGGAGATTTTGGAGTTTTTGGAGTTTGGAGTTTGGAATTTGGAGTTTTTGGAGTTTGGAGTTCGGAGTTTATGGAGATTTTGGAGTTTTTGGAGTTTGGAGTTTGGAATTTGGAGTTATTGGAGTTTGGATTGTTTGGAGTTTTGGAGTTTGGAGTATTGAGTTTTTGGAGTTTGGAGTTTGGAGTTTCTGGAGATTTTGGAGTTAGGAGTTTTCGTAGTATTTGGAGTTTGGAGTTTATGCAGTTTTAGGAGTTTGGAGTTAGGAGTTTTTGGAGTTTGGCGTTTGGAATTTGGAGTTTTTGCAGTTTGGAGTTTTTGTAGTTTTTAGAGTTAGGTGTTTTTGGAGTTTTTGCAGTTTGGAAATTTGGGTTTGGAATTAATGGAGTTTTTGAGTTTGTAGTTTGTAGTTTTGAGTTTTTGCAGCTTTGGAGTTTGGAGTTTTTGGCGTTTGGAGTTTGGAGTTTTTGGGATTTTTGGAGTTTGGAGTTTGGTGTTTTTGGAGTTTGGAGTTTTGACTTTTCAGAGTTTTTGAAATTTGGAGCTTTTCCAGTTTGGAGTTTTTGTAGTTTGGAGTTTGGAGCTTTTGGAGTTTGGAGTTTTGTGTTTTTGGAGTTTTTGGTGTTAGGAGTTTGGAGTTTTTGGAGTTTGGAGTTTTTGTAGTTTTTAGAGTTAGGTGTTTTTGGAGTTTTTGCAGTTTGGAAATTTAGGTTTGGAATTAATGGAGTTTTTGAGTTTGTAGTTTGGAGTTTTGAGTTTTTGCAGTTTTGGAGTTTGGAGTTTTTGGAGTTTGGAGTTTGGAGTTTTTGGGATTTTTAGAGTTTGGAGTTTTTGATGTTTTTGGAGTTAGGAGTTTTTGGAGTTTGGAGTTTGGAGTTTTTGGAGTTTTTGGAGTTTGGAGTTTTTGGAATTTGGAAATTTTTGAGTTTTTGACGTTTGTAGTTTTTGGAGTTTGGAATTTGGAGTTTTTGGAGTTTTTGGTGTTAGGAAATTGCTGTTTTTTGAGATTGGAGTTTTTGGAGTTTGGATTTTGGAGTTTTTGGAATTTTGCATTTTTGGAGTTTTTGGAGTTTTTCAAGTTTGGAGTTTTTGGAGTTTGGATTTTGGAGATAGGATTGTTTGAAGTTTTTGGAGTTTGGATTGTTTGGAGTTTTTGGAGATTGGAGTATTGAGTTTTTGGAGTTTGGAGTTCGGAGTTTTTGGAGATTTTGGAGTTTTTGGAGTTTTTGGAGTTTGGAGTTTGGAATTTGGAGTTTTTGGAGTTTGGATTGTTTGGAGTTTTTGGAGTTTGGAGTATTGAGTTTTTGGAGTTTGGAGTTTGGAGTTTCTGGAGATTTTGGAGTTTGGTGTTTGGAATTTGGGGGTTTTGGAGTTTGGAGTTATTGGAGTTGTTGGAGATAGGTGTTTTTGGAGTTTTTGGAGGTTGGAGTTTTAGTTTGGAGTTTATGGAGTTTTTGGAGTTAGGAGTTTTCGGAGTATTTGGAGTTTGGTGTTTGGAGTTTATGGAGTTTTAGGAGTTTGGAGTTTTTGGAGTTTTTGGAGTGAGTTGTTTTTGGAGTTTTTGGAGTTTGGAGTTTTGGGTTTGGAGTTTATGGAGTTTTTGAAGCTAGGAGTTTGGAGTTATTGGAGTTTTTGGAGTTAGGTGTTTTTGGAGTTTTTGGAGTTTGGAGTTTGGAGCTTATGGAGTTATTGAAATTTGGAGTTTTTGGAAATTGGAATTTTTGGAGATTGGAGTTTGGTGTTTTTGGAGTTTGGAGTTTTAACTTTTTAGAGTTTTTGAAGTTTGGAGCTTTTCCAGTTTGGAGTTTT
This sequence comes from Somniosus microcephalus, assembly GCF_052327205.1. Taxonomy (NCBI): domain Eukaryota; kingdom Metazoa; phylum Chordata; class Chondrichthyes; order Squaliformes; family Somniosidae; genus Somniosus; species Somniosus microcephalus. Next base: position 291,061 of record NC_141017.1, on the reverse strand, counting down.
TGTAGTTTGGAGTTTGGAGCTTTTGGAGTTTGGAGTTTTGTGTTTTTGGAGTTTTTGGTGTTAGGAGTTTGGAGTTTTTGGAGTTTGTAGTTTTTGTAGTTTTTAGAGTTAGGTGTTTTTGGAGTTTTTGCAGTTTGGAAATTTGGGTTTGGAATTAATGGAGTTTTTGAGTTTGTAGTTTGTAGTTTTGAGTTTTTGCAGTTTTGGAGTTTGGAGTTTTTGGAGTTTGGAGTTTGGAGTTTTTGGGATTTTTGGAGTTTGGAGTTCTTGATGTTTTTGGAGTTAGGAGTTTTTGGAGTTTGGGGTTTGGAGTTTTTGGAGTTTTTGGAGTTTGGAGTTTTTGGAATTTGGAAATTTTGGAGTTTTTGACGTTTGTAGTTTTTGGAGTTTGGAGTTTGGAGTTTTTGGAGTTTTTGGTGTTAGGAAATTGGTGTTTTTTGAGTTTGGAGTTTTTGGAGTTTGGATTTTGGATTTTGGAGTTTTTGGAATTTTGCATTTTTGGAGTTTTTGGAGTTTTTCAAGTTTGGAGTTTTTGGAGTTTGGATTTTGAAGTTAGGATTGTTTGAAGTTTTTGGAGTTTCGATTGTTTGGAGTTTTTGGAGTTTGGAGTATTGAGTTTTTGGAGTTTGGAGTTTGGAGTTTTTGGAGATTTTGGAGTTTGACGTTTGGAATTTGGGGGTTTTGTAGTTTGGAGTTATTGGAGTTGTTGGAGATAGGTGTATTTGAAGTTTTTGGACGTTGGAGTTTTAGTTTGGAGTTCATGGATTTTTTGGAGTTAGGAGTTTTCGGAGTATTTGGAGTTTGGAGTTTGGAGTTTATGGAGTTTTAGGAGTTTGGAGTTCGGAGTTTTTGGAGTTTGGCGTTTGGAATTTGGAGTTTTTGTAGTTTGTAGTTTTTGTAGTTTTTAGAGTTAGGTGTTTTTGGAGTTTTTGCAGTTTGGAAATTTGGGTTTGGAATTAATGGAGTTTTTGAGTTTGTAGTTTGTAGTTTTGAGTTTTTGCAGCTTTGGAGTTTGGAGTTTTTGGAGTTTGGAGTTTGGAGTTTTTGGGATTTTTGGAGTTTGGAGTTTTTGATGTTTTTGGAGTTAGGAGTTTTTGGAGTTTGGAGTTTGGAGTTTTTGGAGTTTTTGGAGTTTGGAGTTTTTGGAATTTGGAAATTTTGGAGTTTTTGACGTTTGTAGTTTTTGGAGTTTGGAATTTGGAGTTTTTGGAGTTTTAGGTGTTAGGAAATTGGTGTTTTTTGAGTTTGGAGTTTTTGGAGTTTGGATTTTGGAGTTTTGGAATTTTGCATTTTTGGAGTTTTTGGAGTTTTTCAAGTTTGGAGTTTTTGGAGTTTGGATTTTGGAGTGAGGATTGTTTGAAGTTTTTGGAGTTTGGATTGTTTGGAGTTTTTGGAGTTTGGAGTATTGAGTTTTTGGAGTTTGGAGTTCGGAGTTTATGGAGATTTTGGAGTTTTTGGAGTTTTTGGAGTTTGGAGTTTGGAATTTGGAGTTTTTGGAGTTTGGATTGTTTGGAGTTTTTGGAGTTTGGAGTATTGAGTTTTTGGAGTTTGGAGTTTGGAGTTTCTGGAGATTTTGGAGTTTGGCGTTTGGAATTTGGGGGTTTTGGAGTTTGGAGTTATTGGAGTTGTTGGAGATAGGTGTTTTTGGAGTTTTTGGAGGTTGGAGTTTTAGTTTGGAGTTTATGGAGTTTTTGGAGTTAGGAGTTTTCGGAGTATTTGGAGTTTGGAGTTTGGAGTTTATGGAGTTTTAGGAGTTTGGAGTTTTTGGAGTTTTTGGAGTGAGTTGTTTTTGGAGTTTTTGGAGTTTGGAGTTTTGGGTTTGGAGTTTATGGAGTTTTTGAAGCTAGGAGTTTGGAGTTATTGGAGTTTTTGGAGTTAGGTGTTTTTGGAGTTTTTGGAGTTTGGAGTTTGGAATTTATGGAGTTATTGAAATTTGGAGTTTTTGGAAATTGGAATTTTTGGAGATTGGAGTTTGGTGTTTTTGGAGTTTGGAGTTTTGACTTTTTAGAGTTTTTGAAGTTTGGAGCTTTTCCAGTTTGGAGTTTTTGTAGTTTGGAGTTTGGAGCTTTTGGAGTTTGGAGTTTTTGTAGTTTTTAGAGTTAGGTGTTTTTGGAGTTTTTGCAGTTTGGAAATTTGGGTTTGGAATTAATGGAGTTTTTGAGTTTGGAGTTTGGAGTTTTGAGTTTTTGCAGTTTTGGAGTTTGGAGTTTTTGGAGTTTGGAGTTTGGAGTTTTTGGGATTTTTGGAGTTTGGAGTTCTTGATGTTTTTGGAGTTAGGAGTTTTTGGAGTTTGGGGTTTGGAGTTTTTGGAGTTTTTGGAGTTTGGAGTTTTTGGAATTTGGAAATTTTGGAGTTTTTGACGTTTGTAGTTTTTGGAGTTTGGAGTTTGGAGTTTTTGGAGTTTTTGGTGTTAGGAAATTGGTGTTTTTTGAGTTTGGAGTTTTTGGAGTTGGGATTTTGGAGTTTTTGGAATTTTTCATTTTTGGAGTTTTTGGAGTTTTTCAAGCTTGGAGTTTTTGGAGTTTGGATTTTGGAGTTAGGATTGTTTGAAGTTTTTGGAGTTTGGAGTATTGAGTTTTTGGAGTTTGGAGTTTGGAGTTTTTGGAGATTTTGGAGTTTGACGTTTGGAATTTGGGGGTTTTGTAGTTTGGAGTTATTGGAGTTGTTGGAGATAGGTGTATTTGAAGTTTTTGGACGTTGGAGTTTTAGTTTGGAGTTCATGGATTTTTTGGAGTTAGGAGTTTTCAGAGTATTTGGAGTTTGGAGTTTGGAGTTTATGGAGTTTTAGGAGTTTGGAGTTCGGAGTTTTTGGAGTTTGGCGTTTGGAATTTGGAGTTTTTGTAGTTTGTAGTTTTTGTAGTTTTTAGAGTTAGGTGTTTTTGGAGTTTTTGCAGTTTGGAAATTTGGGTTTGGAATTAATGGAGTTTTTGAGTTTGTAGTTTGTAGTTTTGAGTTTTTGCAGCTTTGGAGTTTGGAGTTTTTGGAGTTTGGAGTTTGGAGTTTTTGGGATTTTTGGAGTTTGGAGTTTTTGATGTTTTTGGAGTTAGGAGTTTTTGGAGTTTGGAGTTTGGAGTTTTTGGGGTTTTTGGAGTTTGGAGTTTTTGGAATTTGGAAATTTTGGAGTTTTTGACGTTTGTAGTTTTTGGAGTTTGGAATTTGGAGTTTTTGGAGTTTTAGGTGTTAGGAAATTGGTGTTTTTTGAGTTTGGAGTTTTTGGAGTTTGGATTTTGGAGTTTTGGAATTTTGCATTTTTGGAGTTTTTGGAGTTTTTCAAGTTTGGAGTTTTTGGAGTTTGGATTTTGGAGTGAGGATTGTTTGAAGTTTTTGGAGTTTGGATTGTTTGGAGTTTTTGGAGTTTGGAGTATTGAGTTTTTGGAGTTTGGAGTTCGGAGTTTATGGAGATTTTGGAGTTTTTGGAGTTTTTGGAGTTTGGAGTTTGGAATTTGGAGTTTTTGGAGTTTGGATTGTTTGGAGTTTTTGGAGTTTGGAGTATTGAGTTTTTGGAGTTTGGAGTTTCTGGAGATTTTGGAGTTTGGCGTTTGGAATTTGGGGGTTTTGGAGTTTGGAGTTATTGGAGTTGTTGGAGATAGGTGTTTTTGGAGTTTTTGGAGGTTGGAGTTTTAGTTTGGAGTTTATGGAGTTTTTGGAGTTAGGAGTTTTCGGAGTATTTGGAGTTTGGAGTTTGGAGTTTATGGAGTTTTAGGAGTTTGGAGTTTTTGGAGTTTTTGGAGTGAGTTGTTTTTGGAGTTTTTGGAGTTTGGAGTTTTGGGTTTGGAGTTTATGGAGTTTTTGAAGCTAGGAGTTTGGAGTTATTGGAGTTTTTGGAGTTAGGTGTTTTTGGAGTTTTTGGAGTTTGGAGTTTGGAATTTATGGAGTTATTGAAATTTGGAGTTTTTGGAAATTGGAATTTTTGGAGATTGGAGTTTGGTGTTTTTGGAGTTTGGAGTTTTGACTTTTTAGAGTTTTTGAAGTTTGGAGCTTTTCCAGTTTGGAGTTTTTGTAGTTTGGAGTTTGGAGCTTTTGGAGTTTGGAATTTTGTGTTTTTGGAGTTTTTGGTGTTAGGAGTTTGGAGTTTTTGGAGTTTGGAGTTTTTGTAGTTTTTAGAGTTAGGTGTTTTTGGAGTTTTTGCAGTTTGGAAATTTGGGTTTGGAATTAATGGAGTTTTTGAGTTTGGAGTTTGGAGTTTTGAGTTTTTGCAGTTTTGGAGTTTGGAGTTTTTGGAGATTTTGGAGTTTGACGTTTGGAATTTGGGGGTTTTGTAGTTTGGAATTATTGGAGTTGTTGGAGATAGGTGTATTTGGAGTTTTTGGAGGTTGGAGTTTTAGTTTGGAGTTCATGGATTTTTTGGAGTTAGGAGTTTTCGGAGTATTTGGAGTTTGGCGTTTGGAGTTTATGGAGTTTTAGGAGTTTGGAGTTCGGAGTTTTTGGAGTTTGGCGTTTGGAATTTGGAGTTTTTGTAGTTTGTAGTTTTTGTAGTTTTTAGAGTTTGGTGTTTTTGGAGTTTTTGCAGTTTGGAAATTTGGGTTTGGAATTAATGGAGTTTTTGAGTTTGTAGTTTGTAGTTTTGAGTTTTTGCAGCTTTGGAGTTTGGAGTTTTTGGAGTTTGGAGTTCGGAGTTTATGGAGATTTTGGAGTTTTTGGAGTTTTTGGAGTTTGGAGTTTGGAATTTGGAGTTTTTGGAGTTTGGAGTTCGGAGTTTATGGAGATTTTGGAGTTTTTGGAGTTTTTGGAGTTTGGAGTTTGGAATTTGGAGTTTTTGGAGTTTGGATTTTGGAGTTAGGATTGTTTGAAGTTTTTGGAGTTTGGATTGTTTGGAGTTTTTGGAGTTTGGAGTATTGAGTTTTTGGAGTTTGGAGTTCGGAGTTTATGGAGATGTTGGAGTTTTTGGAGTTTTTGGAGTTTGGAGTTTGGAATTTGGAGTTTTTGGAGTTTGGTTTTCGGAGTTTATGGAGATTTTGGAGTTTTTGGAGTTTTTGGAGTTTGGAGTTTGGAATTTGGAGTTTTTGGAGTTTGGAGTTCGGAGTTTATGGAGATTTTGGAGTTTTTGGAGTTTTTGGAGTTTGGAGTTTGGAATTTGGAGTTTTTGGAGTTTGGATTGTTTGGAGTTTTTGGAGTTTGGAGTATTGAGTTTTTGGAGTTTGGAGTTTGGAGCTTCTGGAGATTTTGGAGTTTGGCGTTTGGAATTTGGGGGTTTTGGAGTTTGGAGTTATTGGAGTTGTTGGAGATAGGTGTTTTTGGAGTTTTTGGAGGTTGGAGTTTTAGTTTGGAGTTTATGGAGTTTTTGGAGTTAGGAGTTTTCGGAGTATTTGGAGTTTGGAGTTTGGAGTTTATGGAGTTTTAGGAGTTTGGAGTTTTTGGAGTTTTTGGAGTGAGTTGTTTTTGGAGTTTTTGGAGTTTGGAGTTTTGGGTTTGGAGTTTATGGAGTTTTTGAAGCTAGGAGTTTGGAGTTATTGGAGTTTTTGGAGTTAGGTGTTTTTGGAGCTTTTGGAGTTTGGAGTTTGGAGTTTATGGAGTTATTGAAATTTGGAGTTTTTGGAAATTGGAATTTTTGGAGATTGGAGTTTGGTGTTTTTGGAGTTTGGAGTTTTGACTTTTTAGAGTTTTTGAAGTTTGGAGCTTTTCCAGTTTGGAGTTTTTGTAGTTTGGAGTTTGGAGCTTTTGGAGTTTGGAGTTTTGTGTTTTTGGAGTTTTTGGTGTTAGGAGTTTGGAGTTTTTGGAGTTTGGAGTTTTTGTAGTTTTTAGAGTTAGGTGTTTTTGGAGTTTTTGCAGTTTGGAAATTTGGGTTTGGAATTAATGGAGTTTTTGAGTTTGTAGTTTGTAGTTTTGAGTTTTTGCAGTTTTGGAGTTTGGAGTTTTTGGAGTTTGGAGTTTGGAGTTTTTGGGATTTTTGGAGTTTGGAGTTCTTGATGTTTTTGGAGTTAGGAGTTTTTGGAGTTTGGGGTTTGGAGTTTTTGGAGTTTTTGGAGTTTGGAGTTTTTGGAATTTGGAAATTTTGGAGTTTTTGACGTTTGTAGTTTTTGGAGTTTGGAGTTTGGAGTTTTTGGAGTTTTTGGTGTTAGGAAATTGGTGTTTTTTGAGTTTGGAGTTTTTGGAGTTTGGATTTTGGATTTTGGAGTTTTTGGAATTTTGCATTTTTGGAGTTTTTGGAGTTTTTCAAGTTTGGAGTTTTTGGAGTTTGGATTTTGAAGTTAGGATTGTTTGAAGTTTTTGGAGTTTCGATTGTTTGGAGTTTTTGGAGTTTGGAGTATTGAGTTTTTGGAGTTTGGAGTTTGGAGTTTTTGGAGATTTTGGAGTTTGACGTTTGGAATTTGGGGGTTTTGTAGTTTGGAGTTATTGGAGTTGTTGGAGATAGGTGTATTTGAAGTTTTTGGACGTTGGAGTTTTAGTTTGGAGTTCATGGATTTTTTGGAGTTAGGAGTTTTCGGAGTATTTGGAGTTTGGAGTTTGGAGTTTATGGAGTTTTAGGAGTTTGGAGTTCGGAGTTTTTGGAGTTTGGCGTTTGGAATTTGGAGTTTTTGTAGTTTGTAGTTTTTGTAGTTTTTAGAGTTAGGTGTTTTTGGAGTTTTTGCAGTTTGGAAATTTGGGTTTGGAATTAATGGAGTTTTTGAGTTTGTAGTTTGTAGTTTTGAGTTTTTGCAGCTTTGGAGTTTGGAGTTTTTGGAGTTTGGAGTTTGGAGTTTTGGGGATTTTTGGATTTTGGAGTTTTTGATGTTTTTGGAGTTAGGAGTTTTTGGAGTTTGGAGTTTGGAGTTTTTGGAGTTTTTGGAGTTTGGAGTTTTTGGAATTTGGAAATTTTGGAGTTTTTGACGTTTGTAGTTTTTGGAGTTTGGAATTTGGAGTTTTTGGAGTTTTAGGTGTTAGGAAATTGGTGTTTTTTGAGTTTGGAGTTTTTGGAGTTTGGATTTTGGAGTTTTTGGAATTTTGCATTTTTGGAGTTTTTGGAGTTTTTCAAGTTTGGAGTTTTTGGAGTTTGGATTTTGAAGTTAGGATTGTTTGAAGTTTTTGGAGTTTCGATTGTTTGGAGTTTTTGGAGTTTGGAGTATTGAGTTTTTGGAGTTTGGAGTTTGGAGTTTTTGGAGATTTTGGAGTTTGACGTTTGGAATTTGGGGGTTTTGTAGTTTGGAGTTATTGGAGTTGTTGGAGATAGGTGTATTTGAAGTTTTTGGACGTTGGAGTTTTAGTTTGGAGTTCATGGATTTTTTGGAGTTAGGAGTTTTCGGAGTATTTGGAGTTTGGAGTTTGGAGTTTATGGAGTTTTAGGAGTTTGGAGTTCGGAGTTTTTGGAGTTTGGCGTTTGGAATTTGGAGTTTTTGTAGTTTGTAGTTTTTGTAGTTTTTAGAGTTAGGTGTTTTTGGAGTTTTTGCAGTTTGGAAATTTGGGTTTGGAATTAATGGAGTTTTTGAGTTTGTAGTTTGTAGTTTTGAGTTTTTGCAGCTTTGGAGTTTGGAGTTTTTGGAGTTTGGAGTTTGGAGTTTTGGGGATTTTTGGATTTTGGAGTTTTTGATGTTTTTGGAGTTAGGAGTTTTTGGAGTTTGGAGTTTGGAGTTTTTGGAGTTTTTGGAGTTTGGAGTTTTTGGAATTTGGAAATTTTGGAGTTTTTGACGTTTGTAGTTTTTGGAGTTTGGAATTTGGAGTTTTTGGAGTTTTAGGTGTTAGGAAATTGGTGTTTTTTGAGTTTGGAGTTTTTGGAGTTTGGATTTTGGAGTTTTTGGAATTTTGCATTTTTGGAGTTTTTGGAGTTTTTCAAGTTTGGAGTTTTTGGAGTTTGGATTTTGGAGTGAGGATTGTTTGAAGTTTTTGGAGTTTGGATTGTTTGGAGTTTTTGGAGTTTGGAGTATTGAGTTTTTGGAGTTTGGAGTTCGGAGTTTATGGAGATTTTGGAGTTTTTGGAGTTTTTGGAGTTTGGAGTTTGGAATTTGGAGTTTTTGGAGTTTGGATTGTTTGGAGTTTTTGGAGTTTGGAGTATTGAGTTTTTGGAGTTTGGAGTTTGGAGTTTCTGGAGATTTTGGAGTTTGGCGTTTGGAATTTGGGGGTTTTGGAGTTTGGAGTTATTGGAGTTGTTGGAGATAGGTGTTTTTGGAGTTTTTGGAGGTTGGAGTTTTAGTTTGGAGTTTATGGAGTTTTTGGAGTTAGGAGTTTTCGGAGTATTTGGAGTTTGGAGTTTGGAGTTTATGGAGTTTTAGGAGTTTGGAGTTTTTGGAGTTTTTGGAGTGAGTTGTTTTTGGAGTTTTTGGAGTTTGGAGTTTTGGGTTTGGAGTTTATGGAGTTTTTGAAGCTAGGAGTTTGGAGTTATTGGAGTTTTTGGAGTTAGGTGTTTTTGGAGTTTTTGGAGTTTGGAGTTTGGAATTTATGGAGTTATTGAAATTTGGAGTTTTTGGAAATTGGAATTTTTGGAGATTGGAGTTTGGTGTTTTTGGAGTTTGGAGTTTTGACTTTTTAGAGTTTTTGAAGTTTGGAGCTTTTCCAGTTTGGAGTTTTTGTAGTTTGGAGTTTGGAGCTTTTGGAGTTTGGAGTTTTTGTAGTTTTTAGAGTTAGGTGTTTTTGGAGTTTTTGCAGTTTGGAAATTTGGGTTTGGAATTAATGGAGTTTTTGAGTTTGGAGTTTTGAGTTTTGAGTTTTTGCAGTTTTGGAGTTTGGAGTTTTTGGAGTTTGGAGTTTGGAGTTTTTGGGATTTTTGGAGTTTGGAGTTCTTGATGTTTTTGGAGTTAGGAGTTTTTGGAGTTTGGGGTTTGGAGTTTTTGGAGTTTTTGGAGTTTGGAGTTTTTGGAATTTGGAAATTTTGGAGTTTTTGACGTTTGTAGTTTTTGGAGTTTGGAGTTTGGAGTTTTTGGAGTTTTTGGTGTTAGGAAATTGGTGTTTTTTGAGTTTGGAGTTTTTGGAGTTGGGATTTTGGAGTTTTTGGAATTTTTCATTTTTGGAGTTTTTGGAGTTTTTCAAGCTTGGAGTTTTTGGAGTTTGGATTTTGGAGTTAGGATTGTTTGAAGTTTTTGGAGTTTGGAGTATTGAGTTTTTGGAGTTTGGAGTTTGGAGTTTTTGGAGATTTTGGAGTTTGACGTTTGGAATTTGGGGGTTTTGTAGTTTGGAGTTATTGGAGTTGTTGGAGATAGGTGTATTTGAAGTTTTTGGACGTTGGAGTTTTAGTTTGGAGTTCATGGATTTTTTGGAGTTAGGAGTTTTCGGAGTATTTGGAGTTTGGAGTTTGGAGTTTATGGAGTTTTAGGAGTTTGGAGTTCGGAGTTTTTGGAGTTTGGCGTTTGGAATTTGGAGTTTTTGTAGTTTGTAGTTTTTGTAGTTTTTAGAGTTAGGTGTTTTTGGAGTTTTTGCAGTTTGGAAATTTGGGTTTGGAATTAATGGAGTTTTTGAGTTTGTAGTTTGTAGTTTTGAGTTTTTGCAGCTTTGGAGTTTGGAGTTTTTGGAGTTTGGAGTTTGGAGTTTTTGGGATTTTTGGAGTTTGGAGTTTTTGATGTTTTTGGAGTTAGGAGTTTTTGGAGTTTGGAGTTTGGAGTTTTTGGAGTTTTTGGAGTTTGGAGTTTTTGGAATTTGGAAATTTTGGAGTTTTTGACGTTTGTAGTTTTTGGAGTTTGGAATTTGGAGTTTTTGGAGTTTTAGGTGTTAGGAAATTGGTGTTTTTTGAGTTTGGAGTTTTTGGAGTTTGGATTTTGGAGTTTTGGAATTTTGCATTTTTGGAGTTTTTGGAGTTTTTCAAGTTTGGAGTTTTTGGAGTTTGGATTTTGGAGTGAGGATTGTTTGAAGTTTTTGGAGTTTGGATTGTTTGGAGTTTTTGGAGTTTGGAGTATTGAGTTTTTGGAGTTTGGAGTTCGGAGTTTATGGAGATTTTGGAGTTTTTGGAGTTTTTGGAGTTTGGAGTTTGGAATTTGGAGTTTTTGGAGTTTGGATTGTTTGGAGTTTTTGGAGTTTGGAGTATTGAGTTTTTGGAGTTTGGAGTTTGGAGTTTCTGGAGATTTTGGAGTTTGGCGTTTGGAATTTGGGGGTTTTGGAGTTTGGAGTTATTGGAGTTGTTGGAGATAGGTGTTTTTGGAGTTTTTGGAGGTTGGAGTTTTAGTTTGGAGTTTATGGAGTTTTTGGAGTTAGGAGTTTTCGGAGTATTTGGAGTTTGGAGTTTGGAGTTTATGGAGTTTTAGGAGTTTGGAGTTTTTGGAGTGAGTTGTTTTTGGAGTTTTTGGAGTTTGGAGTTTTGGGTTTGGAGTTTATGGAGTTTTTGAAGCTAGGAGTTTGGAGTTATTGGAGTTTTTGGAGTTAGGTGTTTTTGGAGTTTTTGGAGTTTGGAGTTTGGAATTTATGGAGTTATTGAAATTTGGAGTTTTTGGAAATTGGAATTTTTGGAGATTGGAGTTTGGTGTTTTTGGAGTTTGGAGTTTTGACTTTTTAGAGTTTTTGAAGTTTGGAGCTTTTCCAGTTTGGAGTTTTTGTAGTTTGGAGTTTGGAGCTTTTGGAGTTTGGAGTTTTGTGTTTTTGGAGTTTTTGGTGTTAGAAGTTTGGAGTTTTTGGAGTTTGGAGTTTTTGTAGTTTTTAGAGTTAGGTGTTTTTGGAGTTTTTGCAGTTTGGAAATTTGGGTTTGGAATTAATGGAGTTTTTGAGTTTGGAGTTTGGAGTTTTGAGTTTTTGCAGTTTTGGAGTTTGGAGTTTTTGGAGATTTTGGAGTTTGACGTTTGGAATTTGGGGGTTTTGTAGTTTGGAATTATTGGAGTTGTTGGAGATAGGTGTATTTGGAGTTTTTGGAGGTTGGAGTTTTAGTTTGGAGTTCATGGATTTTTTGGAGTTAGGAGTTTTCGGAGTATTTGGAGTTTGGCGTTTGGAGTTTATGGAGTTTTAGGAGTTTGGAGTTCGGAGTTTTTGGAGTTTGGCGTTTGGAATTTGGAGTTTTTGTAGTTTGTAGTTTTTGTAGTTTTTAGAGTTCGGTGTTTTTGGAGTTTTTGCAGTTTGAAAATTTGGGTTTGGAATTAATGGAGTTTTTGAGTTTGTAGTTTGTAGTTTTGAGTTTTTGCAGCTTTGGAGTTTGGAGTTTTTGGAGTTTGGAGTTCGGAGTTTATGGAGATTTTGGAGTTTTTGGAGTTTTTGGAGTTTGGAGTTTGGAATTTGGAGTTTTTGGAGTTTGGAGTTCGGAGTTTATGGAGATTTTAGAGTTTTTGGAGTTTTTGGAGTTTGGAGTTTGGAATTTGGAGTTTTTGGAGTTTGGATTTTGGAGTTAGGATTGTTTGAAGTTTTTGGAGTTTGGATTGTTTGGAGTTTTTGGAGTTTGGAGTATTGAGTTTTTGGAGTTTGGAGTTCGGAGTTTATGGAGATGTTGGAGTTTTTGGAGTTTTTGGAGTTTGGAGTTTGGAATTTGGAGTTTTTGGAGTTTGGTTTTCGGAGTTTATGGAGATTTTGGAGTTTTTGGAGTTTTTGGAGTTTGGAGTTTGGAATTTGGAGTTTTTGGAGTTTGGAGTTCGGAGTTTATGGAGATTTTGGAGTTTTTGGAGTTTTTGGAGTTTGGAGTTTGGAATTTGGAGTTTTTGGAGTTTGGATTGTTTGGAGTTTTTGGAGTTTGGAGTATTGAGTTTTTGGAGTTTGGAGTTTGGAGTTTCTGGAGATTTTGGAGTTTGGCGTTTGGAATTTGGGGGTTTTGGAGTTTGGAGTTATTGGAGTTGTTGGAGATAGGTGTTTTTGGAGTTTTTGGAGGTTGGAGTTTTAGTTTGGAGTTGATGGAGTTTTTGGAGTTAGGAGTTTTCGGAGTATTTGGAGTTTGGCGTTTGGAGTTTATGGAGTTTTAGGAGTTTGGAGTTCGGAGTTTTTGGAGTTTGGCGTTTGGAATTTGGAGTTTTTGTAGTTTGTAGTTTTTGTAGTTTTTAGAGTTCGGTGTTTTTGGAGTTTTTGCAGTTTGGAAATTTGGGTTTGGAATTAATGGAGTTTTTGAGTTTGTAGTTTGTAGTTTTTAGTTTTTGCAGCTTTGGAGTTTGGAGTTTTTGGAGTTTGGAGTTCGGAGTTTATGGAGATTTTGGAGTTTTTGGAGTTTTTGGAGTTTGGAGTTTGGAATTTGGAGTTTTTGGAGTTTGGAGTTCGGAGTTTATGGAGATTTTAGAGTTTTTGGAGTTTTTGGAGTTTGGAGTTTGGAATTTGGAGTTTTTGGAGTTTGGATTTTGGAGTTAGGATTGTTTGAAGTTTTTGGAGTTTGGATTGTTTGGAGTTTTTGGAGTTTGGAGTATTGAGTTTTTGGAGTTTGGAGTTCGGAGTTTATGGAGATGTTGGAGTTTTTGGAGTTTTTGGAGTTTGGAGTTTGGAATTTGGAGTTTTTGGAGTTTGGTTTTCGGAGTTTATGGAGATTTTGGAGTTTTTGGAGTTTTTGGAGTTTGGAGTTTGGAATTTGGAGTTTTTGGAGTTTGGAGTTCGGAGTTTATGGAGATTTTGGAGTTTTTGGAGTTTTTGGAGTTTGGAGTTTGGAATTTGGAGTTTTTGGAGTTTGGATTGTTTGGAGTTTTTGGAGTTTGGAGTATTGAGTTTTTGGAGTTTGGAGTTTGGAGTTTCTGGAGATTTTGGAGTTTGGCGTTTGGAATTTGGGGGTTTTGGAGTTTGGAGTTATTGGAGTTGTTGGAGATAGGTGTTTTTGGAGTTTTTGGAGGTTGGAGTTTTAGTTTGGAGTTGATGGAGTTTTTGGAGTTAGGAGTTTTCGGAGTATTTGGAGTTTGGAGTTTGGAGTTTATGGAGTTTTAGGAGTTTGGAGTTTTTGGAGTTTTTGGAGTGAGTTGTTTTTGGAGTTTTTGGAGTTTGGAGTTTTGGGTTTGGAGTTTATGGAGTTTTTGAAGCTAGGAGTTTGGAGTTATTGGAGTTTTTGGAGTTAGGTGTTTTTGGAGCTTTTGGAGTTTGGAGTTTGGAGTTTATGGAGTTATTGAAATTTGGAGTTTTTGGAAATTGGAATTTTTGGAGATTGGAGTTTGGTGTTTTTGGAGTTTGGAGTTTTGACTTTTTAGAGTTTTTGAAGTTTGGAGCTTTTCCAGTTTGGAGTTTTTGTAGTTTGGAGTTTGGAGCTTTTGGAGTTTGGAGTTTTGTGTTTTTGGAGTTTTTGGTGTTAGGAGTTTGGAGTTTTTGGAGTTTGTAGTTTTTGTAGTTTTTAGAGTTAGGTGTTTTTGGAGTTTTTGCAGTTTGGAAATTTGGGTTTGGAATTAATGGAGTTTTTGAGTTTGGAGTTTGGAGTTTTGAGTTTTTGCAGTTTTGGAGTTTGGAGTTTTTGGAGATTTTGGAGTTTGACGTTTGGAATTTGGGGGTTTTGTAGTTTGGAGTTATTGGAGTTGTTGGAGATAGGTGTATTTGGAGTTTTTGGAGGTTGGAGTTTTAGTTTGGAGTTCATGGATTTTTTGGAGTTAGGAGTTTTCGGAGTATTTGGAGTTTGGAGTTTGGAGTTTATGGAGTTTTAGGAGTTTGGAGTTCGGAGTTTTTGGAGTTTGGCGTTTGGAATTTGGAGTTTTTGTAGTTTGGAGTTTTTGTAGTTTTTAGAGTTAGGTGTTTTTGGAGTTTTTGCAGTTTGGAAATTTGGGTTTGGAATTAATGGAGTTTTTGAGTTTGTAGTTTGTAGTTTTGAGTTTTTGCAGCTTTGGAGTTTGGAGTTTTTGGCGTTTGGAGTTTGGAGTTTTTGGGATTTTTGGAGTTTGGAGTTTTTGATGTTTTTGGAGTTAGGAGTTTTTGGAGTTTGGAGTTTGGAGTTTTTGGAGTTTGGAGTTTTTGGAATTTGGAAATTTTGGAGTTTTTGACGTTTGTAGTTTTTGGAGTTTGGAATTTGGAGTTTTTGGAGTTTTAGGTGTTAGGAAATTGGTGTTTTTTGAGTTTGGAGTTTTTGGAGTTTGGATTTTGGAGTTTTTGGAATTTTGCATTTTTGGAGTTTTTGGAGTTTTTCAAGTTTGGAGTTTTTGGAGTTTGGATTTTGGAGATAGGATTGTTTGAAGTTTTTGGAGTTTGGATTGTTTGGAGTTTTTGGAGTTTGGAGTATTGAGTTTTTGGAGTTTGGAGTTCGGAGTTTTTGGAGATTTTGGAGTTTTTGGAGTTTTTGGAATTTGGAGTTTGGAATTTGGAGTTTTTGGAGTTTGGATTGTTTGGAGTTTTTGGAGTTTGGAGTATTGAGTTTTTGGAGTTTCTGGAGATTTTGGAGTTTGGCGTTTGGAATTTGGTGGTTTTGGAGTTTGGAGTTATTGGATTTGTTGGAGATAGGTGTTTTTGGAGTTTTTGGAGGTTGGAGTTTTAGTTTGGAGTTTATGGAGTTTTTGGAGTTAGGAGTTTTCGGAGTGAGTTGTTTTTGGAGTTTTTGGAGTTTGGAGTTTTGGGTTTGGAGTTTTGGGTTTGGAGTTTTTGGAGTTTTTGAAGCTAGGAGTTTGGAGTTATTGGAGTTTTTGGAGTTAGGTGTTTTTGGAGTTTTTGGAGTTTGGAGTTTGGAGCTTATGGAGTTATTGAAATTTGGAGTTTTTGGAAATTGGAATTTTTGGAGATTGGAGTTTGATGTTTTTGGAGTTTGGAGTTTTGACTTTTTAGAGTTTTTGAAGTTTGGAGCTTTTCCAGTTTGGAGTTTTTATAGTTTGGAGTTTGGAGATTTTGGAGTTTTGATTTTCTGGAGTTTTTGGAGTTTGGAGTTTGGAGGTTTTGGAGTTTGGAGTTTTGTGTTTTTGGAGTTTTTGGTGTTAGGAGTTTGGAGTTTTTGGAGTTTGGAGTTTTTGTAGTTTTTAGAGTTAGGTGTTTTTGGAGTTTTTGCAGTTTGGAAATTTGGGTTTGGAATTAATGGAGTTTTTGAGTTTGTAGTTTGGAGTTTGGAGTTTTTGCAGTTTTGGAGTTTGGAGTTTTTGAAGTTTGGAGTTTGGAGTTTTTGGGATTTTTAGAGTTTGGAGTTTTTGATGTTTTTGGAGTTAGGAGTTTTTGGAGTTTGGAGTTTGGAGTTAGGAGTTTTTGGAGTTTGGAGTTTGGAGTTTTTGGAGTTTTTGGAGTTTTTGGAGTTTGGAGTTTTTGGAATTTGGAAATTTTGGAGTTTTTAACGTTTGTAGTTTTTGGAGTTTGGAGTTTGGAGTTTTTGGAGTTTTTGGTGTTAGGAAATTGGTGTTTTTTGAGTTTGGAGTTTTTGGAGTTTGGATTTTGGAGTTTTTGGAATTTTGCATTTTTGGAGTTTTTGATGTTTTTCAAGTTTGGAGTTTTTGGAGTTTGTATTTTGGAGATAGGATTGTTTGAAGTTTTTGGAGTTTGGATTGTTTGGAGTTTTTGGAGTTTGGAGTATTGAGTTTTTGGAGTTTGGAGTTCGGAGTTTTTGGAGATTTTGGAGTTTTTGGAGTTTTTGGAGTTTGGAGTTTGGAATTTGGAGTTTTTGGAGTTTGGATTGTTTGGAGTTTTTGGAGTTTGGAGTATTGAGTTTTTGGAGTTTGGAGTTTGGAATTTCTGGAGATTTTGGAGTTTGGCGTTTGGAATTTGGGGGTTTTGGAGTTTGGAGTTATTGGAGTTGTTGGAGATAGGTGTTTTTGGAGTTTTTGGAGGTTGGAGTTTTAGTTTGGAGTTTATGGAGTTTTTGGAGTTAGGAGTTTTCGGAGTATTTGGAGTTTGGAGTTTGGAGTTTATGGAGTTTTAGGAGTTTGGAGTTTTTGGAGTTTTTGGAGTGAGTTGTTTTTGGAGTTTTTGGAGTTAGGTGTTTTTGGAGTTTTTGCAGTTTGGAAATTTGGGTTTGGAATTAATGGAGTTTTTGAGTTTGTAGTTTGTAGTTTTGAGTTTTTGCAGCTTTGGAGTTTGGAGTTTTTGGAGTTTGGAGTTTTTGGGATTTTTGGAGTTTGGAGTTTTTGATGTTTTTGGAGTTAGGAGTTATTGGAGTTTGGAGTTTGGAGTTTTTGGAGTTTTTGGAGTTTGGAGTTTTTGGAATTTGGAAATTTTGGAGTTTTTGACGTTTGTAGTTTTTGGAGTTTGGAATTTGGAGTTTTTGGAGTTTTAGGTGTTAGGAAATTGGTGTTTTTTGAGTTTGGAGTTTTTGGAGTTTGGATTTTGGAGTTTTTGGAATTTTGCATTTTTGGAGTTTTTGGAGTTTTTCAAGTTTGGTGTTTTTGGAGTTTGGATTTTGGAGTTAGGATTGTTTGAAGTTTTTGGAGTTTGGATTGTTTGGAGTTTCTGGAGTTTGGAGTATTGAGTTTTTGGAGTTTGGAGTTCGGAGTTTATGGAGATTTTGGAGTTTTTGGAGTTTTTGGAGTTTGGAGTTTGGAATTTGGAGTTTTTGGAGTTTGGATTGTTTGGAGTTTTTGGAGTTTGGAGTATTGAGTTTTTGGAGTTTGGAGTTTGGAGTTTCTGGAGATTTTGGAGTTTGGCGTTTGGAATTTGGGGGTTTTGGAGTTTGGAGTTATTGGAGTTGTTGGAGATAGGTGTTTTTGGAGTTTTTGGAGGTTGGAGTTTTAGTTTGGAGTTGATGGAGTTTTTGGAGTTAGGAGTTTTCGGAGTATTTGGAGTTTGGAGTTTGGAGTTTATGGAGTTTTAGGAGTTTGGAGTTTTTGGAGTTTTTGGAGTGAGTTGTTTTTGGAGTTTTTGGAGTTTGGAGTTTTGGGTTTGGAGTTTATGGAGTTTTTGAAGCTAGGAGTTTGGAGTTATTGGAGTTTTTGGAGTTAGGTGTTTTTGGAGTTTTTGGAGTTTGGAGTTTGGAGTTTATGGAGTTATTGAAATTTGGAGTTTTTGGAAATTGGAATTTTTGGAGATTGGAGTTTGGTGTTTTTGGAGTTTGGAGTTTTGACTTTTTAGAGTTTTTGAAGTTTGGAGCTTTTCCAGTTTGGAGTTTTTGTAGTTTGGAGTTTGGAGCTTTTGGAGTTTGGAGTTTTGTGTTTTTGGAGTTTTTGGTGTTAGGAGTTTGGAGTTTTTGGAGTTTGGAGTTTTTGTAGTTTTTAGAGTTAGGTGTTTTTGGAGTTTTTGCAGTTTGGAAATTTGGGTTTGGAATTAATGGAGTTTTTGAGTTTGGAGTTTGGAGTTTTGAGTTTTTGCAGTTTTGGAGTTTGGAGTTTTTGGAGATTTTGGAGTTTGACGTTTGGAATTTGGGGGTTTTGTAGCTTGGAGTTATTGGAGTTGTTGGAGATAGGTGTATTTGGAGTTTTTGGAGGTTGGAGTTTTAGTTTGGAGTTCATGGATTTTTTGGAGTTAGGAGTTTTCGGAGTATTTGGAGTTTGGCGTTTGGAGTTTATGGAGTTTTACGAGTTTGGAGTTCGGAGTTTTTGGAGTTTGGCGTTTGGAATTTGGAGTTTTTGTAGTTTGTAGTTTTTGTAGTTTTTAGAGTTAGGTGTTTTTGGAGTTTTTGCAGTTTGGAAATTTGGGTTTGGAATTAATGGAGTTTTTGAGTTTGTAGTTTGTAGTTTTGAGTTTTTGCAGCTTTGGAGTTTGGAGTTTTTGGAGTTTGGAGTTTGGAGTTTTTGGGATTTTTGGAGTTTGGAGTTTTTGATGTTTTTGGAGGTAGGAGTTTTTGGAGTTTGGAGTTTGGAGTTTTTGGAGTTTTTGGAGTTTGGAGTTTTTGGAATTTGGAAATTTTGGAGTTTTTGACGCTTGTAGTTTTTGGAGTTTGGAATTTGGAGTTTTTGGAGTTTTAGGTGTTAGGAAATTGGTGTTTTTTGAGTTTGGAGTTTTTGGAGTTTGGATTTTGGAGTTTTTGGAATTTTGCATTTTTAGAGTTTTTGGAGTTTTTCAAGTTTGGAGTTTTTGGAGTTTGGATTTTGGAGTTAGGATTGTTTGAAGTTTTTGGAGTTTGGATTGTTTGGAGTTTTTGGAGTTTGGAGTATTGAGTTTTTGGTGTTTGGAGTTCGGAGTTTATGGAGATTTTGGAGTTTTTGGAGTTTTTGGAGTTTGGAGTTTGGAATTTGGAGTTTTTGGAGTTTGGATTGTTTGGAGTTTGGAGTATTGAGTTTTTGGAGTTTGGAGTTTGGAGTTTCTGGAGATTTTGGAGTTTGGCGTTTGGAATTTGGGGGTTTTGGAGTTTGGAGTTATTGGAGTTGTTGGAGATAGGTGTTTTTGGAGTTTTTGGAGGTTGGAGTTTTAGTTTGGAGTTTATGGAGTTTTTGGAGTTAGTAGTTTTCGGAGTATTTGGAGTTTGGAGTTTGGAGTTTATGGAGTTTTAGGAGTTTGGAGTTTTTGGAGTTTTTGGAGTGAGTTGTTTTTGTAGTTTTTGGAGTTTGGAGTTTTGGGTTTGGAGTTTATGGAGTTTTTGAAGCTAGGAGTTTGGAGTTATTGGAGTTTTTGGAGTTAGGTGTTTTTGGAGTTTTTGGAGTTTGGAGTTTGGAGTTTATGGAGTTATTGAAATTTGGAGTTTTTGGAAATTGGAATTTTTGGAGATTGGAGTTTGGTGTTTTTGGAGTTTGGAGTTTTGACTTTTTAGAGTTTTTGAAGTTTGGAGCTTTTCCAGTTTGGAGTTTTTGTAGTTTGGAGTTTGGAGCTTTTGGAGTTTGGAGTTTTGTGTTTTTGGAGTTTTTGGTGTTAGGAGTTTGGAGTTTTTGTAGTTTTTAGAGTTAGGTGTTTTTGGAGTTTTTGCAGTTTGGAAATTTGGGTTTGGAATTAATGGAGTTTTTGAGTTTGTAGTTTGGAGTTTTGAGTTTTTGCAGTTTTGGAGTTTGGAGTTTTTGGAGTTTGGAGTTTGGAGTTTTTGGGATTTTTAGAGTTTGGAGTTTTTGATGTTTTTGGAGTTAGGAGTTTTTGGAGTTCGGAGTTTTTGAAGTTTTTGGTGTTAGGAAATTGGTGTTTTTTGAGTTTGGAGTTTTTGGAGTTTGGATTTTGGAGTTTTTGGAATTTTGCATTTTTGGAGTTTTTGGAGTTTTTCAAGTTTGGAGTTTTTGGAGTTTGGATTTTGGAGTTAGGATTGTTTGAAGTTTTTGGAGTTTGGATTGTTTGGAGTGCTTGGAGTTTGGAGTATTGAGTTTTTGGAGTTTGGAGTTCGGAGTTTATGGAGATTTTGGAGTTTTTGGTGTTTTTGGAGTTTGGAGTTTGGAATTTGGAGTTTTTGGAGTTTGGATTGTTTGGAGTTTTTGGAGTTTGGAGTATTGAGTTTTTGGAGTTTGGAGTTTGGAGTTTCTGGAGATTTTGGAGTTAGGAGTTTTCGGAGTATTTGGAGTTTGGAGTTTATGGAGTTTTAGGAGTTTGGAGTTAGGAGTTTTTGGAGTTTGGCGTTTGGAATTTGGAGTTTTTGTAGTTTGTAGTTTTTGTAGTTTTTAGAGTTAGGTGTTTTTGGAGTTTTTGCAGTTTGGAAATTTGGGTTTGGAATTAATGGAGTTTTTGAGTTTGTAGTTTGTAGTTTTGAGTTTTTGCAGCTTTGGAGTTTGGAGTTTTTGGAGTTTGGAGTTTTTGGGATTTTTGGAGTTTGGAGTTTTTGATGTTTTTGGAGTTAGGAGTTTTTGGAGTTTGGAGTTTGGAGTTTTTGGAGTTTTTGGAGTTTGGAGTTTTTGGAATTTGGAAATTTGGGAGTTTTTGACGTTTGTAGTTTTTGGAGTTTGGAATTTGGAGTTTTTGGAGTTTTAGGTGTTAGGAAATTGGTGTTTTTTGAGTTTGGAGTTTTTGGAGTTTGGATTTTGGAGTTTTTGGAATTTTGCATTTTTGGAGTTTTTGGAGTTTTTCAAGTTTGGAGTTTTTGGAGTTTGGATTTTGGAGTTAGGATTGTTTGAAGTTTTTGGAGTTTGGAGTTTTTGGAGTTTTTGGAGTTTGGAGTTTGGAGTTTTTGGAGTTTGGAGTATTGAGTTTTTGGAGTTTGGAGTTCGGAGTTTATGGAGATTTTGGAGTTTTTGGAGTTTTTGGAGTTTGGAGTTTGGAATTTGGAGTTTTTGGAGTTTGGAGTATTGAGTTTTTGGAGTTTGGAGTTTGGAGTTTCTGGAGATTTTGGAGTTTGGCGTTTGGAATTTGGGTGTTTTGGAGTTTGGAGTTATTGGAGTAGTTGGAGATAGGTGTTTTTGGAGTTTTTGGAGGTTGGAGTTTTAGTTTGGAGTTTATGGAGTTTTTGGAGTTAGGAGTTTTCGGAGTATTTGGAGTTTGGAGTTTGGAGTTTATGGAGTTTTAGGAGTTTGGAGTTTTTGGAGTTTTTGGAGTGAGTTGTTTTTGGAGTTTTTGGAGTTTGGAGTTTTGGGTTTGGAGTTTATGGAGTTTTTGAAGCTAGGAGTTTGGAGTTATTGGAGTTTTTGGAGTTAGGTGTTTTTGGAGTTTTTGGAGTTTGGAGTTTGGAGTTTATGGAGTTATTGAAATTTGGAGTTTTTGGAAATTGGAATTTTTGGAGATTGGAGTTTGGTGTTTTTGGAGTTTGGAGTTTTGACTTTTTAGAGTTTTTGAAGTTTGGAGCTTTTCCAGTTTGGAGTTTTTGTAGTTTGGAGTTTGGAGCTTTTGGAGTTTGGAGTTTTGTGTTTTTGGAGTTTTTGGTGTTAGGAGTTTGGAGTTTTTGGAGTTTGGAGTTTTTGTAGTTTTTAGAGTTAGGTGTTTTTGGAGTTTTTGCAGTTTGGAAATTTGGGTTTGGAATTAATGGAGTTTTTGAGTTTGTAGTTTGTAGTTTGGAGTTTTTGCAGTTTTGGAGTTTGGAGTTTTTGGAGTTTGGAGTTTGGAGTTTTTGGGATTTTTAGAGTTTGGAGTTTTTGATGTTTTTGGAGTTAGGAGTTTTTGGTGTTTGGAGTTTGGAGTTTTTGGAGTTTTTGGAGTTTGGAGTTTTTGGAATTTGGAAATTTTGGAGTTTTTGACGTTTGTAGTTTTTGGAGTTTGGAATTTGAGGTTTTTGGAGTTTTTGGTGTTAGGAAATTGGTGTTTTTTGAGTTTGGAGTTTTTGGAGTTTGGATTTTGGAGTTTTTGGAATTTTGCATTTTTGGAGTTTTTGGAGTTTTTCAAGTTTGGAGTTTTTGGAGTTTGGATTTTGGAGATAGGATTGTTTGAAGTTTTTGGAGTTTGGATTGTTTGGAGTTTTTGGAGTTTGGAGTATTGAGTTTTTGGAGTTTGGAGTTCGGAGTTTATGGAGATTTTGGAGTTTTTGGAGTTTTTGAAGTTTGGAGTTTGGAATTTGGAGTTTTGGGAGTTTGGAGTTCAGATTTTATGGAGATTTTGGAGTTTTTGGAGTTTTTGGAGTTTGGAGTTTGGAATTTGGAGTTTTTGGAGTTTGGATTGTTTGGAGTTTTTGGAGTTTGGAGTATTGAGTTTTTGGAGTTAGGTGTTTTTGGAGTTTTTGGAGTTTGGAGTTTGGAGTTTATGGAGTTATTGAAATTTGGAGTTTTTGGAAATTGGAATTTTTGGAGATTGGAGTTTGGTGTTTTTGGAGTTTGGAGTTTTGACTTTTTAGAGTTTTTGAAGTTTGGAGCTTTTCCAGTTTGGAGTTTTTGTAGTTTGGAGTTTGGAGATTTTGGAGTTTTGAGTTTTTGGAGTTTGGAGTTTGGAGGTTTTGGAGTTTGGAGTTTTGTGTTTTTGGAGTTTTTGGCGTTAGGAGTTTGGAGTTTTTGGAGTTTGGAGTTTTTGTAGTTTTTAGAGTTAGATGTTTTTGGAGTTTGGAGTTTGGAGTTTTTGGAGTTTTTGGTGTTAGGAAATTGGTGTTTTTTGAGTTTGGAGTTTTTGGAGTTTGGATTTTGGATTTTGGAGTTTTTGGAATTTTGCATTTTTGGAGTTTTTGGAGTTTTTCAAGTTTGGAGTTTTTGGAGTTTGGATTTTGAAGTTAGGATTGTTTGATGTTTTTGGAGTTTGGATTGTTTGGAGTTTTTGGAGTTTGGAGTACTGAGATTTTGGAGTTTGGAGTTTGGAGTTTTTGGAGATTTTGGAGTTTGACGTTTGGAATTTGGGGGTTTTGTAGTTTGGAGTTATTGGAGTTGTTGGAGATAGGTGTATTTGGAGTTTTTGGAGGTTGGAGTTTTAGTTTGGAGTTCATGGATTTTTTGGAGTTAGGAGTTTTCGGAGTATTTGGAGTTTGGAGTTTGGAGTTTATGGAGTTTTAGGAGTTTGGAGTTCGGAGTTTTTGGAGTTTGGCGTTTGGAATTTGGAGTTTTTGTAGTTTGGAGTTTTTGTAGTTTTTAGAGTTAGGTGTATTTGGAGTTTTTGCAGTTTGGAAATTTGGGTTTGGAATTAATGGAGTTTTTGAGTTTGTAGTTTGTAGTTTTGAGTTTTTGCAGCTTTGGAGTTTGGAGTTTTTGGAGTTTGGAGTTTGGAGTTTTTGGGATTTTTGGAGTTTGGAGTTTTTGATGTTTTTGGAGTTAGGAGTTTTTGGAGTTTGGAGTTTGGAGTTTTTGGAGTTTTTGGAGTTTGGAGTTTTTGGAATTTGGAAATTTTGGAGTTTTTGACGTTTGTAGTTTTTGGAGTTTGGAATTTGGAGTTTTTGGAGTTTTAGGTGTTAGGAAATTGGTGTTTTTTGAGTTTGGAGTTTTTGGAGTTTGGATTTTGGAGTTTTTGGAATTTTGCATTTTTGGAGTTTTTGCAGTTTTTCAAGTTTGGAGTTTTTGGAGTTTGGATTTTGAAGTTAGGATTGTTTGAAGTTTTTGGAGTTTGGATTGTTTGGAGTTTTTGGAGTTTGGAGTATTGAGTTTTTGGAGTTTGGAGTTCGGAGTTTATGGAGATTTTGGAGTTTTTGGAGTTTTTGGAGTTTGGAGTTTGGAATTTGGAGTTTTTGGAGTTTGGATTGTTTGGAGTTTTTGGAGTTTGGAGTATTGAGTTTTTGGAGTTTGGAGTTTCTGGAGATTTTGGAGTTTGGCGTTTGGAATTTGGGGGTTTTGGAGTTTGGAGTTATTGGAGTTGTTGGAGATAGGTGTTTTTGGAGTTTTTGGAGGTTGGAGTTTTAGTTTGGAGTTGATGGAGTTTTTGGAGTTAGGAGTTTTCGGAGTATTTGGAGTTTGGAGTTTGGAGTTTATGGAGTTTTAGGAGTTTGGAGTTTTTGGAGTTTTTGGAGTGAGTTGTTTTTGGAGTTTTTGGAGTTTGGAGTTTTGGGTTTGGAGTTTATGGAGTTTTTGAAGCTAGGAGTTTGGAGTTATTGGAGTTTTTGGAGTTAGGTGTTTTTGGAGTTTTTGGAGTTTGGAGTTTGGAGTTTATGGAGTTATTGAAATTTGGAGTTTTTGGAAATTGGAATTTTTGGAGATTGGAGTTTGGTGTTTTTGGAGTTTGGAGTTTTGACTTTTTAGAGTTTTTGAAGTTTGGAGCTTTTCCAGTTTGGAGTTTTTGTAGTTTGGAGTTTGGAGCTTTTGGAGTTTGGAGTTTTGTGTTTTTGGAGTTTTTGGTGTTAGGAGTTTGGAGTTTTTGTAGTTTTTAGAGTTAGGTGTTTTTGGAGTTTTTGCAGTTTGGAAATTTGGGTTTGGAATTAATGGAGTTTTTGAGTTTGTAGTTTGGAGTTTTGAGTTTTTGCAGTTTTGGAGTTTGGAGTTTTTGGAGTTTGGAGTTTGGAGTTTTTGGGATTTTTAGAGTTTGGAGTTTTTGATTTTTTGGAGTTAGGAGTTTTTGGAGTTCGGAGTTTTTGAAGTTTTTGGTGTTAGGAAATTGGTGTTTTTTGAGTTTGGAGTTTTTGGAGTTTGGATTTTGGAGTTTTTGGAATTTTGCATTTTTGGAGTTTTTGGAGTTTTTCAAGTTTGGAGTTTTTGGAGTTTGGATTTTGGAGTTAGGATTGTTTGAAGTTTTTGGAGTTTGGATTGTTTGGAGTGTTTGGAGTTTGGAGTATTGAGTTTTTGGAGTTTGGAGTTCGGAGTTTATGGAGATTTTGGAGTTTTTGGAGTTTTTGGAGTTTGGAGTTTGGAATTTGGAGTTTTTGGAGTTTGGATTGTTTGGAGTTTTTGGAGTTTGGAGTATTGAGTTTTTGGAGTTTGGAGTTTGGAGTTTCTGGAGATTTTGGAGTTTGGAGTTTGGAGTTTCTGGAGATTTTGGAGTTAGGAGTTTTCGGAGTATTTGGAGTTTGGAGTTTATGGAGTTTTAGGAGTTTGGAGTTAGGAGTTTTTGGAGTTTGTAGTTTTTGTAGTTTTTAGAGTTAGGTGTTTTTGGAGTTTTTGCAGTTTGGAAATTTGGGTTTGGAATTAATGGAGTTTTTGAGTTTGTAGTTTGTAGTTTTGAGTTTTTGCAGCTTTGGAGTTTGGAGTTTTTGGAGTTTGGAGTTTTTGGGATTTTTGGAGTTTGGAGTTTTTGATGTTTTTGGAGTTAGGACTTTTTGGAGTTTGGAGTTTGGAGTTTTTGGAGTTTTTGGAGTTTGGAGTTTTTGGAATTTGGAAATTTTGGAGTTTTTGACGTTTGTAGTTTTTGGAGTTTGGAATTTGGAGTTTTTGGAGTTTTAGGTGTTAGGAAATTGGTGTTTTTTGAGTTTGGAGTTTTTGGAGTTTGGAGTTTGGAGTTTTTGGAGTTTTTGGTGTTAGGAAATTGGTGTTTTTTGAGTTTGGAGTTTTTGGAGTTTGGATTTTGGATTTTGGAGTTTTTGGAATTTTGCATTTTTGGAGTTTTTGGAGTTTTTCAAGTTTGGAGTTTTTGGAGTTTGGATTTTGGAGTTAGGATTGTTTGAAGTTTTTGGAGTTTGGATTGTTTGGAGTTTTTGGAGTTTGGAGTATTGAGTTTTTGGAGTTTGGAGTTCGGAGTATATGGAGATTTTGGAGTTTTTGGAGTTTTTGGAGTTTGGAGTTTGGAATTTGGAGTTTTTGGAGTTTGGATAGTTTGGAGTTTTTGGAGTTTGGAGTATTGAGTTTTTGGAGTTTGGAGTTTGGAGTTTCTGGAGATTTTGGAGTTTGGCGTTTGGAATTTGGGGGTTTTGGAGTTTGGAGTTATTGGAGTTGTTGGAGATAGGTGTTTTTGGAGTTTTTGGAGGTTGGAGTTTTAGTTTGGAGTTTATGGAGTTTTTGGAGTTAGGAGTTTTCGCAGTATTTGGAGTTTGGAGTTTGGAGTTTATGGAGTTTTAGGAGTTTGGAGTTTTTGGAGTTTTTGGAGTGAGTTGTTTTTGGAGTTTTTGGAGTTTGGAGTGTTGGGTTTGGAGTTTATGCAGTTTTTGAAGCTAGGAGTTTGGAGTTATTGGAGTTTTTGGAGTTAGGTGTTTTCGGAGTATTTGGAGTTTGGAGTTTGGAGTTTATGGAGTTTTAGGAGTTTGGAGTTTTTGGAGTTTTTGGAGTGAATTGTTTTTGGAGTTTTTGGAGTTTGGAGTGTTGGGTTTGGAGTTTATGCAGTTTTTGAAGCTAGGAGTTTGGAGTTATTGGAGTTTTTGGATTTAGGTGTTTTTGGAGTTTTTGGAGTTTGGAGTTTCGAGTTTATGGAGTTATTGAAATTTGGAGTTTTTGGAAATTGGAATTTTTGGAGATTGGAGTTTGGTGTTTTGGAGTTTGGAGTTTTGACTTTTTAGAGTTTTTGAAGTTTGGAGCTTTTCCAGTTTGGAGTTTTTGTAGTTTGGAGTTTGGAGATTTTGGAGTTTTGAGTTTCTGGAGTTTTTGGAGTTTGGAGTTTGGAGGTTTTGGAGTTTGGAGTTTTGTGTTTTTGGAGTTTTTGGCGTTAGGAGTTTGGAGTTTTTGGAGTTTGTAGTTTTTGTAGTTTTTAGAGTTAGGTGTTTTTGGAGTTTGGAGTTTGGAGTTTTTGGAGTTTTTGGTGTTAGGAAATTGGTGTTTTTTGAGTTTGGAGTTTTTGGAGTTTGGATTTTGGATTTTGGAGTTTTTGGAATTTTGCATTTTTGGAGTTTTTGGAGTTTTTCAAGTTTGGAGTTTTTGGAGTTTGGATTTTGAAGTTAGGATTGTTTGAAGTTTTTGGAGTTTGGATTGTTTGGAGTTTTTGGAGTTTGGAGTATTGAAATTTTGGAGTTTGGAGTTTGGAGTTTTTGGAGATTTTGGAGTTTGACGTTTGGAATTTGGGAGTTTTGTAGTTTGGAGTTGTTGGAGTTGTTGGAGATAGGTGTATTTGGAGTTTTTGGAGGTTGGAGTTTTAGTTTGGAGTTCATGGATTTTTTGGAGTTAGGAGTTTTCGGAGTATTTGGAGTTTGGAGTTTGGAGTTTATGGAGTTTTAGGAGTTTGGAGTTCGGAGTTTTTGGAGTTTGGCGTTTGGAATTTCGAGTTTATGTAGTTTGGAGTTTTTGTAGTTTTTAGAGTTAGGTGTATTTGGAGTTTTTGCAGTTTGGAAATTTGGGTTTGGAATTAATGGAGTTTTTGAGTTTGTAGTTTGTAGTTTTGAGTTTTTGCAGCTTTGGAGTTTGGAGTTTTTGGAGTTTGGAGTTTGGAGTTTTTGGGATTTTTGGAGTTTGGAGTTTTTGATGTTTTTGGAGTTAGGAGTTTTTGGAGTTTGGAGTTTGGAGTTTTTGGAGTTTTTGGAGTTTGGAGTTTTTGGAATTTGGAAATTTTGGAGTTTTTGACGTTTGTAGTTTTTGGAGTTTGGAATTTGGAGTTTTTGGAGTTTTAGGTGTTAGGAAATTGGTGTTTTTTGAGTTTGGAGTTTTTGGAGTTTGGATTTTGGAGTTTTTGGAATTTTGCATTTTTGGAGTTTTTGGAGTTTTTCAAGTTTGGAGTTTTTAGAGTTTGGATTTTGGAGTTAGGATTGTTTGAAGTTTTTGGAGTTTGGATTGTTTGGAGTTTTTGGAGTTTGGAGTATTGAGTTTTTGGAGTTTGGAGTTCGGAGTTTATGGAGATTTTGGAGTTTTTGGAGTTTTTGGAGTTTGGAGTTTGGAATTTGGAGTTTTTGGAGTTTGGATAGTTTGGAGTTTTTGGAGTTTGGAGTATTGAGTTTTTGGAGTTTGGAGTTTGGAGTTTCTGGAGATTTTGGAGTTTGGCGTTTGGAATTTGGGGGTTTTGGAGTTTGGAGTTATTGGAGTTGTTGGAGATAGGTGTTTTTGGAGTTTTTGGAGGTTGGAGTTTTAGTTTGGAGTTTATGGAGTTTTTGGAGTTAGGAGTTTTCGCAGTATTTGGAGTTTGGAGTTTGGAGTTTATGGAGTTTTAGGAGTTTGGAGTTTTTGGAGTTTTTGGAGTGAGTTGTTTTTGGAGTTTTTGGAGTTTGGAGTGTTGGGTTTGGAGTTTATGCAGTTTTTGAAGCTAGGAGTTTGGAGTTATTGGAGTTTTTGGAGTTAGGTGTTTTCGGAGTATTTGGAGTTTGGAGTTTGGAGTTTATGGAGTTTTAGGAGTTTGGAGTTTTTGGAGTTTTTGGAGTGAATTGTTTTTGGAGTTTTTGGAGTTTGGAGTGTTGGGTTTGGAGTTTATGCAGTTTTTGAAGCTAGGAGTTTGGAGTTATTGGAGTTTTTGGATTTAGGTGTTTTTGGAGTTTTTGGAGTTTGGAGTTTCGAGTTTATGGAGTTATTGAAATTTGGAGTTTTTGGAAATTGGAATTTTTGGAGATTGGAGTTTGGTGTTTTGGAGTTTGGAGTTTTGACTTTTTAGAGTTTTTGAAGTTTGGAGCTTTTCCAGTTTGGAGTTTTTGTAGTTTGGAGTTTGGAGATTTTGGAGTTTTGAGTTTCTGGAGTTTTTGGAGTTTGGAGTTTGGAGGTTTTGGAGTTTGGAGTTTTGTGTTTTTGGAGTTTTTGGCGTTAGGAGTTTGGAGTTTTTGGAGTTTGTAGTTTTTGTAGTTTTTAGAGTTAGGTGTTTTTGGAGTTTGGAGTTTGGAGTTTTTGGAGTTTTTGGTGTTAGGAAATTGGTGTTTTTTGAGTTTGGAGTTTTTGGAGTTTGGATTTTGGATTTTGGAGTTTTTGGAATTTTGCATTTTTGGAGTTTTTGGAGTTTTTCAAGTTTGGAGTTTTTGGAGTTTGGATTTTGAAGTTAGGATTGTTTGAAGTTTTTGGAGTTTGGATTGTTTGGAGTTTTTGGAGTTTGGAGTATTGAAATTTTGGAGTTTGGAGTTTGGAGTTTTTGGAGATTTTGGAGTTTGACGTTTGGAATTTGGGAGTTTTGTAGTTTGGAGTTGTTGGAGTTGTTGGAGATAGGTGTATTTGGAGTTTTTGGAGGTTGGAGTTTTAGTTTGGAGTTCATGGATTTTTTGGAGTTAGGAGTTTTCGGAGTATTTGGAGTTTGGAGTTTGGAGTTTATGGAGTTTTAGGAGTTTGGAGTTCGGAGTTTTTGGAGTTTGGCGTTTGGAATTTCGAGTTTATGTAGTTTGGAGTTTTTGTAGTTTTTAGAGTTAGGTGTATTTGGAGTTTTTGCAGTTTGGAAATTTGGGTTTGGAATTAATGGAGTTTTTGAGTTTGTAGTTTGTAGTTTTGAGTTTTTGCAGCTTTGGAGTTTGGAGTTTTTGGAGTTTGGAGTTTGGAGTTTTTGGGATTTTTGGAGTTTGGAGTTTTTGATGTTTTTGGAGTTAGGAGTTTTTGGAGTTTGGAGTTTGGAGTTTTTGGAGTTTTTGGAGTTTGGAGTTTTTGGAATTTGGAAATTTTGGAGTTTTTGACGTTTGTAGTTTTTGGAGTTTGGAATTTGGAGTTTTTGGAGTTTTAGGTGTTAGGAAATTGGTGTTTTTTGAGTTTGGAGTTTTTGGAGTTTGGATTTTGGAGTTTTTGGAATTTTGCATTTTTGGAGTTTTTGGAGTTTTTCAAGTTTGGAGTTTTTGGAGTTTGGATTTTGGAGTTAGGATTGTTTGAAGTTTTTGGAGTTTGGATTGTTTGGAGTTTTTGGAGTTTGGAGTATTGAGTTTTTGGAGTTTGGAGTTCGGAGTTTATGGAGATTTTGGAGTTTTTGGAGTTTTTGGAGTTTGGAGTTTGGAATTTGGAGTTTTTGGAGTTTGGATAGTTTGGAGTTTTTGGAGTTTGGAGTATTGAGTTTTTGGAGTTTGGAGTTTGGAGTTTCTGGAGATTTTGGAGTTTGGCGTTTGGAATTTGGGGGTTTTGGAGTTTGGAGTTATTGGAGTTGTTGGAGATAGGTGTTTTTGGAGTTTTTGGAGGTTGGAGTTTTAGTTTGGAGTTTATGGAGTTTTTGGAGTTAGGAGTTTTCGGAGTATTTGGAGTTTGGAGTTTGGAGCTTATGGAGTTTTAGGAGTTTGGAGTTTTTGGAATTTTTGGAGTGAGTTGTTTTTGGAGTTTTTGGAGTTTGGAGTGTTGGGTTTGGAGTTTATGCAGTTTTTGAAGCTAGGAGTTTGGAGTTATTGGAGTTTTTGGAGTTAGGTGTTTTTGGAGTTTTTGGAGTTTGGAGTTTGGAGTTTATGGAGTTATTGAAATTTGGAGTTTTTGGAAATTGGAATTTTTCGAGATTGGAGTTTGGTGTTTTTGGAGTTTGGAGTTTTGAGTTTTTAGAGTTTTTGAAGTTTGGAGCTTTTCCAGTTTGGAGTTTTTGTAGTTTGGAGTTTGGAGATTTTGTAGTTTTGAGTTTCTGGAGTTTTTGGAGTTTGGAGTTTGGAGGTTTTGGAGTTTGGAGTTTTGTGTTTTTGGAGTTTTTGGTGTTAGGAGTTTGGAGTTTTTGGAGTTTGGAGTTTTTGTAGTTTTTAGAGTTAGGTGTTTTTGGAGTTTGGAGTTTGGAGTTTTTGGAGTTTTTGGTGTTAGGAAATTGGTGTTTTTTGAGTTTGGAGTTTTTGGAGTTTGGATTTTGGATTTTGGAGTTTTTGGAATTTTGCATTTTTGGAGTTTTTGGAGGTTTTCAAGTTTGGAGTTTTTGGAGTTTGGATTTTGAAGTTAGGATTGTTTGAAGTTTTTGGAGTTTGGATTGTTTGGAGTTTTTGGAGTTTGGAGTATTGAGTTTTTGGAGTTTGGAGTTTGGAGTTTTTGGAGATATTGGAGTTTGACGTTTGGAATTTGGGGGTTTTGTAGTTTGGAGTTATTGGAGTTGTTGGAGATAGGTGTATTTGGAGTTTTTGGAGTTTGGATTTTGGAGTTAGGATTGTTTCAAGTTTTTGGAGTTTGGATTGTTTGGAGTTTTTGGAGTTTGGAGTATTGAGTTTTTGGAGTTTGGAGTTCGGAGTTTATGGAGATTTTGGAGTTTTTGGAGTTTTTGGAGTTTGGAGTTTGGAATTTGGAGTTTTTGGAGTTTGGAGTTTGGAGTTTATGGAGATTTTGGAGTTTTTGGAGTTTGGAGTTTGGAATTTGGAGTTTTTGGAGTTTGGATTGTTTGGAGTTTTTGGAGTTTGGAGTATTGAGTTTTTGGAGTTTGGAGTTTGGAGTTTCTGGAGATTTTGGAGTTAGGAGTTTTCGGAGTATTTGGAGTTTGGAGTTTGGAGTTTATGGAGTTTTAGGAGTTTGGAGTTAGGAGTTTTTGGAGTTTGGCGTTTGGAATTTGGAGTTTTTGTAGTTTGTAGTTTTTGTAGTTTTTAGAGTTAGGTGTTTCTGGAGTTTTTGCAGTTTGGAAATTTGGGTTTGGAATTAATGGAGTTTTTGAGTTTGTAGTTTGTAGTTTTGAGTTTTTGCAGCTTTGGAGTTTGGAGTTTTTGGAGTTTGGAGTTTTTGGGATTTTTGGAGTTTGGAGTTTTTGATGTTTTTGGAGTTAGGAGTTTTTGGAGTTTGGAGTTTGGAGTTTTTGGAGTTTTTGGAGTTTGGAGTTTTTGGAATTTGGAAATTTTGGAGTTTTTGACGTTTGTAGTTTTTGGAGTTTGGAATTTGGAGTTTTTGGAGTTTTAGGTGTTAGGAAATTGGTGTTTTTTGAGTTTGGAGTTTTTGGAGTTTGGATTTTGGAGTTTTTGGAATTTTGCATTTTTGGAGTTTTTGGGGTTTTTCAAGTTTGGAGTTTTTGGAGTTTGGATTTTGGAGTTAGGATTGTTTGAAGTTTTTGGAGTTTGGATTGTTTGGAGTTTTTGGAGTTTGGAGTATTGAGTTTTTGGAGTTTGGAGTTCGGAGTTTATGGAGATTTTGGAGCTTTTGGAGTTTTTGGAGTTTGGAGTTTGGAATTTGGAGTTTTTGGAGTTTGGATTGTTTGGAGTTTTTGGAGTTTGGAGTATTGAGTTTTTGGAGTTTGGAGTTTGGAGTTTCTGGAGATTTTGGAGTTTGGCGTTTGGAATTTGGGGGTTTTGGAGTTTGGAGTTATTGGAGTAGTTGGAGATAGGTGTTTTTGGAGTTTTTGGAGGTTGGAGTTTTAGTTTGGAGTTTATGGAGTTTTTGGAGTTAGGAGTTTTCGGAGTATTTGGAGTTTGGAGTTTGGAGTTTATGGAGTTTTAGGAGTTTGGAGTTTTTGGAGTTTTTGGAGTGAGTTGTTTTTGGAGTTTTTGGAGTTTGGAGTTTTGGGTTTGGAGTTTATGGAGTTTTTGAAGCGAGGAGTTTGGAGTTATTGGAGTTTTTGAAGTTAGGTGTTTTTGGAGTTTTTGGAGTTTGGAGTTTGGAGTTTATGGAGTTATTGAAATTTGGAGTTTTTGGAAATTGGAATTTTTGGAGATTGGAGTTTGGTGTTTTTGGAGTTTGGAGTTTTGACTTTTTAGAGTTTTTGAAGTTTGGAGCTTTTCCAGTTTGGAGTTTTTGTAGTTTGGAGTTTGGAGCTTTTGGAGTTTGGAGTTTTGTGTTTTTGGAGTTTTTGGTGTTAGGAGTTTGGAGTTTTTGGAGTTTGTAGTTTTTGTAGTTTTTAGAGTTAGGTGTTTTTGGAGTTTTTGCAGTTTGGAAATTTGGGTTTGGAATTAATGGAGTTTTTGAGTTTGTAGTTTGGAGTTTGGAGTTTTTGCAGTTTTGGAGTTTGGAGTTTTTGGAGTTTGGAGTTTTGGGGATTTTTAGAGTTTGGAGTTTTTGATGTTTTTGGAGTTAGGAGTTTTTGGAGTTTGGAGTTTGGAGTTTTTGGAGTTTTTGGAGTTTGGAGTTTTTGGAGTTTTTGACGTTTGTAGTTTTTGGAGTTTGGAAATTGGAGTTTTTGGAGTTTTTGGTGTTAGGAAATTGGTGTTTTTTGAGTTTGGAGTGTTTGGAGTTTGGATTTTGGAGTTTTTGGAATTTTGCATTTTTGGAGTTTTTGGAGTTTTTCAAGTTTGGAGTTTTTGGAGTTTGGATTTTGGAGATAGGATTGTTTGAAGTTTTTGGAGTTTGGATTGTTTGGAGTTTTTGGAGTTTGGAGTATTGAGTTTTTGGAGTTTGGAGTTCGGAGTTTATGGAGATTTTGGAGTTTTTGGAGTTTTTGGAGTTTGGAGTTTGGAATTTGGAGTTTTGGGAGTTTGGAGTTCAGATTTTATGGAGATTTTGGAGTTTTTGGAGTTTTTGGAGTTTGGAGTTTGGAATTTGGAGTTTTTGGAGTTTGGATTGTTTGGAGTTTTTGGAGTTTGGAGTATTGAGTTTTTGGAGTTCGGTGTTTTTGGAGTTTTTGGAGTTTGGAGTTTGGAGTTTATGGAGTTATTGAAATTTGGAGTTTTTGGAAATTGGAATTTTTGGAGATTGGAGTTTGGTGTTTTTGGAGTTTGGAGTTTTGACTTTTTAGAGTTTTTGAAGTTTGGAGCTTTTCCAATTTGGAGTTTTTGTAGTTTGGAGTTTGGAGATTTTGGAGTTTTGAGTTTCTGGAGTTTTTGGAGTTTGGAGTTTGGAGTTTTGTGTTTTTGGAGTTTTTGGTGTTAGGAGTTTGGAGTTTTTGGAGTTTGGAGTTTTTGTAGTTTTTAGAGTTAGGTGTTTTTGGAGTTTGGAGTTTGGAGTTTTTGGAGTTTTTGGTGTTAGGAAATTGGTGTTTTTTGAGTTTGGAGTTTTTGGAGTTTGGATTTTGGATTTTGGAGTTTTTGGAATTTTGCATTTTTGGAGTTTTTGGAGTTTTTCAAGTTTGGAGTTTTTGGAGTTTGGATTTTGAAGTTAGGATTGTTTGAAGTTTTTGGAGTTTGGATTGTTTGGAGTTTTTGGAGTTTGGAGTATTGAGTTTTTGGAGTTTGGAGTTTGGAGTTTTTGGAGATTTTGGAGTTTGACGTTTGGAATTTGGGGGTTTTGTAGTTTGGAGTTATTGGAGTTGTTGGAGATAGGTGTATTTGGAGTTTTTGGAGGTTGGAGTTTTAGTTTGGAGTTCATGGATTTTTTGGAGTTAGGAGTTTTCGGAGTATTTGTAGTTTGGAGTTTGGAGTTTATGGAGTTTTAGGAGTTTGGAGTTCGGAGTTTTTGGAGTTTGGCGTTTGGAATTTGGAGTTTTTGTAGTTTGGAGTTTTTGTAGTTTTTAGAGTTAGGTGTATTTGGAGTTTTTGCAGTTTGGAAATTTGGGTTTGGAATTAATGGAGTTTTTGAGTTTGTAGTTTGTAGTTTTGAGTTTTTGCAGCTTTGGAGTTTGGAGTTTTTGGAGTTTGGAGTTTGGAGTTTTGGGGATTTTTGGAGTTTGGAGTTTTTGATGTTTTTGGAGTTAGGAGTTTTTGGAGTTTGGAGTTTGGAGTTTTTGGAGTTTTTGGAGTTTTTGGAATTTGGAAATTTTGGAGTTTTTGACGTTTGTAGTTTTTGGAGTTTGGAATTTGGAGTTTTTGGAGTTTTAGGTGTTAGGAAATTGGTGTTTTTTGAGTTTGGAGTTTTTGGAATTTTGCATTTTTGGAGTTTTTGGAGTTTTTCAAGTTTGGAGTTTTTGGAGTTTGGATTTTGGAGTTAGGATTGTTTGAAGTTTTTGGAGTTTGGATTGTTTGGAGTTTTTGGAGTTTGGAGTATTGAGTTTTTGGAGTTTGGAGTTCGGAGTATATGGAGATTTTGGAGTTTTTGGAGTTTTTGGAGTTTGGAGTTTGGAATTTGGAGTTTTTGGAGTTTGGATAGTTTGGAGTTTTTGGAGTTTGGAGTATTGAGTTTTTGGAGTTTGGAGTTTGGAGTTTTTGGAGATTTTGGAGTTTGACGTTTGGAATTTGGGGGTTTTGTAGTTTGGAGTTATTGGAGTTGTTGGAGATAGGTGTATTTGGAGTTTTTGGAGGTTGGAGTTTTAGTTTGGAGTTCATGGATTTTTTGGAGTTAGGAGTTTTCGGAGTATTTGTAGTTTGGAGTTTGGAGTTTATGGAGTTTTAGGAGTTTGGAGTTCGGAGTTTTTGGAGTTTGGCGTTTGGAATTTGGAGTTTTTGTAGTTTGGAGTTTTTGTAGTTTTTAGAGTTAGGTGTATTTGGAGTTTTTGCAGTTTGGAAATTTGGGTTTGGAATTAATGGAGTTTTTGAGTTTGTAGTTTGTAGTTTTGAGTTTTTGCAGCTTTGGAGTTTGGAGTTTTTGGAGTTTGGAGTTTGGAGTTTTTGGGATTTTTGGAGTTTGGAGTTTTTGATGTTTTTGGAGTTAGGAGTTTTTGGAGTTTGGAGTTTGGAGTTTTTGGAGTTTTTGGAGTTTTTGGAATTTGGAAATTTTGGAGTTTTTGACGTTTGTAGTTTTTGGAGTTTGGAATTTGGAGTTTTTGGAGTTTTAGGTGTTAGGAAATTGGTGTTTTTTGAGTTTGGAGTTTTTGGAGTTTGGAGTTTGGAGTTTTTGGAATTTTGCATTTTTGGAGTTTTTGGAGTTTTTCAAGTTTGGAGTTTTTGGAGTTTGGATTTTGGAGTTAGGATTGTTTGAAGTTTTTGGAGTTTGGATTGTTTGGAGTTTTTGGAGTTTGGAGTATTGAGTTTTTGGAGTTTGGAGTTCGGAGTATATGGAGATTTTGGAGTTTTTGGAGTTTTTGGAGTTTGGAGTTTGGAATTTGGAGTTTTTGGAGTTTGGATAGTTTGGAGTTTTTGGAGTTTGGAGTATTGAGTTTTTGGAGTTTGGAGTTTGGAGTTTCTGGAGATTTTGGAGTTTGGCGTTTGGAATTTGGGGGTTTTTGGAGTTTGGAGTTATTGGAGTTGTTGGAGATAGGTGTTTTTGGAGTTTTTGGAGGTTGGAGTTTTAGTTTGGAGTTTATGGAGTTTTTGGAGTTAGGAGTTTTCGGAGTATTTGGAATTTGGTGTTTGGAGTTTATGGATTTTTAGGAGTTTGGAGTTTTTGGAGTTTTTGGAGTGAGTTGTTTTCGGAGTTTTTGGAGTTTGGAGTGTTGGGTTTGGAGTTTATGCAGTTTTTGAAGCTAGGAGTTTGGAGTTATTGGAGTTTTTGGAGTTAGGTGTTTTTGGAGTTTTTGGAGTTTGGAGTTTGGAGTTTATGGAGTTATTGAAATTTGGAGTTTTTGGAAATTGCAATTTTTCGAGATTGGAGTTTGGTGTTTTTCGAGTTTGGAGTTTTGAGTTTTTAGAGTTTTTGAAGTTTGGAGCTTTTCCAGTTTGGAGTTTTTGTAGTTTGGAGTTTGGAGATTTTGGAGTTTTCAGTTTCTGAAGTTTTTGGAGTTTGGAGTTTGGAGCTTTTGGAGTTTGGAGTTTTGTGTTTTTGGAGTTTTTGGTGTTAGGAGTTTGGAGTTTTTGGAGTTTGGAGTTTTTGTAGTTTTTAGAGTTAGGTGTTTTTGGAGTTTTTGCAGTTTGGAAATTTGGGTTTGGAATTAATGGAGTTTTTGAGTTTGTAGTTTGTAGTTTTGAGTTTTTGCAGTTTTGGAGTTTGGAGTTTTTGACGTTTGTAGTTTTTGGAGTTTGGAGTTTGGAGTTTTTGGAGTTTTTGGTGTTAGGAAATTGGTGTTTTTGGAGTTTGGAGTTTTTGGAGTTTGGATTTTGGATTTTGGAGTTTTTGGAATTTTGCATTTTTGGAGTTTTTGGAGTTTTTCAAGTTTGGAGTTTTTGGAGTTTGGATTTTGAAGTTAGGATTGTTTGAAGTTTTTGGAGTTTGGATTGTTTGGAGTTTTTGGAGTTTGGAGTATTGAGTTTTTGGAGTTTGGAGTTTGGAGTTTTTGGAGATTTTGGAGTTTGACGTTTGGAATTTGGGGGTTTTGTAGTTTGGAGTTATTGGAGTTGTTGGAGATCGGTGTATTTGGAGTTTTTGGAGGTTGAAGTTTTAGTTTGGAGTTCATGGATTTTTTGGAGTTAGGAGTTTTCGGAGTATTTGGAGTTTGGAGTTTGGAGTTTATGGAGTTTTAGAAGTTTGGAGTTCGGAGTTTTTGGAGTTTGGCGTTTGGAATTTGGAGTTTTTGTAGTTTGGAGTTTTTGTAGTTTTTAGAGTTAGTTGTTTTTGGAGTTTTTGCAGTTTGGAAATTTGGGTTTGGAATTGATGGAGTTTTTGAGTTTGTAGTTTGTAGTTTTGAGTTTTTGCAGCTTTGGAGTTTGGAGTTTTTGGAGTTTGGAGTTTGGAGTTTTTGGGATTTTTGGAGTTTGGAGTTTTTGATGTTTTTGGAGTTAGGAGTTTTTGGAGTTTGGAGTTTGGAGTTTTTGGAGTTTTTGGAGTTTGGAGTTTTTGGAATTTGGAAATTTTGGAGTTTTTGACGTTTGTAGTTTTTGGAGTTTGGAATTTGGAGTTTTTGGAGTTTTAGGTGTTAGGAAATTGGTGTTTTTTGAGTTTGGAGTTTTTGGAGTTTGGATTTTGGAATTTTTGGAATTTTGCATTTTTGGAGTTTTTGGAGTTTTTCAAGTTTGGAGTTTTTGGAGTTTGGATTTTGGAGTTAGGATTGTTTGAAGTTTTTGGAGTTTGGATTGTTTGGAGTTTTTGGAGTTTGGAGTATTGAGTTTTTGGAGTTTGGAGTTCGGAGTTTATGGAGATTTTGGAGTTTTTGGAGTTTTTGGAGTTTGGAGTTTGGAATTTGGAGTTTTTGGAGTTTGGATTGTTTGGAGTTTTTGAGTTTGGAGTATTGAGTTTTTGGAGTTTGGAGTTTGGAGTTTCTGGAGATTTTGGAGTTAGGAGTTTTCAGAGTATTTGGAGTTTGGAGTTTGGAGTTTATGGAGTTTGGCGTTTGGAATTTGGAGCTTTTGTAGTTTGGAGTTTTTGTAGTTTTTAGAGTTAGGTGTTTTTGGAGTTTTTGCAGTTTGGAAATTTGGGTTTGGAATTAATGGAGTTTTTGAGTTTGTAGTTTGTAGTTTTGAGTTTTTGCAGCTTTGGAGTTTGGAGTTTTTGGAGTTTGGAGTTTGGAGTTTTTGGGATTTTTGGAGTTTGGAGTTTTTGATGTTTTTGGAGTTAGGAGTTTTTGGAGTTTGGAGTTTTTGGAGTTTTTCAAGTTTGGAGTTTTTGGAGTTTGGATTTTGGAGTTAGGATTGTTTGAAGTTTTTGGAGTTTGGATTGTTTGGAGTTTTTGGAGTTTGGAGTATTGAGTTTTTGGAGTTTGGAGTTCGGAGTTTATGGAGATTTTGGAGTTTTTGGAGTTTTTGGAGTTTGGAGTTTGTAATTTGGAGTTTTTGGAGTTTGGATAGTTTGGAGTTTTTGGAGTTTGGAGTATTGAGTTTTTGGAGTTTGGAGTTTGGAGTTTCTGGAGATTTTGGAGTTTGGCGTTTGGAATTTGGGGGTTTTGGAGTTTGGAGTTATTGGAGTTGTTGGAGATAGGTGTTTTTGGAGTTTTTGGAGGTTGGAGTTTTAGTTTGGAGTTTATGGAGTTTTTGGAGTTAGGAGTTTTCGGAGTATTTGGAGTTTGGAGTTTGGAGTTTATGGAGTTTTAGGAGTTTGGAGTTTTTGGAGTTTTTGGAGTGAGTTGTTTTTGGAGTTTTTGGAATTTGGAGTGTTGGGTTTGGAGTTTATGCAGTTTTTGAAGCTTGGAGTTTGGAGTTATTGGAGTTTTTGGAGTTAGGTGTTTTTGGAGTTTTTGGAGTTTGGAGTTTGAAGTTTATGGAGTTATTGAAATTTGGAGTTTTTGGAAATTGGAATTTTTCGAGATTGGAGTTTGGTGTTTTTGGAGTTTGGAGTTTTGACTTTTTAGAGTTTTTGAAGTTTGGAGCTTTTCAAGTTTGGAGTTTTTGTAGTTTGGAGTTTGGAGATTTTGGAGTTTTGAGTTTCTGGAGTTTTTGGAGTTTGGAGTTTGGAGCTTTTGGAGTTTGGAGTTTTGTGTTTTTGGAGTTTTTGGAGTTTGGATTTTGGAGTTAGGATTGTTTGAAGTTTTTGGAGTTTGGATTGTTTGGAGTTTTTGGAGTTTGGAGTATTGAGTTTTTGGAGTTTGGAGTTCGGAGTTTATGGAGATTTTGGAGTTTTTGGAGTTTTTGGAGTTTGGAGTTTGGAATTTGGAGTTTTTGGAGTTTGGATAGTTTGGAGTTTTTGGAGTTTGGAGTATTGAGTTTTTGGAGTTTGGAGTTTGGAGTTTCTGGAGATTTTGGAGTTTGGCGTTTGGAATTTGGGGGTTTTGGAGTTTGGAGTTATTGGAGTTGTTGGAGATAGGTGTTTTTGGAGTTTTTGGAGGTTGGAGTTTTAGTTTGGAGTTTATGGAGTTTTTGGAGTTAGGAGTTTTCGGAGTATTTGGAGTTTGGAGTTTGGAGTTTATGGAGTTTTAGGAGTTTGGAGTTTTTGGAGTTTTTGGAGTGAGTTGTTTTTGGAGTTTTTGGAATTTGGAGTGTTGGGTTTGGAGTTTATGCAGTTTTTGAAGCAAGGAGTTTGGAGTTATTGGAGTTTTTGGAGTTAGGTGTTTTTGGAGTTTTTGGAGTTTGGAGTTTGGAGTTTATGGAGTTATTGAAATTTGGAGTTTTTGGAAATTGGAATTTTTCGAGATTGGAGTTTGGTGTTTTTGGAGTTTGGAGTTTTGACTTTTTAGAGTTTTTGAAGTTTGGAGCTTTTCCAGTTTGGAGTTTTTGTAGTTTGGAGTTTGGAGATTTTGGAGTTTTGAGTTTCTGGAGTTTTTGGAGTTTGGAGTTTGGAGCTTTTGGAGTTTGGAGTTTTGTGTTTTTGGAGTTTTTGGAGTTTATGGAGTTTGGAGTTTTTGTAGTTTTTAGAGTTCGGTGTTTTTGGAGTTTTTGCAGTTTGGAAATTTGGGTTTGGAATTAATGGAGTTTTTGAGTTTGTAGTTTGGAGTTTTGAGTTTATGCAGTTTTGGAGTTTGGAGTTTTTGGAGTTTGGAGTTTGGAGTTTTTGGGATTTTTGGAGTTTGGAGTTTTTGATGTTTTTGGAGTTAGGAGTTTTTGGAGTTTGGAGTTTGGAGTTTTTGGAGTTTTTGGAGTTTGGAGTTTTTGGAATTTGGAAATTTTGGTGTTAGGATTGTTTGAAGTTTTTGGAGTTTGGATTGTTTGGAGTTTTTGGAGTTTGGAGTATTGAGTTTTTGGAGTTTGGAGTTCGGAGTTTTTGGAGATTTTGGAGTTTTTGGAGTTTTTGGAGTTTGGAGTTTGGAATTTGGAGTTTTTGGAGTTTGGATTGTTTGGAGTTTTTGGAGTTCGGAGTATTGAGTTTTTGGAGTTTGGAGTTTGGAGTATTGAGTTTCTGGAGATTTTGGAGTTTGGCGTTTGGAATTTGGGGTTTTTGGAGTTTGGAGTTATTGGAGTTGTTGGAGATAGGTGTTTTTGGAGTTTTTGGAGGTTGGAGTTTTAGTTTGGAGTTTATGGAGTTTTTGGAGTTAGGAGTTTTCGGAGTATTTGGAGTTTGGAGTTTGGAGTTTATGGAGTTTTAGGAGTTTGGAGTTTTTGGAGTGAGTTGTTTTTGGAGTTTTTGGAGTTTGGAGTTTTGGGTTTGGAGTTTATGGAGTTTTTGAAGCTAGGAGTTTGGAGTTATTGGAGTTTTTGGAGTTAGGTGTTTTTGGAGTTTTTGGAGTTTGGAGTTTGGAGCTTATGGAGTTATTGAAATTTGGAGTTTTTGGAAATTGGAATTTTTGGAGATTGGAGTTTGGTGTATTTGGAGTTTGGAGTTTTGACTTTTTAGAGATTTTGAAGTTTGGAGCTTTTCCAGTTTGGAGTTTTTGTAGTTTGGAGTTTGGAGATTTTGGAGTTTTGAGTTTCTGGAGTTTTTGGAGTTTGGAGTTTGGAGGTTTTGGAGTTTGGAGTTTTGTGTTTTTGGTGTTAGGAGTTTGGATGTTTTGGAGTTTGGAGTTTTTGTAGTTTTTAGAGTTAGATGTTTTTGGAGTTTTTGCAGTTTGGAAATTTGGGTTTGGAATTAATGGAGTTTTTGAGTTTGTAGTTTGGAGTTTTGAGTTTTTGCAGTTTTGGAGTTTGCAGTTTTTGGAGTTTGGAGTTTGGAGTTTTTGGGATTTTTGGAGTTTGGAGTATTGAGTTTTTGGAATTTGGAGTTTGGAGTTTCTGGAGATTTTGGAGTTTGGCGTTTGGAATTTGGGGGTTTTGGAGTTTGGAGTTATTGGAGTTGGAGATATGTGTTTTTGGAGTTTTTGGAGGTTGGAGTTTTAGTTTGGAGTTTATGGAGTTTTTGGAGTTAGGAGTTTTCGGAGTATTTGGAGTTTGGAGTTTGGAGTTTATGGAGTTTTAGGAGTTTGGAGTTTTTGGAGTTTTTTGGAGTGAGTTGTTTTTGGAGTTTTTGGAGTTTGGAGTTTTGGGTTTGGAGTTTATGGAGTTTTTGAAGCTAGGAGTTTGGAGTTATTGGAGTTTTTGGAGTTAGGTGTTTTTGGAGTTTTTGGAGTTTGGAGTTTTGACTTTTTAGAGTTTTTGAAGTTTGGAGCTTTTCCAGTTTGGAGTTTTTGTAGTTTGGAGTTTGGAGATTTTGGAGTTTTGAGTTTCTGGAGTTTTTGGAGTTTGGAGTTTGGAGGTTTTGGAGTTTGGAGTTTTGTAATTTTTAGAGTTAGGTGTTTTTGGAGTTTTTGCAGTTTGGAAATTTGGGTTTGGAATTAATGGAGTTTTTGAGTTTGCAGTTTGGAGTTTGGAGTTTTTGGAGTTTGGAGTTTGGAGTTTTTGGGATTTTTGGAGTTTGGAGTTTTTGATGTTTTTGGAGTTAGGAGTTTTTGGAGTTTGGAGTTTGGAGTTTTTGGAGTTTTTGGAGTTTGGAGTTTTTGATGTTTTTGGAGTTAGGAGTTTTTGGAGTTTGGAGTTTGGAGTTTTTGGAGTTTTTGGAGTTTGGAGTTTTTGGAATTTGGAAATTTTGGAGTTTTTGACGTTTGTAGTTTTTGGAGTTTGGAATTTGGAGTTTTTGGAGTTTTTTGTGTTAGGAAATTGGTGTTTTTTGAGTTTGGAGTTTTTGGAGTTTGGATTTTGGAGTTTTTGGAATTTTTGGAGTTTGGAGTTTTTGATGTTTTTGGAGTTAGGAGTTTTTGGAGTTTGGAGTTTGGAGTTTTTGGAGTTTTTGGAGTTTGGAGTTTTTGATGTTTTTGGAGTTAGGAGTTTTTGGAGTTTGGAGTTTGGAGTTTTTGGAGTTTTTGGAGTTTGGAGTTTTTGGAATTTGGAAATTTTGGAGTTTTTGACGTTTGTAGTTTTTGGAGTTTGGAATTTGGAGTTTTTGGAGTTTTTGGTGTTAGGAAATTGGTGTTTTTTGAGTTTGGAGTTTTTGGAGTTTGGATTTTGGAGTTTTTGGAATTTTGCATTTTTGGAGTTTTTGGAGTTTTTCAAGTTTGGAGTTTTTGGTGTTTGGATTTTGGAGTTAGGATTGTTTGAAGTTTTTGGAGTTTGGATTGTTTGGAGTTTTTGGAGTTTGGAGTATTGAGTTTTTGGAGTTTGGAGTTCGGAGTTTATGGAGATTTTGGAGTTTTTTGAGTTTCTGGAGTTTGGAGTTTGGAATTTGGAGTTTTTGGAGTTTGGATTGTTTGGAGTTTTTGGAGTTTGGAGTATTGAGTTTTTGGAGTTTGGAGTTTGGAGTTTCTGGAGATTTTGGAGTTAGGAGTTTTCGGAGTATTTGGAGTTTGGAGTTTGGAGTTTATGGAGTTTTAGGAGTTTGGAGTTAGGAGTTTTTGGAGTTTCGAGTTTTTGGAGTTTGGAGTTTGGAGTTTTTGGGATTTTTGGAGTTTGGAGTTTTTGGAATTTGGAAATTTTGGAGTTTTTGACGTTTGTAGTTTTTGGAGTTTGGAGTTTGGAGTTTTTGGAGTTTTTGGTGTTAGGAAATTGGTGTTTTTTGAGTTTGGAGTTTTTGGAGTTTGGATTTTGGATTTTGGAGTTTTTGGAATTTTGCATTTTTGGAGTTTTTGGAGTTTTTCAAGTTTGGAGTTTTTGGAGTTTGGATTTTGAAGTTAGGATTGTTTGAAGTTTTTGGAGTTTGGATTGTTTGGAGTTTTTGGAGTTTGGAGTATTGAGTTT
Source organism: Somniosus microcephalus (assembly GCF_052327205.1). NCBI lineage: Eukaryota > Metazoa > Chordata > Chondrichthyes > Squaliformes > Somniosidae > Somniosus > Somniosus microcephalus. The sequence continues at coordinate 249,420 of NC_141017.1, read as the reverse complement.
TTGGAGTTTGGAGTTTGGAGTTTTTGGAGATTTTGGAGTTTGACGTTTGGAATTTGGGGGTTTTGTAGTTTGGAGTTATTGGAGTTGTTGGAGATAGGTGTATTTGGAGTTTTTGGAGGTTGGAGTTTTAGTTTGGAGTTTATGGATTTTTTGGAGTTAGGAGTTTTCGGAGTCTTTGGAGTTTGGAGTTTGGAGTTTATGGAGTTTTAGGAGTTTGGAGTTAGGAGTTTTTGGAGTTTGGCGTTTGGAATTTGGAGTTTTTGTAGTTTGTAGTTTTTGTAGTTTTTAGAGTTAGGTGTTTTTGGAGTTTTTGCAGTTTGGAAATTTGGGTTTGGAATTAATGGAGTTTTTGAGTTTGTAGTTTGTAGTTTTGAGTTTTTGCAGCTTTGGAGTTTGGAGATTTTGGAGTTTGGAGTTTGGAGTTTTTGGGATTTTTGGAGTTTGGAGGTTTTGATGTTTTTGGAGTTAGGAGTTTTTGGAGTTTGGAGTTTGGAGTTTTTGGAGTTTGGAGTTTTTGGAATTTGGAAATTTTGGAGTTTTTGACGTTTGTAGTTTTTGGAGTTTGGAGTTTTTGGAGTTTTTGGTGTTAGGAAATTGGTGGTTTTTGAGTTTGGAGTTTTTGGAGTTTGGATTTTGGAGTTTTTGGAATTTTGCATTTTTGGAGTTTTTGGAGTTTTTCAAGTTTGGAGTTTTTGGAGTTTGGATTTTGGAGTTAGGATTGTTTGAAGTTTTTGGAGGTTGGATTGTTTGGAGTTTTTGGAGTTTTGAGTATTGAGTTTTTGGAGTTTGGAGTTCGGAGTTTTTGGAGATTTTGGAGTTTTTGGAGTTTTTGGAGTTTGGAGTTTGGAATTTGGAGTTTTTGGAGTTTGGATTGTTTGGAGCTTTTGGAGTTTGGAGTATTGAGTTTTTGGAGTTTGGAGTTTGGAGTTTCTGGAGATTTTGGAGTTTGGCGTTTGGAATTTGGGGGTTTTGGAGTTTGGAGTTATTGGAGTTGTTGGAGATAGGTGTTTTTGGAGTTTTTGGAGGTTGGAGTTTTAGTTTGGAGTTTTAGGATTTTTTGGTGTTAGGAGTTTTCGGAGTATTTGGAGTTTGGAGTTTGGAGTTTATGGAGTTTTAGGAGTTTGGAGTTTTTGGAGTTTTTGGAGTGAGTTGTTTTTGGAGTTTTGGGTTTGGAGTTTATGGAGTTTTTGAAGCTAGGAGTTTGGAGTTATTGGAGTTTTTGGAGTTAGGTGTTTTTGGAGTTTTTGGAGTTTGGAGTTTGGAGTTTATGGAGTTAATAAAATTTGGAGTTCTTGAAATTGGAATTTTTGGAGATTGGAGTTTGGTGTTTTTGGAGTTTCGAGTTTTGACTTTTTAGAGTTTTTGAAGTTTGGAGCTTTTCCAGTTTGGAGTTTTTGTAGTTTGGAGTTTGGAGATTTTGGAGTTTTGAGTTTCTGGAGTTTTTGGAGTTTGGAGTTTGGAGGTTTTGGAGTTTGGAGTTTTGTGTTTTTGGAGTTTTTGGTGTTAGGAGTTTGGAGTTTTTGGAGTTTGTAGTTTTTGTAGTTTTTAGAGTTAGATGTTTTTGGAGTTTTTGCAGTTTGGAAATTTGGGTTTGGAATTAATGGAGATTTTGAGTTTGTAGTTTGGAGGTTGGAGTTTTTGCAGTTTTGGAGTTTGGAGTTTTTGGAGTTTGGAGTTCTTGATGTTTTTGGAGTTACGAGTTTTTGGAGTTTGGAGTTTGGAGATTTTGGAGTTTTTGGAGTTTGGAGTTTTTGGAATTTGGAAATTTTGGAGTTTTTGACGTTTGTAGTTTTTGGAGTTTGGAGTTTGGAGTTTTTGGAGTTTTTGGTGTTAGGAAATGGGTGTTTTTTGAGTTTGGAGTTTTTGGAGTTTGGATTTTGGATTTTGGAGTTTTTGGAATTTTGCATTTTTGGAATTTTTGGAGTTTTTCAAGTTTGGAGTTTTTGGAGTTTGGATTTTGAAGTTAGGATTGTTTGAAGTTTTTGGAGTTTAGATTGTTTGGAGTTTTTGGCGTTTGGAGTATTGAGTTTTTGGAGTTTGGAGTTTGGAGTTTTTGGAGATTTTGGAGTTTGACGTTTGGAATTTGGGGGTTTTGTAGTTTGGAGTTATTGGAGTTGTTGGAGATAGGTGTATTTGGAGTTTTTGGAGGTTGGAGTTTTAGTTTGGAGTTTATGGAGTTTTTGGAGTTAGGAGTTTTTGGAGTATTTGGATTTTGGATTTTGGAATTTATGGAGTTTTTGGAATTTGGTGTTTTTGGAGTGTTTGGAAATTGGAGTTTTTGGAGTTTGGAATTTGGAGTTTTTGGAGTTTTCTAGTTTGGAGTTTTTGACGTTTTTGGAATTAGGAGTTTGGAGTTCTTGCAGTTTCGAGTTTTCAGTTTTTAGAGTTTTTGGAGTTTGTAGTTTGGAGTTTTTGGAGTTTTTAGAGTTTGGAGTTAGGTGTTTTTGGAGTGTTTGGAGTTTGGAGTTTTTGGAGTTTTTGAAGATTTTACTTTTTGGATTTTGTGTGTTTGGAGTCTTTGTTGTTTTTGGAGTTAGGAGTTTGGAGTTTTTGGAGTTTTTGGAGTTATGAGTTTTTGGAGTTTCTGGAGTTTGGAGTTTGGAGTTTTTGCAGTAAGGATTAATTGGAGGCTTTGGAGTTTGGAGTTAGGAGTTTTGAGTTTTTGAAATTTTTGGTATTTGAAGTTTTTGGAGTTTGGTGTTTTGGGAGGTTATGAAGTTTGGAGTTTTGAATTTGGGGGTTTTGGAGTTTGGAGTTATTGGAGTTGTTGGAGATAGGTGTTTTTGGAGTTTTTGGAGGTTGGTGTTTTAGTTTGGAGTTTATGGAGTTTTTGGAGTTAGGAGTTTTTGGAGTATTTGGAGTTTGGAGTTTGGAGTTTATGGAGTTTTTGGAATTTGGTGTTTTTGGAGTGTTTGGAAATTGGAGTTTTTGGAGGTTGGAATTTAGAGTTTTTGGTGTTTTTTTGTTTGGAGTTTTTGATGTTCTTGGAGTTAGGAGTTTGGAGTTCTTGGAGTTTGGAGTTTTGAGTTTTTAGAGTTTTTGGAGTTTGTAGTTTTTGGAGTTTGTAGTTTGGAGTTTTGGGAGTTTTTAGAGTTTGGAGTTAGGTGTTTTTGGAGTTTTTGGAGTTTGGAGTTTTTGGAGTTTTTGAGGATTTTACTTTTTGGATTTTGGTTGTTTGGAGTCTTTGGAGTGTTTGGAGTTAGGAGTTTGGAGTTTTTGGAGTTTTTGAGTTTTGAGTTTAGAGTTTTTGCAGTTTTTGGAGTTTGGAGTTTTTGGAGTACGGAGTTTGGAGCTTTTGGAGTCTTTCGTGTTTGGAATTTTTGATTTTTTTGGAGTTAGGTGTTTGGTCTTTTTGGAGTTTGGAGTTTTTGCAGTTTTTGAAGTTAGGAGTTTTTGCAGTTCAGAGTTTTTGGACTTTGGATTTTAGAGTTGGGTTTTTTGGAGTTTTTGGAGTTATGAGTTTTTGGAGTTTCTGGAGTTTGGAGTTTTTGCAGGAAGGATTAATTGGAGACTTTGGAGTTTGGAGTTAGGAGTTTTGAGTTTTTGAAGTTTTTGGAATTTGAAGTTTTTGGTGTTTGGTGTTTTGGGAGGTTATGGAGTTTGGAGTTTTTGGAGTTTGGAGTATTGAGTTTCTGGAGTTTGGAGTTTTTGGAGATTTTGGAGTTTGGCGTTTGGAATTTGGGGGTTTTGGAGTTTGGAGTTATTGGAGTTGTTGGAGATAGGTGTTTTTGGAGTTTTTGGAGGTTAGAGTTTTAGTTTGGAGTTTATGGAGTTTTTGGAGTTAGGAGTTTTTGGAGTATTTGGAGTTTGGAGTTTATGGAGTTTTAGGAGTTTGGAGTTTTTGGAGTTTTTGGAGTTTGTTGTTTTTGGAGTTTTTGGAGTTTGGAGTTTTGGGTTTGGAGTTTATGGAGTTTTTGGAGCTAGGAGTTTGGAGTTATCGGAGTTTTTGGAGTTAGGTGTTTTTGGAGTTTTTGGAGTTTGGAGTTTGGAGTTTATGGAGTTATTGAAATTTGGAGTTTTTGGAGTTTTTGGAAATTGGAATTTTTGGAGATTGGGGTTTGGTGTTTTTGGAGTTTGGAGTTTTGAGTTTTTAGAGTTTTTGAAGTTTGGAGCTTATCCAGTTTTGAGTTTTTGTAGTTTGAAGTTTGGAGATTTTGGAGTTTTGAGTTTCTGGAGTTTTTGGAGTTTGGAGTTTGGAGCTTTTGGAGTTTGGAGTTTTGTGTTTTTGGAGTTTTTGGTGTTAGGAGTTTGGAGTTTTTGGAGTTTTGAGTTGTTGAAGTTTGGAGTATTTGTAGTTTGGAGTTAGGATTTTTTGGAGTTTTTGGAGTTTGGAGTTTTTGGAGTTTTTGGAGTTTGGAGTGTTGAGTTTTTGGAGTTTGGAGTTTGGAGTTTTTGGAGTTAGGAGTTTTCGGAGTTTGGAGTTTTTATAGTTTTTAGAGTAAGGCGTTTTTGGAGTTTTTGCAGTTTGGAAATTTGGGTTTGGAATTAATGGAGTTTTTGAGTTTGTAGTTTGTAGTTTTGAGTTTTTGCAGTTTTGGAGTTTGGAGTTTTTGGAGTTTTTGGTGTTAGGAAATTGGTGTTTTTTGAGTTTGGAGTTTTTGGAGTTTGGATTTTGGAGTTTTTGGAATTTTTTCATTTTTGGAGTTTGGAGTATTGAGTTTTTGGAGTTTGAAGTTTGGAGTTTTTGGAGCTTTTGGAGTTGGAGTTTGGATTTTTTGGAATTTTTGCAGTTTGTAATTTGGAGTTTATGGAGTTTTTGAAATTTGGAGTTTTCGGAGTTTTGGAAATTGGAGTTTTTGGAGGTTGGAGTTTGGAGTTTTTGGAGTTTGGAGTTTTTAGTGTTTTTGGAGTTTGGCGTTTTTTCAGTTTGGAGTTTTTATAGTTTGGAGTTTGGAGACTTTGGAGTTTTGAGTTTCTGCAGTTTTTGGCGTTTGGAGTTTGGAGTTTTTGGAGTTTGGAGTTTTGACTTTTTGGTGTTAGGAGATTGGAGTTTTTGGAGTTTGGAGTTTTTGGAGTTTTTGAAGTTTGGAGTTTTGGGAGTTTGGATTTTTTGCAGTTTGGAGTTTTTGGAGTTTTGAGTTTTTGGAGTTTTTGAAGTTTGGAGTTTTTGGAGTTTGGAGTTTGGAGTTAGGATTTATTGGAGTTTTTGGCGTTTGGAGTTCTTGGTGTTTTTGGAGCTGAAGTTTGGAGTTATTGGTTTTTTGGAGTTTGGAGTTTTTGGAGTTTTTGAAGATTTGACTTTTTGGAGTTTGGGTGTTTGGAGTCCTTGGAGTTTTTGGAGTTAGGAGTTTGGAGTTTTTGGAGTTTTTGAGGTTTGAGTTTAGAGTTTTTGCTGTTTTTGGAGTTTGGAGTATTTGGAGTTTGGAGTTTGGAGTTTATGGATTTTTTAGAATTTGGAGTTTTTGGAGTTTGGAGTATTTGGAATTTTTGGAGATAGGTGTTTTTGGAGTTTTTGGAGTTTGGAGCTTTAGTTTGGAGTTTGGAGTTTATGGAGTTTTTGAAATTTGGAATTTTTGGAGTTTTTGGAAATTGGAGTTTTTGGAGGTTGGAGTTTGGAGTTTTTGGAGTTTGGAGTTTGGAGTTATTGGAGTTGTTGGAGATAGGTGTTTTTGGAGTTTTTGGAGGTTGGTGTTTTAGTTTGGAGTTTATGGAGTTTTTGGAGTTAGGAGTTTTTGGAGTATTTGGAGTTTGGAGTTTGGAGTTTATGGAGTTTTTGGAATTTGGTGTTTTTGGAGTGTTTGGAAATTGGAGTTTTTGGAGGTTGGAATTTAGAGTTTTTGGTGTTTTTTTGTTTGGAGTTTTTGATGTTTTTGGAGTTAGGAGTTTGGAGTTCTTGGAGTTTGGAGTTTTGAGTTTTTAGAGTTTTTGGAGTTTGTAGTTTTTGGAGTTTGTAGTTTGGAGTTTTGGGAGTTTTTAGAGTTTGGAGTTAGGTGTATTTGGAGTTTTTGGAGTTTGGAGTTTTTGGAGTTTTTGAGGATTTTAATTTTTGGATTTTGGGTGTTTGGAGTCTTTGGAGTGTTTGGAGTTAGGAGTTTGGAGTTTTTGGAGTTTTTGAGTTTTGAGTTTAGAGTTTTTGCAGTTTTTGGAGTTTGGAGTTTTTGGAGTACGGAGTTTGGAGCTTTTGGAGTCTTTCGTGTTTGGAATTTTTGATTTTTTTGGAGTTAGGTGTTTGGTCTTTTTGGAGTTTGGAGTTTTTGCAGTTTTTGAAGTTTGGAGTTTTTGCAGTTCAGAGTTTTTGGACTTTGGATTTTAGAGTTGGGTTTTTTGGAGTTTTTGGAGTTATGAGTTTTTGGAGTTTCTGGAGTTTGGAGTTTGGAGTTTTTGCAGGAAGGATTAATTGGAGACTTTGGAGTTTGGAGTTAGGAGTTTTGAGTTTTTGAAGTTTTTGGAATTTGAAGTTTTTGGAGTTTGGTGTTTTGGGAGGTTATGGAGTTTGGAGTTTTTGGAGTTTGGAATATTGAGTTTCTGGAGTTTGGAGTTTTTGGAGATTTTGGAGTTTGGCGTTTGGAATTTGGGGGTTTTGGAGTTTGGAGTTATTGGAGTTGTTGGAGATAGGTGTTTTTGGAGTTTTTGGAGGTTAGAGTTTTAGTTTGGAGTTTATGGAGTTTTTGGAGTTAGGAGTTTTTGGAGTATTTGGAGTTTGGAGTTTATGGAGTTTTAGGAGTTTGGAGTTTTTGGAGTTTTTGGAGTTTGTTGTTTTTGGAGTTTTTGGAGTTTGGAGTTTTGGGTTTGGAGTTTATGGAGTTTTTGGAGCTAGGAGTTTGGAGTTATCGGAGTTTTTGGAGTTAGGTGTTTTTGGAGTTTTTGGAGTTTGGAGATTGGAGTTTATGGAGTTATTGAAATTTGGAGTTTTTGGAGTTTTTGAAAATTGGAATTTTTGGAGATTGGGGTTTGGTGTTTTTGGAGTTTGGAGTTTTGAGTTTTTAGAGTTTTTGAAGTTTGGAGCTTATCCAGTTTAGAGTTTTTGTACTTTGAAGTTTGGAGATTTTGGAGTTTTGAGTTTCTGGAGTTTTTGGAGTTTGGAGTTTGGAGCTTTTGGAGTTTGGAGTTTTGTGTTTTTGGAGTTTTTGGTGTTAGGAGTTTGGAGTTTTTGGAGTTTTGAGTTGTTGAAGTTTGGAGTATTTGTAGTTTGGAGTTAGGATTTTTTGGAGTTTTTGGAGTTTGGAGTTTTTGGAGTTTTTGGAGTTTGGAGTGTTGAGTTTTTGGAGTTTGGAGTTTGGAGTTTTTGGAGTTTGGAGTTAGGAGTTTTCGGAGTTTGGAGTTTTTATAGTTTTTAGAGTTAGGCGTTTTTGGAGTTTTTGCAGTTTGGAAATTTGGGTTTGGAATTAATGGAGTTTTTGAGTTTGTAGTTTGTAGTTTTGAGTTTTTGCAGTTTTGGAGTTTGGAGTTTTTGGAGTTTTTGGTGTTAGGAAATTGGTGTTTTTTGAGTTTGGAGTTTTTGGAGTTTGGATTTTGGAGTTTTTGGAATTTTGCATTTTTGGAGTTTTTGGAGTTTTTCAAGTTTGGAGCTTTTGGAGTTTGGATTTTGGAGTTAGGATTGTTTGAAGTTTTTGGAGTTTGGAGTATTGAGTTTTTGGAGTTTGAAGTTTGGAGTTTTTGGAGTTTTTGGAGTTGGAGTTTGGATTTTTTGGAATTTTTGCAGTTTGTAATTTGGAGTTTATGGAGTTTTTGAAATTTGGAGTTTTCGGAGTTTTGGAAATTGGAGTTTTTGGAGGTTGGAGTTTGGAGTTTTTGGAGTTTTTAGTGTTTTTGGAGTTTGGCGTTTTTTCAGTTTGGAGTTTTTACAGTTTGGAGTTTGGAGACTTTGGAGTTTTGAGTTTCTGCAGTTTTTGGCGTTTGGAGTTTGGAGTTTTTGGAGTTTGGAGTTTTGACTTTTTGGTGTTAGGAGATTGGAGTTATTGGAGTTTGGAGTTTTTGGAGTTTTTGAATTTTGGAGTTTTGGGAGTTTGGATTTTTTGCAGTTTGGAGTTTTTGGAGTTTTGAGTTTTTGGAGTTTTTGAAGTTTGGAGTTTTTGGAGTTTGGAGTTTGGAGTTTTTGGAGTTTGGAGTTTTGACTTTTTGGTGTTAGGAGATTGGAGTTTTTGGAGTTTGGAGTTTTTGGAGTTTTTGAAGTTTGGAGTTTTGGGAGTTTGGATTTTTTGCAGTTTGGAGTTTTTGGAGTTTATGGAGTTTTTGGAGTTAGGAGTTTTTGGAGTATTTGGAGTTTGGAGTTTATGGAGTTTTAGGAGTTTGGAGTTTTTGGAGTTTTTGGAGTTTGTTGTTTTTGGAGTTTTTGGAGTTTGGAGTTTTGGGTTTGGAGTTTATGGAGTTTTTGGAGCTAGGAGTTTGGAGTTATCGGAGTTTTTGGAGTTAGGTGTTTTTGGAGTTTTTGGAGTTTGGAGTTTGGAGTTTATGGAGTTATTGAAATTTGGAGTTTTTGGAAATTGGAATTTTTGGAGATTGGGGTTTGGTGTTTTTGGAGTTTGGAGTTTTGAGTTTTTAGAGTTTTTGAAGTTTGGAGCTTATCCAGTTTTGAGTTTTTGTAGTTTGAAGTTTGGAGATTTTGGAGTTTTGAGTTTCTGGAGTTTTTGGAGTTTGGAGTTTGGAGCTTTTGGAGTTTGGAGTTTTGTGTTTTTGGAGTTTTTGGTGTTAGGAGTTTGGAGTTTTTGGAGTTTTGAGTTGTTGAAGTTTGGAGTATTTGTAGTTTGGAGTTAGGATTTTTTGGAGTTTTTGGAGTTTGGAGTTTTTGGAGTTTTTGGAGTTTGGAGTGTTGAGTTTTTGGAGTTTGGAGTTTGGAGTTTTTGGAGTTAGGAGTTTTCGGAGTTTGGAGTTTTTATAGTTTTTAGAGTTAGGCGTTTTTGGAGTTTTTGCAGTTTGGAAATTTGGGTTTGGAATTAATGGAGTTTTTGAGTTTGTAGTTTGTAGTTTTGAGTTTTTGCAGTTTTGGAGTTTGGAGTTTTTGGAGTTTTTGATGTTAGGAAATTGGTGTTTTTTGAGTTTGGAGTTTTTGGAGTTTGGATTTTGGAGTTTTTGGAATTTTTTCATTTTTGGAGTTTGGAGTATTGAGTTTTTGGAGTTTGAAGTTTGGAGTTTTTGGAGCTTTTGGAGTTGGAGTTTGGATTTTTTGGAATTTTTGCAGTTTGTAATTTGGAGTTTATGGAGTTTTTGAAATTTGGAGTTTTCGGAGTTTTGGAAATTGGAGTTTTTGGAGGTTGGAGTTTGGAGTTTTTGGAGTTTGGAGTTTGGAGTTTTTAGTGTTTTTGGAGTTTGGCGTTTTTTCAGTTTGGAGTTTTTATAGTTTGGAGTTTGGAGACTTTGGAGTTTTGAGTTTCTGCAGTTTTTGGCGTTTGGAGTTTGGAGTTTTTGGAGTTTGGAGTTTTGACTTTTTGGTGTTAGGAGATTGGAGTTTTTGGAGTTTGGAGTTTTTGGAGTTTTTGAAGTTTGGAGTTTTGGGAGTTTGGATTTTTTGCAGTTTGGAGTTTTTGGAGTTTTGAGTTTTTGGAGTTTTTGAAGTTTGGAGTTTTTGGAGTTTGGAGTTTGGAGTTAGGATTTTTTGGAGTTTTTGGCGTTTGGAGTTCTTGGTGTTTTTGGAGCTGAAGTTTGGAGTTATTGGTTTTTTGGAGTTTGGAGTTTTTGGAGTTTTTGAAGATTTGACTTTTTGGAGTTTGGGTGTTTGGAGTCCTTGGAGTTTTTGGAGTTAGGAGTTTGGAGTTTTTGGAGTTTTTGAGGTTTGAGTTTAGAGTTTTTGCTGTTTTTGGAGTTTGGAGTATTTGGAGTTTGGAGTTTGGAGTTTATGGATTTTTTAGAATTTGGAGTTTTTGGAGTTTGGAGTATTTGGAATTTTTGGAGATAGGTGTTTTTGGAGTTTTTGGAGTTTGGAGCTTTAGTTTGGAGTTTGGAGTTTATGGAGTTTTTGAAATTTGGAATTTTTGGAGTTTTTGGAAATTGGAGTTTTTGGAGGTTGGAGTTTGGAGTTTTTGGAGTTTGGAGTTTGGAGTTATTGGAGTTGTTGGAGATAGGTGTTTTTGGAGTTTTTGGAGGTTGGTGTTTTAGTTTGGAGTTTATGGAGTTTTTGGAGTTAGGAGTTTTTGGAGTATTTGGAGTTTGGAGTTTGGAGTTTATGGAGTTTTTGGAATTTGGTGTTTTTGGAGTGTTTGGAAATTGGAGTTTTTGGAGGTTGGAATTTAGAGTTTTTGGTGTTTTTTTGTTTGGAGTTTTTGATGTTTTTGGAGTTAGGAGTTTGGAGTTCTTGGAGTTTGGAGTTTTGAGTTTTTAGAGTTTTTGGAGTTTGTAGTTTTTGGAGTTTGTAGTTTGGAGTTTTGGGAGTTTTTAGAGTTTGGAGTTAGGTGTATTTGGAGTTTTTGGAGTTTGGAGTTTTTGGAGTTTTTGAGGATTTTAATTTTTGGATTTTGGGTGTTTGGAGTCTTTGGACTGTTTGGAGTTAGGAGTTTGGAGTTTTTGGAGTTTTTGAGTTTTGAGTTTAGAGTTTTTGCAGTTTTTGGAGTTTGGAGTTTTTGGAGTACGGAGTTTGGAGCTTTTGGAGTCTTTCGTGTTTGGAATTTTTGATTTTTTTGGAGTTAGGTGTTTGGTCTTTTTGGAGTTTGGAGTTTTTGCAGTTTTTGAAGTTTGGAGTTTTTGCAGTTCAGAGTTTTTGGACTTTGGATTTTAGAGTTGGGTTTTTTGGAGTTTTTGGAGTTATGAGTTTTTGGAGTTTCTGGAGTTTGGAGTTTGGAGTTTTTGCAGGAAGGATTAATTGGAGACTTTGGAGTTTGGAGTTAGGAGTTTTGAGTTTTTGAAGTTTTTGGAATTTGAAGTTTTTGGAGTTTGGTGTTTTGGGAGGTTATGGAGTTTGGAGTTTTTGGAGTTTGGAGTATTGAGTTTCTGGAGTTTGGAGTTTTTGGAGATTTTGGAGTTTGGCGTTTGGAATTTGGGGGTTTTGGAGTTTGGAGTTATTGGAGTTGTTGGAGATAGGTGTTTTTGGAGTTTTTGGAGGTTAGAGTTTTAGTTTGGAGTTTATGGAGTTTTTGGAGTTAGGAGTTTTTGGAGTATTTGGAGTTTGGAGTTTATGGAGTTTTAGGAGTTTGGAGTTTTTGGAGTTTTTGGAGTTTGTTGTTTTTGGAGTTTTTGGAGTTTGGAGTTTTGGGTTTGGAGTTTATGGAGTTTTTGGAGCTAGGAGTTTGGAGTTATCGGAGTTTTTGGAGTTAGGTGTTTTTGGAGTTTTTGGAGTTTGGAGTTTGGAGTTTATGGAGTTATTGAAATTTGGAGTTTTTGGAGTTTTTGGAAATTGGAATTTTTGGAGATTGGGGTTTGGTGTTTTTGGAGTTTGGAGTTTTGAGTTTTTAGAGTTTTTGAAGTTTGGAGCTTATCCAGTTTAGAGTTTTTGTAGTTTGAAGTTTGGAGATTTTGGAGTTTTGAGTTTCTGGAGTTTTTGGAGTTTGGAGTTTGGAGCTTTTGGAGTTTGGAGTTTTGTGTTTTTGGAGTTTTTGGTGTTAGGAGTTTGGAGTTTTTGGAGTTTTGAGTTGTTGAAGTTTGGAGTATTTGTAGTTTGGAGTTAGGATTTTTTGGAGTTTTTGGAGTTTGGAGTTTTTGGAGTTTTTGGAGTTTGGAGTGTTGAGTTTTTGGAGTTTGGAGTTTGGAGTTTTTGGAGTTTGGAGTTAGGAGTTTTCGGAGTTTGGAGTTTTTATAGTTTTTAGAGTTAGGCGTTTTTGGAGTTTTTGCAGTTTGGAAATTTGGGTTTGGAATTAATGGAGTTTTTGAGTTTGTAGTTTGTAGTTTTGAGTTTTTGCAGTTTTGGAGTTTGGAGTTTTTGGAGTTTTTGGTGTTAGGAAATTGGTGTTTTTTGAGTTTGGAGTTTTTGGAGTTTGGATTTTGGAGTTTTTGGAATTTTGCATTTTTGGAGTTTTTGGAGTTTTTCAAGTTTGGAGCTTTTGGAGTTTGGATTTTGGAGTTAGGATTGTTTGAAGTTTTTGGAGTTTGGAGTATTGAGTTTTTGGAGTTTGAAGTTTGGAGTTTTTGGAGTTTTTGGAGTTGGAGTTTGGATTTTTTGGAATTTTTGCAGTTTGTAATTTGGAGTTTATGGAGTTTTTGAAATTTGGAGTTTTCGGAGTTTTGGAAATTGGAGTTTTTGGAGGTTGGAGTTTGGAGTTTTTGGAGTTTGGAGTTTGGAGTTTTTAGTGTTTTTGGAGTTTGGCGTTTTTTCAGTTTGGAGTTTTTACAGTTTGGAGTTTGGAGACTTTGGAGTTTTGAGTTTCTGCAGTTTTTGGCGTTTGGAGTTTGGAGTTTTTGGAGTTTGGAGTTTTGACTTTTTGGTGTTAGGAGATTGGAGTTTTTGGAGTTTGGAGTTTTTGGAGTTTTTGAAGTTTGGAGTTTTGGGAGTTTGGATTTTTTGCAGTTTGGAGTTTTTGGAGTTTTGAGTTTTTGGAGTTTTTGAAGTTTGGAGTTTTTGGAGTTTGGAGTTTGGAGTTAGGATTTTTTGGAGTTTTTGGCGTTTGGAGTTCTTGGTGTTTTTGGAGCTGAAGTTTGGAGTTATTGTTTTTTTGGAGTTTGGAGTTTTTGGAGTTTTTGAAGATTTGACTTTTTGGAGTTTGGGTGTTTGGAGTCCTTGGAGTTTTTGGAGTTAGGAGTTTGGAGTTTTTGGAGTTTTTGAGGTTTGAGTTTAGAGTTTTTGCTGTTTTTGGAGTTTGGAGTATTTGGAGTTTGGAGTTTGGAGTTTATGGATTTTTTAGAATTTGGAGTTTTTGGAGTTTGGAGTATTTGGAATTTTTGGAGATAGGTGTTTTTGGAGTTTTTGGAAATTGGAATTTTTGGAGATTGGAGTTTGGTGTTTTTGGAGTTTGGAGTTTTGAGTTTTTAGAGTTTTTGAAGTTTGGAGCTTATCCAGTTTAGAGTTTTTGTAGTTTGAAGTTTGGAGAATTTGGAGTTTTGAGTTTCTGGAGTTTTTGGAGTTTGGAGTTTGGAGCTTTTGGAGTTTGGAGTTTTGTGTTTTTGGAGTTTTTGGTGTTAGGAGTTTGGAGTTTTTGGAGTTTTGAGTTGTTGAAGTTTGGAGTATTTGTAGTTTGGAGTTAGGATTTTTTGGAGTTTTTGGAGTTTGGAGTTTTTGGAGTTTTTGGAGTTTGGAGTGTTGAGTTTTTGGAGTTTGGAGTTTGGAGTTTTTGGAGTTTGGAGTTAGGAGTTTTCGGAGTTTGGAGTTTTTATAGTTTTTAGAGTTAGGCGTTTTTGGAGTTTTTGCAGTTTGGAAATTTGGGTTTGGAATTAATGGAGTTTTTGAGTTTGTAGTTTGTAGTTTTGAGTTTTTGCAGTTTTGGAGTTTGGAGTTTTTGGAGTTTTTGGTGTTAGGAAATTGGTGTTTTTTGAGTTTGGAGTTTTTGGAATTTGGATTTTGGAGTTTTTGGAATTTTGCATTTTTGGAGTTTTTGGAGTTTTTCAAGTTTGGAGCTTTTGGAGTTTGGATTTTGGAGTTAGGATTGTTTGAAGTTTTTGGAGTTTGGAGTATTGAGTTTTTGGAGTTTGAAGTTTGGAGTTTTTGGAGTTGGAGTTTGGATTTTTTGGAATTTTTGCAGTTTGTAATTTGGAGTTTATGGAGTTTTTGAAATTTGGAGTTTTTGGAGTTTTGGAAATTGGAGTTTTTGGAGGTTGGAGTTTGGAGTTTTTGGAGTTTGGAGTTTGGAGTTTTTAGTGTTTTTGGAGTTTGGCGTTTTTTCAGTTTGGAGTTTTTGTAGTTTGGAGTTTGGAGACTTTGGAGTTTTGAGTTTCTGCAGTTTTTGGCGTTTGGAGTTTGGAGTTTTTGGAGTTTGGAGTTTTGACTTTTTGGTGTTAGGAGATTGGAGTTTTTGGAGTTTGGAGTTTTTGGAGTTTTTGAAGTTTGGAGTTTTGGGAGTTTGGATTTTTTGCAGTTTGGAGTTTTTGGAGTTTTGAGTTTTTGGAGTTTTTGAAGTTTGGAGTTTTTGGAGTTTGGAGTTTGGAGTTAGGATTTTTTGGAGTTTTTGGCGTTTGTAGTTCTTGGTGTTTTTGGAGCTGAAGTTTGGAGTTATTGGTTTTTTGGAGTTTGGAGTTTTTGGAGTTTTTGAAGATTTGACTTTTTGGAGTTTGGGTGTTTGGAGTCCTTGGAGTTTTTGGAGTTAGGAGTTTGGAGTTTTTGGAGTTTTTGAGGTTTGAGTTTAGAGTTTTTGCTGTTTTTGGAGTTTGGAGTATTTGGAGTTTGGAGTTTGGAGTTTGGAGTTTATGGATTTTTTAGAATTTGGAGTTTTTGGAGTTTGGAGTATTTGGAATTTTTGGAGATAGGTGTTTTTGGAGTTTTTGGAGTTTGGAGCTTTAGTTTGGAGTTTGGAGTTTATGGAGTTTTTGAAATTTGGAATTTTTGGAGTTTTTGGAAATTGGAGTTTTTGGAGGTTGGAGTTTGGAGTTTTTGGAGTTTGGAGTTTGGAGTTTTTGGAGTTTTTGGAGTTTGGAGTTAGCAGTTTTTGGAGTTTGGCGTTTGGAATTTGGAGTTTTTGGAGTTTGGAGTATTGAGTTTTTGGAGTTTGGAGTTTTTGGAGATTTTGGAGTTTGGCGTTTGGAATTTGGGGGTTTTGGAGTTTGGAGTTATTGGAGTTGTTGGAGATAGGTGTGTTTGGAGTTTTTGGAGGTTGGAGTTTTAGTTTGGAGTTTATGGAGTTTTTGGAGTTAGCAGTTTTTGGAGTATTTGGAGTTTGGAGTTTTGGGTTTGGAGTTTATGGAGTTTTTGGAGCTAGGAGTTTGGAGTTATCGGAGTTTTTGGAGCTAGGTGTTTTTGGAGTTTTTGGAGTTTGGAGTTTGGAGTTTATGGAGTTATTGAAATTTGGAGTTTTTGGAGTTTTTGGAAATTGGAATTTTTGGAGGTTGGAGTTTGGTGTTTTTGGAGTTTGGAGTTTTGAGTTTTTAGAATTTTTGAAGTTTGGAGCTTTTCCAGTTTGGAGTTTTTGTAGTTTGTAGTTTGGAGATTTTGGAGTTTTGAGTTTCTGGAGTTTTTGGAGTTTGGAGTTTGGAGTTTTTGGAGTTTGGAGTATTGAGTTTTTGGAGTTTGGAGTTTTTGGAGATTTTGGAGTTTGGCGTTTGGAATTTGGGGGTTTTGGAGTTTGGAGTTATTGGAGTTGTTGGAGATAGGTGTGTTTGGAGTTTTTGGAGGTTGGAGTTTTAGTTTGGAGTTTATGGAGTTTTTGGAGTTAGCAGTTTTCGGAGTATTTGGAGTTTGGAGTTTTGGGTTTGGAGTTTATGGAGTTTTTGGAGCTAGGAGTTTGGAGTTATCGGAGTTTTTGGAGCTAGGTGTTTTTGGAGTTTTTGGAGTTTGGAGTTTATGGAGTTATTGAAATTTGGAGTTTTTGGAGTTTTTGGAAATTGGAATTTTTGGAGGTTGGAGTTTGGTGTTTTTGGAGTTTGGAGTTTTGAGTTTTTAGAATTTTTGAAGTTTGGAGCTTTTCCAGTTTGGAGTTTTTGTAGTTTGGAGTTTGGAGATTTTGGAGTTTTGAGTTTCTGGAGTTTTTGGAGTTTGGAGTTTTGTGTTTTTGGAGTTTTTGGTGTTAGGAGTTTGGAGTTTTTGGAGTTTTGAGTTGTTGAAGTTTGGAGTATTTGCAGTTTGGAGTTAGGATTTTTTGGAGTTTTTGGAATTTGGAGTTTTTGGAGTTTTTGGTGTTTGGAGTGTTGAGTTTTTGGAGTTTGGAGTTTGGAGTTTTTGGAGTTTGGAGTTAGGAGTTTTCGGAGTTTGGTGTTTGGAATTTGGAGTTTTTGGAGTTTGGAGTTTTTGTAGCTTTTAGAGTTAGGTGTTTTTGGAGTTTTTGCAGTTTGGAAATCTGGGTTTGGAATTAATGGAGTTTTTGAGTTTGTAGTTTGGAGTTTGGAGTTTTTGCAGTTTTGGAGTTTGGAGTTTTTGGAGTTTGGAGTTTGGAGTTTTGGGGATTTTTGGAGTTTGGAGTTTTTGATGTTTTTGGAGTTAGGAGTTTTTGGAGTTTGGAGTTTGGAGTTTTTGGAGTTTTTGGAGATTGGAGTTTTTGGAATTTGGAAATTTTGGAGTTTTTGACGTTTGTAGTTTTTGGAGTTTGCAGTTTGGAGTTTTTGGAGTTTTTGGTGTTAGGAAATTGGTGTTTTTTGCGTTTGGAGTTTTTGGAGTTTGGATTTTGGAGACTTTGGAATTTTGCATTTTTGGAGTTTTGGAGTTTTTCAAGATTGGAGTTTTTGGAGTTTGGATTTTGGAGTTAGGATTGTTTGAAGTTTTTGTAGTTTGGATTGTTTGGAGTTTTTGGAGTTTGGAGTATTGAGTTTTTGGAGTTTGGAGTTTGGAGTTTATGGAGATTTTGGAGTTTGGAGTTTTAGGAGTTTTTGGAGTTTGGAGTTAGCAGTTTTTGGAGTTTGGCGTTTGGAATTTGGAGTTTTTGGAGTTTGGATTCTTTGGAGTTTTTGGAGTTTGGGATATTGAGTTTTTGGAGTTTGGAGTTTGGAGTTTTTGGAAATTTTGGAGTTTGGCGTTTGGAATTTGGGGGTTTTGGAGTTTGGAGTTATTGGAGTTGTTGGGGATAGGTGTTTTTGGAGTTTTTGGAGGTTGGAGTTTTAGTTTGGAGTTTATGGAGTTTTTGGAGTTAGGATTTTTCGGAGTATTTGGAGTTTGGCGTTTGGAGTTTATGGAGTTTTAGGAGTTTGGAGTTTTTGGAGTTTTTGGAGTTAGTTGTTTTTGGAGTTTTTGGAGTTTGGAGTTTTGGGTTTCGAGTTTATGGAGTTTTTGAAGCTAGGAGTTTGGAGTTATTGGAGTTTTTGGAGTTAGGTGTTTTTGGTGTTTTTGGTGTTTGGAGTTTGGAGTTTATGGAGTTATTGAAATTTGGAGTTTTTGGAGTTTTTGGTAATTGGAATTTTTGGAGATTGGAGTTTGGTGTTTTTCGAGTTTGGAGTTTTGACTTTTTAGAGTTTTTGAAGTTTGGAGCTTTTCCAGTTTGGAGTTTTTGTAGTTTGGAGTTTGGAGATTTTGGAGTTTTGAGTTTCTGGAGTTTTTGGAGTTTGGAGTTTGGAGCTTTTGGAGTTTGGAGTTTTGTGTTTTTGGAGTTTTTGGTGTTAGGAGTTTGGAGTTTTTGGAGTTTTGAGTTGTTGAAGTTTGGAGTATTTGCAGTTTGGAGTTAGGATTTTTTGGAGTTTTTGGAGTTTGGAGTTTTTGGAGTTTTTGGTGTTTGGAGTGTTGAGTTTTTGGAGTTTGGAGTTTGGAGTTTTTGGAGTTTGGAGTTAGGAGTTTTCGGAGTTTGGTGTTTGGAATTTGGAGTTTTTGGAGTTTGGAGTTTTTGTAGCTTTTAGAGTTAGGTGTTTTTGGAGTTTTTGCAGTTTGGAAATCTGGGTTTGGAATTAATGGAGTTTTTGAGTTTGTAGTTTGGAGTTTGGAGTTTTTGCAGTTTTGGAGTTTGGAGTTTTTGGAGTTTGGAGTTTGGAGTTTTGGGGATTTTTGGAGTTTGGAGTTTTTGATGTTTTTGGAGTTAGGAGTTTTTGGAATTTGGAGTTTGGAGTTTTTGGAGTTTTTGGAGATTGGAGTTTTTGGAATTTGGAAATTTTGGAGTTTTTGACGTTTGTAGTTTTTGGAGTTTGCAGTTTGGAGTTTTTGGAGTTTTTGGTGTTAGGAAATTGGTGTTTTTTGCGTTTGGAGTTTTTGGAGTTTGGATTTTGGAGACTTTGGAATTTTGCATTTTTGGAGTTTTGGAGTTTTTCAAGATTGGAGTTTTTGGAGTTTGGATTTTGGAGTTAGGATTGTTTGAAGTTTTTGTAGTTTGGATTGTTTGGAGTTTTTGGAGTTTGGAGTATTGAGTTTTTGGAGTTTGGAGTTTGGAGTTTATGGAGATTTTGGAGTTTGGAGTTTTAGGAGTTTTTGGAGTTTGGAGTTAGCAGTTTTTGGAGTTTGGCGTTTGGAATTTGGAGTTTTTGGAGTTTGGATTCTTTGGAGTTTTTGGAGTTTGGGATATTGAGTTTTTGGAGTTTGGAGTTTGGAGTTTTTGGAAATTTTGGAGTTTGGCGTTTGGAATTTGGGGGTTTTGGAGTTTGGAGTTATTGGAGTTGTTGGGGATAGGTGTTTTTGGAGTTTTTGGAGGTTGGAGTTTTAGTTTGGAGTTTATGGAGTTTTTGGAGTTAGGATTTTTCGGAGTATTTGGAGTTTGGCGTTTGGAGTTTATGGAGTTTTAGGAGTTTGGAGTTTTTGGAGTTTTTGGAGTTAGTTGTTTTTGGAGTTTTTGGAGTTTGGAGTTTTGGGTTTCGAGTTTATGGAGTTTTTGAAGCTAGGAGTTTGGAGTTATTGGAGTTTTTGGAGTTAGGTGTTTTTGGTGTTTTTGGTGTTTGGAGTTTGGAGTTTATGGAGTTATTGAAATTTGGAGTTTTTGGAGTTTTTGGTAATTGGAATTTTTGGAGATTGGAGTTTGGTGTTTTTCGAGTTTGGAGTTTTGACTTTTTAGAGTTTTTGAAGTTTGGAGCTTTTCCAGTTTGGAGTTTTTGTAGTTTGGAGTTTGGAGATTTTGGAGTTTTGAGTTTCTGGAGTTTTTGGAGTTTGGAGTTTGGAGCTTTTGGAGTTTGGAGTTTTGAGTTTTTGGAGTTTTTGGTGTTAGGAGTTTGGAGTTTTTGAAGTTTGTAGTTTTTGTAGTTTTTAGAGTTCGGTGTTATTGGGGTTTTAGCAGTTTGGAAATTTGGGTTTGGAATTAATGGAGTTTTTGAGTTTGTAGTTTGTAGTTTTGAGTTTTTGCAGTTTTGGAGTTTGGAGTTTTTGGAGTTTGGAGTTTGGAGTTTTTGTGATTTTTGGAGTTTGGAGTTTTTGATGTTTTTGGAGTTAGGAGTTTTTGGAGTTTGGAGTTTGGAGTTTTTGGAGTTTTTGGAGTTTGGAGTTTTTCGAATTTGGAAATTTTGGAGTTTTTGACGTTTGTAGTTTTTGGAGTTCGGAGTTTGGAGTTTTTGGAGTTTTTGGTGTTAGGAAATTGGTGTGTTTTGAATTTGGAGTTTTTGGAGTTTGGATTTTGGAGTTTTTGGAATTTTGCATTTTTGCAGTTTTTGGAGTTTTTCAAGTTTGGAGTTTTTAGGAGTTTGGATTTTGGAGTTAGGATTGTTTGAAGTTTTTGGAGTTTGGATTGTTTGGAGTTTTTGGAGTTTGGAGTATTGAGTTTTTGGAGTTTGTAGTTTGGAGTTTTTGGAGATTTTGGAGTTTGGCGTTTGGAATTTGGGGGTTTTGGAGTTTGGAGTTGTTGGAGTTGTTGGAGAGAGGTGTTTTTGGAGTTTTTGGAGGTTGGTGTTTTAGTTTGGAATTTATGGAGTTTT
Organism: Somniosus microcephalus; assembly: GCF_052327205.1. Classification (NCBI taxonomy): domain Eukaryota; kingdom Metazoa; phylum Chordata; class Chondrichthyes; order Squaliformes; family Somniosidae; genus Somniosus; species Somniosus microcephalus. The sequence goes on along the minus strand of NC_141017.1, from coordinate 230,166 downwards.
TGGATTTAGGAGTTTTTGTAGTATTTGGAGTTTGGAGTTTCGAGTTTATGGAGTTTTTGGAATTTGGATTTTTTGGAGTGTTTGGAAATTGGAGTTTTTGGAGGTTGGAGTTTGGAGTTTTTGGGGTTTTTTAGTTTGGAGTTTTTGATGTTTTTGGAGTTAGGAGTTTGGAGTTCTTGGAGTTTGGAGTTTTGAGATTTTAGAGTTTTTGGAGTTTGTAATTTTTGTAGTTTGTAGTTTGGAGTTTTTGGAGTTTTTGAAGATTTTACTTTTTGGATTTTGGGTGTTTGGAGTCTTTGGAGTTTTTGGAGTACGGAGTTTGGAGCTTTTGGAGTCTTTCGTGTTTGGAGTTTTTGATTTTTTTCGAGTTAGGTGTTTGGTCTTTTTGGAGTTTGGAGTTTTTGCAGTTTTTGAAGTTAGGAGTTTTTGGAGTTTGGAGTTTTTGGAGTTTTTGAAGTTTGGAGTTTGGAGTTTTTGGAGTTTTTGAAGTTTGGAGTTTTTGGAGTTCGGAGTTTTTGGACTTTGGATTTTAGAGTTAGGGTTTTTTGGAGTTTTTGGAGTTTGGAGTTTTTGGAGTTTTTGGAGTTTGGAGTACTGAGTTTTTGAAACTTGCAGTTTGGAGTTTTTGGAGTTTTTGGAGTTAGTTGTTTTTGGAGTTTGTAGTTTGTAGTTTTTGGAGATTTTGAGTTTGGAGTTAAGAGATTTTGGAGATTTTGGAGTTTGGAGTTTTTGGAGTTTGGAGTTTTTGGAGTTTGGAGTTTGGAATTTATGGAATTATTGGAGTTAGGAATTTGGAGTTTTTGGAGTTTTTGGAGTGTGGGGTTTGGAGTTTTTGTGTTTTTGGAGCTCTTTAAGTTTGGAGTTTTTGCAGTTTGGTGTTTGGCGTTAGGAATTTTTGCAGTTTTTGCAGTTTGGAGTTTTTGGAGTTTGGAGTATTGAGGTTTTGGGGTTAGGAGTTTGGAGTTTTTGGAGTTTTTGGAGTTGGAGTTTGGATTTTTTGGAGTTCTTGGAGTTTTTGGAGTTTGGAATTTAGATATTTGGAGTTTTGGGTTTGGAGTTTATGAAGCTTTTAGAGTTAGGAGTTTGGAGTTATTGGAGTTTTTGGAGTTAGGTGTTTTTGGAGTTTTTGCAGTTTGTAGTTTGGAGTTTATGGAGTTTTTGAAATTTGGAGTTTTTGGAGTTTTGGAAATTGGAGTTTTTGGAGGTTGGAGTTTGGAGTTTTTGGAGTTTGGAGTTTGTAGTTTTTGGAGTTTGGAGTTTGGAGTTTTTGGAGTTTTTGGTGTTAGGAAATTGGTGTTTTTTGTGTTTGGAGTTTTTGGAGTTTGGATTTTGGAGTTTTTGGAATTTTGCATTTTTTGAGTTTTTGGAGTTTTTCAAGTTTGGAGTTTTTGGAGTTTGGATTTTGGAGTAAGGATTGTTTGAAGTTTTAGGAGTTTGGATTGTTTGGAGTTTTTGGAGTTTGGAGTATTGAGTTTTTGGAGTTTGGAGTTTGGAGTTTTTGGAGATTTTGGAGTTTGGAGTTTTTGGAGTTTGGAGTAAGCAGTTTTTGGAGTTTGGCGTTTGGAATTTGGAGTTTTTGGAGTTTGGATTGTTTGGAGTTTGGGGTATTGAGTTTTTGGAGTTTGAAATTTGGTGTTTTTGGAAATTTTGGAGTTTGGCGTTTGGAATTTGGGGGTTTTGGAGTTTGGAGTTATTGGAGTTGTTGGGGATAGGTGTTTTTGGAGTTTTTGGCGGTTGGAGTTTTAGTTTGGAGTTTATGGAATTTTTGCAGTTAGGAGTTTTCGGAGTATTTGGAGTTTGGCATTTGGAGTTTATGGAGTTTGAGGAGTTTGGAGTTTTTGGAGTTTTTGGAGTGAGTTGTTTTTGGAGTTTTTGGAGTTTGGAGTTTTGGGTTTGGAGTTTATGGAGTATTTGAAGCTAGGACTTTGGTGTTATTGGAGTTTTTGGAGTTAGGTGTTTTTGGAGTTATTGGAGTTTGGAGTTTGGAGTTTATGGAGTTATTGAAATTTGGAGTTTTTGGAGTTTTTGGTGATTGGAAGTTTTGGAGATTGGAGTTTGGTGTTTTTGGAGTTTGGAGTTTTTACTTTTTAGAGTTTTTGAAGTTTGGAGCTTTTCCAGTTTGGAGTTTTTGTAGTTTGGAGTTTGGAGATTTTGGAGTTTTGAGTTTCTGGAGTTTTTGGAGTTTGGAGTTTGGAGCTTTTGGAGTTTGGAGTTTTGTGTTTTTGGAGTTTTTGGCGTTTGGAATTTGGAGCTTTTGTAGTTTGGAGTTTTTGTAGTTTTTAGAGTTAGGTGTTTTTGGAGTTTTTGCAGTTTGGAAATTTGTGTTTGGAATTAATGGAGTTTTTGGAGTTTGTTGTTTTTGGAGTTTTTGGAGTTTGGAGTTTTGGGTTTGGAGTTTATGGAGTTTTTGGAGCTAGGAGTTTGGAGTTATCGGAGTTTTTGGAGTTAGGTGTTTTTGGAGTTTTTGGAGTTTGGAGTTTGGAGTTTATGGAGTTATTGAAATTTGGAGTTTTTGGAGTTTTTGGAAATTGGAATTTTTGGAGATTGGGGTTTGGTGTTTTTGGAGTTTGGAGTTTTGAGTTTTTAGAGTTTTTGAAGTTTGGAGCTTATCCAGTTTAGAGTTTTTGTAGTTTGAAGTTTGGAGATTTTGGAGTTTTGAGTTTCTGGAGTTTTTGGAGTTTGGAGTTTGGAGCTTTTGGAGTTTGGAGTTTTGTGTTTTTGGAGTTTTTGGTGTTAGGAGTTTGGAGTTTTTGGAGTTTTGAGTTGTTGAAGTTTGGAGTATTTGTAGTTTGGAGTTAGGATTTTTTGGAGTTTTTGGAGTTTGGAGTTTTTGGAGTTTTTGGAGTTTGGAGTGTTGAGTTTTTGGAGTTTGGAGTTTGGAGTTTTTGGAGTTTGGAGTTAGGAGTTTTCGGAGTTTGGAGTTTTTATAGTTTTTAGAGTTAGGCGTTTTTGGAGTTTTTGCAGTTTGGAAATTTGGGTTTGGAATTAATGGAGTTTTTGAGTTTGTAGTTTGTAGTTTTGAGTTTTTGCAGTTTTGGAGTTTGGAGTTTTTGGAGTTTTTGGTGTTAGGAAATTGGTGTTTTTTGAGTTTGGAGTTTTTGGAGTTTGGATTTTGGAGTTTTTGGAATTTTGCATTTTTGGAGTTTTTGGAGTTTTTCAAGTTTGGAGCTTTTGGAGTTTGGATTTTGGAGTTAGGATTGTTTGAAGTTTTTGGAGTTTGGAGTATTGAGTTTTTGGAGTTTGAAGTTTGGAGTTTTTGGAGTTTTTGGAGTTGGAGTTTGGATTTTTTGGAATTTTTGCAGTTTGTAATTTGGAGTTTATGGAGTTTTTGAAATTTGGAGTTTTCGGAGTTTTGGAAATTGGAGTTTTTGGAGGTTGGAGTTTGGAGTTTTTGGAGTTTGGAGTTTGGAGTTTTTAGTGTTTTTGGAGTTTGGCGTTTTTTCAGTTTGGAGTTTTTACAGTTTGGAGTTTGGAGACTTTGGAGTTTTGAGTTTCTGCAGTTTTTGGCATTTGGAGTTTGGAGTTTTTGGAGTTTGGAGTTTTGACTTTTTGGTGTTAGGAGATTGGAGTTTTTGGAGTTTGGAGTTTTTGGAGTTTTTGAAGTTTGGAGTTTTGGGAGTTTGGATTTTTTGCAGTTTGGAGTTTTTGGAGTTTTGAGTTTTTGGAGTTTTTGAAGTTTGGAGTTTTTGGAGTTTGGAGTTTGGAGTTAGGATTTTTTGGAGTTTTTGGCGTTTGGAGTTCTTGGTGTTTTTGGAGCTGAAGTTTGGAGTTATTGTTTTTTTGGAGTTTGGAGTTTTTGGAGTTTTTGAAGATTTGACTTTTTGGAGTTTGGGTGTTTGGAGTCCTTGGAGTTTTTGGAGTTAGGAGTTTGGAGTTTTTGGAGTTTTTGAGGTTTGAGTTTAGAGTTTTTGCTGTTTTTGGAGTTTGGAGTATTTGGAGTTAGGAGTTTGGAGTTTATGGATTTTTTAGAATTTGGAGTTTTTGGAGTTTGGAGTATTTGGAATTTTTGGAGATAGGTGTTTTTGGAGTTTTTGGAAATTGGAATTTTTGGAGATTGGAGTTTGGTGTTTTTGGAGTTTGGAGTTTTGAGTTTTTAGAGTTTTTGAAGTTTGGAGCTTATCCAGTTTAGAGTTTTTGTAGTTTGAAGTTTGGAGAATTTGGAGTTTTGAGTTTCTGGAGTTTTTGGAGTTTGGAGTTTGGAGCTTTTGGAGTTTGGAGTTTTGTGTTTTTGGAGTTTTTGGTGTTAGGAGTTTGGAGTTTTTGGAGTTTTGAGTTGTTGAAGTTTGGAGTATTTGTAGTTTGGAGTTAGGATTTTTTGGAGTTTTTGGAGTTTGGAGTTTTTGGAGTTTTTGGAGTTTGGAGTGTTGAGTTTTTGGAGTTTGGAGTTTGGAGTTTTTGGAGTTTGGAGTTAGGAGTTTTCGGAGTTTGGAGTTTTTATAGTTTTTAGAGTTAGGCGTTTTTGGAGTTTTTGCAGTTTGGAAATTTGGGTTTGGAATTAATGGAGTTTTTGAGTTTGTAGTTTGTAGTTTTGAGTTTTTGCAGTTTTGGAGTTTGGAGTTTTTGGAGTTTTTGGTGTTAGGAAATTGGTGTTTTTTGAGTTTGGAGTTTTTGGAATTTGGATTTTGGAGTTTTTGGAATTTTGCATTTTTGGAGTTTTTGGAGTTTTTCAAGTTTGGAGCTTTTGGAGTTTGGATTTTGGAGTTAGGATTGTTTGAAGTTTTTGGAGTTTGGAGTATTGAGTTTTTGGAGTTTGAAGTTTGGAGTTTTTGGAGTTGGAGTTTGGATTTTTTGGAATTTTTGCAGTTTGTAATTTGGAGTTTATGGAGTTTTTGAAATTTGGAGTTTTTGGAGTTTTGGAAATTGGAGTTTTTGGAGGTTGGAGTTTGGAGTTTTTGGAGTTTGGAGTTTGGAGTTTTTAGTGTTTTTGGAGTTTGGCGTTTTTTCAGTTTGGAGTTTTTGTAGTTTGGAGTTTGGAGACTTTGGAGTTTTGAGTTTCTGCAGTTTTTGGCGTTTGGAGTTTGGAGTTTTTGGAGTTTGGAGTTTTGACTTTTTGGTGTTAGGAGATTGGAGTTTTTGGAGTTTGGAGTTTTTGGAGTTTTTGAAGTTTGGAGTTTTGGGAGTTTGGATTTTTTGCAGTTTGGAGTTTTTGGAGTTTTGAGTTTTTGGAGTTTTTGAAGTTTGGAGTTTTTGGAGTTTGGAGTTTGGAGTTAGGATTTTTTGGAGTTTTTGGCGTTTGGAGTTCTTGGTGTTTTTGGAGCTGAAGTTTGGAGTTATTGTTTTTTTGGAGTTTGGAGTTTTTGGAGTTTTTGAAGATTTGACTTTTTGGAGTTTGGGTGTTTGGAGTCCTTGGAGTTTTTGGAGTTAGGAGTTTGGAGTTTTTGGAGTTTTTGAGGTTTGAGTTTAGAGTTTTTGCTGTTTTTGGAGTTTGGAGTATTTGGAGTTTGGAGTTTGGAGTTTATGGATTTTTTAGAATTTGGAGTTTTTGGAGTTTGGAGTATTTGGAATTTTTGGAGATAGGTGTTTTTGGAGTTTTTGGAGTTTGGAGCTTTAGTTTGGAGTTTGGAGTTTATGGAGTTTTTGAAATTTGGAATTTTTGGAGTTTTTGGAAATTGGAGTTTTTGGAGGTTGGAGTTTGGAGTTTTTGGAGTTTGGAGTTTGGAGTTTTTGGAGTTTTTGGAGTTTGGAGTTAGCAGTTTTTGGAGTTTGGCGTTTGGAATTTGGAGTTTTTGGAGTTTGGAGTATTGAGTTTTTGGAGTTTGGAGTTTTTGGAGATTTTGGAGTTTGGCGTTTGGAATTTGGGGGTTTTGGAGTTTGGAGTTATTGGAGTTGTTGGAGATAGGTGTGTTTGGAGTTTTTGGAGGTTGGAGTTTTAGTTTGGAGTTTATGGAGTTTTTGGAGTTAGCAGTTTTTGGAGTATTTGGAGTTTGGAGTTTTGGGTTTGGAGTTTATGGAGTTTTTGGAGCTAGGAGTTTGGAGTTATCGGAGTTTTTGGAGCTAGGTGTTTTTGGAGTTTTTGGAGTTTGGAGTTTGGAGTTTATGGAGTTATTGAAATTTGGAGTTTTTGGAGTTTTTGGAAATTGGAATTTTTGGAGGTTGGAGTTTGGTGTTTTTGGAGTTTGGAGTTTTGAGTTTTTAGAATTTTTGAAGTTTGGAGCTTTTCCAGTTTGGAGTTTTTGTAGTTTGTAGTTTGGAGATTTTGGAGTTTTGAGTTTCTGGAGTTTTTGGAGTTTGGAGTTTGGAGTTTTTGGAGTTTGGAGTATTGAATTTTTGGAGTTTGGAGTTTTTGGAGATTTTGGAGTTTGGCGTTTGGAATTTGGGGGTTTTGGAGTTTGGAGTTATTGGAGTTGTTGGAGATAGGTGTATTTGGAGTTTTTGGAGGTTGGAGTTTTAGTTTGGAGTTCATGGATTTTTTGGAGTTAGGAGTTTTCGGAGTATTTGGAGTTTGGCGTTTGGAGTTTATGGAGTTTTAGGAGTTTGGAGTTTTTGGAGTTTGGAGTATTGAGTTTTTGGAGTTTGGAGTTTTTGGAGATTTTGGAGTTTGGCGTTTGGAATTTGGGGGTTTTGGAGTTTGGAGTTATTGGAGTTGTTGGAGATAGGTGTTTTTGGAGTTTTTGGAGGTTGGAGTTTTAGTTTGGAGTTTATGGAGTTTTTGGAGTTAGCAGTTTTCGGAGTATTTGGAGTTTGGAGTTTTGGGTTTGGAGTTTATGGAGTTTTTGGAGCTAGGAGTTTGGAGTTATCGGAGTTTTTGGAGCTAGGTGTTTTTGGAGTTTTTGGAGTTTGGAGTTTATGGAGTTATTGAAATTTGGAGTTTTTGGAGTTTTTGGAAATTGGAATTTTTGGAGGTTGGAGTTTGGTGTTTTTGGAGTTTGGAGTTTTGAGTTTTTAGAATTTTTGAAGTTTGGTGCTTTTCCAGTTTGGAGTTTTTGTAGTTTGGAGTTTGGAGATTTTGGAGTTTTGAGTTTCTGGAGTTTTTGGAGTTTGGAGTTTTGTGTTTTTGGAGTTTTTGGTGTTAGGAGTTTGGAGTTTTTGGAGTTTTGAGTTGTTGAAGTTTGGAGTATTTGCAGTTTGGAGTTAGGATTTTTTGGAGTTTTTGGAGTTTGGAGTTTTTGGAGTTTTTGGTGTTTGGAGTGTTGAGTTTTTGGAGTTTGGAATTTGGAGTTTTTGGAGTTTGGAGTTAGGAGTTTTCGGAGTTTGGTGTTTGGAATTTGGAGTTTTTGGAGTTTGGAGTTTTTGTAGCTTTAGAGTTAGGTGTTTTTGGAGTTTTTGCAGTTTGGAAATCTGGGTTTGGAATTAATGGAGTTTTTGAGTTTGTAGTTTGGAGTTTGGAGTTTTTGCAGTTTTGGAGTTTGGAGTTTTTGGAGTTTGGAGTTTTGGGGATTTTTGGAGTTTGGAGTTTTTGATGTTTTTGGAGTTAGGAGTTTTTGGAGTTTGGAGTTTGGAGTTTTTGGAGTTTTTGGAGATTGGAGTTTTTGGAATTTGGAAATTTTGGAGTTTTTGACGTTTGTAGTTTTTGGAGTTTGCAGTTTGGAGTTTTTGGAGTTTTTGGTGTTAGGAAATTGGTGTTTTTTGAGTTTGGAGTTTTTGGAGTTTGGATTTTGGAGACTTTGGAATTTTGCATTTTTGGAGTTTTGGAGTTTTTCAAGTTTGGAGTTTTTGGAGTTTGGATTTTGGAGTTAGGATTGTTTGAAGTTTTTGTAGTTTGGATTGTTTGGAGTTTTTGGAGTTTGGAGTATTGAGTTTTTGGAGTTTGGAGTTTGGAGTTTATGGAGATTTTGGAGTTTGGAGTTTTAGGAGTTTTTGGAGTTTGGAGTTAGCAGTTTTTGGAGTTTGGCGTTTGGAATTTGGAGTTTTTGGAGTTTGGATTCTTTGGAGTTTTTGGAGTTTGGGATATTGAGTTTTTGGAGTTTGGAGTTTGGAGTTTTTGGAAATTTTGGAGTTTGGCGTTTGGAATTTGGGGGTTTTGGAGTTTGGAGTTATTGGAGTTGTTGGGGATAGGTGTTTTTGGAGTTTTTGGAGGTTGGAGTTTTAGTTTGGAGTTTATGGAGTTTTTGGAGTTAGGATTTTTCAGAGTATTTGGAGTTTGGCGTTTGGAGTTTATGGAGTTTTAGGAGTTTGGAGTTTTTGGAGTTTTTGGAGTTAGTTGTTTTTGGAGTTTTTGGAGTTTGGAGTTTTGGGTTTCGAGTTTATGGAGTTTTTGAAGCTAGGAGTTTGGAGTTATTGGAGTTTTTGGAGTTAGGTGTTTTTGGTGTTTTTGGTGTTTGGAGTTTGGAGTTTATGGAGTTATTGAAATTTGGAGTTTTTGGAGTTTTTGGTAATTGGAATTTTTGGAGATTGGAGTTTGGTGTTTTTCGAGTTTGGAGTTTTGACTTTTTAGAGTTTTTGAAGTTTGGAGCTTTTCCAGTTTGGAGTTTTTGTAGTTTGGAGTTTGGAGATTTTGGAGTTTTGAGTTTCTGGAGTTTTTGGAGTTTGGAGTTTGGAGCTTTTGGAGTTTGGAGTTTTGAGTTTTTGGAGTTTTTGGTGTTAGGAGTTTGGAGTTTTTGAAGTTTGTAGTTTTTGTAGTTTTTAGAGTTCGGTGTTATTGGGGTTTTAGCAGTTTGGAAATTTGGGTTTGGAATTAATGGAGTTTTTGAGTTTGTAGTTTGTAGTTTTGAGTTTTTGCAGTTTTGGAGTTTGGAGTTTTTGGAGTTTGGAGTTTGGAGTTTTTGTGATTTTTGGAGTTTGGAGTTTTTGATGTTTTTGGAGTTAGGAGTTTTTGGAGTTTGGAGTTTGGAGTTTTTGGAGTTTTTGGAGTTTGGAGTTTTTCGAATTTGGAAATTTTGGAGTTTTTGACGTTTGTAGTTTTTGGAGTTCGGAGTTTGGAGTTTTTGGAGTTTTTGGTGTTAGGAAATTGGTGTGTTTTGAATTTGGAGTTTTTGGAGTTTGGATTTTGGAGTTTTTGGAATTTTGCATTTTTGCAGTTTTTGGAGTTTTTCAAGTTTGGAGTTTTTAGGAGTTTGGATTTTGGAGTTAGGATTGTTTGAAGTTTTTGGAGTTTGGATTGTTTGGAGTTTTTGGAGTTTGGAGTATTGAGTTTTTGGAGTTTGTAGTTTGGAGTTTTTGGAGATTTTGGAGTTTGGCGTTTGGAATTTGGGGGTTTTGGAGTTTGGAGTTATTGGAGTTGTTGGGGATAGGTGTTTTTGGAGTTTTTGGAGGTTGGAGTTTTAGTTTGGAGTTTATGGAGTTTTTGGAGTTAGGATTTTTCAGAGTATTTGGAGTTTGGCGTTTGGAGTTTATGGAGTTTTAGGAGTTTGGAGTTTTTGGAGTTTTTGGAGTTAGTTGTTTTTGGAGTTTTTGGAGTTTGGAGTTTTGGGTTTCGAGTTTATGGAGTTTTTGAAGCTAGGAGTTTGGAGTTATTGGAGTTTTTGGAGTTAGGTGTTTTTGGTGTTTTTGGTGTTTGGAGTTTGGAGTTTATGGAGTTATTGAAATTTGGAGTTTTTGGAGTTTTTGGTAATTGGAATTTTTGGAGATTGGAGTTTGGTGTTTTTCGAGTTTGGAGTTTTGACTTTTTAGAGTTTTTGAAGTTTGGAGCTTTTCCAGTTTGGAGTTTTTGTAGTTTGGAGTTTGGAGATTTTGGAGTTTTGAGTTTCTGGAGTTTTTGGAGTTTGGAGTTTGGAGCTTTTGGAGTTTGGAGTTTTGAGTTTTTGGAGTTTTTGGTGTTAGGAGTTTGGAGTTTTTGAAGTTTGTAGTTTTTGTAGTTTTTAGAGTTCGGTGTTATTGGGGTTTTAGCAGTTTGGAAATTTGGGTTTGGAATTAATGGAGTTTTTGAGTTTGTAGTTTGTAGTTTTGAGTTTTTGCAGTTTTGGAGTTTGGAGTTTTTGGAGTTTGGAGTTTGGAGTTTTTGTGATTTTTGGAGTTTGGAGTTTTTGATGTTTTTGGAGTTAGGAGTTTTTGGAGTTTGGAGTTTGGAGTTTTTGGAGTTTTTGGAGTTTGGAGTTTTTCGAATTTGGAAATTTTGGAGTTTTTGACGTTTGTAGTTTTTGGAGTTCGGAGTTTGGAGTTTTTGGAGTTTTTGGTGTTAGGAAATTGGTGTGTTTTGAATTTGGAGTTTTTGGAGTTTGGATTTTGGAGTTTTTGGAATTTTGCATTTTTGCAGTTTTTGGAGTTTTTCAAGTTTGGAGTTTTTAGGAGTTTGGATTTTGGAGTTAGGATTGTTTGAAGTTTTTGGAGTTTGGATTGTTTGGAGTTTTTGGAGTTTGGAGTATTGAGTTTTTGGAGTTTGTAGTTTGGAGTTTTTGGAGATTTTGGAGTTTGGCGTTTGGAATTTGGGGGTTTTGGAGTTTGGAGTTGTTGGAGTTGTTGGAGAGAGGTGTTTTTGGAGTTTTTGGAGGTTGGTGTTTTAGTTTGGAATTTATGGAGTTTTTGGATTTAGGAGTTTTTGTAGTATTTGGAGTTTGGAGTTTCGAGTTTATGGAGTTTTTGGAATTTGGATTTTTTGGAGTGTTTGGAAATTGGAGTTTTTGGAGGTTGGAGTTTGGAGTTTTTGGGGTTTTTTAGTTTGGAGTTTTTGATGTTTTTGGAGTTAGGAGTTTGGAGTTCTTGGAGTTTGGAGTTTTGAGATTTTAGAGTTTTTGGAGTTTGTAATTTTTGTAGTTTGTAGTTTGGAGTTTTTGGAGTTTTTGAAGATTTTACTTTTTGGATTTTGGGTGTTTGGAGTCTTTGGAGTTTTTGGAGTACGGAGTTTGGAGCTTTTGGAGTCTTTCATGTTTGGAGTTTTTGATTTTTTTCGAGTTAGGTGTTTGGTCTTTTTGGAGTTTGGAGTTTTTGCAGTTTTTGAAGTTAGGAGTTTTTGGAGTTTGGAGTTTTTGGAGTTTTTGAAGTTTGGAGTTTGGAGTTTTTGGAGTTTTTGAAGTTTGGAGTTTTTGGAGTTCGGAGTTTTTGGACTTTGGATTTTAGAGTTAGGGTTTTTTGGAGTTTTTGGAGTTTGGAGTTTTTGGAGTTAGTTGTTTTTGGAGTTTGTAGTTTGTAGTTTTTGGAGATTTTGAGTTTGGAGTTAAGAGATTTTGGAGATTTTGGAGTTTGGAGTTTTTGGAGTTTGGAGTTTTTGGAGTTTGGAGTTTGGAATTTATGGAGTTATTGGAGTTAGGAATTTGGAGTTTTTGGAGTTTTTGGAGTGTGGGGTTTGGAGTTTTTGTGTTTTTGGAGCTCTTTAAGTTTGGAGTTTTTGCAGTTTGGTGTTTGGAGTTAGGAATTTTTGCAGTTTTTGGAGTTTGGAGTTTTTGGAGTTTGGAGTATTGAGGTTTTGGGGTTAGGAGTTTGGAGTTTTTGGAGTTTTTGGAGTTGGAGTTTGGATTTTTTGGAGTTCTTGGAGTTTTTGGAGTTTGGAATTTAGATATTTGGAGTTTTGGGTTTGGAGTTTATGAAGCTTTTAGAGTTAGGAGTTTGGAGTTATTGGAGTTTTTGGAGTTAGGTGTTTTTGGAGTTTTTGCAGTTTGTAGTTTGGAGTTTATGGAGTTTTTGAAATTTGGAGTTTTTGGAGTTTTGGAAATTGGAGTTTTTGGAGGTTGGAGTTTGGAGTTTTTGGAGTTTGGAGTTTGTAGTTTTTGGAGTTTGGAGTTTGGAGTTTTTGGAGTTTTTGGTGTTAGGAAATTGGTGTTTTTTGTGTTTGGAGTTTTTGGAGTTTGGATTTTGGAGTTTTTGGAATTTTGCATTTTTTGAGTTTTTGGAGTTTTTCAAGTTTGGAGTTTTTGGAGTTTGGATTTTGGAGTAAGGATTGTTTGAAGTTTTAGGAGTTTGGATTGTTTGGAGTTTTTGGAGTTTGGAGTATTGAGTTTTTGGAGTTTGGAGTTTGGAGTTTTTGGAGATTTTGGAGTTTGGAGTTTTTGGAGTTTTTGGAGTTTGGAGTAAGCAGTTTTTAGAGTTTGGCGTTTGGAATTTGGAGTTTTTGGAGTTTGGATTGTTTGGAGTTTGGGGTATTGAGTTTTTGGAGTTTGAAATTTGGTGTTTTTGGAAATTTTGGAGTTTGGCGTTTGGAATTTGGGGGTTTTGGAGTTTGGAGTTATTGGAGTTGTTGGGGATAGGTGTTTTTGGAGTTTTTGGCGGTTGGAGTTTTAGTTTGGAGTTTATGGAATTTTTGCAGTTAGGAGTTTTCGGAGTATTTGGAGTTTGGCATTTGGAGTTTATGGAGTTTGAGGAGTTTGGAGTTTTTGGAGTTTTTGGAGTGAGTTGTTTTTGGAGTTTTTGGAGTTTGGAGTTTTGGGTTTGGAGTTTATGGAGTATTTGAAGCTAGGACTTTGGTGTTATTGGAGTTTTTGGAGTTAGGTGTTTTTGGAGTTATTGGAGTTTGGAGTTTGGAGTTTATGGAGTTATTGAAATTTGGAGTTTTTGGAGTTTTTGGTGATTGGAAGTTTTGGAGATTGGAGTTTGGTGTTTTTGGAGTTTGGAGTTTTGACTTTTTAGAGTTTTTGAAGTTTGGAGCTTTTCCAGTTTGGAGTTTTTGTAGTTTGGAGTTTGGAGATTTTGGAGTTTTGAGTTTCTGGAGTTTTTGGAGTTTGGAGTTTGGAGCTTTTGGAGTTTGGAGTTTTGTGTTTTTGGAGTTTTTGGTGTTAGGAGTTTGGAGTTTTTGAAGTTTGGAGTTTTTGTAGTTTTTAGAGTTAGGTGTTTTTGGAGTTTTTGCAGTTTGGAAATTTGGGTTTGGAATTAATGGAGTTTTTGAGTTTGTACTTTGTAGTTTTGAGTTTTTGCAGTTTTGGAGTTTGGAGTTTTTGGAGTTTGGAGTTTGGAGTTAGGATTGTTTGAAGTTTTTGGAGTTTGGGTTGTTTGGAGTTTTTGGCATCTGGAGTATTGAGTTTTTGGAGTTTGGAGTTCGGAGTTTATGGAGATTTTGGAGTTTTTGGAGTTTTTGGAGTTTGGAGTTTGGAATTTGGAGTTTTTGGAGTTTGGATTGTTTGGAGTTTTTGGAGTTTGGAGTATTGAGTTTTTGGAGTTTGGAGTTTGGAGTTTCTGGAGATTTTGGAGTTAGGAGTTTTCGGAGTATTTGGAGTTTGGAGTTTGGAGTTTATGGAGTTTTAGGAGTTTGGAGTTAGGAGTTTTTGGAGTTTGGCGTTTGGAATTTGGAGCTTTTGTAGTTTGGAGTTTTTGTAGTTTTTAGAGTTAGGTGTTTTTGGAGTTTTTGCAGTTTGGAAATTTGTGTTTGGAATTAATGGAGTTTTTGAGTTTGTAGTTTTGAGGTTTTGCAGCTTTGGAGTTTGGAGTTTTTGGAGTTTGGAGTTTGGAGTTTTTGGGATTTTTGGAGTTTGGAGTTTTTGATGTTTTTGGAGTTAGGAGTTTTTGGAGTTTGGAGTTTGGAGTTTTTGGAGTTTTTGGAGTTTGGAGTTTTTGGAATTTGGAAATTTTGGAGTTTTTGACGTTTGTAGTTTTTGGAGTTTGGAATTTGGAGTTTTTGGAGTTTTAGGTGTTAGGAAATTGGTGTTTTTTGAGTTTGGAGTTTTTGGAGTTTGGATTTTGGAGTTTTTGGAATTTTGCATTTTTGGAGTTTTTGGAGTTTTTCAAGTTTGGAGTTATTGGAGTTTGGATTTTGGAGTTAGGATTGTTTGAAGTTTTTGGAGTTTGGATTGTTTGGAGTTTTTGGAGTTTGGAGTATTGAGTTTTTGGAGTTTGGAGTTCGGAGTTTATGGAGATTTTGGAGTTTTTGGAGTTTTTGGAGTTTGGAGTTTGGAATTTGGAGTTTTTGGAGTTTGGATAGTTTGGAGTTTTTGGAGTTTGGAGTATTGAGTTTTTGGAGTTTGGAGTTTGGAGTTTCTGGAGATTTTGGAGTTTGGCGTTTGGAATTTGGGGGTTTTGGAGTTTGGAGTTATTGGAGTTGTTGGAGATAGGTGTTTTTGGAGTTTTTGCAGATAGGAGTTTTAGTTTGGAGTTTATGGAGTTTTTGGAGTTAGGAGTTTTCGGAGTATTTGGAGTTTGGAGTTTGGAGTTTATGGAGTTTTAGGAGTTTGGAGTTTTTGGAGTTTTTGGAGTGAGTTGTTTTTGGAGTTTTTGGAGTTTGGAGTGTTGGGTTTGGAGTTTATGCAGTTTTTGAAGCTAGGAGTTGGAGTTATTGGAGTTTTTGGAGTTAGGTGTTTTTGGAGTTTTTGGAGTTTGGAGTTTGGAGTTTATGGAGTTATTGAAATTTGGAGTTTTTGGAAATTGGAATTTTTCGAGATTGGAGTTTGGTGTTTTTGGAGTTTGGAGTTTTGACTTTTTAGAGTTTTTGAAGTTTGGAGCTTTTCCAGTTTGGAGTTTTTGTAGTTTGGAGTTTGGAGATTTTGGAGTTTTGAGTTTCTGGAATTTTTGGAGTTTGGAGTTTGGAGCTTTTGGAGTTTGGAGTTTTGTGTTTTTGGAGTTTTTGGTGTTAGGAGTTTGGAGTTTTTGAAGTTTGGAGTTTTTGTAGTTTTTAGAGTTAGGTGTTTTTGGAGTTTTTGCAGTTTGAAATTTGTGTTTGGAATTAATGGAGTTTTTGAGTTTGTAGTTTGTAGTTTTGAGTTTTTGCAGCTTTGGAGTTTGGAGTTTTTGGAGTTTGGAGTTTGGAGTTTTTGGGATTTTTGGAGTTTGGAGTTTTTGATGTTTTTGGAGTTAGGAGTTTTTGGAGTTTGGAGTTTGGAGTTTTTGGAGTTTTTGGAGTTTGGAGTTTTTGGAATTTGGAAATTTTGGAGTTAGGATTGTTTGAAGTTTTTGGAGTTTGGATTGTTTGGAGTTTTTGGAGTTTGGAGTATTGAGTTTTTGGAGTTTGGAGTTCGGAGTTTTTGGAGATTTTGGAGTTTTTGGAGTTTTTGGAGTTTGGAGTTTGGAATTTGGAGTTTCTGGAGATTTTGGAGTTTGGCGTTTGGAATTTGGGGGTTTTGGAGTTTGGAGTTATTGGAGTTGTTGGAGATAGGTGTTTTTGGAGTTTTTGGAGGTTGGAGTTTTAGTTTGGAGTTTATGGAGTTTTTGGATTTAGGAGTTTTTGGAGTATTTGGAGTTTGGAGTTTGGAGTTTATGGAGTTTTAGGAGTTTGGAGTTTTTGAAGTGAGTTGTTTTTGGAGTTTTTGGAGTTTGGAGTTTTGGGTTTGGAGTTTATGGAGTTTTTGAAGCTAGGAGTTTGGAGTTATTGGAGTTTTTGGAGTTCGGTGTTTTTGGAGTTTTTGGAGTTTGGAGTTTGGAGATTATGGAGTTATTGAAATTTGGAGTTTTTGGAAATTGGAATTTTTGGAGATTGGAGTTTGGTGTATTTGGAGTTTCGAGTTTTGACTTTTTAGAGTTTTTGAAGTTTGGAGCTTTTCCAGTTTGGAGTTTTTGTAGTTTGGAGTTTGGAGATTTTGGAGTTTTGAGTTTCTGGAGTTTTTGGAGTTTGGAGTTTGGAGGTTTTGGAGTTTGGAGTTTTGTGTTTTTGGAGTTTTTGGTGTTAGGAGTTTTGAGTTTTTGGAGTTTGGAGTTTTTGTAGTTTTTAGAGTTAGGTGTTTTTGGAGTTTTTGCAGTTTGGAAATTTGGGTTTGGAATTAATGGAGTTTTTGAGTTTGTAGTTTGGAGTTTTGAGTTTTTGCAGTTTTGGAGTTTGGAGTTTTTGGAGTTTGGAGTTTGGAGTTTTTGGGATTTTTAGAGTTTGGAGTTTTTGATGTTTTTGGAGTTCGGAGTTTTTGGAGTTCGGAGTTTTTGAAGTTTTTGGTGTTAGGAAATTGGTGTTTTTTGAGTTTGGAGTTTTTGGAGTTTGGATTTTGGAGTTTTTGGAATTTTGCATTTTTGGAGTTTTTCAAGTTTGGAGTTTTTGGAGTTTGGATTTTGGAGTTAGGATTGTTTGAAGTTTTTGGAGTTTGGATTGTTTGGAGTTTTTGGAGCTTGCAGTATTGAGTTTTTGGAGTTTGGAGTTCGGAGTTTATGGAGAATTTGGAGTTTTTTGAGTTTGGATTGTTTGGAGTTTTTGGAGTTTGGAGTATTGAGTTTTTGGAGTTTGGAGTTTGGAGTTTCTGGAGATTTTGGAGTTTGGCGTTTGGAATTCGGTGGTTTTGGAGTTTGGAGTTATTGGAGTTGTTGGAGATAGGTGTTTTTGGAGTTTTTGGAGGTTGGAGTTTTAGTTTGGAGTTTATGGAGTTTTTGGAGTTAGGAGTTTTCGGAGTATTTGGAGTTTGGAGTTTGGAGTTTATGGAGTTTTAGGAGTTTGGAGTTTTTGGAGTTTTTGGAGTGAGTTGTTTTTGGAGTTTTTGGAGTTTGGAGTTTTGGGTTTGGAGTTTATGGAGTTTTTGAAGCTAGGAGTTTGGAGTTATTGGAGTTTTTGGAGTTAGGTGTTTTTGGAGTTTTTGGAGTTTGGAGTTTTGACTTTTTAGAGTTTTTGAAGTTTGGAGCTTTTCCAGTTTGGAGTTTTTGTAGTTTGGAGTTTGGAGATTTTGGAGTTTTGAGTTTCTGGAGTTTTTGGAGTTTGGAGTTTGGAGGTTTTGGAGTTCGGAGTTTTGTGTTTTTGGAGTTTTTGGTGTTAGGAGTTTGGAGTTTTTGGAGTTTGGAGTTTTTGTAGTTTTTAGAGTTAGGTGTTTTTGGACTTTTTGCAGTTTGGAAATTTGGGTTTGGAATTAATGGAGTTTTTGAGTTTGTAGTTTGGAGTTTTGAGTTTTTGCAGTTTTGGAGTTTGGAGTTTTTGGAGTTTGGAGTTTGGAGTTTTTGGGATTTTTGGAGTTTGGAGTTCTTGATGTTTTTGGAGTTAGGAGTTTTTGGAGTTTGGAGTTTGGAGTTTTTGGAGTTTTTGGAGTTTGGAGTTTTTGGAATTTGGAAATTTTGGAGTTTTTGACGTTTGTAGTTTTTGGAGTTTGGAATTTGGAGTTTTTGGAGTTTTTGGTGTTAGGAAATTGGTGTTTTTTGAGTTTGGAGTTTTTGGAGTTTGGATTTTGGAGTTTTTGGAATTTTGCATTTTTGGAGTTTTTGGAGTTTTTCAAGTTTGGAGTTTTAGGATTTTGGATTTTGGAGTTAGGATTGTTTGAAGTTTTTAGAGTTTGGATTGTTTGGAGTTTTTGGAGTTTGGAGTATTGAGTTTTTGGAGTTTGGAGTTCGGAGTTTATGGAGATTTTGGAGTTTTTGGAGTTTTTGGAGTTTGGAGTTTGGAATTTGGAGTTTATGGAGTTTGGATTGTTTGGAGTTTTTGGAGTTTGGAGTATTGAGTTTTTGGAGTTTGGAGTCTGGAGTTTCTGGAGATTTTGGAGTTAGGAGTTTTCGGAGTATTTGGAGTTTGGAGTTTATGGAGTTTTAGGAGTTTGGAGTTAGGAGTTTTTGGAGTTTGGAGTTTGGAGTTTTTGGAGTTTGGAGTTTGGAGTTTTTGGGATTTTTGGAGTTTGGAGTTCTTGATGTTTTTGGAGTTAGGAGTTTTTGCGATTTTTGGAGTTTGGAGTTCTTGATGTTTTTGGAGTTAGGAGTTTTTGGAGTTTGGAGTTTGGAGTTTTTGGAGTTTGGAGTTTTTGGAATTTGGAAATTTTGGAGTTTTTGACGTTTGTAGTTTTTGGAGTTTGGAGTTTGGAGTTTTTGGAGTTTTTGGTGTTAGGAAATTGGTGTTTTTTGAGTTTGGAGTTTTTGGAGTTTGGATTTTGGATTTTGGAGTTTTTGGAATTTTGCATTTTTGGAGTTTTTGGAGTTTTTCAAGTTTGGAGCTTTTGGAGTTTGGATTTTGGAGTTAGGATTGTTTGAAGTTTTTGTAGTTTGGATTGTTTGGAGTTTTTGGAGTTTGGAGTATTGAGTTTTTGGAGTTTGGAGTTTGGAGTTTATGGAGATTTTGGAGTTTGGAGTTTTAGGAGTTTTTGGAGTTTGGAGTTAGCAGTTTTTGGAGTTTGGCGTTTGGAATTTGGAGTTTTTGGAGTTTGGATTCTTTGGAGTTTTTGGAGTTTGGGATATTGAGTTTTTGGAGTTTGGAGTTTGGAGTTTTTGGAAATTTTGGAGTTTGGCGTTTGGAATTTGGGGGTTTTGGAGTTTGGAGTTATTGGAGTTGTTGGGGATAGGTGTTTTTGGAGTTTTTGGAGGTTGGAGTTTTAGTTTGGAGTTTATGGAGTTTTTGGAGTTAGGATTTTTCAGAGTATTTGGAGTTTGGCGTTTGGAGTTTATGGAGTTTTAGGAGTTTGGAGTTTTTGGAGTTTTTGGAGTTAGTTGTTTTTGGAGTTTTTGGAGTTTGGAGTTTTGGGTTTCGAGTTTATGGAGTTTTTGAAGCTAGGAGTTTGGAGTTATTGGAGTTTTTGGAGTTAGGTGTTTTTGGTGTTTTTGGTGTTTGGAGTTTGGAGTTTATGGAGTTATTGAAATTTGGAGTTTTTGGAGTTTTTGGTAATTGGAATTTTTGGAGATTGGAGTTTGGTGTTTTTCGAGTTTGGAGTTTTGACTTTTTAGAGTTTTTGAAGTTTGGAGCTTTTCCAGTTTGGAGTTTTTGTAGTTTGGAGTTTGGAGATTTTGGAGTTTTGAGTTTCTGGAGTTTTTGGAGTTTGGAGTTTGGAGCTTTTGGAGTTTGGAGTTTTGAGTTTTTGGAGTTTTTGGTGTTAGGAGTTTGGAGTTTTTGAAGTTTGTAGTTTTTGTAGTTTTTAGAGTTCGGTGTTATTGGGGTTTTAGCAGTTTGGAAATTTGGGTTTGGAATTAATGGAGTTTTTGAGTTTGTAGTTTGTAGTTTTGAGTTTTTGCAGTTTTGGAGTTTGGAGTTTTTGGAGTTTGGAGTTTGGAGTTTTTGTGATTTTTGGAGTTTGGAGTTTTTGATGTTTTTGGAGTTAGGAGTTTTTGGAGTTTGGAGTTTGGAGTTTTTGGAGTTTTTGGAGTTTGGAGTTTTTCGAATTTGGAAATTTTGGAGTTTTTGACGTTTGTAGTTTTTGGAGTTCGGAGTTTGGAGTTTTTGGAGTTTTTGGTGTTAGGAAATTGGTGTGTTTTGAATTTGGAGTTTTTGGAGTTTGGATTTTGGAGTTTTTGGAATTTTGCATTTTTGCAGTTTTTGGAGTTTTTCAAGTTTGGAGTTTTTAGGAGTTTGGATTTTGGAGTTAGGATTGTTTGAAGTTTTTGGAGTTTGGATTGTTTGGAGTTTTTGGAGTTTGGAGTATTGAGTTTTTGGAGTTTGTAGTTTGGAGTTTTTGGAGATTTTGGAGTTTGGCGTTTGGAATTTGGGGGTTTTGGAGTTTGGAGTTGTTGGAGTTGTTGGAGAGAGGTGTTTTTGGAGTTTTTGGAGGTTGGTGTTTTAGTTTGGAATTTATGGAGTTTTTGGATTTAGGAGTTTTTGTAGTATTTGGAGTTTGGAGTTTCGAGTTTATGGAGTTTTTGGAATTTGGATTTTTTGGAGTGTTTGGAAATTGGAGTTTTTGGAGGTTGGAGTTTGGAGTTTTTGGGGTTTTTTAGTTTGGAGTTTTTGATGTTTTTGGAGTTAGGAGTTTGGAGTTCTTGGAGTTTGGAGTTTTGAGATTTTAGAGTTTTTGGAGTTTGTAATTTTTGTAGTTTGTAGTTTGGAGTTTTTGGAGTTTTTGAAGATTTTACTTTTTGGATTTTGGGTGTTTGGAGTCTTTGGAGTTTTTGGAGTACGGAGTTTGGAGCTTTTGGAGTCTTTCATGTTTGGAGTTTTTGATTTTTTTCGAGTTAGGTGTTTGGTCTTTTTGGAGTTTGGAGTTTTTGCAGTTTTTGAAGTTAGGAGTTTATGGAGTTTGGAGTTTTTGGAGTTTTTGAAGTTTGGAGTTTGGAGTTTTTGGAGTTTTTGAAGTTTGGAGTTTTTGGAGTTCGGAGTTTTTGGACTTTGGATTTTAGAGTTAGGGTTTTTTGGAGTTTTTGGAGTTTGGAGTTTTTGGAGTTAGTTGTTTTTGGAGTTTGTAGTTTGTAGTTTTTGGAGATTTTGAGTTTGGAGTTAAGAGATTTTGGAGATTTTGGAGTTTGGAGTTTTTGGAGTTTGGAGTTTTTGGAGTTTGGAGTTTGGAATTTATGGAGTTATTGGAGTTAGGAATTTGGAGTTTTTGGAGTTTTTGGAGTGTGGGGTTTGGAGTTTTTGTGTTTTTGGAGCTCTTTAAGTTTGGAGTTTTTGCAGTTTGGTGTTTGGAGTTAGGAATTTTTGCAGTTTTTGGAGTTTGGAGTTTTTGGAGTTTGGAGTATTGAGGTTTTGGGGTTAGGAGTTTGGAGTTTTTGGAGTTTTTGGAGTTGGAGTTTGGATTTTTTGGAGTTCTTGGAGTTTTTGGAGTTTGGAATTTAGATATTTGGAGTTTTGGGTTTGGAGTTTATGAAGCTTTTAGAGTTAGGAGTTTGGAGTTATTGGAGTTTTTGGAGTTAGGTGTTTTTGGAGTTTTTGCAGTTTGTAGTTTGGAGTTTATGGAGTTTTTGAAATTTGGAGTTTTTGGAGTTTTGGAAATTGGAGTTTTTGGAGGTTGGAGTTTGGAGTTTTTGGAGTTTGGAGTTTGTAGTTTTTGGAGTTTGGAGTTTGGAGTTTTTGGAGTTTTTGGTGTTAGGAAATTGGTGTTTTTTGTGTTTGGAGTTTTTGGAGTTTGGATTTTGGAGTTTTTGGAATTTTGCATTTTTTGAGTTTTTGGAGTTTTTCAAGTTTGGAGTTTTTGGAGTTTGGATTTTGGAGTAAGGATTGTTTGAAGTTTTAGGAGTTTGGATTGTTTGGAGTTTTTGGAGTTTGGAGTATTGAGTTTTTGGAGTTTGGAGTTTGGAGTTTTTGGAGATTTTGGAGTTTGGAGTTTTTGGAGTTTTTGGAGTTTGGAGTAAGCAGTTTTTAGAGTTTGGCGTTTGGAATTTGGAGTTTTTGGAGTTTGGATTGTTTGGAGTTTGGGGTATTGAGTTTTTGGAGTTTGAAATTTGGTGTTTTTGGAAATTTTGGAGTTTGGCGTTTGGAATTTGGGGGTTTTGGAGTTTGGAGTTATTGGAGTTGTTGGGGATAGGTGTTTTTGGAGTTTTTGGCGGTTGGAGTTTTAGTTTGGAGTTTATGGAATTTTTGCAGTTAGGAGTTTTCGGAGTATTTGGAGTTTGGCATTTGGAGTTTATGGAGTTTGAGGAGTTTGGAGTTTTTGGAGTTTTTGGAGTGAGTTGTTTTTGGAGTTTTTGGAGTTTGGAGTTTTGGGTTTGGAGTTTATGGAGTATTTGAAGCTAGGACTTTGGTGTTATTGGAGTTTTTGGAGTTAGGTGTTTTTGGAGTTATTGGAGTTTGGAGTTTGGAGTTTATGGAGTTATTGAAATTTGGAGTTTTTGGAGTTTTTGGTGATTGGAAGTTTTGGAGATTGGAGTTTGGTGTTTTTGGAGTTTGGAGTTTTGACTTTTTAGAGTTTTTGAAGTTTGGAGCTTTTCCAGTTTGGAGTTTTTGTAGTTTGGAGTTTGGAGATTTTGGAGTTTTGAGTTTCTGGAGTTTTTGAAGTTTGGAGTTTGGAGCTTTTGGAGTTTGGAGTTTTGTGTTTTTGGAGTTTTTGGTGTTAGGAGTTTGGAGTTTTTGAAGTTTGGAGTTTTTGTAGTTTTTAGAGTTAGGTGTTTTTGGAGTTTTTGCAGTTTGGAAATTTGGGTTTGGAATTAATGGAGTTTTTGAGTTTGTACTTTGTAGTTTTGAGTTTTTGCAGTTTTGGAGTTTGGAGTTTTTGGAGTTTGGAGTTTGGAGTTAGGATTGTTTGAAGTTTTTGGAGTTTGGGTTGTTTGGAGTTTTTGGCATCTGGAGTATTGAGTTTTTGGAGTTTGGAGTTCGGAGTTTATGGAGATTTTGGAGTTTTTGGAGTTTTTGGAGTTTGGAGTTTGGAATTTGGAGTTTTTGGAGTTTGGATTGTTTGGAGTTTTTGGAGTTTGGAGTATTGAGTTTTTGGAGTTTGGAGTTTGGAGTTTCTGGAGATTTTGGAGTTAGGAGTTTTCGGAGTATTTGGAGTTTGGAGTTTGGAGTTTATGGAGTTTTAGGAGTTTGGAGTTAGGAGTTTTTGGAGTTTGGCGTTTGGAATTTGGAGCTTTTGTAGTTTGGAGTTTTTGTAGTTTTTAGAGTTAGGTGTTTTTGGAGTTTTTGCAGTTTGGAAATTTGTGTTTGGAATTAATGGAGTTTTTGAGTTTGTAGTTTTGAGGTTTTGCAGCTTTGGAGTTTGGAGTTTTTGGAGTTTGGAGTTTGGAGTTTTTGGGATTTTTGGAGTTTGGAGTTTTTGATGTTTTTGGAGTTAGGAGTTTTTGGAGTTTGGAGTTTGGAGTTTTTGGAGTTTTTGGAGTTTGGAGTTTTTGGAATTTGGAAATTTTGGAGTTTTTGACGTTTGTAGTTTTTGGAGTTTGGAATTTGGAGTTTTTGGAGTTTTAGGTGTTAGGAAATTGGTGTTTTTTGAGTTTGGAGTTTTTGGAGTTTGGATTTTGGAGTTTTTGGAATTTTGCATTTTTGGAGTTTTTGGAGTTTTTCAAGTTTGGAGTTATTGGAGTTTGGATTTTGGAGTTAGGATTGTTTGAAGTTTTTGGAGTTTGGATTGTTTGGAGTTTTTGGAGTTTGGAGTATTGAGTTTTTGGAGTTTGGAGTTCGGAGTTTATGGAGATTTTGGAGTTTTTGGAGTTTTTGGAGTTTGGAGTTTGGAATTTGGAGTTTTTGGAGTTTGGATAGTTTGGAGTTTTTGGAGTTTGGAGTATTGAGTTTTTGGAGTTTGGAGTTTGGAGTTTCTGGAGATTTTGGAGTTTGGCGTTTGGAATTTGGGGGTTTTGGAGTTTGGAGTTATTGGAGTTGTTGGAGATAGGTGTTTTTGGAGTTTTTGCAGATAGGAGTTTTAGTTTGGAGTTTATGGAGTTTTTGGAGTTAGGAGTTTTCGGAGTATTTGGAGTTTGGAGTTTGGAGTTTATGGAGTTTTAGGAGTTTGGAGTTTTTGGAGTTTTTGGAGTGAGTTGTTTTTGGAGTTTTTGGAGTTTGGAGTGTTGGGTTTGGAGTTTATGCAGTTTTTGAAGCTAGGAGTTGGAGTTATTGGAGTTTTTGGAGTTAGGTGTTTTTGGAGTTTTTGGAGTTTGGAGTTTGGAGTTTATGGAGTTATTGAAATTTGGAGTTTTTGGAAATTGGAATTTTTCGAGATTGGAGTTTGGTGTTTTTGGAGTTTGGAGTTTTGACTTTTTAGAGTTTTTGAAGTTTGGAGCTTTTCCAGTTTGGAGTTTTTGTAGTTTGGAGTTTGGAGATTTTGGAGTTTTGAGTTTCTGGAATTTTTGGAGTTTGGAGTTTGGAGCTTTTGGAGTTTGGAGTTTTGTGTTTTTGGAGTTTTTGGTGTTAGGAGTTTGGAGTTTTTGAAGTTTGGAGTTTTTGTAGTTTTTAGAGTTAGGTGTTTTTGGAGTTTTTGCAGTTTGAAATTTGTGTTTGGAATTAATGGAGTTTTTGAGTTTGTAGTTTGTAGTTTTGAGTTTTTGCAGCTTTGGAGTTTGGAGTTTTTGGAGTTTGGAGTTTGGAGTTTTTGGGATTTTTGGAGTTTGGAGTTTTTGATGTTTTTGGAGTTAGGAGTTTTTGGAGTTTGGAGTTTGGAGTTTTTGGAGTTTTTGGAGTTTGGAGTTTTTGGAATTTGGAAATTTTGGAGTTAGGATTGTTTGAAGTTTTTGGAGTTTGGATTGTTTGGAGTTTTTGGAGTTTGGAGTATTGAGTTTTTGGAGTTTGGAGTTCGGAGTTTTTGGAGATTTTGGAGTTTTTGGAGTTTTTGGAGTTTGGAGTTTGGAATTTGGAGTTTCTGGAGATTTTGGAGTTTGGCGTTTGGAATTTGGGGGTTTTGGAGTTTGGAGTTATTGGAGTTGTTGGAGATAGGTGTTTTTGGAGTTTTTGGAGGTTGGAGTTTTAGTTTGGAGTTTATGGAGTTTTTGGATTTAGGAGTTTTTGGAGTATTTGGAGTTTGGAGTTTGGAGTTTATGGAGTTTTAGGAGTTTGGAGTTTTTGAAGTGAGTTGTTTTTGGAGTTTTTGGAGTTTGGAGTTTTGGGTTTGGAGTTTATGGAGTTTTTGAAGCTAGGAGTTTGGAGTTATTGGAGTTTTTGGAGTTCGGTGTTTTTGGAGTTTTTGGAGTTTGGAGTTTGGAGATTATGGAGTTATTGAAATTTGGAGTTTTTGGAAATTGGAATTTTTGGAGATTGGAGTTTGGTGTATTTGGAGTTTCGAGTTTTGACTTTTTAGAGTTTTTGAAGTTTGGAGCTTTTCCAGTTTGGAGTTTTTGTAGTTTGGAGTTTGGAGATTTTGGAGTTTTGAGTTTCTGGAGTTTTTGGAGTTTGGAGTTTGGAGGTTTTGGAGTTTGGAGTTTTGTGTTTTTGGAGTTTTTGGTGTTAGGAGTTTTGAGTTTTTGGAGTTTGGAGTTTTTGTAGTTTTTAGAGTTAGGTGTTTTTGGAGTTTTTGCAGTTTGGAAATTTGGGTTTGGAATTAATGGAGTTTTTGAGTTTGTAGTTTGGAGTTTTGAGTTTTTGCAGTTTTGGAGTTTGGAGTTTTTGGAGTTTGGAGTTTGGAGTTTTTGGGATTTTTAGAGTTTGGAGTTTTTGATGTTTTTGGAGTTCGGAGTTTTTGGAGTTCGGAGTTTTTGAAGTTTTTGGTGTTAGGAAATTGGTGTTTTTTGAGTTTGGAGTTTTTGGAGTTTGGATTTTGGAGTTTTTGGAATTTTGCATTTTTGGAGTTTTTCAAGTTTGGAGTTTTTGGAGTTTGGATTTTGGAGTTAGGATTGTTTGAAGTTTTTGGAGTTTGGATTGTTTGGAGTTTTTGGAGCTTGCAGTATTGAGTTTTTGGAGTTTGGAGTTCGGAGTTTATGGAGAATTTGGAGTTTTTTGAGTTTGGATTGTTTGGAGTTTTTGGAGTTTGGAGTATTGAGTTTTTGGAGTTTGGAGTTTGGAGTTTCTGGAGATTTTGGAGTTTGGCGTTTGGAATTCGGTGGTTTTGGAGTTTGGAGTTATTGGAGTTGTTGGAGATAGGTGTTTTTGGAGTTTTTGGAGGTTGGAGTTTTAGTTTGGAGTTTATGGAGTTTTTGGAGTTAGGAGTTTTCGGAGTATTTGGAGTTTGGAGTTTGGAGTTTATGGAGTTTTAGGAGTTTGGAGTTTTTGGAGTTTTTGGAGTGAGTTGTTTTTGGAGTTTTTGGAGTTTGGAGTTTTGGGTTTGGAGTTTATGGAGTTTTTGAAGCTAGGAGTTTGGAGTTATTGGAGTTTTTGGAGTTAGGTGTTTTTGGAGTTTTTGGAGTTTGGAGTTTTGACTTTTTAGAGTTTTTGAAGTTTGGAGCTTTTCCAGTTTGGAGTTTTTGTAGTTTGGAGTTTGGAGATTTTGGAGTTTTGAGTTTCTGGAGTTTTTGGAGTTTGGAGTTTGGAGGTTTTGGAGTTCGGAGTTTTGTGTTTTTGGAGTTTTTGGTGTTAGGAGTTTGGAGTTTTTGGAGTTTGGAGTTTTTGTAGTTTTTAGAGTTAGGTGTTTTTGGACTTTTTGCAGTTTGGAAATTTGGGTTTGGAATTAATGGAGTTTTTGAGTTTGTAGTTTGGAGTTTTGAGTTTTTGCAGTTTTGGAGTTTGGAGTTTTTGGAGTTTGGAGTTTGGAGTTTTTGGGATTTTTGGAGTTTGGAGTTCTTGATGTTTTTGGAGTTAGGAGTTTTTGGAGTTTGGAGTTTGGAGTTTTTGGAGTTTTTGGAGTTTGGAGTTTTTGGAATTTGGAAATTTTGGAGTTTTTGACGTTTGTAGTTTTTGGAGTTTGGAATTTGGAGTTTTTGGAGTTTTTGGTGTTAGGAAATTGGTGTTTTTTGAGTTTGGAGTTTTTGGAGTTTGGATTTTGGAGTTTTTGGAATTTTGCATTTTTGGAGTTTTTGGAGTTTTTCAAGTTTGGAGTTTTAGGATTTTGGATTTTGGAGT
Organism: Somniosus microcephalus; assembly: GCF_052327205.1. NCBI lineage: Eukaryota > Metazoa > Chordata > Chondrichthyes > Squaliformes > Somniosidae > Somniosus > Somniosus microcephalus. Next base: position 204,434 of record NC_141017.1, on the reverse strand, counting down.
TAGGATTGTTTGAAGTTTTTAGAGTTTGGATTGTTTGGAGTTTTTGGAGTTTGGAGTATTGAGTTTTTGGAGTTTGGAGTTCGGAGTTTATGGAGATTTTGGAGTTTTTGGAGTTTTTGGAGTTTGGAGTTTGGAATTTGGAGTTTATGGAGTTTGGATTGTTTGGAGTTTTTGGAGTTTGGAGTATTGAGTTTTTGGAGTTTGGAGTCTGGAGTTTCTGGAGATTTTGGAGTTAGGAGTTTTCGGAGTATTTGGAGTTTGGAGTTTATGGAGTTTTAGGAGTTTGGAGTTAGGAGTTTTTGGAGTTTGGAGTTTGGAGTTTTTGGAGTTTGGAGTTTGGAGTTTTTGGGATTTTTGGAGTTTGGAGTTCTTGATGTTTTTGGAGTTAGGAGTTTTTGGAGTTTGGAGTTTGGAGTTTTTGCGATTTTTGGAGTTTGGAGTTCTTGATGTTTTTGGAGTTAGGAGTTTTTGGAGTTTGGAGTTTGGAGTTTTTGGAGTTTGGAGTTTTTGGAATTTGGAAATTTTGGAGTTTTTGACGTTTGTAGTTTTTGGAGTTTGGAGTTTGGAGTTTTTGGAGTTTTTGGTGTTAGGAAATTGGTGTTTTTTGAGTTTGGAGTTTTTGGAGTTTGGATTTTGGATTTTGGAGTTTTTGGAATTTTGCATTTTTGGAGTTTTTGGAGTTTTTCAAGTTTGGAGCTTTTGGAGTTTGGATTTTGAAGTTAGGATTGTTTGAAGTTTTTGGAGTTTGGATTGTTTGGAGTTTTTGGAGTTTGGAGTTTGGAGTTTTTGGAGATTTTGGAGTTTGACGTTTGGAATTTGGGGGTTTTGTAGTTTGGAGTTATTGGAGTTGTTGGAGATAGGTGTATTTGGAGTTTTTGGAGTTTGGAGTTTTAGTTTGGAGTTTTTGGATTTTTTGGAGTTAGGAGTTTTCGGAGTATTTGGAGTTTGGAGTTTGGAGTTTATGGAGTTTTAGGAGTTTGGAGTTAGGAGTTTTTGGAGTTTGGCGTTTGGAAAGTTGGAGTTTTTGTAGTTTGGAGTTTTTGTAGTTTTTAGAGTTAGGTGTTTTTGGAGTTTTTGCAGTTTGGAAATTTGGTTTTGGAATTAATGGAGTTTTTGAGTTTGTAGTTTGTAGTTTTGAGTTTTTGCAGCTTTGGAGTTTGGAGATTTTGGAGTTTGGAGTTTGGAGTTTTGGGGATTTTTGGAGTTTGGAGTTTTTGATGTTTTTGGAGTTAGGAGTTTTTGGATTTTGGAGTTTGGAGTTTTTGGAGTTTATGGAGTTTGGAGTTTGGAGTTTATGGAGTTATTGAAATTTGGAGTTTTTGGAGTTTTTGGAAATTGGAATTTTTGGAGATTGGAGTTTGGTGTTTTTGGAGTTTTGAGTTTCTGGAGTTTTTGGAGTTTGGAGTTTGGAGTTTTTGGAGTTTGGAATTTTTGTAGTTTTTAGAGTTAGGTGTTTTTGGAGTTTTTGCAGTTTGGAAATTTGTGTTTGGAATTAATGGAGTTTTTGAGTTAGTAGTTTGGAGTTTTGAGTTTTTGCAATTTTGGAGTCTGGAGTTTTTGGAGTTTGGACTTTGGAGTTTTGGGGATTTTTGGTGTTTGGAGTTTTTGATGTTTTTGGAGTTAGGAGTTTTTGGAGTTTGGAGTTTGGAGTTTTTGGAGTTTTTGGAGTTTGGAATTTTTGGAATTTGGAAATTTTGGAGTTTTTGACGTTTGTAGTTTTTGGAGTTTGGAGTTTGGAGTTTTTGGAGTTTTTGGTGTTAGGAAATTGGTGTTTTTTGAGTTTGGAGTTTTTGGAGTTTGGATTTTGGAGTTTTTGGAATTTTGCATTTTTGGAGTTTTTGGAGTTTTTCAAGTTTGGAGTTTTTGGAGTTTGCATTTTGGAGTTAGGATTGTTTGAAGTTTTTGGAGTTTGGATTGTTTGGAGTTTTTGGAGTTTGGAGTATTGAGTTTTTGGAGTTTGGAGTTCGGAGTTTTTGGAGATTTTGGAGTTTGGAGTTTTTGGAATTTGGAAATTTTGGAGTTTTTGACGTTTGCAGTTTTTGGAGTTTGAAGTATTGAGTTTTTGGAGTTTGGAGTTCGGAGTTTATGGAGATTTTGGAGTTTTTGGAGTTTTTGGAGTTTGGAGTTTGGAATTTGGAGTTTTTGGAGTTTGGATTGTTTGGAGTTTTTGGAGTTTGGAGTATTGAGTTTTTGGAGTTTGGAGTTTGGAGTTTCTGGAGATTTTGGAGTTAGGAGTTTTCGGAGTATTTGGAGTTTGGAGTTTGGAGTTTATGGAGTTTTAGGAGTTTGGAGTTAGGAGTTTTAGGAGTTTGGAGTTTGGAGTTTTTGGAGTTTGGAGTTTGGAGTTTTGGGGATTTTTGGAGTTTGGAGTTCTTGATGTTTTTGGAGTTAGGAGTTTTTGGAGTTTGGAGTTTGGAGTTTTGGGGATTTTTGGAGTTTGGAGTTCTTGATGTTTTTGGAGTTAGGAGTTTTTGGAGTTTGGAGTTTGGAGTTTTTGGAGTTTTTGGAGTTTGGAGTTTTTGGAATTTGGAAATTTTGGAGTTTTTGACGTTTGTAGTTTTTGGAGTTTGGAGTTTGGAGTTTTTGGAGTTTTTGGTGTTAGGAAATTGGTGTTTTTTGCGTTTGGAGTTTTTGGAGTTTGGATTTTGGATTTTGGAGTTTTTGGAATTTTGCATTTTTGGAGTTTTTGGAGTTTTTCAAGTTTGGAGTTTTTGGAGTTTGGATTTTGAAGTTAGGATTGTTTGAAGTTTTTGGAGTTTGGATTGTTTGGAGTTTTTGGAGTTTGGAGTATTGAGTTTTTGGAGTTTGGAGTTTGGAGTTTTTGGAGATTTTGGAGTTTGACGTTTGGAATTTGGGGGTTTTGTAGTTTGGAGTTATTGGAGTTGTTGGAGATAGGTGTATTTGGAGTTTTTGGAGGTTGGAGTTTTAGTTTGGAGTTCATGGATTTTTTGGAGTTAGGAGTTTTCGGAGTATTTGGAGTTTGGAGTTTGGAGTTTATGGAGTTTTAGGAGTTTGGAGTTAGGAGTTTTTGGAGTTTGGCGTTTGGAATTTGGAGTTTTTGTAGTTTGGAGTTTTTGTAGTTTTTAGAGTTAGGTGTTTTTGGAGTTTTTGCAGTTTGGAAATTTGGGTTTGGAATTAATGGAGTTTTTGAGTTTGTAGTTTGTAGTTTTGAGTTTTTGCAGCTTTGGAGTTTGGAGATTTTGGAGTTTGGAGTTTGGAGTTTTTGGGATTTTTGGAGTTTGGAGTTTTTGATGTTTTTGGAGTTAGGAGTTTTTGGAGTTTGGAGTTTGGAGTTTTTGGAGTTTATGGAGTTTGGAGTTTGGAGTTTATGGAGTTATTGAAATTTGGAGTTTTTGGAGTTTTTGGAAATTGGAGATTGGAGTTTGGTGTTTTTGGAGTTTTGAGTTTCTGGAGTTTTTGGAGTTTGGAGTTTGGAGTTTTTGGAGTTTGGAATTTTTGTAGTTTTTAGAGTTAGGTGTTTTTGGAGTTTTTGCAGTTTGGAAATTTGTGTTTGGAATTAATGGAGTTTTTGAGTTAGTAGTTTGGAGTTTTGAGTTTTTGCAATTTTGGAGTCTGGAGTTTTTGGAGTTTGGAGTTTGGAGTTTTTGGGATTTTTGGTGTTTGGAGTTTTTGATGTTTTTGGAGTTAGGAGTTTTTGGAGTTTGGAGTTTGGAGTTTTTGGAGTTTTTGGAGTTTGGAGTTTTTGGAATTTGGAAATTTTGGAGTTTTTGACGTTTGTAGTTTTTGGAGTTTGGAGTTTGGAGTTTTTGGAGTTTTTGGTGTTAGGAAATTGGTGTTTTTTGAGTTTGGAGTTTTTGGAGTTTGGATTTTGGAGTTTTTTGAATTTTGCATTTTTGGAGTTTTTGGAGTTTTTCAAGTTTGGAGTTTTTGGAGTTTGGATTTTGGAGTTAGGATTGTTTGAAGTTTTTGGAGTTTGGATTGTTTGGAGTTTTTGGAGTTTGGAGTATTGAGTTTTTGGAGTTTGGAGTTCGCAGTTTTTGGAGATTTTGGAGTTTGGAGTTTTTGGAATTTGGAAATTTTGGAGTTTTTGACGTTTGCAGTTTTTGGAGTTTGGAATTTGGAGTTTTTGAAGTTTTTGGTGTTAGGAAATTGGTGTTTTTTGAGTTTGGAGTTTTTGGAGTTTGGATTTTGGAGTTTTTGGAATTTTGCATTTTTGGAGTTTTTGGAGTTTTTCAAGTTTGGAGTTTTTGGAGTTCGGATTTTGGAGTTCGGATTGTTTGAAGTTTTTGGAGTTTGGATTGTTTGGAGTTTTTGGAGTTTGAAGTATTGAGTTTTTGGAGTTTGGAGTTCGGAGTTTATGGAGATTTTGGAGTTTTTGGAGTTTTTGGAGTTTGGAGTTTGGAATTTTGAGTTTTTGGAGTTTGGAGTTTGGAGTTTCTGGAGATTTTGGAGTTAGGAGTTTTCGGAGTATTTGGAGTTTGGAGTTTGGAGTTTATGGAGTTTTAGGAGTTTGGAGTTAGGAGTTTTAGGAGTTTGGAGTTTGGAGTTTTTGGAGTTTGGAGTTTGGAGTTTTGGGGATTTTTGGAGTTTGGAGTTCTTGATGTTTTTGGAGTTAGGAGTTTTTGGAGTTTGGAGTTTGGAGTTTTGGGGATTTTTGGAGTTTGGAGTTCTTGATGTTTTTGGAGTTAGGAGTTTTTGGAGTTTGGAGTTTGGAGTTTTTGGAGTTTTTGGAGTTTGGAGTTTTTGGAATTTGGAAATTTTGGAGTTTTTGACGTTTGTAGTTTTTGGAGTTTGGAGTTTGGAGTTTTTGGAGTTTTTGGTGTTAGGAAATTGGTGTTTTTTGAGTTTGGAGTTTTTGGAGTTTGGATTTTGGATTTTGGAGTTTTTGGAATTTTGCATTTTTGGAGTTTTTGGAGTTTTTCAAGTTTGGAGTTTTTGGAGTTTGGATGTTGAAGTTAGGATTGTTTGAAGTTTTTGGAGTTTGGATTGTTTGGAGTTTTTGGAGTTTGGAGTATTGAGTTTTTGGAGTTTGGAGTTTGGAGTTTTTGGAGATTTTGGAGTTTGACGTTTGGAATTTGGGGGTTTTGTAGTTTGGAGTTATTGGAGTTGTTGGAGATAGGTGTATTTGGAGTTTTTGGAGGTTGGAGTTTTAGTTTGGAGTTCATGGATTTTTTGGAGTTAGGAGTTTTCGGAGTATTTGGAGTTTGGAGTTTGGAGTTTATGGAGTTTTAGGAGTTTGGAGTTAGGAGTTTTTGGAGTTTGGCGTTTGGAATTTGGAGTTTTTGTAGTTTGGAGTTTTTGTAGTTTTTAGAGTTAGGTGTTTTTGGAGTTTTTGCAGTTTGGAAATTTGGGTTTGGAATTAATGGAGTTTTTGAGTTTGTAGTTTGTAGTTTTGAGTTTTTGCAGCTTTGGAGTTTGGAGATTTTGGAGTTTGGAGTTTGGAGTTTTTGGGATTTTTGGAGTTTGGAGTTTTTGATGTTTTTGGAGTTAGGAGTTTTTGGAGTTTGGAGTTTGGAGTTTTTGGAGTTTATGGAGTTTGGAGTTTGGAGTTTATGGAGTTATTGAAATTTGGAGTTTTTGGAGTTTTTGGAAATTGGAGATTGGAGTTTGGTGTTTTTGGAGTTTTGAGTTTCTGGAGTTTTTGGAGTTTGGAGTTTGGAGTTTTTGGAGTTTGGAATTTTTGTAGTTTTTAGAGTTAGGTGTTTTTGGAGTTTTTGCAGTTTGGAAATTTGTGTTTGGAATTAATGGAGTTTTTGAGTTAGTAGTTTGGAGTTTTGAGTTTTTGCAATTTTGGAGTCTGGAGTTTTTGGAGTTTGGAGTTTGGAGTTTTTGGGATTTTTGGTGTTTGGAGTTTTTGATGTTTTTGGAGTTAGGAGTTTTTGGAGTTTGGAGTTTGGAGTTTTTGGAGTTTTTGGAGTTTGGAGTTTTTGGAATTTGGAAATTTTGGAGTTTTTGACGTTTGTAGTTTTTGGAGTTTGGAGTTTTTGGAGTTTTTGGAGTTTTTGGTGTTAGGAAATTGGTGTTTTTTGAGTTTGGAGTTTTTGGAGTTTGGATTTTGGAGTTTTTGGAATTTTGCATTTTTGGAGTTTTTGGAGTTTTTCAAGTTTGGAGTTTTTGGAGTTTGGATTTTGGAGTTAGGATTGTTTGAAGTTTTTGGAGTTTGGATTGTTTGGAGTTTTTGGAGTTTGGAGTATTGAGTTTTTGGAGTTTGGAGTTCGGAGTTTTTGGAGATTTTGGAGTTTTTGGAGTTTTTGGAGTTTGGAGTTTGGAATTTGGAGTTTTTGGAGTTTGGATTGTTTGGAGTTTTTGGAGTTTGGAGTATTGAGTTTTTGGAGTTTGGAGTTTGGAGTTTCTGGAGATTTTGGAGTTTGGCGTTTGGAATTTGGGGGTTTTGGAGTTTGGAGTTATTGGAGTTGTTGGAGATAGGTGTTTTTGGAGTTTTTGGAGGTTGGAGTTTTAGTTTGGAGTTTATGGAGTTTTTGGAGTTAGGAGTTTTCGGAGTATTTGGAGTTTGGAGTTTGGAGTTTATGGAGTTTTAGGAGTTTGGAGTTTTTGGAGTTTTTGGAGTGAGTTGTTTTTGGAGTTTTTGGAGTTTGGAGTTTTGGGTTTAGAGTTTATGGAGTTTTTGAAGCTAGGAGTTTGGAGTTATTGGAGTTTTTGGAGTTAGGTGTTTTTGGAGTTTTTGGAGTTTGGAGTTTGGAGTTTATGGAGTTAATAAAATTTGGAGTTTTTGAAATTGGAATTTTTGGAGATTGGAGTTTGGTGTTTTTGGAGTTTTGAGTTTTGACTTTTTAGAGTTTTTGAAGTTTGGAGCTTTTCCAGTTTGGAGTTTTTGTAGTTTGGAGTTTGGAGATTTTGGAGTTTTGAGTTTCTGGAGTTTTTGGAGTTTGGAGTTTGGAGGTTTTGGAGTTTGGAGTTTTGTGTTTTTGGAGTTTTTGGTGTTAGGAGTTTGGAGTTTTTGGAGTTTGGAGTTTTTGTAGTTTTTAGAGTTAGATGTTTTTGGAGTTTTTGCAGTTTGGAAATTTGGGTTTGGAATTAATGGAGATTTTGAGTTTGTAGTTTGGAGGTTGGAGTTTTTGCAGTTTTGGAGTTTGGAGTTTTGGGAGTTTGGAGTTCTTGATGTTTTTGGAGTTAGGAGTTTTTGGAGTTTGGAGTTTGGAGATTTTGGAGTTTTTGGAGTTTGGAGTTTTTGGAATTTGGAAATTTTGGAGTTTTTGACGTTTGTAGTTTTTGGAGTTTGGAGTTTGGAGTTTTTGGAGTTTTTGGTGTTAGGAAATTGGTGTTTTTTGAGTTTGGAGTTTTTGGAGTTTGGATTTTGGATTTTGGAGTTTTTGGAATTTTGCATTTTTGGAATTTTTGGAGTTTTTCAAGTTTGGAGTTTTTGGAGTTTGGATTTTGAAGTTAGGATTGTTTGAAGTTTTTGGAGTTTGGATTGTTTGGAGTTTTTGGAGTTTGGAGTATTGAGTTTTTGGAGTTTGGAGTTTGGAGTTTTTGGAGATTTTGGAGTTTGACGTTTGGAATTTGGGGGTTTTGTAGTTTGGAGTTATTGGAGTTGTTGGAGATAGGTGTATTTGGAGTTTTTGGAGGTTGGAGTTTTAGTTTGGAGTTTATGGAGTTTTTGGATTTAGGAGTTTTTGGAGTATTTGGATTTTGGATTTTGGAGTTTATGGAGTTTTTGGAATTTGGTGTTTTTGGAGTGTTTGGAAATTGGAGTTTTTGGAGTTTGGAATTTGGAATTTTTGGAGTTTTCTAGTTTGGAGTTTTTGACGTTTTTGGAATTAGGAGTTTGGAGTTCTTGCAGTTTCGAGTTTTCAGTTTTTAGAGTTTTTGGAGTTTGTAGTTTGGTGTTTTTGGAGTTTTTAGCGTTTGGAGTTAGGTGTTTTTGGAGTTTTTGGAGTTTGGAGTTTTTGGAGTTTTTGAAGATTTTACTTTTTGGATTTTGTGTGTTTGGAGTCTTTGGTGTTTTTGGAGTTAGGAGTTTGGAGTTTTTGGAGTTTTTGGAGTTTCTGGAGTTTGGAGTTTGGAGTTTTTGCAGTAAGGATTAATTGGAGGCTTTGGAGTTTGGAGTTAGGAGTTTTGAGTTTTTGAAGTTTTTGGAATTTGAAGTTTTTGGAGTTTGGTGTTTTGGGAGGTTATGGAGTTTGGAGTTTTGAATTTGGGGGTTTTGGAGTTTGGAGTTATTGGAGTTGTTGGAGATAGGTGTTTTTGGAGTTTTTGGAGGTTGGTGTTTTAGTTTGGAGTTTATGGAGTTTTTGGAGTTAGGAGTTTTTGGAGTATTTGGAGTTTGGAGTTTGGAGTTTATGGAGTTTTTGGAATTTGGTGTTTTTGGAGTGTTTGGAAATTGGAGTTTTTGGAGGTTGGAATTTAGAGTTTTTGGTGTTTTTTTGTTTGGAGTTTTTGATGTTTTTGGAGTTAGGAGTTTGGAGTTCTTGGAGTTTGGAGTTTTGAGTTTTTAGAGCTTTTGTAGTTTGTAGTTTTTGGAGTTTGTAGTTTGGAGTTTTGGGAGTTTTTAGAGTTTGGAGTTAGGTGTTTTTGGAGTTTTTGGAGTTTGGAGTTTTTGGAGTTTTTGAGGATTTTACTTTTTTGATTTTGGGTGTTTGGAGTCTTTGGAGTGTTTGGAGTTAGGAGTTTGGAGTTTTTGGAGTTTTTGAGTTTTGAGTTTAGAGTTTTTGCAGTTTTTGGAGTTTGGAGTTTTTGGAGTACGGATTTTGGAGCTTTTGGAGTCTTTCGTGTTTGGAATTTTTGATTTTTTTGGAGCTAGGCGTTTGGTCTTTTTGGAGTTTGGAGTTTTTGCAGTTTTTGAAGTTAGGAGTTTTTGCAGTTCAGAGTTTTTGGACTTTGGATTTTAGAGTTAGGGTTTTTTGGAGTTTTTGGAGTTATGAGTTTTTGGAGTTTCTGGAGTTTGGAGTTTGGAGTTTTTGCAGGAAGGATTAATTGGAGACTTTGGAGTTTGGAGTTAGGAGTTTTGAGTTTTTGAAGTTTTTGGAATTTGAAGTTTTTGGAGTTTGGTGTTTTGGGAGATTATGGAGTTTGGAGTTTTTGGAGTTTGGAGTATTGAGTTTCTGGAGTTTGGAGTTTTTGGAGATTTTGGAGTTTGGCGTTTGGAATTTGGGGGTTTTGGAGTTTGGAGTTATTGGAGTTGTTGGAGATAGGTGTTTTTGGAGTTTTTGGAGGTTAGAGTTTTAGTTTGGAGTTTATGGAGTTTTTGGAGTTAGGAGTTTTTGGAGTATTTGGATTTTGGAGTTTATGGAGTTTTAGGAGTTTGGAGTTTTTGGAGTATGTTGTTTTTGGAGTTTTTGGAGTTTGGAGTTTTGGGTTTGGAGTTTATGGAGTTTTTGGAGCTAGGAGTTTGGAGTTATCGGAGTTCTTGGAGTTAGGTGTTTTTGGAGTTTTTGGAGTTTGGAGTTTGGAGTTTATGGAGTTATTGAAATTTGGAGTTTTTGGAGTTTTTGGAAATTGGAATTTTTGGAGATTGGAGTTTGGTGTTTATGGTGTTTGGAGTTTTGAGTTTTTAGAGTTTTTGAAGTTTGGAGCTTATCCAGTTTAGAGTTTTTGTAGTTTGGAGTTTGGAGATTTTGGAGTTTTGAGTTTCTGGAGTTTTTGGAGTTTGGAGTTTGGAGCTTTTGGAGTTTGGAGTTTTGTGTTTTTGGAGTTTTTGGTGTTAGGAGTTTGGAGTTTTTGGAGTTTTGAGTTGTTGAAGTTTGGAGTATTTGTAGTTTGGAGTTAGGATTTTTTGGAGTTTTTGGAGTTTGGAGTTTTTGGAGTTTTTGGAGATTGGAGTGTTGAGTTTTTGGAGTTTGGAGTTTGGAGTTTTTGGAGTTTGGAGTTAGGAGTATTCGGAGTTTGGAGTTTTTATAGTTTTTAGAGTTAGGCGTTTTTGGAGTTTTTGCAGTTTGGAAATTTGGGTTTGGAATTAATGGAGTTTTTGAGTTTGTAGTTTGTAGTTTTGAGTTTTTGCAGTTTTGGAGTTTGGAGTTTATGGAGTTTTTGGTGTTAGGAAATTGGTGTTTTTTGAGTTTGGAGTTTTTGGACTTTGGATTTTGGAGTTTTTGGAATTTTGCATTTTTGGAGTTTTTGGAGTTTTTCAAGTTTGGAGCTTTTGGAGTTTGGATTTTGGAGTTAGGATTGTTTGAAGTTTTTGGAGTTTGGATTGTTTGGAGTTTTTGGAGTTTGGAGTATTGAGTTTTTGGTGTTTGAAGTTTGGAGTTTTTGGAGTTGGAGTTTGGATTTTTTGGAGTTTTTGGAGGTTGCAGTTAGGAGTTTTTGGAGTTTGGAGTTTATGAAGTTTTTAGAGTTAGGAGTTTGGAGTTATTGGAGTTTTTGGAGTTAGGAGTTTTTGGAATTTTTGCAGTTTGTAGTTTGGAGTTTATGGAGTTTTTGAAATTTGGAGTTTTTGGAGTTTTGTAAATTGGAGTTTTTGGAGGTTGGAGTTTGGAGTTTTTGGAGTATGGAGTTTGGAGTTTTTAGTGTTTTTGGAGTTTGGCGTTTTTTCAGTTTGGAGTTTTTGTAGTTTGGAGTTTGGAGACTTTGGAGTTTTGAGTTTCTGCAGTTTTTGGCGTTTGGAGTTTGGAGTTTTTGGAGTTTGGAGTTTTGACTTTTTGGTGTTAGGAGATTGGAGTTTTTGGAGTTTGGAGTTTTTGGAGTTTTTGAAGTTTGGAGTTTTTGGAGTTTGGAGTTTGGAGTTAGGATTTTTTGGAGTTTTTGACGTTTGGAGTTCTTGGAGTTTTTGGAGCTGAAGTTTGGAGTTATTGGTTTTTTGGAGTTTGGAGTTTTTGGAGTTTTTGAAGATTTGACTTTTTGTAGTTTGTGTGTTTGGAGTCCTTGGAGTTTTTGGAGTTAGGAGTTTGGAGTTTTTGGAGTTTTTGAGGTTTGAGTTTAGAGTTTTTGCTGTTTTTGGAGTTTGGAGTATTTGGAGTTTGGAGTTTTTGGAATTTTTGGAGATAGGTGTTTTTGGAGTTTTTGGAGTTTGGAGTTTTTGCAGTTCAGAGTTTTTGGACTTTGGATTTTAGAGTTAGGGTTTTTTGGAGTTTTTGGAGTTATGAGTTTTTGGAGTTTCTGGAGTTTGGAGTTTGGAGTTTTTGCAGGAAGGATTAATTGGAGACTTTGGAGTTTGGAGTTAGGAGTTTTGAGTTTTTGAAGTTTTTGGAATTTGAAGTTTTTGGAGTTTGGTGTTTTGGGAGATTATGGAGTTTGGAGTTTTTGGAGTTTGGAGTATTGAGTTTCTGGAGTTTGGAGTTTTTGGAGATTTTGGAGTTTGGCGTTTGGAATTTGGGGGTTTTGGAGTTTGGAGTTATTGGAGTTGTTGGAGATAGGTGTTTTTGGAGTTTTTGGAGGTTAGAGTTTTAGTTTGGAGTTTATGGAGTTTTTGGAGTTAGGAGTTTTTGGAGTATTTGGAGTTTGGAGTTTATGGAGTTTTAGGAGTTTGGAGTTTTTGGAGTTTGTTGTTTTTGGAGTTTTTGGAGTTTGGAGTTTTGGGTTTGGAGTTTATGGAGTTTTTGGAGCTAGGAGTTTGGAGTTATCGGAGTTTTTGGAGTTAGGTGTTTTTGGAGTTTTTGGAGTTTGGAGTTTGGAGTTTATGGAGTTATTGAAATTTGGAGTTTTTGGAGTTTTTGGAAATTGGAATTTTTGGAGATTGGAGTTTGGTGTTTTTGGAGTTTGCAGTTTTGAGTTTTTAGAGTTTTTGAAGTTTGGAGCTTATCCAGTTTAGAGTTTTTGTAGTTTGGAGTTTGGAGATTTTGGAGTTTTGAGTTTCTGGAGTTTTTGGAGTTTGGAGTTTTTGGAGTTTTTGGAGTATGTTGTTTTTGGAGTTTTTGGAGTTTGGAGTTTTGGGTTTGGAGTTTATGGAGTTTTTGGAGCTAGGAGTTTGGAGTTATCGGAGTTTTTGGAGTTAGGTGTTTTTGGAGTTTTTGGAGTTTGGAGTTTGGAGTTTATGGAGTTATTGAAATTTGGAGTTTTTGGAGTTTTTGGAAATTGGAATTTTTGGAGATTGGAGTTTGGTGTTTATGGTGTTTGGAGTTTTGAGTTTTTAGAGTTTTTGAAGTTTGGAGCTTATCCAGTTTAGAGTTTTTGTAGTTTGGAGTTTGGAGATTTTGGAGTTTTGAGTTTCTGGAGTTTTTGGAGTTTGGAGTTTGGAGCTTTTGGAGTTTGGAGTTTTGTGTTTTTGGAGTTTTTGGTGTTAGGAGTTTGGAGTTTTTGGAGTTTTGAGTTGTTGAAGTTTGGAGTATTTGTAGTTTGGAGTTAGGATTTTTTGGAGTTTTTGGAGTTTGGAGTTTTTGGAGTTTTTGGAGATTGGAGTGTTGAGTTTTTGGAGTTTGGAGTTTGGAGTTTTTGGAGTTTGGAGTTAGGAGTATTCGGAGTTTGGAGTTTTTATAGTTTTTAGAGTTAGGCGTTTTTGGAGTTTTTGCAGTTTGGAAATTTGGGTTTGGAATTAATGGAGTTTTTGAGTTTGTAGTTTGTAGTTTTGAGTTTTTGCAGTTTTGGAGTTTGGAGTTTATGGAGTTTTTGGTGTTAGGAAATTGGTGTTTTTTGAGTTTGGAGTTTTTGGACTTTGGATTTTGGAGTTTTTGGAATTTTGCATTTTTGGAGTTTTTGGAGTTTTTCAAGTTTGGAGCTTTTGGAGTTTGGATTTTGGAGTTAGGATTGTTTGAAGTTTTTGGAGTTTGGATTGTTTGGAGTTTTTGGAGTTTGGAGTATTGAGTTTTTGGTGTTTGAAGTTTGGAGTTTTTGGAGTTTTTGGAGTTGGAGTTTGGATTTTTTGGAGTTTTTGGAGGTTGCAGTTAGGAGTTTTTGGAGTTTGGAGTTTATGAAGTTTTTAGAGTTAGGAGTTTGGAGTTATTGGAGTTTTTGGAGTTAGGAGTTTTTGGAATTTTTGCAGTTTGTAGTTTGGAGTTTATGGAGTTTTTGAAATTTGGAGTTTTTGGAGTTTTGTAAATTGGAGTTTTTGGAGGTTGGAGTTTGGAGTTTTTGGAGTATGGAGTTTGGAGTTTTTAGTGTTTTTGGAGTTTGGCGTTTTTTCAGTTTGGAGTTTTTGTAGTTTGGAGTTTGGAGACTTTGGAGTTTTGAGTTTCTGCAGTTTTTGGCGTTTGGAGTTTGGAGTTTTTGGAGTTTGGAGTTTTGACTTTTTGGTGTTAGGAGATTGGAGTTTTTGGAGTTTGGAGTTTTTGGAGTTTTTGAAGTTTGGAGTTTTTGGAGTTTGGAGTTTGGAGTTAGGATTTTTTGGAGTTTTTGACGTTTGGAGTTCTTGGAGTTTTTGGAGCTGAAGTTTGGAGTTATTGGTTTTTTGGAGTTTGGAGTTTTTGGAGTTTTTGAAGATTTGACTTTTTGTAGTTTGTGTGTTTGGAGTCCTTCGAGTTTTTGGAGTTAGGAGTTTGGAGTTTTTGGAGTTTTTGAGGTTTGAGTTTAGAGTTTTTGCTGTTTTTGGAGTTTGGAGTATTTGGAGTTTGGAGTTTTTGGAATTTTTGGAGATAGGTGTTTTTGGAGTTTTTGGAGTTTGGAGTTTTTGCAGTTCAGAGTTTTTGGACTTTGGATTTTAGAGTTAGGGTTTTTTGGAGTTTTTGGAGTTATGAGTTTTTGGAGTTTCTGGAGTTTGGAGTTTGGAGTTTTTGCAGGAAGGATTAATTGGAGACTTTGGAGTTTGGAGTTAGGAGTTTTGAGTTTTTGAAGTTTTTGGAATTTGAAGTTTTTGGAGTTTGGTGTTTTGGGAGATTATGGAGTTTGGAGTTTTTGGAGTTTGGAGTATTGAGTTTCTGGAGTTTGGAGTTTTTGGAGATTTTGGAGTTTGGCGTTTGGAATTTGGGGGTTTTGGAGTTTGGAGTTATTGGAGTTGTTGGAGATAGGTGTTTTTGGAGTTTTTGGAGGTTAGAGTTTTAGTTTGGAGTTTATGGAGTTTTTGGAGTTAGGAGTTTTTGGAGTATTTGGAGTTTGGAGTTTATGGAGTTTTAGGAGTTTGGAGTTTTTGGAGTTTGTTGTTTTTGGAGTTTTTGGAGTTTATGGAGTTTTTGGAGCTAGGAGTTTGGAGTTATTGGAGTTTTTGGAGTTAGGTGTTTTTGGAGTTTTTGGAGTTTGGAGTTTGGAGTTTATGGAGTTATTGAAATTTGGAGTTTTTGGAGTTTTTGGAAATTGGAATTTTTGTAGTTTGGAGTTTGGAGATTTTGGAGTTTTGAGTTTCTGGAGTTTTTGGAGTTTGGAGTTTGGAGCTTTTGGAGTTTGGAGTTTTGTGTTTTTGGAGTTTTTGGTGTTAGGAGTTTGGAGTTTTTGGAGTTTTGAGTTGTTGAAGTTTGGAGTATTTGTAGTTTGGAGTTAGGATTTTTTTGGAGTTTTTGGAGTTTGGAGTTTTTGGAGTTTTTGGAGTTTGGAGTGTTGAGTTTTTGGAGTTTGGAGTTTGGAGTTTTTGGAGTTTGGAGTTAGGAGTATTCGGAGTTTGGAGTTTTTATAGTTTTTAGAGTTAGGCGTTTTTGGAGTTTTTGCAGTTTGGAAATTTGGGTTTGGAATTAATGGAGTTTTTGAGTTTGTAGTTTGTAGTTTTGAGTTTTTGCAGTTTTGGAGTTTGGAGTTTATGGAGTTTTTGGTGTTAGGAAATTGGTGTTTTTTGAGTTTGGAGTTTTTGGAGTTTGGATTTTGGAGTTTTTGGAATTTTGCATTTTTGGAGTTTTTGGAGTTTTTCAAGTTTGGAGCTTTTGGAGTTTGGATTTTGGAGTTAGGATTGTTTGAAGTTTTTGGAGTTTGGATTGTTTGGAGTTTTTGGAGTTTGGAGTATTGAGTTTTTGGAGTTTGAAGTTTGGAGTTTTTGGAGTTTTTGGAGTTGGAGTTTGGATTTTTTGGAGTTTTTGGAGGTTGCAGTTAGGAGTTTTTGGTGTTTGGAGTTTATGAAGTTTTTAGAGTTAGGAGTTTGGAGTTATTGGAGTTTTTGGAGTTAGGAGTTTTTGGAATTTTTGCAGTTTGTAGTTTGGAGTTTATGGAGTTTTTGAAATTTGGAGTTTTTGGAGTTTTGTAAATTGGAGTTTTTGGAGGTTGGAGTTTGGAGTTTTTGGAGTTTGGAGTTTGGAGTTTTTAGTGTTTTTGGAGTTTGGCGTTTTTTCAGTTTGGAGTTTTTGTAGTTTGGAGTTTGGAGACTTTGGAGTTTTGAGTTTCTGCAGTTTTTGGCGTTTGGAGTTTGGAGTTTTTGGAGTTTGGAGTTTTGACTTTCTGGTGTTAGGAGATTGGAGTTTTTGGAGTTTGGAGTTTTTGGAGTTTTTGAAGTTTGGAGTTTTTGGAGTTTGGAGTTTGGAGTTAGGATTTTTTGGAGTTTTTGACGTTTGGAGTTCTTGGAGTTTTTGGAGCTGAAGTTTGGAGTTATTGGTTTTTTGGAGTTTGGAGTTTTTGGAGTTTTTGAAGATTTGACTTTTTGGAGTTTGTGTGTTTGGAGTCCTTGGAGTTTTTGGAGTTAGGAGTTTGGAGTTTTTGGAGTTTTTGAGGTTTGAGTTTAGAGTTTTTGCTGTTTTTGGAGTTTGGAGTATTTGGAGTTTGGAGTTTTTGGAATTTTTGGAGATAGGTGTTTTTGGAGTTTTTGGAGTTTGGAGTTTTTGCAGTTCAGAATTTTTGGACTTTGGATTTTAGAGTTAGGGTTTTTTGGAGTTTTTGGAGTTATGAGTTTTTGGAGTTTCTGGAGTTTGGAGTTTGGAGTTTTTGCAGGAAGGATTAATTGGAGACTTTGGAGTTAGGAGTTTTGAGTTTTTGAAGTTTTTGGAATTTGAAGTTTTTGGAGTTTGGTGTTTTGGGAGATTATGGAGTTTGGAGTTTTTGGAGTTTGGAGTATTGAGTTTCTGGAGTTTGGAGTTTTTGGAGATTTTGGAGTTTGGCGTTTGGAATTTGGGGGTTTTGGAGTTTGGAGTTATTGGAGTTGTTGGAGATAGGTGTTTTTGGAGTTTTTGGAGGTTAGAGTTTTAGTTTGGAGTTTATGGAGTTTTTGGAGTTAGGAGTTTTTGGAGTATTTGGAGTTTGGAGTTTATGGAGTTTTAGGAGTTTGGAGTTTTTGGAGTTTGTTGTTTTTGGAGTTTTTGGAGTTTATGGAGTTTTTGGAGCTAGGAGTTTGGAGTTATTGGAGTTTTTGGAGTTAGGTGTTTTTGGAGTTTTTGGAGTTTGGAGTTTGGAGTTTATGGAGTTATTGAAATTTGGAGTTTTTGGAGTTTTTGGAAATTGGAATTTTTGTAGTTTGGAGTTTGGAGATTTTGGAGTTTTGAGTTTCTGGAGTTTTTGGAGTTTGGAGTTTGGAGCTTTTGGAGTTTGGAGTTTTGTGTTTTTGGAGTTTTTGGTGTTAGGAGTTTGGAGTTTTTGGAGTTTTGAGTTGTTGAAGTTTGGAGTATTTGTAGTTTGGAGTTAGGATTTTTTTGGAGTTTTTGGAGTTTGGAGTTTTTGGAGTTTTTGGAGTTTGGAGTGTTGAGTTTTTGGAGTTTGGAGTTTGGAGTTTTTGGAGTTTGGAGTTAGGAGTATTCGGAGTTTGGAGTTTTTATAGTTTTTAGAGTTAGGCGTTTTTGGAGTTTTTGCAGTTTGGAAATTTGGGTTTGGAATTAATGGAGTTTTTGAGTTTGTAGTTTGTAGTTTTGAGTTTTTGCAGTTTTGGAGTTTGGAGTTTATGGAGTTTTTGGTGTTAGGAAATTGGTGTTTTTTGAGTTTGGAGTTTTTGGAGTTTGGATTTTGGAGTTTTTGGAATTTTGCATTTTTGGAGTTTTTGGAGTTTTTCAAGTTTGGAGCTTTTGGAGTTTGGATTTTGGAGTTAGGATTGTTTGAAGTTTTTGGAGTTTGGATTGTTTGGAGTTTTTGGAGTTTGGAGTATTGAGTTTTTGGAGTTTGAAGTTTGGAGTTTTTGGAGTTTTTGGAGTTGGAGTTTGGATTTTTTGGAGTTTTTGGAGGTTGCAGTTAGGAGTTTTTGGTGTTTGGAGTTTATGAAGTTTTTAGAGTTAGGAGTTTGGAGTTATTGGAGTTTTTGGAGTTAGGAGTTTTTGGAATTTTTGCAGTTTGTAGTTTGGAGTTTATGGAGTTTTTGAAATTTGGAGTTTTTGGAGTTTTGTAAATTGGAGTTTTTGGAGGTTGGAGTTTGGAGTTTTTGGAGTTTGGAGTTTGGAGTTTTTAGTGTTTTTGGAGTTTGGCGTTTTTTCAGTTTGGAGTTTTTGTAGTTTGGAGTTTGGAGACTTTGGAGTTTTGAGTTTCTGCAGTTTTTGGCGTTTGGAGTTTGGAGTTTTTGGAGTTTGGAGTTTTGACTTTCTGGTGTTAGGAGATTGGAGTTTTTGGAGTTTGGAGTTTTTGGAGTTTTTGAAGTTTGGAGTTTTTGGAGTTTGGAGTTTGGAGTTAGGATTTTTTGGAGTTTTTGACGTTTGGAGTTCTTGGAGTTTTTGGAGCTGAAGTTTGGAGTTATTGGTTTTTTGGAGTTTGGAGTTTTTGGAGTTTTTGAAGATTTGACTTTTTGGAGTTTGTGTGTTTGGAGTCCTTGGAGTTTTTGGAGTTAGGAGTTTGGAGTTTTTGGAGTTTTTGAGGTTTGAGTTTAGAGTTTTTGCTGTTTTTGGAGTTTGGAGTATTTGGAGTTTGGAGTTTTTGGAATTTTTGGAGATAGGTGTTTTTGGAGTTTTTGGAGTTTGGAGTTTTTGCAGTTCAGAATTTTTGGACTTTGGATTTTAGAGTTAGGGTTTTTTGGAGTTTTTGGAGTTATGAGTTTTTGGAGTTTCTGGAGTTTGGAGTTTGGAGTTTTTGCAGGAAGGATTAATTGGAGACTTTGGAGTTAGGAGTTTTGAGTTTTTGAAGTTTTTGGAATTTGAAGTTTTTGGAGTTTGGTGTTTTGGGAGATTATGGAGTTTGGAGTTTTTGGAGTTTGGAGTATTGAGTTTCTGGAGTTTGGAGTTTTTGGAGATTTTGGAGTTTGGCGTTTGGAATTTGGGGGTTTTGGAGTTTGGAGTTATTGGAGTTGTTGGAGATAGGTGTTTTTGGAGTTTTTGGAGGTTAGAGTTTTAGTTTGGAGTTTATGGAGTTTTTGGAGTTAGGAGTTTTTGGAGTATTTGGAGTTTGGAGTTTATGGAGTTTTAGGAGTTTGGAGTTTTTGGAGTTTTTGGAGTTTGTTGTTTTTGGAGTTTTTGGAGTTTGGAGTTTTGGGTTTGGAGTTTATGGAGTTTTTGGAGCTAGGAGTTTGGAGTTATTGGAGTTTTTGGAGTTAGGTGTTTTTGGAGTTTTTGGAGTTTGGAGTTTGGAGTTTATGGAGTTATTGAAATTTGGAGTTTTTGGAGTTTTTGGAAATTGGAATTTTTGGAGATTGGAGTTTGGTGTTTTTGGAGTTTGGAGTTTTGAGCTTTTAGAGTTTTTGAAGTTTGGAGCTTATCCAGTTTAGAGTTTTTGTAGTTTGGAGTTTGGAGATTTTGGAGTTTTGAGTTTCTGGAGTTTTTGGAGTTTGGAGTTTGGAGCTTTTGGAGTTTGGAGTTTTGTGTTTTTGGAGTTTTTGGTGTTAGGAGTTTGGAGTTTTTGGAGTTTTGAGTTGTTGAAGTTTGGAGTATTTGTAGTTTGGAGTTAGGATTTTTTGGAGTTTTTGGAGTTTGGAGTTTTTGGAGTTTTTGGAGTTTGGAGTGTTGAGTTTTTGGAGTTTGGAGTTTGGAGTTTTTGGAGTTTGGAGTTAGGAGTTTTCGGAGTTTGGAGTTTTTATAGTTTTTAGAGTTAGGCGTTTTTGGAGTTTTTGCAGTTTGGAAATTTGGGTTTGGAATTAATGGAGTTTTTGAGTTTGTAGTTTGTAGTTTTGAGATTTTGCAGTTTTGGAGTTTGGAGTTTATGGAGTTTTTGGTGTTAGGAAATTGGTGTTTTTTGAGTTTGGAGTTTTTGGAGTTTGGATTTTGGAGTTTTTGGAATTTTGCATTTTTGGAGTTTTTGGAGTTTTTCAAGTTTGGAGCTTTTGGAGTTTGGATTTTGGAGTTAGGATTGTTTGAAGTTTTTGGAGTTTGGATTGTTTGGAGTTTTTGGAGTTTGGAGTATTGAGTTTTTGGAGTTTGAAGTTTGGAGTTTTTGGAGTTTTTGGAGTTGGAGTTTGGATTTTTTGGAGTTTTTGGAGGTTGCAGTTAGGAGTTTTTGGAGTTTGGAGTTTATGAAGTTTTTAGAGTTAGGAGTTTGGAGTTATTGGAGTTTTTGGAGTTAGGAGTTTTTGGAATTTTTGCAGTTTGTAGTTTGGAGTTTATGGAGTTTTTGAAATTTGGAGTTTTTGGAGTTTTGTAAATTGGAGTTTTTGGAGGTTGGAGTTTTTGGAGATTTTGGAGTTTGGCGTTTGGAATTTGGGGGTTTTGGAGTTTGGAGTTATTGGAGTTGTTGGAGATAGGTGTTTTTGGAGTTTTTGGAGGTTAGAGTTTTAGTTTGGAGTTTATGGAGTTTTTGGAGTTAGGAGTTTTTGGAGTATTTGGAGTTTGGAGTTTATGGAGTTTTAGGAGTTTGGAGTTTTTGGAGTTTTTGGAGTTTGTTGTTTTTGGAGTTTTTGGAGTTTGGAGTTTTGGGTTTGGAGTTTATGGAGTTTTTGGAGCTAGGAGTTTGGAGTTATTGGAGTTTTTGGAGTTAGGTGTTTTTGGAGTTTTTGGAGTTTGGAGTTTGGAGTTTATGGAGTTATTGAAATTTGGAGTTTTTGGAGTTTTTGGAAATTGGAATTTTTGGAGATTGGAGTTTGGTGTTTTTGGAGTTTGGAGTTTTGAGCTTTTAGAGTTTTTGAAGTTTGGAGCTTATCCAGTTTAGAGTTTTTGTAGTTTGGAGTTTGGAGATTTTGGAGTTTTGAGTTTCTGGAGTTTTTGGAGTTTGGAGTTTGGAGCTTTTGGAGTTTGGAGTTTTGTGTTTTTGGAGTTTTTGGTGTTAGGAGTTTGGAGTTTTTGGAGTTTTGAGTTGTTGAAGTTTGGAGTATTTGTAGTTTGGAGTTAGGATTTTTTGGAGTTTTTGGAGTTTGGAGTTTTTGGAGTTTTTGGAGTTTGGAGTGTTGAGTTTTTGGAGTTTGGAGTTTGGAGTTTTTGGATTTTGGAGTTAGGAGTTTTCGGAGTTTGGAGTTTTTATAGTTTTTAGAGTTAGGCGTTTTTGGAGTTTTTGCAGTTTGGAAATTTGGGTTTGGAATTAATGGAGTTTTTGAGTTTGTAGTTTGTAGTTTTGAGTTTTTGCAGTTTTGGAGTTTGGAGTTTATGGAGTTTTTGGTGTTAGGAAATTGGTGTTTTTTGAGTTTGGAGTTTTTGGAGTTTGGATTTTGGAGTTTTTGGAATTTTGCATTTTTGGAGTTTTTGGAGTTTTTCAAGTTTGGAGCTTTTGGAGTTTGGATTTTGGAGTTAGGATTGTTTGAAGTTTTTGGAGTTTGGATTGTTTGGAGTTTTTGGAGTTTGGAGTATTGAGTTTTTGGAGTTTGAAGTTTGGAGTTTTTGGAGTTTTTGGAGTTGGAGTTTGGATTTTTTGGAGTTTTTGGAGGTTGCAGTTAGGAGTTTTTGGAGTTTGGAGTTTATGAAGTTTTTAGAGTTAGGAGTTTGGAGTTATTGGAGTTTTTGGAGTTAGGAGTTTTTGGAATTTTTGCAGTTTGTAGTTTGGAGTTTATGGAGTTTTTGAAATTTGGAGTTTTTGGAGTTTTGTAAATTGGAGTTTTTGGAGGTTGGAGTTTGGAGTTTTTGGAATTTTTGGAGATAGGTGTTTTTGGAGTTTTTGGAGTTTGGAGTTTTTGCAGTTCAGAGTTTTTGGACTTTGGATTTTAGAGTTGGGTTTTTTGGAGTTTTTGGAGTTATGAGTTTTTGGAGTTTCTGGAGTTTGGAGTTTGGAGTTTTTGCAGGAAGGATTAATTGGAGACTTTGGAGTTTGGAGTTAGGAGTTTTGAGTTTTTGAAGTTTTTGGAATTTGAAGTTTTTGGAGTTTGGTGTTTTGGGAGATTATGGAGTTTGGAGTTTTTGGAGTTTGGAGTATTGAGTTTCTGGAGTTTGGAGTTTTTGGAGATTTTGGAGTTTGGCGTTTGGAATTTGGGGGTTTTGGAGTTTGGAGTTATTGGAGTTGTTGGAGATAGGTGTTTTTGGAGTTTTTGGAGGTTAGAGTTTTAGTTTGGAGTTTATGGAGTTTTTGGAGTTAGGAGTTTTTGGAGTATTTGGAGTTTGGAGTTTATGGAGTTTTAGGAGTTTGGAGTTTTAGGAGTTTTTGGAGTTTGTTGTTTTTGGAGTTTTTGGAGTTTGGAGTTTTGGGTTTGGAGTTTATGGAGTTTTTGGAGCTAGGAGTTTGGAGTTATTGGAGTTTTTGGAGTTAGGTGTTTTTGGAGTTTTTGGAGTTTGGAGTTTGGAGTTTATGGAGTTATTGAAATTTGGAGTTTTTGGAGTTTTTGGAAATTGGAATTTTTGGAGATTGGAGTTTGGTGTTTTTGGAGTTTGGAGTTTTGAGCTTTTAGAGTTTTTGAAGTTTGGAGCTTATCCAGTTTAGAGTTTTTGTAGTTTGGAGTTTGGAGATTTTGGAGTTTTGAGTTTCTGGAGTTTTTGGAGTTTGGAGTTTGGAGCTTTTGGAGTTTGGAGTTTTGTGTTTTTGGAGTTTTTGGTGTTAGGAGTTTGGAGTTTTTGGAGTTTTGAGTTGTTGAAGTTTGGAGTATTTGTAGTTTGGAGTTAGGATTTTTTGGAGTTTTTGGAGTTTGGAGTTTTTGGAGTTTTTGGAGTTTGGAGTGTTGAGTTTTTGGAGTTTGGAGTTTGGAGTTTTTGGAGTTTGGAGTTAGGAGTTTTCGGAGTTTGGAGTTTTTATAGTTTTTAGAGTTAGGCGTTTTTGGAGTTTTTGCAGTTTGGAAATTTGGGTTTGGAATTAATGGAGTTTTTGAGTTTGTAGTTTGTAGTTTTGAGATTTTGCAGTTTTGGAGTTTGGAGTTTATGGAGTTTTTGGTGTTAGGAAATTGGTGTTTTTTGAGTTTGGAGTTTTTGGAGTTTGGATTTTGGAGTTTTTGGAATTTTGCATTTTTGGAGTTTTTGGAGTTTTTCAAGTTTGGAGCTTTTGGAGTTTGGATTTTGGAGTTAGGATTGTTTGAAGTTTTTGGAGTTTGGATTGTTTGGAGTTTTTGGAGTTTGGAGTATTGAGTTTTTGGAGTTTGAAGTTTGGAGTTTTTGGAGTTTTTGGAGTTGGAGTTTGGATTTTTTGGAGTTTTTGGAGGTTGCAGTTAGGAGTTTTTGGAGTTTGGAGTTTATGAAGTTTTTAGAGTTAGGAGTTTGGAGTTATTGGAGTTTTTGGAGTTAGGAGTTTTTGGAATTTTTGCAGTTTGTAGTTTGGAGTTTATGGAGTTTTTGAAATTTGGAGTTTTTGGAGTTTTGTAAATTGGAGTTTTTGGAGGTTGGAGTTTTTGGAGATTTTGGAGTTTGGCGTTTGGAATTTGGGGGTTTTGGAGTTTGGAGTTATTGGAGTTGTTGGAGATAGGTGTTTTTGGAGTTTTTGGAGGTTAGAGTTTTAGTTTGGAGTTTATGGAGTTTTTGGAGTTAGGAGTTTTTGGAGTATTTGGAGTTTGGAGTTTATGGAGTTTTAGGAGTTTGGAGTTTTTGGAGTTTTTGGAGTTTGTTGTTTTTGGAGTTTTTGGAGTTTGGAGTTTTGGGTTTGGAGTTTATGGAGTTTTTGGAGCTAGGAGTTTGGAGTTATTGGAGTTTTTGGAGTTAGGTGTTTTTGGAGTTTTTGGAGTTTGGAGTTTGGAGTTTATGGAGTTATTGAAATTTGGAGTTTTTGGAGTTTTTGGAAATTGGAATTTTTGGAGATTGGAGTTTGGTGTTTTTGGAGTTTGGAGTTTTGAGCTTTTAGAGTTTTTGAAGTTTGGAGCTTATCCAGTTTAGAGTTTTTGTAGTTTGGAGTTTGGAGATTTTGGAGTTTTGAGTTTCTGGAGTTTTTGGAGTTTGGAGTTTGGAGCTTTTGGAGTTTGGAGTTTTGTGTTTTTGGAGTTTTTGGTGTTAGGAGTTTGGAGTTTTTGGAGTTTTGAGTTGTTGAAGTTTGGAGTATTTGTAGTTTGGAGTTAGGATTTTTTGGAGTTTTTGGAGTTTGGAGTTTTTGGAGTTTTTGGAGTTTGGAGTGTTGAGTTTTTGGAGTTTGGAGTTTGGAGTTTTTGGATTTTGGAGTTAGGAGTTTTCGGAGTTTGGAGTTTTTATAGTTTTTAGAGTTAGGCGTTTTTGGAGTTTTTGCAGTTTGGAAATTTGGGTTTGGAATTAATGGAGTTTTTGAGTTTGTAGTTTGTAGTTTTGAGTTTTTGCAGTTTTGGAGTTTGGAGTTTATGGAGTTTTTGGTGTTAGGAAATTGGTGTTTTTTGAGTTTGGAGTTTTTGGAGTTTGGATTTTGGAGTTTTTGGAATTTTGCATTTTTGGAGTTTTTGGAGTTTTTCAAGTTTGGAGCTTTTGGAGTTTGGATTTTGGAGTTAGGATTGTTTGAAGTTTTTGGAGTTTGGATTGTTTGGAGTTTTTGGAGTTTGGAGTATTGAGTTTTTGGAGTTTGAAGTTTGGAGTTTTTGGAGTTTTTGGAGTTGGAGTTTGGATTTTTTGGAGTTTTTGGAGGTTGCAGTTAGGAGTTTTTGGAGTTTGGAGTTTATGAAGTTTTTAGAGTTAGGAGTTTGGAGTTATTGGAGTTTTTGGAGTTAGGAGTTTTTGGAATTTTTGCAGTTTGTAGTTTGGAGTTTATGGAGTTTTTGAAATTTGGAGTTTTTGGAGTTTTGTAAATTGAGTTTTTGGAGGTTGGAGTTTGGAGTTTTTGGAGTTTGGAGTTTGAAGTTTTTAGTGTTTTTGGAGTTTGGCGTTTTTTCAGTTTGGAGTTTTTGTAGTTTGGAGTTTGGAGACTTTGGAGTTTTGAGTTTCTGCAGTTTTTGGCGTTTGGAGTTTGGAGTTTTTGGAGTTTGGAGTTTTGACTTTTTGGTGTTAGGAGATTGGAGTTTTTGGAGTTTGGAGTTTTTGGAGTTTTTGAAGTTTGGAGTTTTTGGAGTTTGGATTTTTTGCAGTTTGGAGTTTTTGGAGTTTTGAGTTTTTGGAGTTTTTGAAGTTTGGAGTTTTTGGAGTTTGGAGTTTGGAGTTAGGATTTTTTGGAGTTTTTGGCGTTTGGAGTTCTTGGAGTTTTTGGAGCTGAAGTTTGGAGTTATTGGTTTTTTGGAGTTTGGAGTTTTTGGAGTTTTTGAAGATTTGACTTTTTGGAGTTTGGGTGTTTGGAGTCCTTGGAGTTTTTGGAGTTAGGAGTTTGGAGTTTTTGGAGTTTTTGAGGTTTGAGTTTAGAGTTTTTGCTGTTTTTGGAGTTTGGAGTATTTGGAGTTTGGAGTTTGGAATTTATGGATTTTTTGAAATTTGGAGTTTTTGGAGTTTTGTAAATTGAGTTTTTGGAGGTTGGAGTTTGGAGTTTTTGGAGTTTGGAGTTTGAAGTTTTTAGTGTTTTTGGAGTTTGGCGTTTTTTCAGTTTGGAGTTTTTGTAGTTTGGAGTTTGGAGACTTTGGAGTTTTGAGTTTCTGCAGTTTTTGGCGTTTGGAGTTTGGAGTTTTTGGAGTTTGGAGTTTTGACTTTTTGGTGTTAGGAGATTGGAGTTTTTGGAGTTTGGAGTTTTTGGAGTTTTTGAAGTTTGGAGTTTTTGGAGTTTGGATTTTTTGCAGTTTGGAGTTTTTGGAGTTTTGAGTTTTTGGAGTTTTTGAAGTTTGGAGTTTTTTGAGTTTGGAGTTTGGAGTTAGGATTTTTTGGAGTTTTTGGCGTTTGGAGTTCTTGGAGTTTTTGGAGCTGAAGTTTGGAGTTATTGGTTTTTTGGAGTTTGGAGTTTTTGGAGTTTTTGAAGATTTGACTTTTTGGAGTTTGGGTGTTTGGAGTCCTTGGAGTTTTTGGAGTTAGGAGTTTGGAGTTTTTGGAGTTTTTGAGGTTTGAGTTTAGAGTTTTTGCTGTTTTTGGAGTTTGGAGTATTTGGAGTTTGGAGTTTGGAATTTATGGATTTTTTAGAATTTGGAGTTTTTGGAGTTTGGAGTTTTTGGAATTTTTGGAGATAGGTGTTTTTGGAGTTTTTGGAGTTTGGAGTTTTTGCAGTTCAGAGTTTTTGGACTTTGGATTTTAGAGTTAGGGTTTTTTGGAGTTTTTGGAGTTATGAGTTTTTGGAGTTTCTGGAGTTTGGAGTTTGGAGTTTTTGCAGGAAGGATTAATTGGAGACTTTGGAGTTTGGAGTTAGGAATTTTGAGTTTTTGAAGTTTTTGGAATTTGAAGTTTTTGGAGTTTGGTGTTTTGGGAGGTTATGGAGTTTGGAGTTTTTGGAGTTTGGAGTATTGAGTTTCTGGAGTTTGGAGTTTTTGGAGATTTTGGAGTTTGGCGTTTGGAATTTGGGGGTTTTGGAGTTTGGAGTTATTGGAGTTGTTGGAGATAGGTGTTTTTGGAGTTTTTGGAGGTTAGAGTTTTAGTTTGGAGTTTATGGAGTTTTTGGAGTTAGGAGTTTTTGGAGTATTTGGAGTTTGGAGTTTATGGAGTTTTAGGAGTTTGGAGTTTTTGGAGTTTGTTGTTTTTGGAGTTTTTGGAGTTTGGAGTTTTGGGTTTGGAGTTTATGGAGTTTTTGGAGCTAGGAGTTTGGAGTTATCGGAGTTTTTGGAGTTAGGTGTTTTTGGAGTTTTTGGAGTTTGGAGTTTGGAGTTTATGCAGTTATTGAAATTTGGAGTTTTTGGAGTTTTTGGAAATTGGAATTTTTGGAGATTGGAGTTTGGTGTTTTTGGAGTTTTGAGTTTTTAGAGTTTTTGAAGTTTGGAGCTTATCCAGTTTAGAGTTTTTGTAGTTTGGAGTTTGGAGATTTTGGAGTTTTGAGCTTCTGGAGTTTTTGGAGTTTGGAGTTTGGAGCTTTTGGAGTTTGGAGTTTTGTGTTTTTGGAGTTTTTGGTGTTAGGAGTTTGGAGTTTTTGGAGTTTTGAGTTGTTGAAGTTTGGAGTATTTGTAGTTTGGAGTTAGGATTTTTTGGAGTTTTTGGAGTTTGGAGTTTTTGGAGTTTTTGGAGTTTGGAGTGTTGAGTTTTTGGAGTTTGGAGTTTGGAGTTTTTGGAGTTTGGAGTTAGGAGTTTTCGGAGTTTGGAGTTTTTATAGTTTTTAGAGTTAGGCGTTTTTGGAGTTTTTGCAGTTTGGAAATTTGGGTTTGGAAATAATGGAGTTTTTGAGTTTGTAGTTTGCAGTTTTTGAGTTTTTGCAGTTTTGGAGTTTGGAGTTTATGGAGTTTTTGGTGTTAGGAAATTGGTGTTTTTTGAGTTTGGAGTTTTTGGAGTTTGGATTTTGGAGTTTTTGGAATTTTGCATTTTTGGAGTTTTTGGAGTTTTTCAAGTTTGGAGCTTTTGGAGTTTGGATTTTGGAGTTAGGATTGTTTGAAGTTTTTGGAGTTTGGATTGTTTGGAGTTTTTGGAGTTTGGAGTATTGAGTTTTTGGAGTTTGAAGTTTGGAGTTTTTGGAGTTTTTGGAGTTGGAGTTTGGATTTTTTGGAGTTTTTGGAGGTTGCAGTTAGGAGATTTTGGAGTTTGGAGTTTATGAAGTTTTTAGAGTTAGGAGTTTGGAGTTATTGGAGTTTTTGGAGTTAGGAGTTTTTGGAATTTTTGCAGTTTGTAGTTTGGAGTTTATGGAGTTTTTGAAATTTGGAGTTTTTGGAGTTTTGTAAATTGGAGTTTTTGGAGGTTGGAGTTTGGAGTTTTTGGAGTTTGGAGTTTGGAGTTTTTAGTGTTTTTGGAGTTTGGCGTTTTTTCAGTTTGGAGTTTTTGTAGTTTGGAGTTTGGAGACTTTGGAGTTTTGAGTTTCTGCAGTTTTTGGCGTTTGGAGTTTGGAGTTTTTGGAGTTTGGAGTTTTGACTTTTTGGTGTTAGGAGATTGGAGTTTTTGGACTTTGGAGTTTTTGGAGTTTTTGAAGTTTGGAGTTTTTGGAGTTTGGATTTTTTGCAGTTTGGAGTTTTTGGAGTTTTGAGTTTTTGGAGTTTTTGAAGTTTGGAGTTTTTGGAGTTTGGAGTTTGGAGTTAGGATTTTTTGGAGTTTTTGGCGTTTGGAGTTCTTGGAGTTTTTGGAGCTGAAGTTTGGAGTTATTGTTTTTTTGGAGTTTGGAGTTTTTGGAGTTTTTGAAGATTTGACTTTTTGGAGTTTGGGTGTTTGGAGTCCTTGGAGTTTTTGGAGTTAGGAGTTTGGAGTTTTTGGAGTTATGAGTTTTTGGAGTTTCTGGAGTTTGGAGTTTGGAGTTTTTGCAGTAAGGATTAATTGGAGGCTTTGGAGTTTGGAGTTAGGAGTTTTGAGTTTTTGAAGTTTTTGGAATTTGAAGTTTTTGGAGTTTGGTGTTTTGGGAGGTTATGGAGTTTGGAGTTTAGAATTTGGGGGTTTTGGAGTTTGGAGTTATTGGAGTTGTTGGAGATAGGTGTTTTTGGAGTTTTTGGAGGTTGGTGTTTTAGTTTGGAGTTTATGGAGTTTTTGGAGTTAGGAGGTTTTGGAGTATTTGGAGTTTGGAGTTTTGAGTTTTTAGAGTTTTTGGTGTTTTTTTGTTTGGAGTTTTTGATGTTTTTGGAGTTAGGAGTTTGGAGTTCTTGGAGTTTGGAGTTTTGAGTTTTTAGAGTTTTTGTAGTTTGTAGTTTTTGGAGTTTGTAGTTTGGAGTTTTGGGAGTTTTTAGATTTTGGAGTTAGGTGTTTTTGGAGTTTTTGGAGTTTGGAGTTTTTGAGGATTTTACTTTTTTGATTTTGGGTGTTTGGAGTCTTTGGAGTGTTTGGAGTTAGGAGTTTGGAGTTTTTTGAGTTTTTGAGTTTAGAGTTTTTGCAGTTTTTGGAGTTTGGAGTTTTTGGAGTACGGAGTTTGGAGCTTTTGGAGTCTTTCGTGTTTGGAATTTTTGATTTTTTTGGAGTTAGGCGTTTGGTCTTTTTGGAGTTTGGAGTTTTTGCAGTTTTTGAAGTTAGGAGTTTTTGCAGTTCAGAGTTTTTGGACTTTGGATTTTAGAGTTCGGGTTTTTTGGAGTTTTTGGAGTTATGAATTTTTGGAGTTTCTGGAGTTTGGAGTTTGGAGTTTTTGCAGGAAGGATTAATTGGAGACTTTGGAGTTTGGCGTTAGGAGTTTTGAGTTTTTGAAGTTTTTGGAATTTGAAGTTTTTGGAGTTTGGTGTTTTGGGAGGTTATGGAGTTTGGAGTTTTTGGAGTTTGGAGTATTGAGTTTCTGGAGTTTGGAGTTTTTGGAGATTTTGGAGTTTGGCGTTTGGAATTTGGGGGTTTTGGAGTTTGGAGTTATTGGAGTTGTTGGAGATAGGTGTTTTTGGAGTTTTTGGAGGTTAGAGTTTTAGTTTGGAGTTTATGGAGTTTTTGGAGTTAGGAGTTTTTGGAGTATTTGGAGTTTGGAGTTTATGGAGTTTTAGGAGTTTGGAGTTTTTGGAGTTTTTGGAGTTTGTTGTTTTTGGAGTTTTTGGAGTTTGGAGTTTTGGGTTTGGAGTTTATGGAGTTTTTGGAGCTAGGAGTTTGGAGTTATCAGAGTTTTTGGAGTTAGGTGTTTTTGGAGTTTTTGGAGTTTGGAGTTTGGAGTTTATGGAGTTATTGAAATTTGGAGTTTTTGGAGTTTTTGGAAATTGGAATTTTTGGAGATTGGAGTTTGGTGTTTTTGGAGTTTGGAGTTTTGAGTTTTTAGAGTTTTTGAAGTTTGGAGCTTATCCAGTTTAGAGTTTTTGTAGCTTGGAGTTTGGAGATTTTGGAGTTTTGAGTTTCTGGAGTTTTTGGAGTTTGGAGTTTGGAGCTTTTGGAGTTTGGAGTTTTGTGTTTTTGGAGTTTTTGGTGTTAGGAGTTTGGAGTTTTTGGAGTTTTGAGTTGTTGAAGTTTGGAGTATTTGTAGTTTGGAGTTAGGATTTTTTGGAGTTTTTGGAGTTTGGAGTTTTTGGAGTTTTTGGAGTTTGGAGTGTTGAGTTTTTGGAGTTTGGAGTTTGGAGTTTTTGGAGTTTGGAGTTAGGAGTTTTCGGAGTTTGGAGTTTTTATACTTTTTAGAGTTAGGCGTTTTTGGAGTTTTTGCAGTTTGGAAATTTGGGTTTGGAATTAATGGAGTTTTTGAGTTTGTAGTTTGTAGTTTTGAGTTTTTGCAGTTTTGGAGTTTGGAGTTTATGGAGTTTTTGGTGTTAGGAAATTGGTGTTTTTTGAGTTTGGAGTTTTTGGAGTTTGGATTTTGGAGTTTTTGGAATTTTGCATTTTTGGAGTTTTTGGTGTTTTTCAAGTTTGGAGCGTTTGGAGTTTGGATTTTGGAGTTAGGATTGTTTGAAGTTTTTGGAGTTTGGATTGTTTGGAGTTTTTGGAGTTTGGAGTATTGAGTTTTTGGAGTTTGAAGTTTTGAGTTTTTGGAGTTTTTGGAGTTGGAGTTTGGATTTTTTGGAGTTTTTGGAGGTTGCAGTTAGGAGTTTTTGGAGTTTGGAGTTTATGAAGTTTTTAGAGTTAGGAGTTTGGAGTTATTGGAGTTTTTGGAGTTAGGAGTTTTTGGAATTTTTGCAGTTTGTAGTTTGGAGTTTATGGAGTTTTTGAGATTTGGAGTTTTTGGAGTTTTGTAAATTGGAGTTTTTGGAGGTTGGAGTTTGGAGTTTTTGGAGTTTGGAGTTTGGAGTTTTTAGTGTTTTTGGAGTTTGGCGTTTTTTCAGTTTGGAGTTTTTGTAGTTTGGAGTTTGGAGACTTTGGAGATTTGAGTTTCTGCAGTTTTTGGCGTTTGGAGTTTGGAGTTTTTGGAGTTTGGAGTTTTGACTTTTTGGTGTTAGGAGATTGGAGTTTTTGGAGTTTGGAGTTTTTGGAGTTTTTGAAGTTTGCAGTTTTTGGAGTTTGGATTTTTTGCAGTTTGGAGTTTTTGGAGTTTTGAGTTTTTGGAGTTTTTGAAGTTTGGAGTTTTTGGAGTTTGGAGTTTGGAGTTAGGATTTTTTGGAGTTTTTGGCGTTTGGAGTTCTTGGAGTTTTTGGAGCTGAAGTTTGGAGTTATTGGTTTTTTGGAGTTTGGAGTTTTTGGAGTTTTTGAAGATTTGACTTTTTGGAGTTTGTGTGTTTGGAGTCCTTGGAGTTTTTGGAGTTAGGAGTTTGGAGTTTTTGAGGTTTGAGTTTAGAGTTTTTGCTGTTTTTGGAGTTTGGAGTATTTGGAGTTTGGAGTTTGGAGTTTATGGATTTTTTAGAATTTGGAGTTTTGGAGTTTGGAGTTTTTGGAATTTTTGGAGATAGGTGTTTTTGGAGTTTTTGGAGTTTGGAGTTTTTGCAGTTCAGAGTTTTTGTACTTTGGATTTTAGAGTAAGGTTTTTTGGAGTTTTTGGAGTTATGAGTTTTTGGAGTTTCTGGAGTTTGGAGTTTGGAGTTTTTGCAGGAAGGATTAATTGGAGACTTTGGAGTTTGGAGTTAGGAGTTTTGAGTTTTTGAAGTTTTTGGAATTTGAAGTTTTTGGAGTTTGGTGTTTTGGGAGGTTATGGAGTTTGGAGTTTTTGGAGTTTGGAGTATTGAGTTTCTGGAGTTTGGAGTTTTTGGAGATTTTGGAGTTTGGCGTTTGGAATTTGGGGGTTTTGGAGTTTGGAGTTATTGGAGTTGTTGGAGATAGGTGTTTTTGGAGTTTTTGGAGGTTAGAGTTTTAGTTTGGAGTTTATGGAGTTTTTGGAGTTAGGAGTTTTTGGAGTATTTGGAGTTTGGAGTTTATGGAGTTTTAGGAGTTTGGAGTTTTTGGAGTTTTTGGAGTTTGTTGTTTTTGGAGTTTTTGGAGTTTGGAGTTTTGGGTTTGGAGTTTATGGAGTTTTTGGAGCTAGGAGTTTGGAGTTATCGGAGTTTTTGGAGTTAGGTGTTTTTGGAGTTTTTGGAGTTTGGAGTTTATGGAGTTATTGAAATTTGGAGTTTTTGGAGTTTTTGGAAATTGGAATTTTTGGAGATTGGGGTTTGGTGTTTTTGGAGTTTGGAGTTTTGAGTTTTTAGAGTTTTTGAAGTTTGGAGCTTATCCAGTTTTGAGTTTTCGTAGTTTGAAGTTTGGAGATTTTGGAGTTTTGAGTTTCTGGAGTTTTTGGAGTTTGGAGTTTGGAGCTTTTGGAGTTTGGAGTTTTGTGTTTTTGGAGTTTTTGGTGTTAGGAGTTTGGAGTTTTTGGAGTTTTGAGTTGTTGAAGTTTGGAGTATTTGTAGTTTGGAGTTAGGATTTTTTGGAGTTTTTGGAGTTTGGAGTTTTTGGAGTTTTTGGAGTTTGGAGTGTTGAGTTTTTGGAGTTTGGAGTTTGGAGTTTTTGGAGTTAGGAGTTTTCGGAGTTTGGAGTTTTTATAGTTTTTAGAGTTAGGCGTTTTTGGAGTTTTTGCAGTTTGGAAATTTGGGTTTGGAATTAATGGAGTTTTTGAGTTTGTAGTTTGTAGTTTTGAGTTTTTGCAGTTTTGGAGTTTGGAGTTTTTGGAGTTTTTGGTGTTAGGAAATTGGTGTTTTTTGAGTTTGGAGTTTTTGGAGTTTGGATTTTGGAGTTTTTGGAATTTTGCATTTTTGGAGTTTGGAGTATTGAGTTTTTGGAGTTTGTAGTTTGGAATTTTTGGAGTTTTTGGAGTTGGAGTTTGGATTTTTTGGAATTTTTGCAGTTTGTAATTTGGAGTTTATGGAGTTTTTGAAATTTGGAGTTTTCGGAGTTTTGGAAATTGGAGTTTTTGGAGGTTGGAGTTTGGAGTTTTTGGAGTTTGGAGTTTGGAGTTTTTAGTGTTTTTGGAGTTTGGCGTTTTTTCAGTTTGGAGTTTTTATAGTTTGGAGTTTGGAGACTTTGGAGTTTTGAGTTTCTGCAGTTTTTGGCGTTTGGAGTTTGGAGTTTTTGGAGTTTGGAGTTTTGACTTTTTGGTGTTAGGAGATTGGAGTTTTTGGAGTTTGGAGTTTTTGGAGTTTTTGAAGTTTGGAGTTTTGGGAGTTTGGATTTTTTGCAGTTTGGAGTTTTTGGAGTTTTGAGTTTTTGGAGTTTTTGAAGTTTGGAGTTTTTGGAGTTTGGAGTTTTGACTTTTTGGTGTTAGGAGATTGGAGTTTTTGGAGTTTGGAGTTTTTGGAGTTTTTGAAGTTTGGAGTTTTGGGAGTTTGGATTTTTTGCAGTTTGGAGTTTTTGGAGTTTTGAGTTTTTGGAGTTTTTGAAGTTTGGAGTTTTTGGAGTTTGGAGTTTGGAGTTAGGATTTTTTGGAGTTTTTGGCGTTTGGAGTTCTTGGTGTTTTTGGAGCTGAAGTTTGGAGTTATTGGTTTTTTGGAGTTTGGAGTTTTTGGAGTTTTTGAAGATTTGACTTTTTGGAGTTTGGGTGTTTGGAGTCCTTGGAGTTTTTGGAGTTAGGAGTTTGGAGTTTTTGGAGGTTTTGAGGTTTGAGTTTAGAGTTTTTGCTGTTTTTGGAGTTTGGAGTATTTGGAGTTTGGAGTTTGGAGTTTATGGATTTTTTAGAATTTGGAGTTTTTGGAGTTTGGAGTATCTGGAATTTTTGGAGATAGGTGTTTTTGGAGTTTTTGGAGTTTGGAGCTTTAGTTTGGAGTTTGGAGTTTATGGAGTTTTTGAAATTTGGAATTTTTGGAGTTTTTGGAAATTGGAGTTTTTGGAGGTTGGAGTTTGGAGTTTTTGGAGTTTGGAGTTTGGAGTTATTGGAGTTGTTGGAGATAGGTGTTTTTGGAGTTTTTGGAGGTTGGTGTTTTAGTTTGGAGTTTATGGAGTTTTTGGAGTTAGGAGTTTTTGGAGTATTTGGAGTTAGGAGTTTGGAGTTTTTGGAGTTTTTGAGTTTTGAGTTTAGAGTTTTTGCAGTTTTTGGAGTTTGGAGTTTTTGGAGTACGGAGTTTGGAGCTTTTGGAGTCTTTCGTGTTTGGAATTTTTGATTTTTTTGGAGTTAGGTGTTTGGTCTTTTTGGAGTTTGGAGTTTTTGCAGTTTTGAAGTTAGGAGTTTTTGCAGTTCAGAGTTTTTGGACTTTGGATTTTAGAGTTGGGTTTTTTGGAGTTTTTGGAGTTATGAGTTTTTGGAGTTTCTGGAGTTTGGAGTTTGGAGTTTTTGCAGGAAGGATTAATTGGAGACTTTGGAGTTTGGAGTTAGGAGTTTTGAGTTTTTGAAGTTTTTGGAATTTGAAGTTTTTGGAGTTTGGTGTTTTGGGAGGTTATGGAGTTTGGAGTTTTTGGAGTTTGGAGTATTGAGTTTCTGGAGTTTGGAGTTTTTGGAGATTTTGGAGTTTGGCGTTTGGAATTTGGGGGTTTTGGAGTTTGGAGTTATTGGAGTTGTTGGAGATAGGTGTTTTTGGAGGTTAGAGTTTTAGTTTGGAGTTTATGGAGTTTTTGGAGTTAGGAGTTTTTGGAGTATTTGGAGTTTGGAGTTTATGGAGTTTTAGGAGTTTGGAGTTTTTGGAGTTTTTGGAGTTTGTTGTTTTTGGAGTTTTTGGAGTTTGGAGTTTTGGGTTTGGAGTTTATGGAGTTTTTGGAGCTAGGAGTTTGGAGTTATCGGAGTTTTTGGAGTTAGGTGTTTTTGGAGTTTTTGGAGTTTGGAGTTTATGGAGTTATTGAAATTTGGAGTTTTTTGAGTTTTTGGAAATTGGAATTTTTGGAGATTGGAGTTTGGTGTTTTTGGAGTTTGGAGTTTTGAGTTTTTAGAGTTTTTGAAGTTTGGAGCTTATCCAGTTTAGAGTTTTTGTAGTTTGGAGTTTGGAGATTTTGGAGTTTTGAGTTTCTGGAGTTTTTGGAGTTTGGAGTTTGGAGCTTTTGGAGTTTGGAGTTTTGTGTTTTTGGAGTTTTTGGTGTTAGGAGTTTGGAGTTTTTGGAGTTTTGAGTTGTTGAAGTTTGGAGTATTTGTAGTTTGGAGTTAGGATTTTTTGGAGTTTTTGGAGTTTGGAGTTTTTGGAGTTTTTGGAGTTTGGAGTGTTGAGTTTTTGGAGTTTGGAGTTTGGAGTTTTTGGAGTTTGGAGTTAGGAGTTTTCGGAGTTTGTAGTTTTTATAGTTTTTAGAGTTAGGCGTTTTTGGAGTTTTTGCAGTTTGGAAATTTGGGTTTGGAATTAATGGAGTTTTTGAGTTTGTAGTTTGTAGTTTTGCGTTTTTGCAGTTTTGGAGTTTGGAGTTTATGGAGTTTTTGGTGTTAGGAAATTGGTGTTTTTTGAGTTTGGAGTTTTTGGAGTTTGGATTTTGGAGTTTTTGGAATTTTGCATTTTTGGAGTTTTTGGTGTTAGGAGTTTGGAGTTTTTGGAGTTTTTGCTGTTTTTGGAGTTTGGAGTATTTGGAGTTTGGAGTTTGGAGTTTATGGATTTTTTAGAATTTGGAGTTTTTGGAGTTTGGAGTTTTTGGAATTTTTGGAGATAGGTGTTTTTGGAGTTTTTGGCGTTTGGAGCTTTCGTTTGGAGTTTGGAGTTTATGGAGTTTTTGAAATTTGGAATTTTTGGAGTTTTTGGAAATTGGAGTTTTTGGAGGTTGGAGTTTCGAGTTTTTGGAGTTTGGAGTTTGGAGTTTTTAGAGTTTTTGGAGTTTGGAGTTAGCAGTTTTTGGAGTTTGGCGTTTGGAATTTGGAGTTTTTGGAGTTTGGAGTATTGAGTTTTTGGAGTTTGGAGTTTTTGGAGATTTTGGAGTTTGGCGTTTGGAATTTGGGGGTTTTGGAGTTTGGAGTTATTGGAGTTGTTGGAGATAGGTGTGTTTGGAGTTTTTGGAGGTTGGAGTTTTAGTTTGGAGTTTATGGAGTTTTTGGAGTTAGCAGTTTTCGGAGTATTTGGAGTTTGGAGTTTTGGGTTTGGAGTTTATGGAGTTTTTGGAGCTAGGAGTTTGGAGTTATCGGAGTTTTTGGAGCTAGGTATTTTTGGAGTTTTTGGAGTTTGGAGGTTATGGAGTTATTGAAATTTGGAGTTTTTGGAGTTTTTAAAAATGGAATTTTTGGAGGTTGGAGTTTGGTGTTTTTGGAGTTTGGAGTTTTGAGTTTTTAGAGTTTTTGAAGTTTGGAGCTTATCCAGTTTAGAGTTTTTGTAGTTTGGAGTTTGGAGATTTTGGAGTTTTGAGTTTCTGGAGTTTTTGGAGTTTTTGGTGTTAGGAGTTTGGAGTTTTTGGAATTTTGAGTTGTTGAAGTTTGGAGTATTTGTAGTTTGGAGTTAGGATTTTTTTGGAGTTTTTGGAGTTTGGAGTTTTTGGAGTTTTTGGTGTTTGGAGTGTTGAGTTTTTGGAGTTTGGAGTTTGGAGTTTTTGGAGTTTGGAGTTAGGAGTTTTCGGAGTTTGGTGTTTGGAATTTGGAGTTTTTGGAGTTTGGAGTTTTTGTAGTTTTTAGAGTTAGGTGTTTTTGGAGTTTTTGCAGTTTGGAAATTTGAGTTTGGAATTAATGGAGTTTTTGAGTTTGTAGTTTGGAGTTTGGAGTTTTTGCAGTTTTGGAGTTTGGAGTTTTTGGAGTTTGGAGTTTGGAGTTTTGGGGATTTTTGGAGTTTGGAGTTTTTGATGTTTTTGGAGTTAGGAGTTTTTGGAGTTTGGAGTTTGGAGTTTTTGGAGTTTTTGGAGATTGGAGTTTTTGGAATTTGGAAATTTTGGAGTTTTTGACGTTTGTAGTTTTTGGAGTTTGCAGTTTGGAGTTTTTGGAGTTTTTGGTGTTAGGAAATTGGTGTTTTTTGAGTTTGGAGTTTTTGGAGTTTGGATTTTGGAGTTTTTGGAATTTTGCATTTTTGGAGTTTTTGGAGTTTTTCAAGTTTGGAGTTTTTGGAGTTTGGATTTTGGAGTTAGGATTGTTTGAAGTTTTTGGAGTTTGGATTGTTTGGAGTTTTTGGAGATTTTGGAGTTTGGAGTTTTAGGAGTTTTTGGAGTTTGGAGTTAGCAGTTTTTGGAGTTTGGCGTTTGGAATTTGGAGTTTTTGGAGTTTGGATTCTTTGGAGTTTTTGGAGTTTGGGATATTGAGTTTTTGGAGTTTGGAGTTTGGAGTTTTTGGAAATTTTGGAGTTTGGCGTTTGGAATTTGGGGGTTTTGGAGTTTGGAGTTATTGGAGTTGTTGGGGATAGGTGTTTTTGGAGTTTTTGGAGGTTGGAGTTTTAGTTTGGAGTTTATGGAGTTTTTGGAGTTAGGATTTTTCGGAGTATTTGGAGTTTGGCGTTTGGAGTTTATGGAGTTTTAGGAGTTTGGAGTTTTTGGAGTTTTTGGAGTTAGTTGTTTTTGGAGTTTTTGGAGTTTGGAGTTTTGGGTTTCGAGTTTATGGAGTTTTTGAAGCTAGGAGTTTGGAGTTATTGGAGTTTTTGGAGTTAGGTGTTTTTGGTGTTTTTGGTGTTTGGAGTTTGGAGTTTATGGAGTTATTGAAATTTGGAGTTTTTGGAGTTTTTGGTAATTGGAATTTTTGGAGATTGGAGTTTGGTGTTTTTGCAGTTTGGAGTTTTGACTTTTTAGAGTTTTTGAAGTTTGGAGCTTTTCCAGTTTGGAGTTTTTGTAGTTTGGAGTTTGGAGATTTTGGAGTTTTGAGTTTCTGGAGTTTTTGGAGTTTGGAGTTTGGAGCTTTTGGAGTTTGGAGTTTTGAGTTTTTGGAGTTTTTGGTGTTAGGAGTTTGGAGTTTTTGAAGTTTGTAGTTTTTGTAGTTTTTAGAGTTCGGTGTTATTGGGGTTTTAGCAGTTTGGAAATTTGGGTTTGGAATTAATGGAGTTTTAGTGTTTGTAGTTTGGAGTTTTGAGTTTTTGCAGTTTTGGAGTTTGGAGATTTTGGAGTTTGGAGTTTGGAGTTTTTGGGATTTTTGGAGTTTGGAGTTCTTGATGTTTTTGGAGTTAGGAGTTTTTGGAGTTTGGAGTTTGGAGTTTTTGGAGTTTTTGGAGTTTGGAGTTTTTGGAATTTGGAAATTTTGGAGTTTTTGACGTTTGTAGTTTTTGGAGTTTGGAATTTGGAGTTTTTGGAGTTTTTGGTGTTAGGAAATTGGTGTTTTTTGAGTTTGGAGTTTTTGGAGTTTGGATTTTGGAGTTTTTGGAATTTTGCATTTTTGGAGTTTTTGGAGTTTTTCAAGTTTGGAGTTTTAGGATTTTGGATTTTGGAGTTAGGATTGTTTGAAGTTTTTAGAGTTTGGATTGTTTGGAGTTTTTGGAGTTTGGAGTATTGAGTTTTTGGAGTTTGGAGTTCGGAGTTTATGGAGATTTTGGAGTTTTTGGAGTTTTTGGAGTTTGGAGTTTGGAATTTGGAGTTTATGGAGTTTGGATTGTTTGGAGTTTTTGGAG
Source organism: Somniosus microcephalus (assembly GCF_052327205.1). Classification (NCBI taxonomy): domain Eukaryota; kingdom Metazoa; phylum Chordata; class Chondrichthyes; order Squaliformes; family Somniosidae; genus Somniosus; species Somniosus microcephalus. Next base: position 167,443 of record NC_141017.1, on the reverse strand, counting down.
TTTGGAGTATTGAGTTTTTGGAGTTTGGAGTCTGGAGTTTCTGGAGATTTTGGAGTTAGGAGTTTTCGGAGTATTTGGAGTTTGGAGTTTATGGAGTTTTAGGAGTTTGGAGTTAGGAGTTTTTGGAGTTTGGAGTTTGGAGTTTTTGGAGTTTGGAGTTTGGAGTTTTTGGGATTTTTGGAGTTTGGAGTTCTTGATGTTTTTGGAGTTAGGAGTTTTTGGAGTTTGGAGTTTGGAGTTTTTGCGATTTTTGGAGTTTGGAGTTCTTGATGTTTTTGGAGTTAGGAGTTTTTGGAGTTTGGAGTTTGGAGTTTTTGGAGTTTGGATTTTTTGGAATTTGGAAATTTTGGAGTTTTTGACGTTTGTAGTTTTTGGAGTTTGGAGTTTGGAGTTTTTGGAGTTTTTGGTGTTAGGAAATTGGTGTTTTTTGAGTTTGGAGTTTTTGGAGTTTGGATTTTGGATTTTGGAGTTTTTGGAATTTTGCATTTTTGGAGTTTTTGGAGTTTTTCAAGTTTGGAGCTTTTGGAGTTTGGATTTTGAAGTTAGGATTGTTTGAAGTTTTTGGAGTTTGGATTGTTTGGAGTTTTTGGAGTTTGGAGTTTGGAGTTTTTGGAGATTTTGGAGTTTGACGTTTGGAATTTGGGGGTTTTGTAGTTTGGAGTTATTGGAGTTGTTGGAGATAGGTGTATTTGGAGTTTTTGGAGTTTGGAGTTTTAGTTTGGAGTTTTTGGATTTTTTGGAGTTAGGAGTTTTCGGAGTATTTGGAGTTTGGAGTTTGGAGTTTATGGAGTTTTAGGAGTTTGGAGTTAGGAGTTTTTGGAGTTTGGCGTTTGGAATTTGGAGTTTTTGTAGTTTGGAGTTTTTGTAGTTTTTAGAGTTAGGTGTTTTTGCAGTTTTTGCAGTTTGGAAATTTGGTTTTGGAATTAATGGAGTTTTTGAGTTTGTAGTTTGTAGTTTTGAGTTTTTGCAGCTTTGGAGTTTGGAGATTTTGGAGTTTGGAGTTTGGAGTTTTGGGGATTTTTGGAGTTTGGAGTTTTTGATATTTTTGGAGTTAGGAGTTTTTGGATTTTGGAGTTTGGAGTTTTTGGAGTTTATGGAGTTTGGAGTTTGGAGTTTATGGAGTTATTGAAATTTGGAGTTTTTGGAGTTTTTGGAAATTGGAATTTTTGGAGATTGGAGTTTGGTGTTTTTGGAGTTTTGAGTTTCTGGAGTTTTTGGAGTTTGGAGTTTGGAGTTTTTGGAGTTTGGAATTTTTGTAGTTTTTAGAGTTAGGTGTTTTTGGAGTTTTTGCAGTTTGGAAATTTGTGTTTGGAATTAATGGAGTTTTTGAGTTAGTAGTTTGGAGTTTTGAGTTTTTGCAATTTTGGAGTCTGGAGTTTTTGGAGTTTGGAGTTTGGAGTTTTGGGGATTTTTGGTGTTTGGAGTTTTTGATGTTTTTGGAGTTAGGAGTTTTTGGAGTTTGGAGTTTGGAGTTTTTGGAGTTTTTGGAGTTTGGAGTTATTGGAATTTGGAAATTTTGGAGTTTTTGACGTTTGTAGTTTTTGGAGTTTGGAGTTTGGAGTTTTTGGAGTTTTTGGTGTTAGGAAATTGGTGTTTTTTGAGTTTGGAGTTTTTGGAGTTTGGATTTTGGAGTTTTTGGAATTTTGCATTTTTGGAGTTTTTGGAGTTTTTCAAGTTTGGAGTTTTTGGAGTTTGGATTGTTTGGAGTTTTTGGAGTTTGGAGTATTGAGTTTTTGGAGTTTGGAGTTCGGAGTTTTTGGAGATTTTGGAGTTTGGAGTTTTTGGAATTTGGAAATTTTGGAGTTTTTGACGTTTGCAGTTTTTGGAGTTTGGAATTTGGAGTTTTTGAAGTTTTTGGTGTTAGGAAATTGGTGTTTTTTGAGTTTGGAGTTTTTGGAGTTTGGATTTTGGAGTTTTTGGAATTTTGCATTTTTGGAGTTTTTGGAGTTTTTCAAGTTTGGAGTTTTTGGAGTTCGGATTTTGGAGTTCGGATTGTTTGAAGTTTTTGGAGTTTGGATTGTTTGGAGTTTTTGGAGTTTGAAGTATTGAGTTTTTGGAGTTTGGAGTTCGGAGTTTATGGAGATTTTGGAGTTTTTGGAGTTTTTGGAGTTTGGAGTTTGGAATTTGGAGTTTTTGGAGTTTGGATTGTTTGGAGTTTTTGGAGTTTGGAGTATTGAGTTTTTGGAGTTTGGAGTTTGGAGTTTCTGGAGATTTTGGAGTTAGGAGTTTTCGGAGTATTTGGAGTTTGGAGTTTGGAGTTTATGGAGTTTTAGGAGTTTGGAGTTAGGAGTTTTAGGAGTTTGGAGTTTGGAGTTTTTGGAGTTTGGAGTTTGGAGTTTTGGGGATTTTTGGAGTTTGGAGTTCTTGATGTTTTTGGAGTTAGGAGTTTTTGGAGTTTGGAGTTTTGGGGATTTTTGGAGTTTGGAGTTCTTGATGTTTTTGGAGTTAGGAGTTTTTGGAGTTTGGAGTTTGGAGTTTTTGGAGTTTTTGGAGTTTGGAGTTTTTGGAATTTGGAAATTTTGGAGTTTTTGACGTTTGTAGTTTTTGGAGTTTGGAGTTTGGAGTTTTTGGAGTTTTTGGTGTTAGGAAATTGGTGTTTTTTGAGTTTGGAGTTTTTGGAGTTTGGATTTTGGATTTTGGAGTTTTTGGAATTTTGCATTTTTGGAGTTTTTGGAGTTTTTCAAGTTTGGAGTTTTTGGAGTTTGGATTTTGAAGTTAGGATTGTTTGAAGTTTTTGGAGTTTGGATTGTTTGGAGTTTTTGGAGTTTGGAGTATTGAGTTTTTGGAGTTTGGAGTTTGGAGTTTTTGGAGATTTTGGAGTTTGACGTTTGGAATTTGGGGGTTTTGTAGTTTGGAGTTATTGGAGTTGTTGGAGATAGGTGTATTTGGAGTTTTTGGAGGTTGGAGTTTTAGTTTGGAGTTCATGGATTTTTTGGAGTTAGGAGTTTTCGGAGTATTTGGAGTTTGGAGTTTGGAGTTTATGGAGTTTTAGGAGTTTGGAGTTAGGAGTTTTTGGAGTTTGGCGTTTGGAATTTGGAGTTTTTGTAGTTTGGAGTTTTTGTAGTTTTTAGAGTTAGGTGTTTTTGGAGTTTTTGCAGTTTGGAAATTTGGGTTTGGAATTAATGGAGTTTTTGAGTTTGTAGTTTGTAGTTTTGAGTTTTTGCAGCTTTGGAGTTTGGAGATTTTGGAGTTTGGAGTTTGGAGTTTTTGGGATTTTTGGAGTTTGGAGTTTTTGATGTTTTTGGAGTTAGGAGTTTTTGGAGTTTGGAGTTTGGAGTTTTTGGAGTTTATGGAGTTTGGAGTTTGGAGTTTATGGAGTTATTGAAATTTGGAGTTTTTGGAGTTTTTGGAAATTGGAGATTGGAGTTTGGTGTTTTTGGAGTTTTGAGTTTCTGGAGTTTTTGGAGTTTGGAGTTTGGAGTTTTTGGAGTTTGGAATTTTTGTAGTTTTTAGAGTTAGGTGTTTTTGGAGTTTTTGCAGTTTGGAAATTTGTGTTTGGAATTAATGGAGTTTTTGAGTTAGTAGTTTGGAGTTTTGAGTTTTTGCAATTTTGGAGTCTGGAGTTTTTGGAGTTTGGAGTTTGGAGTTTTTGGGATTTTTGGTGTTTGGAGTTTTTGATGTTTTTGGAGTTAGGAGTTTTTGGAGTTTGGAGTTTGGAGTTTTTGGAGTTTTTGGAGTTTGGAGTTTTTGGAATTTGGAAATTTTGGAGTTTTTGACGTTTGTAGTTTTTGGAGTTTGGAGTTTGGAGTTTTTGGAGTTTTTGGTGTTAGGAAATTGGTGTTTTTTGAGTTTGGAGTTTTTGGAGTTTGGATTTTGGAGTTTTTTGAATTTTGCATTTTTGGAGTTTTTGGAGTTTTTCAAGTTTGGAGTTTTTGGAGTTTGGATTTTGGAGTTAGGATTGTTTGAAGTTTTTGGAGTTTGGATTGTTTGGAGTTTTTGGAGTTTGGAGTATTGAGTTTTTGGAGTTTGGAGTTCGGAGTTTTTGGAGATTTTGGAGTTTGGAGTTTTTGGAATTTGGAAATTTTGGAGTTTTTGACGTTTGCAGTTTTTGGAGTTTGGAATTTGGAGTTTTTGAAGTTTTTGGTGTTAGGAAATTGGTGTTTTTTGAGTTTGGAGTTTTTGGAGTTTGGATTTTGGAGTTTTTGGAATTTTGCATTTTTGGAGTTTTTGGAGTTTTTCAAGTTTGGAGTTTTTGGAGTTCGGATTTTGGAGTTCGGATTGTTTGAAGTTTTTGGAGTTTGGATTGTTTGGAGTTTTTGGAGTTTGAAGTATTGAGTTTTTGGAGTTTGGAGTTCGGAGTTTATGGAGATTTTGGAGTTTTTGGAGTTTTTGGAGTTTGGAGTTTGGAATTTGGAGTTTTTGGAGTTTGGATTGTTTGGAGTTTTTGGAGTTTGGAGTATTGAGTTTTTGGAGTTTGGAGTTTGGAGTTTCTGGAGATTTTGGAGTTAGGAGTTTTCGGAGTATTTGGAGTTTGGAGTTTGGAGTTTATGGAGTTTTAGGAGTTTGGAGTTAGGAGTTTTAGGAGTTTGGAGTTTGGAGTTTTTGGAGTTTGGAGTTTGGAGTTTTGGGGATTTTTGGAGTTTGGAGTTCTTGATGTTTTTGGAGTTAGGAGTTTTTGGAGTTTGGAGTTTGGAGTTTTGGGGATTTTTGGAGTTTGGAGTTCTTGATGTTTTTGGAGTTAGGAGTTTTTGGAGTTTGGAGTTTGGAGTTTTTGGAGTTTTTGGAGTTTGGAGTTTTTGGAATTTGGAAATTTTGGAGTTTTTGACGTTTGTAGTTTTTGGAGTTTGGAGTTTGGAGTTTTTGGAGTTTTTGGTGTTAGGAAATTGGTGTTTTTTGAGTTTGGAGTTTTTGGAGTTTGGATTTTGGATTTTGGAGTTTTTGGAATTTTGCATTTTTGGAGTTTTTGGAGTTTTTCAAGTTTGGAGTTTTTGGAGTTTGGATTTTGAAGTTAGGATTGTTTGAAGTTTTTGGAGTTTGGATTGTTTGGAGTTTTTGGAGTTTGGAGTATTGAGTTTTTGGAGTTTGGAGTTTGGAGTTTTTGGAGATTTTGGAGTTTGACGTTTGGAATTTGGGGGTTTTGTAGTTTGGAGTTATTGGAGTTGTTGGAGATAGGTGTATTTGGAGTTTTTGGAGGTTGGAGTTTTAGTTTGGAGTTCATGGATTTTTTGGAGTTAGGAGTTTTCGGAGTATTTGGAGTTTGGAGTTTGGAGTTTATGGAGTTTTAGGAGTTTGGAGTTAGGAGTTTTTGGAGTTTGGCGTTTGGAATTTGGAGTTTTTGTAGTTTGGAGTTTTTGTAGTTTTTAGAGTTAGGTGTTTTTGGAGTTTTTGCAGTTTGGAAATTTGGGTTTGGAATTAATGGAGTTTTTGAGTTTGTAGTTTGTAGTTTTGAGTTTTTGCAGCTTTGGAGTTTGGAGATTTTGGAGTTTGGAGTTTGGAGTTTTTGGGATTTTTGGAGTTTGGAGTTTTTGATGTTTTTGGAGTTAGGAGTTTTTGGAGTTTGGAGTTTGGAGTTTTTGGAGTTTATGGAGTTTGGAGTTTGGAGTTTATGGAGTTATTGAAATTTGGAGTTTTTGGAGTTTTTGGAAATTGGAGATTGGAGTTTGGTGTTTTTGGAGTTTTGAGTTTCTGGAGTTTTTGGAGTTTGGAGTTTGGAGTTTTTGGAGTTTGGAATTTTTGTAGTTTTTAGAGTTAGGTGTTTTTGGAGTTTTTGCAGTTTGGAAATTTGTGTTTGGAATTAATGGAGTTTTTGAGTTAGTAGTTTGGAGTTTTGAGTTTTTGCAATTTTGGAGTCTGGAGTTTTTGGAGTTTGGAGTTTGGAGTTTTTGGGATTTTTGGTGTTTGGAGTTTTTGATGTTTTTGGAGTTAGGAGTTTTTGGAGTTTGGAGTTTGGAGTTTTTGGAGTTTTTGGAGTTTGGAGTTTTTGGAATTTGGAAATTTTGGAGTTTTTGACGTTTGTAGTTTTTGGAGTTTGGAGTTTTTGGAGTTTTTGGAGTTTTTGGTGTTAGGAAATTGGTGTTTTTTGAGTTTGGAGTTTTTGGAGTTTGGATTTTGGAGTTTTTGGAATTTTGCATTTTTGGAGTTTTTGGAGTTTTTCAAGTTTGGAGTTTTTGGAGTTTGGATTTTGGAGTTAGGATTGTTTGAAGTTTTTGGAGTTTGGATTGTTTGGAGTTTTTGGAGTTTGGAGTATTGAGTTTTTGGAGTTTGGAGTTCGGAGTTTTTGGAGATTTTGGAGTTTTTGGAGTTTTTGGAGTTTGGAGTTTGGAATTTGGAGTTTTTGGAGTTTGGATTGTTTGGAGTTTTTGGAGTTTGGAGTATTGAGTTTTTGGAGTTTGGAGTTTGGAGTTTCTGGAGATTTTGGAGTTTGGCGTTTGGAATTTGGGGGTTTTGGAGTTTGGAGTTATTGGAGTTGTTGGAGATAGGTGTTTTTGGAGTTTTTGGAGGTTGGAGTTTTAGTTTGGAGTTTATGGAGTTTTTGGAGTTAGGAGTTTTCGGAGTATTTGGAGTTTGGAGTTTGGAGTTTATGGAGTTTTAGGAGTTTGGAGTTTTTGGAGTTTTTGGAGTGAGTTGTTTTTGGAGTTTTTGGAGTTTGGAGTTTTGGGTTTAGAGTTTATGGAGTTTTTGAAGCTAGGAGTTTGGAGTTATTGGAGTTTTTGGAGTTAGGTGTTTTTGGAGTTTTTGGAGTTTGGAGTTTGGAGTTTATGGAGTTAATAAAATTTGGAGTTTTTGAAATTGGAATTTTTGGAGATTGGAGTTTGGTGTTTTTGGAGTTTTGAGTTTTGACTTTTTAGAGTTTTTGAAGTTTGGAGCTTTTCCAGTTTGGAGTTTTTGTAGTTTGGAGTTTGGAGATTTTGGAGTTTTGAGTTTCTGGAGTTTTTGGAGTTTGGAGTTTGGAGGTTTTGGAGTTTGGAGTTTTGTGTTTTTGGAGTTTTTGGTGTTAGGAGTTTGGAGTTTTTGGAGTTTGGAGTTTTTGTAGTTTTTAGAGTTAGATGTTTTTGGAGTTTTTGCAGTTTGGAAATTTGGGTTTGGAATTAATGGAGATTTTGAGTTTGTAGTTTGGAGGTTGGAGTTTTTGCAGTTTTGGAGTTTGGAGTTTTGGGAGTTTGGAGTTCTTGATGTTTTTGGAGTTAGGAGTTTTTGGAGTTTGGAGTTTGGAGATTTTGGAGTTTTTGGAGTTTGGAGTTTTTGGAATTTGGAAATTTTGGAGTTTTTGACGTTTGTAGTTTTTGGAGTTTGGAGTTTGGAGTTTTTGGAGTTTTTGGTGTTAGGAAATTGGTGTTTTTTGAGTTTGGAGTTTTTGGAGTTTGGATTTTGGATTTTGGAGTTTTTGGAATTTTGCATTTTTGGAATTTTTGGAGTTTTTCAAGTTTGGAGTTTTTGGAGTTTGGATTTTGAAGTTAGGATTGTTTGAAGTTTTTGGAGTTTGGATTGTTTGGAGTTTTTGGAGTTTGGAGTATTGAGTTTTTGGAGTTTGGAGTTTGGAGTTTTTGGAGATTTTGGAGTTTGACGTTTGGAATTTGGGGGTTTTGTAGTTTGGAGTTATTGGAGTTGTTGGAGATAGGTGTATTTGGAGTTTTTGGAGGTTGGAGTTTTAGTTTGGAGTTTATGGAGTTTTTGGAGTTAGGAGTTTTTGGAGTTTTTGGATTTTGGAGTTTATGGAGTTTTTGGAATTTGGTGTTTTTGGAGTGTTTGGAAATTGGAGTTTTTGGAGTTTGGAATTTGGAGTTTTTGGAGTTTTCTAGTTTGGAGTTTTTGACGTTTTTGGAATTAGGAGTTTGGAGTTCTTGCAGTTTCGAGTTTTCAGTTTTTAGAGTTTTTGGAGTTTGTAGTTTGGAGTTTTTGGAGTTTTTAGCGTTTGGAGTTAGGTGTTTTTGGAGTTTTTGGAGTTTGGAGTTTTTGGAGTTTTTGAAGATTTTACTTTTTGGATTTTGTGTGTTTGGAGTCTTTGGTGTTTTTGGAGTTAGGAGTTTGGAGTTTTTGGAGTTTTTGGAGTTTCTGGAGTTTGGAGTTTGGAGTTTTTGCAGTAAGGATTAATTGGAGGCTTTGGAGTTTGGAGTTAGGAGTTTTGAGTTTTTGAAGTTTTTGGAATTTGAAGTTTTTGGAGTTTGGTGTTTTGGGAGGTTATGGAGTTTGGAGTTTTGAATTTGGGGGTTTTGGAGTTTGGAGTTATTGGAGTTGTTGGAGATAGGTGTTTTTGGAGTTTTTGGAGGTTGGTGTTTTAGTTTGGAGTTTATGGAGTTTTTGGAGTTAGGAGTTTTTGGAGTATTTGGAGTTTGGAGTTTGGAGTTTATGGAGTTTTTGGAATTTGGTGTTTTTGGAGTGTTTGGAAATTGGAGTTTTTGGAGGTTGGAATTTAGAGTTTTTGGTGTTTTTTTGTTTGGAGTTTTTGATGTTTTTGGAGTTAGGAGTTTGGAGTTCTTGGAGTTTGGAGTTTTGAGTTTTTAGAGCTTTTGTAGTTTGTAGTTTTTGGAGTTTGTAGTTTGGAGTTTTGGGAGTTTTTAGAGTTTGGAGTTAGGTGTTTTTGGAGTTTTTGGAGTTTGGAGTTTTTGGAGTTTTTGAGGATTTTACTTTTTTGATTTTGGGTGTTTGGAGTCTTTGGAGTGTTTGGAGTTAGGAGTTTGGAGTTTTTGGAGTTTTTGAGTTTTGAGTTTAGAGTTTTTGCAGTTTTTGGAGTTTGGAGTTTTTGGAGTACGGATTTTGGAGCTTTTGGAGTCTTTCGTGTTTGGAATTTTTGATTTTTTTGGAGCTAGGCGTTTGGTCTTTTTGGAGTTTGGAGTTTTTGCAGTTTTTGAAGTTAGGAGTTTTTGCAGTTCAGAGTTTTTGGACTTTGGATTTTAGAGTTAGGGTTTTTTGGAGTTTTTGGAGTTATGAGTTTTTGGAGTTTCTGGAGTTTGGAGTTTGGAGTTTTTGCAGGAAGGATTAATTGGAGACTTTGGAGTTTGGAGTTAGGAGTTTTGAGTTTTTGAAGTTTTTGGAATTTGAAGTTTTTGGAGTTTGGTGTTTTGGGAGATTATGGAGTTTGGAGTTTTTGGAGTTTGGAGTATTGAGTTTCTGGAGTTTGGAGTTTTTGGAGATTTTGGAGTTTGGCGTTTGGAATTTGGGGGTTTTGGAGTTTGGAGTTATTGGAGTTGTTGGAGATAGGTGTTTTTGGAGTTTTTGGAGGTTAGAGTTTTAGTTTGGAGTTTATGGAGTTTTTGGAGTTAGGAGTTTTTGGAGTATTTGGAGTTTGGAGTTTATGGAGTTTTAGGAGTTTGGAGTTTTTGGAGTTTTTGGAGTATGTTGTTTTTGGAGTTTTTGGAGTTTGGAGTTTTGGGTTTGGAGTTTATGGAGTTTTTGGAGCTAGGAGTTTGGAGTTATCGGAGTTTTTGGAGTTAGGTGTTTTTGGAGTTTTTGGAGTTTGGAGTTTGGAGTTTATGGAGTTATTGAAATTTGGAGTTTTTGGAGTTTTTGGAAATTGGAATTTTTGGAGATTGGAGTTTGGTGTTTTTGGAGTTTGGAGTTTTGAGTTTTTAGAGTTTTTGAAGTTTGGAGCTTATCCAGTTTAGAGTTTTTGTAGTTTGGAGTTTGGAGATTTTGGAGTTTTGAGTTTCTGGAGTTTTTGGAGTTTGGAGTTTGGAGCTTTTGGAGTTTGGAGTTTTGTGTTTTTGGAGTTTTTGGTGTTAGGAGTTTGGAGTTTTTGGAGTTTTGAGTTGTTGAAGTTTGGAGTATTTGTAGTTTGGAGTTAGGATTTTTTGGAGTTTTTGGAGTTTGGAGTTTTTGGAGTTTTTGGAGATTGGAGTGTTGAGTTTTTGGAGTTTGGAGTTTGGAGTTTTTGGAGTTTGGAGTTAGGAGTATTCGGAGTTTGGAGTTTTTATAGTTTTTAGAGTTAGGCGTTTTTGGAGTTTTTGCAGTTTGGAAATTTGGGTTTGGAATTAATGGAGTTTTTGAGTTTGTAGTTTGTAGTTTTGAGTTTTTGCAGTTTTGGAGTTTGGAGTTTATGGAGTTTTTGGTGTTAGGAAATTGGTGTTTTTTGAGTTTGGAGTTTTTGGACTTTGGATTTTGGAGTTTTTGGAATTTTGCATTTTTGGAGTTTTTGGAGTTTTTCAAGTTTGGAGCTTTTGGAGTTTGGATTTTGGAGTTAGGATTGTTTGAAGTTTTTGGAGCTTGGATTGTTTGGAGTTTTTGGAGTTTGGAGTATTGAGTTTTTGGTGTTTGAAGTTTGGAGTTTTTGGAGTTTTTGGAGTTGGAGTTTGGATTTTTTGGAGTTTTTGGAGGTTGCAGTTAGGAGTTTTTGGAGTTTGGAGTTTATGAAGTTTTTAGAGTTAGGAGTTTGGAGTTATTGGAGTTTTTGGAGTTAGGAGTATTTGGAATTTTTGCAGTTTGTAGTTTGGAGTTTATGGAGTTTTTGAAATTTGGAGTTTTTGGAGTTTTGTAAATTGGAGTTTTTGGAGGTTGGAGTTTGGAGTTTTTGGAGTATGGAGTTTGGAGTTTTTAGTGTTTTTGGAGTTTGGCGTTTTTTCAGTTTGGAGTTTTTGTAGTTTGGAGTTTGGAGACTTTGGAGTTTTGAGTTTCTGCAGTTTTTGGCGTTTGGAGTTTGGAGTTTTTGGAGTTTGGAGTTTTGACTTTTTGGTGTTAGGAGATTGGAGTTTTTGGAGTTTGGAGTTTTTGGAGTTTTTGAAGTTTGGAGTTTTTGGAGTTTGGAGTTTGGAGTTAGGATTTTTTGGAGTTTTTGACGTTTGGAGTTCTTGGAGTTTTTGGAGCTGAAGTTTGGAGTTATTGGTTTTTTGGAGTTTGGAGTTTTTGGAGTTTTTGAAGATTTGACTTTTTGGAGTTTGTGTGTTTGGAGTCCTTGGAGTTTTTGGAGTTAGGAGTTTGGAGTTTTTGGAGTTTTTGAGGTTTGAGTTTAGAGTTTTTGCTGTTTTTGGAGTTTGGAGTATTTGGAGTTTGGAGTTTTTGGAATTTTTGGAGATAGGTGTTTTTGGAGTTTTTGGAGTTTGGAGTTTTTGCAGTTCAGAGTTTTTGGACTTTGGATTTTAGAGTTAGGGTTTTTTGGAGTTTTTGGAGTTATGAGTTTTTGGAGTTTCTGGAGTTTGGAGTTTGGAGTTTTTGCAGGAAGGATTAATTGGAGACTTTGGAGTTTGGAGTTAGGAGTTTTGAGTTTTTGAAGTTTTTGGAATTTGAAGTTTTTGGAGTTTGGTGTTTTGGGAGATTATGGAGTTTGGAGTTTTTGGAGTTTGGAGTATTGAGTTTCTGGAGTTTGGAGTTTTTGGAGATTTTGGAGTTTGGCGTTTGGAATTTGGGGGTTTTGGAGTTTGGAGTTATTGGAGTTGTTGGAGATAGGTGTTTTTGGAGTTTTTGGAGGTTAGAGTTTTAGTTTGGAGTTTATGGAGTTTTTGGAGTTAGGAGTTTTTGGAGTATTTGGAGTTTGGAGTTTATGGAGTTTTAGGAGTTTGGAGTTTTTGGAGTTTGTTGTTTTTGGAGTTTTTGGAGTTTGGAGTTTTGGGTTTGGAGTTTATGGAGTTTTTGGAGCTAGGAGTTTGGAGTTATCGGAGTTTTTGGAGTTAGGTGTTTTTGGAGTTTTTGGAGTTTGGAGTTTGGAGTTTATGGAGTTATTGAAATTTGGAGTTTTTGGAGTTTTTGGAAATTGGAATTTTTGGAGATTGGAGTTTGGTGTTTTTGGAGTTTGGAGTTTTGAGTTTTTAGAGTTTTTGAAGTTTGGAGCTTATCCAGTTTAGAGTTTTTGTAGTTTGGAGTTTGGAGATTTTGGAGTTTTGAGTTTCTGGAGTTTTTGGAGTTTGGAGTTTGGAGCTTTTGGAGTTTGGAGTTTTGTGTTTTTGGAGTTTTTGGTGTTAGGAGTTTGGAGTTTTTGGAGTTTTGAGTTGTTGAAGTTTGGAGTATTTGTAGTTTGGAGTTAGGATTTTTTTGGAGTTTTTGGAGTTTGGAGTTTTTGGAGTGTTTGGAGTTTGGAGTGTTGAGTTTTTGGAGTTTGGAGTTTGGAGTTTTTGGAGTTTGGAGTTAGGAGTATTCGGAGTTTGGAGTTTTTATAGTTTTTAGAGTTAGGCGTTTTTGGAGTTTTTGCAGTTTGGAAATTTGGGTTTGGAATTAATGGAGTTTTTGAGTTTGTAGTTTGTAGTTTTGAGTTTTTGCAGTTTTGGAGTTTGGAGTTTATGGAGTTTTTGGTGTTAGGAAATTGGTGTTTTTTGAGTTTGGAGTTTTTGGAGTTTGGATTTTGGAGTTTTTGGAATTTTGCATTTTTGGAGTTTTTGGAGTTTTTCAAGTTTGGAGCTTTTGGAGTTTGGATTTTGGAGTTAGGATTGTTTGAAGTTTTTGGAGTTTGGATTGTTTGGAGTTTTTGGAGTTTGGAGTATTGAGTTTTTGGAGTTTGAAGTTTGGAGTTTTTGGAGTTTTTGGAGTTGGAGTTTGGATTTTTTGGAGTTTTTGGAGGTTGCAGTTAGGAGTTTTTGGTGTTTGGAGTTTATGAAGTTTTTAGAGTTAGGAGTTTGGAGTTATTGGAGTTTTTGGAGTTAGGAGTTTTTGGAATTTTTGCAGTTTGTAGTTTGGAGTTTATGGAGTTTTTGAAATTTGGAGTTTTTGGAGTTTTGTAAATTGGAGTTTTTGGAGGTTGGAGTTTGGAGTTTTTGGAGTTTGGAGTTTGGAGTTTTTAGTGTTTTTGGAGTTTGGCGTTTTTTCAGTTTGGAGTTTTTGTAGTTTGGAGTTTGGAGACTTTGGAGTTTTGAGTTTCTGCAGTTTTTGGCGTTTGGAGTTTGGAGTTTTTGGAGTTTGGAGTTTTGACTTTTTGGTGTTAGGAGATTGGAGTTTTTGGAGTTTGGAGTTTTTGGAGTTTTTGAAGTTTGGAGTTTTTGGAGTTTGGAGTTTGGAGTTAGGATTTTTTGGAGTTTTTGACGTTTGGAGTTCTTGGAGTTTTTGGAGCTGAAGTTTGGAGTTATTGGTTTTTTGGAGTTTGGAGTTTTTGGAGTTTTTGAAGATTTGACTTTTTGGAGTTTGTGTGTTTGGAGTCCTTGGAGTTTTTGGAGTTAGGAGTTTGGAGTTTTTGGAGTTTTTGAGGTTTGAGTTTAGAGTTTTTGCTGTTTTTGGAGTTTGGAGTATTTGGAGTTTGGAGTTTTTGGAATTTTTGGAGATAGGTGTTTTTGGAGTTTTTGGAGTTTGGAGTTTTTGCAGTTCAGAGTTTTTGGACTTTGGATTTTAGAGTTGGGTTTTTTGGAGTTTTTGGAGTTATGAGTTTTTGGAGTTTCTGGAGTTTGGAGTTTGGAGTTTTTGCAGGAAGGATTAATTGGAGACTTTGGAGTTTGGAGTTAGGAGTTTTGAGTTTTTGAAGTTTTTGGAATTTGAAGTTTTTGGAGTTTGGTGTTTTGGGAGATTATGGAGTTTGGAGTTTTTGGAGTTTGGAGTATTGAGTTTCTGGAGTTTGGAGTTTTTGGAGATTTTGGAGTTTGGCGTTTGGAATTTGGGGGTTTTGGAGTTTGGAGTTATTGGAGTTGTTGGAGATAGGTGTTTTTGGAGTTTTTGGAGGTTAGAGTTTTAGTTTGGAGTTTATGGAGTTTTTGGAGTTAGGAGTTTTTGGAGTATTTGGAGTTTGGAGTTTATGGAGTTTTAGGAGTTTGGAGTTTTTGGAGTTTTTGGAGTTTGTTGTTTTTGGAGTTTTTGGAGTTTGGAGTTTTGGGTTTGGAGTTTATGGAGTTTTTGGAGCTAGGAGTTTGGAGTTATTGGAGTTTTTGGAGTTAGGTGTTTTTGGAGTTTTTGGAGTTTGGAGTTTGGAGTTTATGGAGTTATTGAAATTTGGAGTTTTTGGAGTTTTTGGAAATTGGAATTTTTGGAGATTGGAGTTTGGCGTTTTTGGAGTTTGGAGTTTTGAGCTTTTAGAGTTTTTGAAGTTTGGAGCTTATCCAGTTTAGAGTTTTTGTAGTTTGGAGTTTGGAGATTTTGGAGTTTTGAGTTTCTGGAGTTTTTGGAGTTTGGAGTTTGGAGCTTTTGGAGTTTGGAGTTTTGTGTTTTTGGAGTTTTTGGTGTTAGGAGTTTGGAGTTTTTGGAGTTTTGAGTTGTTGAAGTTTGGAGTATTTGTAGTTTGGAGTTAGGATTTTTTGGAGTTTTTGGAGTTTGGAGTTTTTGGAGTTTTTGGAGTTTGGAGTGTTGAGTTTTTGGAGTTTGGAGTTTGGAGTTTTTGGAGTTTGGAGTTAGGAGTTTTCGGAGTTTGGAGTTTTTATAGTTTTTAGAGTTAGGCGTTTTTGGAGTTTTTGCAGTTTGGAAATTTGGGTTTGGAATTAATGGAGTTTTTGAGTTTGTAGTTTGTAGTTTTGAGATTTTGCAGTTTTGGAGTTTGGAGTTTATGGAGTTTTTGGTGTTAGGAAATTGGTGTTTTTTGAGTTTGGAGTTTTTGGAGTTTGGATTTTGGAGTTTTTGGAATTTTGCATTTTTGGAGTTTTTGGAGTTTTTCAAGTTTGGAGCTTTTGGAGTTTGGATTTTGGAGTTAGGATTGTTTGAAGTTTTTGGAGTTTGGATTGTTTGGAGTTTTTGGAGTTTGGAGTATTGAGTTTTTGGAGTTTGAAGTTTGGAGTTTTTGGAGTTTTTGGAGTTGGAGTTTGGATTTTTTGGAGTTTTTGGAGGTTGCAGTTAGGAGTTTTTGGAGTTTGGAGTTTATGAAGTTTTTAGAGTTAGGAGTTTGGAGTTATTGGAGTTTTTGGAGTTAGGAGTTTTTGGAATTTTTGCAGTTTGTAGTTTGGAGTTTATGGAGTTTTTGAAATTTGGAGTTTTTGGAGTTTTGTAAATTGGAGTTTTTGGAGGTTGGAGTTTTTGGAGATTTTGGAGTTTGGCGTTTGGAATTTGGGGGTTTTGGAGTTTGGAGTTATTGGAGTTGTTGGAGATAGGTGTTTTTGGAGTTTTTGGAGGTTAGAGTTTTAGTTTGGAGTTTATGGAGTTTTTGGAGTTAGGAGTTTTTGGAGTATTTGGAGTTTGGAGTTTATGGAGTTTTAGGAGTTTGGAGTTTTTGGAGTTTTTGGAGTTTGTTGTTTTTGGAGTTTTTGGAGTTTGGAGTTTTGGGTTTGGAGTTTATGGAGTTTTTGGAGCTAGGAGTTTGGAGTTATTGGAGTTTTTGGAGTTAGGTGTTTTTGGAGTTTTTGGAGTTTGGAGTTTGGAGTTTATGGAGTTATTGAAATTTGGAGTTTTTGGAGTTTTTGGAAATTGGAATTTTTGGAGATTGGAGTTTGGTGTTTTTGGAGTTTGGAGTTTTGAGCTTTTAGAGTTTTTGGAGTTTGGAGCTTATCCAGTTTAGAGTTTTTGTAGTTTGGAGTTTGGAGATTTTGGAGTTTTGAGTTTCTGGAGTTTTTGGAGTTTGGAGTTTGGAGCTTTTGGAGTTTGGAGTTTTGTGTTTTTGGAGTTTTTGGTGTTAGGAGTTTGGAGTTTTTGGAGTTTTGAGTTGTTGAAGTTTGGAGTATTTGTAGTTTGGAGTTAGGATTTTTTGGAGTTTTTGGAGTTTGGAGTTTTTGGAGTTTTTGGAGTTTGGAGTGTTGAGTTTTTGGAGTTTGGAGTTTGGAGTTTTTGGATTTTGGAGTTAGGAGTTTTCGGAGTTTGGAGTTTTTATAGTTTTTAGAGTTAGGCGTTTTTGGAGTTTTTGCAGTTTGGAAATTTGGGTTTGGAATTAATGGAGTTTTTGAGTTTGTAGTTTGTAGTTTTGAGTTTTTGCAGTTTTGGAGTTTGGAGTTTATGGAGTTTTTGGTGTTAGGAAATTGGTGTTTTTTGAGTTTGGAGTTTTTGGAGTTTGGATTTTGGAGTTTTTGGAATTTTGCATTTTTGGAGTTTTTGGAGTTTTTCAAGTTTGGAGCTTTTGGAGTTTGGATTTTGGAGTTAGGATTGTTTGAAGTTTTTGGAGTTTGGATTGTTTGGAGTTTTTGGAGTTTGGAGTATTGAGTTTTTGGAGTTTGAAGTTTGGAGTTTTTGGAGTTTTTGGAGTTGGAGTTTGGATTTTTTGGAGTTTTTGGAGGTTGCAGTTAGGAGTTTTTGGAGTTTGGAGTTTATGAAGTTTTTAGAGTTAGGAGTTTGGAGTTATTGGAGTTTTTGGAGTTAGGAGTTTTTGGAATTTTTGCAGTTTGTAGTTTGGAGTTTATGGAGTTTTTGAAATTTGGAGTTTTTGGAGTTTTGTAAATTGGAGTTTTTGGAGGTTGGAGTTTGGAGTTTTTGGAGTTTGGAGTTTGAAGTTTTTAGTGTTTTTGGAGTTTGGCGTTTTTTCAGTTTGGAGTTTTTGTAGTTTGGAGTTTGGAGACTTTGGAGTTTTGAGTTTCTGCGGTTTTTGGCGTTTGGAGTTTGGAGTTTTTGGAGTTTGGAGTTTTGACTTTTTGGTGTTAGGAGATTGGAGTTTTTGGAGTTTGGAGTTTTTGGAGTTTTTGAAGTTTGGAGTTTTTGGAGTTTGGATTTTTTGCAGTTTGGAGTTTTTGGAGTTTTGAGTTTTTGGAGTTTTTGAAGTTTGGAGTTTTTGGAGTTTGGAGTTTGGAGTTAGGATTTTTTGGAGTTTTTGGCGTTTGGAGTTCTTGGAGTTTTTGGAGCTGCAGTTTGGAGTTATTGGTTTTTTGGAGTTTGGAGTTTTTGGAGTTTTTGAAGATTTGACTTTTTGGAGTTTGGGTGTTTGGAGTCCTTGGAGTTTTTGGAGTTAGGAGTTTGGAGTTTTTGGAGTTTTTGAGGTTTGAGTTTAGAGTTTTTGCTGTTTTTGGAGTTTGGAGTATTTGGAGTTTGGAGTTTGGAATTTATGGATTTTTTAGAATTTGGAGTTTTTGGAGTTTGGAGTTTTTGGAATTTTTGGAGATAGGTGTTTTTGGAGTTTTTGGAGTTTGGAGTTTTTGCAGTTCAGAGTTTTTGGACTTTGGATTTTAGAGTTAGGGTTTTTTGGAGTTTTTGGAGTTATGAGTTTTTGGAGTTTCTGGAGTTTGGAGTTTGGAGTTTTTGCAGGAAGGATTAATTGGAGACTTTGGAGTTTGGAGTTAGGAATTTTGAGTTTTTGAATTTTTTGGAATTTGAAGTTTTTGGAGTTTGGTGTTTTGGGAGGTTATGGAGTTTGGAGTTTTTGGAGTTTGGAGTATTGAGTTTCTGGAGTTTGGAGTTTTTGGAGATTTTGGAGTTTGGCGTTTGGAATTTGGGGGTTTTGGAGTTTGGAGTTATTGGAGTTGTTGGAGATAGGTGTTTTTGGAGTTTTTGGAGGTTAGAGTTTTAGTTTGGAGTTTATGGAGTTTTTGGAGTTAGGAGTTTTTGGAGTATTTGGAGTTTGGAGTTTATGGAGTTTTAGGAGTTTGGAGTTTTTGGAGTTTGTTGTTTTTGGAGTTTTTGGAGTTTGGAGTTTTGGGTTTGGAGTTTATGGAGTTTTTGGAGCTAGGAGTTTGGAGTTATCGGAGTTTTTGGAGTTAGGTGTTTTTGGAGTTTTTGGAGTTTGGAGTTTGGAGTTTATGCAGTTATTGAAATTTGGAGTTTTTGGAGTTTTTGGAAATTGGAATTTTTGGAGATTGGAGTTTGGTGTTTTTGGAGTTTTGAGTTTTTAGAGTTTTTGAAGTTTGGAGCTTATCCAGTTTAGAGTTTTTGTAGTTTGGAGTTTGGAGATTTTGGAGTTTTGAGCTTCTGGAGTTTTTGGAGTTTGGAGTTTGGAGCTTTTGGAGTTTGGAGTTTTGTGTTTTTGGAGTTTTTGGTGTTAGGAGTTTGGAGTTTTTGGAGTTTTGAGTTGTTGAAGTTTGGAGTATTTGTAGTTTGGAGTTAGGATTTTTTGGAGTTTTTGGAGTTTGGAGTTTTTGGAGTTTTTGGAGTTTGGAGTGTTGAGTTTTTGGAGTTTGGAGTTTGGAGTTTTTGGAGTTTGGAGTTAGGAGTTTTCGGAGTTTGGAGTTTTTATAGTTTTTAGAGTTAGGCGTTTTTGGAGTTTTTGCAGTTTGGAAATTTGGGTTTGGAAATAATGGAGTTTTTGAGTTTGTAGTTTGCAGTTTTTGAGTTTTTGCAGTTTTGGAGTTTGGAGTTTATGGAGTTTTTGGTGTTAGGAAATTGGTGTTTTTTGAGTTTGGAGTTTTTGGAGTTTGGATTTTGGAGTTTTTGGAATTTTGCATTTTTGGAGTTTTTGGAGTTTTTCAAGTTTGGAGCTTTTGGAGTTTGGATTTTGGAGTTAGGATTGTTTGAAGTTTTTGGAGTTTGGATTGTTTGGAGTTTTTGGAGTTTGGAGTATTGAGTTTTTGGAGTTTGAAGTTTGGAGTTTTTGGAGTTTTTGGAGTTGGAGTTTGGATTTTTTGGAGTTTTTGGAGGTTGCAGTTAGGAGATTTTGGAGTTTGGAGTTTATGAAGTTTTTAGAGTTAGGAGTTTGGAGTTATTGGAGTTTTTGGAGTTAGGAGTTTTTGGAGTTTTTGGAGTTTGGAGTTTATGGAGTTATTGAAATTTGGAGTTTTTTGAGTTTTTGGAAATTGGAATTTTTGGAGATTGGAGTTTGGTGTTTTTGGAGTTTGGAGTTTTGAGTTTTTAGAGTTTTTGAAGTTTGGAGCTTATCCAGTTTAGAGTTTTTGTAGTTTGGAGTTTGGAGATTTTGGAGTTTTGAGTTTCTGGAGTTTTTGGAGTTTGGAGTTTGGAGCTTTTGGAGTTTGGAGTTTTGTGTTTTTGGAGTTTTTGGTGTTAGGAGTTTGGAGTTTTTGGAGTTTTGAGTTGTTGAAGTTTGGAGTATTTGTAGTTTGGAGTTAGGATTTTTTGGAGTTTTTGGAGTTTGGAGTTTTTGGAGTTTTTGGAGTTTGGAGTGTTGAGTTTTTGGAGTTTGGAGTTTGGAGTTTTTGGAGTTTGGAGTTAGGAGTTTTCGGAGTTTGTAGTTTTTATAGTTTTTAGAGTTAGGCGTTTTTGGAGTTTTTGCAGTTTGGAAATTTGGGTTTGGAATTAATGGAGTTTTTGAGTTTGTAGTTTGTAGTTTTGCGTTTTTGCAGTTTTGGAGTTTGGAGTTTATGGAGTTTTTGGTGTTAGGAAATTGGTGTTTTTTGAGTTTGGAGTTTTTGGAGTTTGGATTTTGGAGTTTTTGGAATTTTGCATTTTTGGAGTTTTTGGTGTTAGGAGTTTGGAGTTTTTGGAGTTTTTGCTGTTTTTGGAGTTTGGAGTATTTGGAGTTTGGAGTTTGGAGTTTATGGATTTTTTAGAATTTGGAGTTTTTGGAGTTTGGAGTTTTTGGAATTTTTGGAGATAGGTGTTTTTGGAGTTTTTGGCGTTTGGAGCTTTCGTTTGGAGTTTGGAGTTTATGGAGTTTTTGAAATTTGGAATTTTTGGAGTTTTTGGAAATTGGAGTTTTTGGAGGTTGGAGTTTCGAGTTTTTGGAGTTTGGAGTTTGGAGTTTTTAGAGTTTTTGGAGTTTGGAGTTAGCAGTTTTTGGAGTTTGGCGTTTGGAATTTGGGGTTTTTGGAGTTTGGAGTATTGAGTTTTTGGAGTTTGGAGTTTTTGGAGATTTTGGAGTTTGGCGTTTGGAATTTGGGGGTTTTGGAGTTTGGAGTTATTGGAGTTGTTGGAGATAGGTGTGTTTGGAGTTTTTGGAGGTTGGAGTTTTAGTTTGGAGTTTATGGAGTTTTTGGAGTTAGCAGTTTTCGGAGTATTTGGAGTTTGGAGTTTTGGGTTTGGAGTTTATGGAGTTTTTGGAGCTAGGAGTTTGGAGTTATCGGAGTTTTTGGAGCTAGGTGTTTTTGGAGTTTTTGGAGTTTGGAGGTTATGGAGTTATTGAAATTTGGAGTTTTTGGAGTTTTTAAAAATGGAATTTTTGGAGGTTGGAGTTTGGTGTTTTTGGAGTTTGGAGTTTTGAGTTTTTAGAGTTTTTGAAGTTTGGAGCTTATCCAGTTTAGAGTTTTTGTAGTTTGGAGTTTGGAGATTTTGGAGTTTTGAGTTTCTGGAGTTTTTGGAGTTTTTGGTGTTAGGAGTTTGGAGTTTTTGGAATTTTGAGTTGTTGAAGTTTGGAGTATTTGTAGTTTGGAGTTAGGATTTTTTTGGAGTTTTTGGAGTTTGGAGTTTTTGGAGTTTTTGGTGTTTGGAGTGTTGAGTTTTTGGAGTTTGGAGTTTGGAGTTTTTGGAGTTTGGAGTTAGGAGTTTTCGGAGTTTGGTGTTTGGAATTTGGAGTTTTTGGAGTTTGGAGTTTTTGTAGTTTTTAGAGTTAGGTGTTTTTGGAGTTTTTGCAGTTTGGAAATTTGAGTTTGGAATTAATGGAGTTTTTGAGTTTGTAGTTTGGAGTTTGGAGTTTTTGCAGTTTTGGAGTTTGGAGTTTTTGGAGTTTGGAGTTTGGAGTTTTGGGGATTTTTGGAGTTTGGAGTTTTTGATGTTTTTGGAGTTAGGAGTTTTTGGAGTTTGGAGTTTGGAGTTTTTGGAGTTTTTGGAGATTGGAGTTTTTGGAATTTGGAAATTTTGGAGTTTTTGACGTTTGTAGTTTTTGGAGTTTGCAGTTTGGAGTTTTTGGAGTTTTTGGTGTTAGGAAATTGGTGTTTTTTGAGTTTGGAGTTTTTGGAGTTTGGATTTTGGAGTTTTTGGAATTTTGCATTTTTGGAGTTTTTGGAGTTTTTCAAGTTTGGAGTTTTTGGAGTTTGGATTTTGGAGTTAGGATTGTTTGAAGTTTTTGGAGTTTGGATTGTTTGGAGTTTTTGGAGATTTTGGAGTTTGGAGTTTTAGGAGTTTTTGGAGTTTGGAGTTAGCAGTTTTTGGAGTTTGGCGTTTGGAATTTGGAGTTTTTGGAGTTTGGATTCTTTGGAGTTTTTGGAGTTTGGGATATTGAGTTTTTGGAGTTTGGAGTTTGGAGTTTTTGGAAATTTTGGAGTTTGGCGTTTGGAATTTGGGGGTTTTGGAGTTTGGAGTTATTGGAGTTTTTGGGGATAGGTGTTTTTGGAGTTTTTGGAGGTTGGAGTTTTAGTTTGGAGTTTATGGAGTTTTTGGAGTTAGGATTTTTCGGAGTATTTGGAGTTTGGCGTTTGGAGTTTATGGAGTTTTAGGAGTTTGGAGTTTTTGGAGTTTTTGGAGTTAGTTGTTTTTGGAGTTTTTGGAGTTTGGAGTTTTGGGTTTCGAGTTTATGGAGTTTTTGAAGCTAGGAGTTTGGAGTTATTGGAGTTTTTGGAGTTAGGTGTTTTTGGTGTTTTTGGTGTTTGGAGTTTGGAGTTTATGGAGTTATTGAAATTTGGAGTTTTTGGAGTTTGGAGTTTTTGTAGTTTTTAGAGTTAGGTGTTTTTGGAGTTTTTGCAGTTTGGAAATTTGAGTTTGGAATTAATGGAGTTTTTGAGTTTGTAGTTTGGAGTTTGGAGTTTTTGCAGTTTTGGAGTTTGGAGTTTTTGGAGTTTGGAGTTTGGAGTTTTGGGGATTTTTGGAGTTTGGAGTTTTTGATGTTTTTGGAGTTAGGAGTTTTTGGAGTTTGGAGTTTGGAGTTTTTGGAGTTTTTGGAGATTGGAGTTTTTGGAATTTGGAAATTTTGGAGTTTTTGACGTTTGTAGTTTTTGGAGTTTGCAGTTTGGAGTTTTTGGAGTTTTTGGTGTTAGGAAATTGGTGTTTTTTGAGTTTGGAGTTTTTGGAGTTTGGATTTTGGAGTTTTTGGAATTTTGCATTTTTGGAGTTTTTGGAGTTTTTCAAGTTTGGAGTTTTTGGAGTTTGGATTTTGGAGTTAGGATTGTTTGAAGTTTTTGGAGTTTGGATTGTTTGGAGTTTTTGGAGATTTTGGAGTTTGGAGTTTTAGGAGTTTTTGGAGTTTGGAGTTAGCAGTTTTTGGAGTTTGGCGTTTGGAATTTGGAGTTTTTGGAGTTTGGATTCTTTGGAGTTTTTGGAGTTTGGGATATTGAGTTTTTGGAGTTTGGAGTTTGGAGTTTTTGGAAATTTTGGAGTTTGGCGTTTGGAATTTGGGGGTTTTGGAGTTTGGAGTTATTGGAGTTGTTGGGGATAGGTGTTTTTGGAGTTTTTGGAGGTTGGAGTTTTAGTTTGGAGTTTATGGAGTTTTTGGAGTTAGGATTTTTCGGAGTATTTGGAGTTTGGCGTTTGGAGTTTATGGAGTTTTAGGAGTTTGGAGTTTTTGGAGTTTTTGGAGTTAGTTGTTTTTGGAGTTTTTGGAGTTTGGAGTTTTGGGTTTCGAGTTTATGGAGTTTTTGAAGCTAGGAGTTTGGAGTTATTGGAGTTTTTGGAGTTAGGTGTTTTTGGTGTTTTTGGTGTTTGGAGTTTGGAGTTTATGGAGTTATTGAAATTTGGAGTTTTTGGAGTTTTTGGTAATTGGAATTTTTGGAGATTGGAGTTTGGTGTTTTTGCAGTTTGGAGTTTTGACTTTTTAGAGTTTTTGAAGTTTGGAGCTTTTCCAGTTTGGAGTTTTTGTAGTTTGGAGTTTGGAGATTTTGGAGTTTTGAGTTTCTGGAGTTTTTGGAGTTTGGAGTTTGGAGCTTTTGGAGTTTGGAGTTTTGAGTTTTTGGAGTTTTTGGTGTTAGGAGTTTGGAGTTTTTGAAGTTTGTAGTTTTTGTAGTTTTTAGAGTTCGGTGTTATTGGGGTTTTAGCAGTTTGGAAATTTGGGTTTGGAATTAATGGAGTTTTAGTGTTTGTAGTTTGGAGTTTTGAGTTTTTGCAGTTTTGGAGTTTGGAGATTTTGGAGTTTGGAGTTTGGAGTTTTTGGGATTTTTGGAGTTTGGAGTTCTTGATGTTTTTGGAGTTAGGAGTTTTTGGAGTTTGGAGTTTGGAGTTTTTGGAGTTTTTGGAGTTTGGAGTTTTTGGAATTTGGAAATTTTGGAGTTTTTGACGTTTGTAGTTTTTGGAGTTTGGAATTTGGAGTTTTTGGAGTTTTTGGTGTTAGGAAATTGGTGTTTTTTGAGTTTGGAGTTTTTGGAGTCTTTCGTGTTTGGAATTTTTGATTTTTTTGGAGTTAGGCGTTTGGTCTTTTTGGAGTTTGGAGTTTTTGCAGTTTTTGAAGTTAGGAGTTTTTGCAGTTCAGAGTTTTTGGACTTTGGATTTTAGAGTTAGGGTTTTTTGGAGTTTTTGGAGTTATGAATTTTTGGTGTTTCTGGAGTTTGGAGTTTGGAGTTTTTGCAGGAAGGATTAATTGGAGACTTTGGAGTTTGGAGTTAGGAGTTTTGAGTTTTTGAAGTTTTTGGAATTTGAAGTTTTTGGAGTTTGGTGTTTTGGGAGGTTATGGAGTTTGGAGTTTTTGGAGTTTGGAGTATTGAGTTTCTGGAGTTTGGAGTTTTTGGAGATTTTGGAGTTTGGCGTTTGGAATTTGGGGGTTTTGGAGTTTGGAGTTATTGGAGTTGTTGGAGATAGGTGTTTTTGGAGTTTTTGGAGGTTAGAGTTTTAGTTTGGAGTTTATGGAGTTTTTGGAGTTAGGAGTTTTTGGAGTATTTGGAGTTTGGAGTTTATGGAGTTTTAGGAGTTTGGAGTTTTTGGAGTTTTTGGAGTTTGTTGTTTTTGGAGTTTTTGGAGTTTGGAGTTTTGGGTTTGGAGTTTATGGAGTTTTTGGAGCTAGGAGTTTGGAGTTATCGGAGTTTTTGGAGTTAGGTGTTTTTGGAGTTTTTGGAGTTTGGAGTTTGGAGTTTATGGAGTTATTGAAATTTGGAGTTTTTGGAGTTTTTGGAAATTGGAATTTTTGGAGATTGGAGTTTGGTGTTTTTGGAGTTTGGAGTTTTGAGTTTTTAGAGTTTTTGAAGTTTGGAGCTTATCCAGTTTAGAGTTTTTGTAGCTTGGAGTTTGGAGATTTTGGAGTTTTGAGTTTCTGGAGTTTTTGGAGTTTGGAGTTTGGAGCTTTTGGAGTTTGGAGTTTTGTGTTTTTGGAGTTTTTGGTGTTAGGAGTTTGGAGTTTTTGGAGTTTTGAGTTGTTGAAGTTTGGAGTATTTGTAGTTTGGAGTTAGGATTTTTTGGAGTTTTTGGAGTTTGGAGTTTTTGGAGTTTTTGGAGTTTGGAGTGTTGAGTTTTTGGAGTTTGGAGTTTGGAGTTTTTGGAGTTTGGAGTTAGGAGTTTTCGGAGTTTGGAGTTTTTATACTTTTTAGAGTTAGGCGTTTTTGGAGTTTTTGCAGTTTGGAAATTTGGGTTTGGAATTAATGGAGTTTTTGAGTTTGTAGTTTGTAGTTTTGAGTTTTTGCAGTTTTGGAGTTTGGAGTTTATGGAGTTTTTGGTGTTAGGAAATTGGTGTTTTTTGAGTTTGGAGTTTTTGGAGTTTGGATTTTGGAGTTTTTGGAATTTTGCATTTTTGGAGTTTTTGGTGTTTTTCAAGTTTGGAGCTTTTGGAGTTTGGATTTTGGAGTTAGGATTGTTTGAAGTTTTTGGAGTTTGGATTGTTTGGAGTTTTTGGAGTTTGGAGTATTGAGTTTTTGGAGTTTGAAGTTTTGAGTTTTTGGAGTTTTTGGAGTTGGAGTTTGGATTTTTTGGAGTTTTTGGAGGTTGCAGTTAGGAGTTTTTGGAGTTTGGAGTTTATGAAGTTTTTAGAGTTAGGAGTTTGGAGTTATTGGAGTTTTTGGAGTTAGGAGTTTTTGGAATTTTTGCAGTTTGTAGTTTGGAGTTTATGGAGTTTTTGAAATTTGGAGTTTTTGGAGTTTTGTAAATTGGAGTTTTTGGAGGTTGGAGTTTGGAGTTTTTGGAGTTTGGAGTTTGGAGTTTTTAGTGTTTTTGGAGTTTGGCGTTTTTTCAGTTTGGAGTTTTTGTAGTTTGGAGTTTGGAGACTTTGGAGATTTGAGTTTCTGCAGTTTTTGGCGTTTGGAGTTTGGAGTTTTTGGAGTTTGGAGTTTTGACTTTTTGGTGTTAGGAGATTGGAGTTTTTGGAGTTTGGAGTTTTTGGAGTTTTTGAAGTTTGCAGTTTTTGGAGTTTGGATTTTTTGCAGTTTGGAGTTTTTGGAGTTTTGAGTTTTTGGAGTTTTTGAAGTTTGGAGTTTTTGGAGTTTGGAGTTTGGAGTTAGGATTTTTTGGAGTTTTTGGCGTTTGGAGTTCTTGGAGTTTTTGGAGCTGAAGTTTGGAGTTATTGGTTTTTTGGAGTTTGGAGTTTTTGGAGTTTTTGAAGATTTGACTTTTTGGAGTTTGTGTGTTTGGAGTCCTTGGAGTTTTTGGAGTTAGGAGTTTGGAGTTTTTGAGGTTTGAGTTTAGAGTTTTTGCTGTTTTTGGAGTTTGGAGTATTTGGAGTTTGGAGTTTGGAGTTTATGGATTTTTTAGAATTTGGAGTTTTGGAGTTTGGAGTTTTTGGAATTTTTGGAGATAGGTGTTTTTGGAGTTTTTGGAGTTTGGAGTTTTTGCAGTTCAGAGTTTTTGGACTTTGGATTTTAGAGTTAGGGTTTTTTGCAGTTTTTGGAGTTATGAGTTTTTGGAGTTTCTGGAGTTTGGAGTTTGGAGTTTTTGCAGGAAGGATTAATTGGAGACTTTGGAGTTTGGAGTTAGGAGTTTTGAGTTTTTGAAGTTTTTGGAATTTGAAGTTTTTGGAGTTTGGTGTTTTGGGAGGTTATGGAGTTTGGAGTTTTTGGAGTTTGGAGTAATGAGTTTCTGGAGTTTGGAGTTTTTGGAGATTTTGGAGTTTGGCGTTTGGAATTTGGGGGTTTTGGAGTTTGGAGTTATTGGAGTTGTTGGAGATAGGTGTTTTTGGAGTTTTTGGAGGTTAGAGTTTTAGTTTGGAGTTTATGGAGTTTTTGGAGTTAGGAGTTTTTGGAGTATTTGGAGTTTGGAGTTTATGGAGTTTTAGGAGTTTGGAGTTTTTGGAGTTTTTGGAGTTTGTTGTTTTTGGAGTTTTTGGAGTTTGGAGTTTTGGGTTTGGAGTTTATGGAGTTTTTGGAGCTAGGAGTTTGGAGTTATCGGAGTTTTTGGAGTTAGGTGTTTTTGGAGTTTTTGGAGTTTGGAGTTTGGAGTTTATGGAGTTATTGAAATTTGGAGTTTTTGGAGTTTTTGGAAATTGGAATTTTTGGAGATTGGGGTTTGGTGTTTTTGGAGTTTGGAGTTTTGAGTTTTTAGAGTTTTTGAAGTTTGGAGCTTATCCAGTTTTGAGTTTTCGTAGTTTGAAGTTTGGAGATTTTGGAGTTTTGAGTTTCTGGAGTTTTTGGAGTTTGGAGTTTGGAGCTTTTGGAGTTTGGAGTTTTGTGTTTTTGGAGTTTTTGGTGTTAGGAGTTTGGAGTTTTTGGAGTTTTGAGTTGTTGAAGTTTGGAGTATTTGTAGTTTGGAGTTAGGATTTTTTGGAGTTTTTGGAGTTTGGAGTTTTTGGAGTTTTTGGAGTTTGGAGTGTTGAGTTTTTGGAGTTTGGAGTTTGGAGTTTTTGGAGTTAGGAGTTTTCGGAGTTTGGAGTTTTTATAGTTTTTAGAGTTAGGCGTTTTTGGAGTTTTTGCAGTTTGGAAATTTGGGTTTGGAATTAATGGAGTTTTTGAGTTTGTAGTTTGTAGTTTTGAGTTTTTGCAGTTTTGGAGTTTGGAGTTTTTGGAGTTTTTGGTGTTAGGAAATTGGTGTTTTTTGAGTTTGGAGTTTTTGGAGTTTGGATTTTGGAGTTTTTGGAATTTTGCATTTTTGGAGTTTGGAGTATTGAGTTTTTGGAGTTTGTAGTTTGGAATTTTTGGAGTTTTTGGAGTTGGAGTTTGGATTTTTTGGAATTTTTGCAGTTTGTAATTTGGAGTTTATGGAGTTTTTGAAATTTGGAGTTTTCGGAGTTTTGGAAATTGGAGTTTTTGGAGGTTGGAGTTTGGAGTTTTTGGAGTTTGGAGTTTGGAGTTTTTAGTGTTTTTGGAGTTTGGCGTTTTTTCAGTTTGGAGTTTTTATAGTTTGGAGTTTGGAGACTTTGGAGTTTTGAGTTTCTGCAGTTTTTGGCGTTTGGAGTTTGGAGTTTTTGGAGTTTGGAGTTTTGACTTTTTGGTGTTAGGAGATTGGAGTTTTTGGAGTTTGGAGTTTTTGGAGTTTTTGAAGTTTGGAGTTTTGGGAGTTTGGATTTTTTGCAGTTTGGAGTTTTTGGAGTTTTGAGTTTTTGGAGTTTTTGAAGTTTGGAGTTTTTGGAGTTTGGAGTTTGGAGTTAGGATTTTTTGGAGTTTTTGGCGTTTGGAGTTCTTGGTGTTTTTGGAGCTGAAGTTTGGAGTTATTGGTTTTTTGGAGTTTGGAGTTTTTGGAGTTTTTGAAGATTTGACTTTTTGGAGTTTGGGTGTTTGGAGTCCTTGGAGTTTTTGGAGTTAGGAGTTTGGAGTTTTTGGAGGTTTTGAGGTTTGAGTTTAGAGTTTTTGCTGTTTTTGGAGTTTGGAGTATTTGGAGTTTGGAGTTTGGAGTTTATGGATTTTTTAGAATTTGGAGTTTTTGGAGTTTGGAGTATCTGGAATTTTTGGAGATAGGTGTTTTTGGAGTTTTTGGAGTTTGGAGCTTTAGTTTGGAGTTTGGAGTTTATGGAGTTTTTGAAATTTGGAATTTTTGGAGTTTTTGGAAATTGGAGTTTTTGGAGGTTGGAGTTTGGAGTTTTTGGAGTTTGGAGTTTGGAGTTATTGGAGTTGTTGGAGATAGGTGTTTTTGGAGTTTTTGGAGGTTGGTGTTTTAGTTTGGAGTTTATGGAGTTTTTGGAGTTAGGAGTTTTTGGAGTATTTGGAGTTAGGAGTTTGGAGTTTTTGGAGTTTTTGAGTTTTGAGTTTAGAGTTTTTGCAGTTTTTGGAGTTTGGAGTTTTTGGAGTACGGAGTTTGGAGCTTTTGGAGTCTTTCGTGTTTGGAATTTTTGATTTTTTTGGAGTTAGGTGTTTGGTCTTTTTGGAGTTTGGAGTTTTTGCAGTTTTTGAAGTTAGGAGTTTTTGCAGTTCAGAGTTTTTGGACTTTGGATTTTAGAGTTGGGTTTTTTGGAGTTTTTGGAGTTATGAGTTTTTGGAGTTTCTGGAGTTTGGAGTTTGGAGTTTTTGCAGGAAGGATTAATTGGAGACTTTGGAGTTTGGAGTTAGGAGTTTTGAGTTTTTGAAGTTTTTGGAATTTGAAGTTTTTGGAGTTTGGTGTTTTGGGAGGTTATGGAGTTTGGAGTTTTTGGAGTTTGGAGTATTGAGTTTCTGGAGTTTGGAGTTTTTGGAGATTTTGGAGTTTGGCGTTTGGAATTTGGGGGTTTTGGAGTTTGGAGTTATTGGAGTTGTTGGAGATAGGTGTTTTTGGAGGTTAGAGTTTTAGTTTGGAGTTTATGGAGTTTTTGGAGTTAGGAGTTTTTGGAGTATTTGGAGTTTGGAGTTTATGGAGTTTTAGGAGTTTGGAGTTTTTGGAGTTTTTGGAGTTTGTTGTTTTTGGAGTTTTTGGAGTTTGGAGTTTTGGGTTTGGAGTTTATGGAGTTTTTGGAGCTAGGAGTTTGGAGTTATCGGAGTTTTTGGAGTTAGGTGTTTTTGGAGTTTTTGGAGTTTGGAGTTTATGGAGTTATTGAAATTTGGAGTTTTTTGAGTTTTTGGAAATTGGAATTTTTGGAGATTGGAGTTTGGTGTTTTTGGAGTTTGGAGTTTTGAGTTTTTAGAGTTTTTGAAGTTTGGAGCTTATCCAGTTTAGAGTTTTTGTAGTTTGGAGTTTGGAGATTTTGGAGTTTTGAGTTTCTGGAGTTTTTGGAGTTTGGAGTTTGGAGCTTTTGGAGTTTGGAGTTTTGTGTTTTTGGAGTTTTTGGTGTTAGGAGTTTGGAGTTTTTGGAGTTTTGAGTTGTTGAAGTTTGGAGTATTTGTAGTTTGGAGTTAGGATTTTTTGGAGTTTTTGGAGTTTGGAGTTTTTGGAGTTTTTGGAGTTTGGAGTGTTGAGTTTTTGGAGTTTGGAGTTTGGAGTTTTTGGAGTTTGGAGTTAGGAGTTTTCGGAGTTTGTAGTTTTTATAGTTTTTAGAGTTAGGCGTTTTTGGAGTTTTTGCAGTTTGGAAATTTGGGTTTGGAATTAATGGAGTTTTTGAGTTTGTAGTTTGTAGTTTTGCGTTTTTGCAGTTTTGGAGTTTGGAGTTTATGGAGTTTTTGGTGTTAGGAAATTGGTGTTTTTTGAGTTTGGAGTTTTTGGAGTTTGGATTTTGGAGTTTTTGGAATTTTGCATTTTTGGAGTTTTTGGTGTTTTTCAAGTTTGGAGCTTTTGGAGTTTGGATTTTGGAGTTAGGATTGTTTGAAGTTTTTGGAGTTTGGATTGTTTGGAGTTTTTGGAGTTTGGAGTATTGAGTTTTTGGAGTTTGAAGTTTGGAGTTTTTGGAGTTTTTGGAGTTGGAGTTTGGATTTTTTGGAGTTTTTGGAGGTTGCAGTTAGGAGTTTTTGGAGTTTGGAGTTTATGAAGTTTTTAGAGTTAGGAGTTTGGAGTTATTGGAGTTTTTGGAGTTAGGAGTTTTTGGAATTTTTGCAGTTTGTAGTTTGGAGTTTATGGAGTTTTTGAAATTTGGAGTTTTTGGAGTTTTGTAAATTGGAGTTTTTGGAGGTTGGAGTTTGGAGTTTTTGGAGTTTGGAGTTTGGAGTTTTTAGTGTTTTTGGAGTTTGGCGTTTTTTCAGTTTGGAGTTTTTGTAGTTTGGAGTTTGGAGACTTTGGAGTTTTGAGTTTCTGCAGCTTTTGGCGTTTGGAGTTTGGAGTTTTTGGAGTTTGGAGTTTTGACTTTTTGGTGTTAGGAGATTGGAGTTTTTGGAGTTTGGAGTTTTTGGAGTTTTTGAAGTTTGGAGTTTTTGGAGTTTGGATTTTTTGCAGTTTGGAGTTTTTGGAGTTTTGAGTTTTTGGAGTTTTTGAAGTTTGGAGTTTTTGGAGTTTGGAGTTTGGAGTTAGGATTTTTTGGAGTTTTTGGCGTTTGGAGTTCTTGGAGTTTTTGGAGCTGAAGTTTGGAGTTATTGGTTTTTTGGAGTTTGGAGTTTTTGGAGTTTTTGAAGATTTGACTTTTTGGAGTTTGGGTGTTTGGAGTCCTTGGAGTTTTTGGAGTTAGGAGTTTGGAGTTTTTGGAGTTTTTGCTGTTTTTGGAGTTTGGAGTATTTGGAGTTTGGAGTTTGGAGTTTATGGATTTTTTAGAATTTGGAGTTTTTGGAGTTTGGAGTTTTTGGAATTTTTGGAGATAGGTGTTTTTGGAGTTTTTGGCGTTTGGAGCTTTCGTTTGGAGTTTGGAGTTTATGGAGTTTTTGAAATTTGGAATTTTTGGAGTTTTTGGAAATTGGAGTTTTTGGAGGTTGGAGTTTCGAGTTTTTGGAGTTTGGAGTTTGGAGTTTTTAGAGTTTTTGGAGTTTGGAGTTAGCAGTTTTTGGAGTTTGGCGTTTGGAATTTGGGGTTTTTGGAGTTTGGAGTATTGAGTTTTTGGAGTTTGGAGTTTTTGGAGATTTTGGAGTTTGGCGTTTGGAATTTGGGAGTTTTGGAGTTTGGAGTTATTGGAGTTGTTGGAGATAGGTGTGTTTGGAGTTTTTGGAGGTTGGAGTTTTAGTTTGGAGTTTATGGAGTTTTTGGAGTTAGCAGTTTTCGGAGTATTTGGAGTTTGGAGTTTTGGGTTTGGAGTTTATGGAGTTATTGGAGCTAGGAGTTTGGAGTTATCGGAGTTTTTGGAGCTAGGTGTTTTTGGAGTTTTTGGAGTTTGGAGGTTATGGAGTTATTGAAATTTGGAGTTTTTGGAGTTTTTAAAAATGGAATTTTTGGAGGTTGGAGTTTGGTGTTTTTGGAGTTTGGAGTTTTGAGTTTTTAGAGTTTTTGAAGTTTGGAGCTTATCCAGTTTAGAGTTTTTGTAGTTTGGAGTTTGGAGATTTTGGAGTTTTGAGTTTCTGGAGTTTTTGGAGTTTTTGGTGTTAGGAGTTTGGAGTTTTTGGAATTTTGAGTTGTTGAAGTTTGGAGTATTTGTAGTTTGGAGTTAGGATTTTTTTGGAGTTTTTGGAGTTTGGAGTTTTTGGAGTTTTTGGTGTTTGGAGTGTTGAGTTTTTGGAGTTTGGAGTTTGGAGTTTTTGGAGTTTGGAGTTAGGAGTTTTCGGAGTTTGGTGTTTGGAATTTGGAGTTTTTGGAGTTTGGAGTTTTTGTAGTTTTTAGAGTTAGGTGTTTTTGGAGTTTTTGCAGTTTGGAAATTTGCGTTTGGAATTAATGGAGTTTTTGAGTTTGTAGTTTGGAGTTTGGAGTTTTTGCAGTTTTGGAGTTTGGAGTTTTTGGAGTTTGGAGTTTGGAGTTTTGGGGATTTTTGGAGTTTGGAGTTTTTGATGTTTTTGGAGTTAGGAGTTTTTGGAGTTTGGAGTTTGGAGTTTTTGGAGTTTTTGGAGATTGGAGTTTTTGGAATTTGGAAATTTTGGAGTTTTTGACGTTTGTAGTTTTTGGAGTTTGCAGTTTGGAGTTTTTGGAGTTTTTGGTGTTAGGAAATTGGTGTTTTTTGAGTTTGGAGTTTTTGGAGTTTGGATTTTGGAGTTTTTGGAATTTTGCATTTTTGGAGTTTTTGGAGTTTTTCAAGTTTGGAGTTTTTGGAGTTTGGATTTTGGAGTTAGGATTGTTTGAAGTTTTTGGAGTTTGGATTGTTTGGAGTTTTTGGAGATTTTGGAGTTTGGAGTTTTAGGAGTTTTTGGAGTTTGGAGTTAGCAGTTTTTGGAGTTTGGCGTTTGGAATTTGGAGTTTTGGGAGTTTGGATTCTTTGGAGTTTTTGGAGTTTGGGATATTGAGTTTTTGGAGTTTGGAGTTTGGAGTTTTTGGAAATTTTGGAGTTTGGCGTTTGGAATTTGGGGGTTTTGGAGTTTGGAGTTATTGGAGTTGTTGGGGATAGGTGTTTTTGGAGTTTTTGGAGGTTGGAGTTTTAGTTTGGAGTTTATGGAGTTTTTGGAGTTAGGATTTTTCAGAGTATTTGGAGTTTGGCGTTTGGAGTTTATGGAGTTTTAGGAGTTTGGAGTTTTTGGAGTTTTTGGAGTTAGTTGTTTTTGGAGTTTTTGGAGTTTGGAGTTTTGGGTTTCGAGTTTATGGAGTTTTTGAAGCTAGGAGTTTGGAGTTATTGGAGTTTTTGGAGTTAGGTGTTTTTGGTGTTTGGAGTTTGGAGTTTATGGAGTTATTGAAATTTGGAGTTTTTGGAGTTTTTGGTAATTGGAATTTTTGGAGATTGGAGTTTGGTGTTTTTGCAGTTTGGAGTTTTGACTTTTTAGAGTTTTTGAAGTTTGGAGCTTTTCCAGTTTGGAGTTTTTGTAGTTTGGAGTTTGGAGATTTTGGAGTTTTGAGTTTCTGGAGTTTTTGGAGTTTGGAGTTTGGAGCTTTTGGAGTTTGGAGTTTTGAGTTTATGGAGTTTTTGGTGTTAGGAGTTTGGAGTTTTTGAAGTTTGTAGTTTTTGTAGTTTTTAGAGTTCGGTGTTATTGGGGTTTTAGCAGTTTGGAAATTTGGGTTTGGAATTAATGGAGTTTTAGTGTTTGTAGTTTGGAGTTTTGAGTTTTTGCAGTTTTGGAGTTTGGAGATTTTGGAGTTTGGAGTTTGGAGTTTTTGTGATTTTTGGAGTTTGGAGTTTTTGATGTTTTTGGAGTTAGGAGTTTTTGGAGTTTGGAGTTTGGAGTTTTTGGAGTTTTTGGAGTTTGGAGTTTTTCGAATTTGGAAATTTTGGAGTTTTTGACGTTTGTAGTTTTTGGAGTTCGGAGTTTGGAGTTTTTGGAGTTTTGGTGTTAGGAAATTGGTGTGTTTTGAATTTGGAGTTTTTGGAGTTTGGATTTTGGAGTTTTTGGAATTTTGCATTTTTGGAGTTTTTGGAGTTTTTCAAGTTTGGAGTTTTTAGGAGTTTGGATTTTGGAGTTAGGATTGTTTGAAGTTTTTGGAGTTTGGATTGTTTGGAGTTTTTGGAGTTTGGAGTATTGAGTTTTTGGAGTTTGTAGTTTGGAGTTATTGGAGATTTTGGAGTTTGGCGTTTGGAATTTGGGGGTTTTGGAGTTTGGACTTATTGGAGTTGTTGGAGATAGGTGTTTTTGGAGTTTTTGGAGGTTGGCGTTTTAGTTTGGAATTTATGGAGTTTTTGGATTTAGGAGTTTTTGTAGTATTTGGAGTTTCGAGTTTCGAGTTTATGGAGTTTTTGGAATTTGGATTTTTTGGAGTGTTTGGAAATTGGAGTTTTTGGAGGTTGGAGTTTGGAGTTTTTGGGGTTTTTTAGTTTGGAGTTTTTGATGTTTTTGGAGTTAGGAGTTTGGAGTTCTTGGAGTTTGGAGTTTTGAGATTTTAGAGTTTTTGGAGTTTGTAATTTTTGGAGTTTGTAGTTTGGAGTTTTTGGAGTTTTTAGAGTTTGGAGTTAAGTGTTTTTGGAGTTTTTGGAGTTTGGAGTTTTTGGAGTTTTTGAAGATTTTACTTTTTGGATTTTGGGTGTTTGGAGTCTTTGGAGTGTTTGGAGTTAGGAGTTCGGAGTTTTTGGAGTTTTTGAGTTTTGAGTTTAGAGTTTTTGCAGTTTTTGGAGTTTGGAGTTTTTGGAGTACGGAGTTTGGAGCTTTTGGAGTCTTTCGTGTTTGGAGTTTTTGATTTTTTTGGAGTTAGGTGTTTGGTCTTTTTGGAGTTTGGAGTTTTTGCAGTTTTTGAAGTTCGGAGTTTTTGGAGTTTGGAGTTTTTGGAGTTTTTGAAGTTTGGAGTTTGGAGTTTTTGGAGTTTTTGAAGTTTGGAGTTTTTGGAGTTCGGAGTTTTTGGACTTTGGGTTTTAGAGTTAGGGTTTTTTGGAGTTTTTGGAGTTTGGAGTTTTTGGAGTTTTTGGAGTTTGGAGTACTGAGTTTTTGAAACTTGCAGTTTGGAGTTTTTGGAGTTTTTGGAGTTTGTAGTTTTTGTAGTTTGTAGTTTGTAGTTTTTGGAGATTTTGAGTTTGGAGTTAAGAGATTTTGGAGATTTTGGAGTTTGGAGTTTTTGGAGTTTGGAGTTTTTGGAGTTTGGAGTTTGGAATTTATGGAGTTATTGGAGTTAGGAATTTGGAGTTTTTGGAGTTTTTGGAGTTTGGAGTTTGGAATTTATGGAGTTATTGGAGTTAGGAATTTGGAGTTTTTGGAGCTCTTTAAGTTTGGAGTTTTTGCAGTTTGGTGTTTGGAGTTAGGAATTTATGGAGTTATTGGAGTTAGGAATTTGGAGTTTGGAGTTTTTGGAGTTTGGAGTTTGGAATTTATGGAGTTATTGGAGTTAGGAATTTGGAGTTTTTGGAGCTCTTTAAGTTTGGAGTTTTTGCAGTTTGGTGTTTGGAGTTAGGAATTTTTGCAGTTTTTGGAGTTTGGAGTTTTTGGAGTTTGGAGTATTGAGGTTTTGGGGTTAGGAGTTTGGAGTTTTTGGAGTTTTTGGAGTTGGAGTTTGGATTTTTTGGAGTTTTTGGAGTTTTTGGAGTTTGGATTTTTTGGAGTTTTTGGAGGTTGCAGTTCGGTGTTTTTGGAGTTTGGAATTTAGATATTTGGAGTTTTGGGTTTGGAGTTTATGAAGTTTTTAGAGTTAGGAGTTTGGAGTTATTGGAGTTTTTGGAGTTAGGTGTTTTTGGAGTTTTTGCAGTTTGTAGTTTGGAGTTTATGGAGTTTTTGAAATTTGGAGTTTTTGGAGTTTTGGAAATTGGAGTTAGGATTGTTTGAAGTTTTAGGAGTTTGGATTGTTTGGAGTTTTTGGAGTTTGGAGTACTGAGCTTTTGGAGTTTGGAGTTTGGAGTTTTTGGAGATTTTGGAGTTTGAAGTTTTTGGAGTTTTTGGAGTTTGGAGTAAGCAGTTTTTGGAGTTTGCGTTTGGAATTTGGAGTTTTTGGAGTTTGGATTGTTTGGAGTTTTTGGAGTTTGGGGTATTGAGTTTTTGGAGTTTGAAATTTGGAGTTTTTGGAAATTTTGGAGTTTGGCGTTTGGAATTTGGGGGTTTTGGAGTTTGGAGTTATTGGAGTTGTTGGAGATAGGTGTTTTTGGAGTTTTTGGAGGTTGGAGTTTTAGTTTGGAGTTTATGGAATTTTTGGAGTTAGGAGTTTTCGGAGTATTTGGAGTTTGGCATTTGGAGTTTATGGAGTTTGAGGAGTTTGGAGTTTTTGGAGTTTTTGGAGTTAGTTGTTTTTGGAGTTTTTGGAGTTTGGAGTTTTGGGTTTGGAGTTTATGGAATATTTGAAGCTAGGAGTTTGGTGTTATTGGAG
Source organism: Somniosus microcephalus (assembly GCF_052327205.1). NCBI lineage: Eukaryota > Metazoa > Chordata > Chondrichthyes > Squaliformes > Somniosidae > Somniosus > Somniosus microcephalus. Next base: position 132,550 of record NC_141017.1, on the reverse strand, counting down.
TTTTTGGAGTTAGGTGTTTTTGGAGTTTTTGGAGTTTGGAGTTTGGAGTTTATGGAGTTATTGAAATTTGGAGTTTTTGGAGTTTTTGGTGATTGAAATTTTTGGAGATTGGAGTTTGGTGTTTTTGGAGTTTTTTAGTTTGTAGTTTTTGATGTTTTTGGAATTAGGAGTTTGGAGTTCTTGCAGTTTCGAGTTTTCAGTTTTTAGTGTTTTTGGAGTTTGTAGTTTTTGGAGTTTTAGTTTGTAGTTTTTGGAGTTTGTAGTTAGGTGTTTTTGGAGTTTCTGGAGTTTGGAGTTTTTGGAGTTTTTGAAGATTTTACTTTTTGGATTTTGGATGTTTGGAGTCTTTGGAGTTTTTGGAGTTAGGAGTTTGGAGTTTTTGGAGTTTTAGGAGTTATGAGTTTTTGGAGTTTCTGGAGTTTGGAGTTTGGAGTTTTTGCAGTAAGGATTAATTGGAGACTTTGGAGCTTGGAGTTAGGAGTTTTGAGTTTTTGAAGTTTATGGAATTTGAAGTTTTTGGAGTTTGGTGTTTTGGGAGGTTATGGAGTTTGGAGTTTTTGGAGTTTGGAGTATTGAGTTTTTGCAGTTTGGAGTTTGGAGTTTTTGGAGATTTTGGAGTTTGGCGTTTGGAATTTGGGGGTTTTGGAGTTTGGAGTTATTGGAGTTGTTGGAGATAGGTGTTTTTGGAGTTTTTGGAGGTTGGTGTTTTAGTTTGGAATTTATGGAGTTTTTGGATTTAGGAGTTTTTGTAGTATTTGGAGTTTGGAGTTTGGAGTTTATGGAGTTTTTGGAATTTGGAGTTTTTGGAGTGTTTGGAAATTGGAGTTTTTGGAGGTTGGAGTTTGGAGTTTTTGGGGTTTTTTAGTTTGGAGTTTTTGATGTTTTTGGAGTTAGGAGTTTGGAGTTCTTGGAGTTTGGAGTTTTGAGATTTTAGAGTTTTCGGAGTTTGTAATTTTTGGAGTTTGTAGTTTGGAGTTTTTGGAGTTTTTAGAGTTTGGAGTTAGGAGTTTTTGGAGTTTTTGGAGTTTGGAGTTTTTGGAGTTTTTGAAGATTTTACTTTTTGGATTTTGGGTGTTTGGAGTCTTTGGAGTGTTTGGAGTTAGGTGTTTGGAGTTTTTGGAGTTTTTGAGTTTTGAGTTTAGAGTTTTTGCTGTTTTTGGAGTTTGGAGTTTTTGGAGTACGGAGTTTGGAGCTTTTGGAGTCTTTCGTGGTTGGAGTTTTTGATTTTTTTGGAGTTAGGTGTTTGGTCTTTTTAGAGTTTGGAGTTTTTGCAGTTTTTGAAGTTAGGAGTTTTTGGAGTTTGGAGTTTTTGGAGTTTTTGAAGTTTGGAGTTTGGAGTTTTTGGAGTTTTTGAAGTTTGGAGTTTTTGGAGTTCGGAGTTTTTGGACTTTGGATTTTAGAGTTAGGGTTTTTTGGAGTTTTTGGAGTTTGGAGTTTTTGGAGTTTTTGGAGTTTGGAGTACTGAGTTTTTGAAACTTGCAGTTTGGAGTTTTTGGAGTTTGTAGTTTTTGTAGATTGTAGTTTGTAGTTTTTGGAGATTTTGAGTTTGGAGTTAAGAGATTTTGGAGATTTTGGAGTTTGGAGTTTTTGGAGTTTGGAGTTTTTGGAGTTTGGAGTTTGGAATTTATGGAGTTATTGGAGTTAGGAATTTGGAGTTTTTGGAGTTTTTGGAGTTTGGAGTTTGGAGTTTTTGTGTTTTTGGAGCTCTTTAAGTTTGGAGCTTTTGCAGTTTGGTGTTTGGAGTTAGGAATTTTTGCAGTTTTTGGAGTTTGGAGTTTTTGGAGTTTGGAGTATTGAGGTTTTGGGGTTAGGAGTTTGGAGTTTTTGGAGTTTTTGGAGTTGGAGTTTGGATTTTTTGGAGTTTTTGGAGTTTTTGGAGTTTGGATTTTTTGGAGTTTCTGGAGGTTGCAGTTAGGAGTTTTTGGTGTTTGGAATTTAGATATTTGGAGTTTTGGGTTTGGAGTTTATGAAGTTTTTAGAGTTAGGAGTTTGGAGTTATTGGAGTTTTTGGAGTTAGGTATTTTTGGAGTTTTTGCAGTTTGTAGTTTGGAGTTTATGGAGTTTTTGAAATTTGGAGTTTTTGGAGTTTTGGAAATTGGAGTTTTTGGAGGTTGGAGTTTGGAGTTTTTGGAGTTTGGAGTTTGGAGTTTTTGGAGTTTGGAGTTTGGAGCTTTTGGAGTTTTTGGTGTTAGGAAATTGGTGTTTTTTGAGTTTGGAGTTTTTGGAGTTTGGATTTTGGAGTTTTTGGAATTTTGCATTTTTGGAGTTTTTGGAGTTTTTCAAGTTTGGAGTTTTTGGAGTTTGGATTTTGGAGTTAGGATTGTTTGAAGTTTTAGGAGTTTGGATTGTTTGGAGTTTTTGGAGTTTGGAGTACTGAGTTTTTGGAGTTTGGAGTTTGGAGTTTTTGGAGATTTTGGAGTTTGAAGTTTTTGGAGTTTTTGGAGTTTGGAGTAAGCAGTTTTTGGAGTTTGGCGTTTGGAATTTGGAGTTTTTGGAGTTTGGATTGTTTGGAGTTTTTGGAGTTTTGGGTATTGAGTTTTTGGAGTTTGAAATTTGGAGTTTTTGGAAATTTTGGAGTTTGGCGTTTGGAATTTGGGGGTTTTGGAGTTTGGAGTTATTGGAGTTGTTGGAGATAGGTGTTTTTGGAGTTTTTGGAGGTTGGAGTTTTAGTTTGGAGTTTATGGAATTTTTGGAGTTAGGAGTTTTCGGAGTATTTGGAGTTTGGCATTTGGAGTTTATGGAGTTTGAGGAGTTTGGAGTTTTTGGAGTTTTTGGAGTTAGTTGTTTTTGGAGTTTTTGGAGTTTGGAGTTTTGGGTTTGGAGTTTATGGAGTATTTGAAGCTAGGAGTTTGGTGTTATTGGAGTTTTTGGAGTTAGGTGTTTTTGGAGTTTTTGGAGTTTGGAGTTTGGAGTTTATGGAGTTATTGAAATTTGGAGTTTTTGGAGTTTTTGGTGATTGGAATTTTTGGAGATTGGAGTTTGGTGTTTTTGGAGTTTGGAGTTTTGACTTTTTAGAGTTTTTGAAGTTTGGAGCTTTTCCAGTTTGGAGTTTTTGTAGTTTGGAGTTTGGAGATTTTGGAGTTTTGAGTTTCTGGAGTTTTTGGAGTTTGGAGTTTGGAGCTTTTGGAGTTTGGAGTTTTGTGTTTTTGGAGTTTTTGGTGTTAGGAGTTTGAAGTTTTTGAAGTTTGGAGTTTTTGTAGTTTTTAGAGTTAGGTGTTTTTGGAGTTTTTGCAGTTTGGAAATTTGTGTTTGGAATTAATGGAGTTTTTGAGTTTGTACTTTGTAGTTTTGAGTTTTTGCAGTTTTGGAGTTTGGAGTTTTTGATGTTTTTGGAGTTTGAAGTTTGGAGTTTTTGGAGTTTTTGGAGTTTTTCAAGTTTGGAGTTTTTGGGAGTTTGGATTTTGGAGTTAGGATTGTTTGAAGTTTTTGGAGTTTGGATTGTTTGGAGTTTTTGGAGTTTGGAGTATTGAGCTTTTGGAGTTTGTAGTTTGGAGTTTTTGGAGATTTTGGAGTTTGGCGTTTGGAATTTGGGGGTTTTGTAGTTTGGAGTTATTGGAGTTGTTGGAGATAGGTGTTTTTGGAGTTTTTAGAGGTTGGAGTTTTAGTTTGGAGTTTATGGAGTTTTGGAGTTAAGAGTTTTTGGAGTATTTGAAGTTTGGAGTTTGGGGTTTATGGAGTTTTTGGAATTTGGAGTTTTTGGAGTGTTTGGAAATTGGACTTTTTGGAGGTTGGAATTTGGAGTTTTTGGAGTTTTTTAGTTTGTAGTTTTTGATGTTTTTGAAATTAGGAGTTTGGAGTTCTTGCAGTTTCGAGTTTTCAGTTTTTAGAGTTTTTGGAGTTTGTAGTTTTTGGAGTTTGTAGTTTGGAGTTTTTGGAGTTTTTACACTTTGGAGTTAGGTGTTTTTGGAGTTTTTGGAGTTTGGAGTTTTTGGAGTTTTTGAAGATTTTACTTTTTGGATTTTGGGTGTTTGGAGTCTTTGGAGTATTTGGAGTTAGGAGTTTGGAGTTTTTGGAGTTTTAGGAGTTATGAGTTTTTGGAGTTTCTGGAGTTTGGAGTTTGGAGTTTTTGCAGTAAGGATTAATTGGAGACTTTGGAGCTTGGAGTTAGGAGTTTTGAGTTTTTGAAGTTTTTGGAATTTGAAGTTTTTGGAGTTTGGTGTTTTGGGAGGTTATTGAGTTTGGAGTTTTTGGAGTTTGGAGTATTGAGTTTTTGCAGTTTGGAGTTTGGAGCTTTTAGAGATTTTGGAGTTTGGCGTTTGGAATTTGGTGGTTTTGGAGTTTGGAGTTATTGGAGTTGTTGGAGATAGGTGTTTTTGGAGTTTTTGGAGGTTGGTGTTTTAGTTTGGAATTTATGGAGTTTTTGGATTTAGGAGTTATTGTAGTATTTGGAGTTTGGAGTTTATGGAGTTTTTGGAATTTGGAGTTTTTGGAGTTAGGAGTTTGGAGTTTTTGGAGTTTTTGGAGTTATGAGTTTTTGGAGTTTCTGGAGTTTGGAGTTTGGAGTTTTTGCAGTAAGGATTAATTGGAGACTTTGGAGCTTGGAGTTAGGAGTTTTGAGTTTTTGAAGTTTTTGGAATTTGAAGTTTTTGGAGTTTGGTGTTTTGGGAGGTTATGGAGTTTGGAGTTTTTGGAGTTTGGAGTATTGAGTTTTTGCAGTTTGGAGTTTGGAGTTTTTGGAGATTTTGGAGTTTGGCGTTTGGAATTTGGGGGTTTTGGAGTTTGGAGTTATTGGAGTTGTTGGAGATAGGTGTTTTTGGAGTTTTTGGAGGTTGGTGCTTTAGTTTGGAATTTATGGAGTTTTTGGATTTAGGAGTTTTTGTAGTATTTGGAGTTTGGAGTTTGGAGTTTATGGAGTTTTTGGAATTTGGAGTTTTTGGAGTGTTTGGAAATTGGAGTTTTTGGAGGTTGGAGTTTGGAGTTTTTGGGGTTTTTTAGTTTGGAGTTTTTGATGTTTTTGGAGTTAGGAGTTTGGAGTTCTTGGAGTTTGGAGTTTTGAGATTTTAGAGTTTTCGGAGTTTGTAATTTTTGGAGTTTGTAGTTTGGAGTTTTTGGAGTTTTTAGAGTTTGGAGTTAGGTGTTTTTGGAGTTTTTGGAGTTTGGAGTTTTTGCAGTTTTTGAAGATTTTACTTTTTGGATTTTGGGTGTTTGGAGTCTTTGGAGTGTTTGGAGTTAGGAGTTTGGAGTTTTTGGAGTTTTTGAGTTTTGAGTTTAGAGTTTTTGCTGTTTTTGGAGTTTGGAGTTTTTGGAGTACGGAGTTTGGAGCTTTTGGAGTCTTTCGTGTTTGGAGTTTTTGATTTTTTTGGAGTTAGGTGTTTGGTCTTTTTGGAGTTGGGAGTTTTTGCAGTTTTTGAAGTTAGGAGTTTTTGGAGTTTGGAGTTTTTGAAGTTTGGAGTTTGGAGTTTTTGAAGTTTGGAGTTTTTGGAGTTCGGAGTTTTTGGACTTTGGATTTTAGAGTTAGGGTTTTTTGGAGTTTTTGGAGTTTGGAGTTTTTGGAGTTTTTGGAGTTTGGAGTACTGAGTTTTTGAAACTTGCAGTTTGGAGTTTTTGGAGTTTTTGGAGTTTGTAGTTTTTGTAGTTTGTAGTTGGTAGTTTTTGGAGATTCTGAGTTTGGAGTTAAGAGATTTTGGAGATTTTGGAGTTTGGAGTTTTTGGAGTTTGGAGTTTTTGGAGTTTGGAGTTTGGAATTTATGGAGTTATTGGAGTTAGGAATTTGGAGTTTTTGGAGTTTTTGGAGTTTGGAGTTTGGAGTTTTTGTGTTTTTGGAGCTCTTTAAGTTTGGAGTTTTTGCAGTTTGGTGTTTGGAGTTAGGAATTTTTGCAGTTTTTGGAGTTTGGAATTTTTGGAGTTTGGAGTATTGAGGTTTTGGGGTTAGGAGTTTGGAGTTTTTGGAGTTTTTGGAGTTGGAGTTTGGATTTTTTGGAGTTTTTGGAGTTTTTGGAGTTTGGATTTTTTGGAGTTTTTGGAGGTTGCAGTTAGGAGTTTTTGGAGTTTGGAATTTAGATATTTGGAGTTTTGGGTTTGGAGTTTATGAAGTTTTTAGAGTTAGGAGTTTGGAGTTGGAGTTTTTGGAGTTAGGTGTTTTTGGAGTTTTTGCAGTTTGTAGTTTGGAGTTTATGGAGTTTTTGAAATTTGGAGTTTTTGGAGTTTTGGAAATTGGAGTTTTTGGAGGTTGGAGTTTGGAGTTTTTGGAGTTTGGAGTTTGTAGTTTTTGGAGTTTGGAGTTTGGAGCTTTTGGAGTTTTTGGTGTTAGGAAATTGGTGTTTTTTGAGTTTGGAGTTTTTGGAGTTTGGATTTTGGAGTTTTTGGAATTTTGCATTTTTGGAGTTTTTGGAGTTTTTCAAGTTTGGAGTTTTTGGAGTTTGGATTTTGGAGTTAGGATTGTTTGAAGTTTTAGGAGTTTGGATTGTTTGGAGTTTTTGGAGTTTGGAGTACTGAGTTTTTGGAGTTTGGAGTTTGGAGTTTTTGGAGATTTTGGAGTTTGAAGTTTTTGGAGTTTTTGGAGTTTGGAGTAAGCAGTTTTTGGAGTTTGGCGTTTGGAATTTGGAGTTTTTGGAGTTTGGATTGTTTGGAGTTTTTGGAGTTTTGGGTATTGAGTTTTTGGAGTTTGAAATTTGGAGTTTTTGGAAATTTTGGATTTTGGCGTTTGGAATTTGGGGGTTTTGGAGTTTGGAGTTATTGGAGTTGTTGGAGATAGGTGTTTTTGGAGTTTTTGGAGGTTGGAGTTTTAGTTTGGAGTTTATGGAATTTTTGGAGTTAGGAGTTTTCGGAGTATTTGGAGTTTGGCATTTGGAGTTTATGGAGTTTGAGGAGTTTGGAGTTTTTGGAGTTTTTGGAGTTAGTTGTTTTTGGAGTTTTTGGAGTTTGGAGTTTTGGGTTTGGAGTTTATGGAGTATTTGAAGCTAGGAGTTTGGTGTTATTGGAGTTTTTGGAGTTAGGTGTTTTTGGAGTTTTTGGAGTTTGGAGTTTGGAGTTTATGGAGTTATTGAAATTTGGAGTTTTTGGAGTTTTTGGTGATTGGAATTTTTGGAGATTGGAGTTTGGTGTTTTTGGAGTTTGGAGTTTTGACTTTTTAGAGTTTTTGAAGTTTGGAGCTTTTCCAGTTTGGAGTTTTTGTAGTTTGGAGTTTGGAGATTTTGGAGTTTTGAGTTTCTGGAGTTTTTGGAGTTTGGAGTTTGGAGCTTTTGGAGTTTGGAGTTTTGTGTTTTTGGAGTTTTTGGTGTTAGGAGTTTGGAGTTTTTGAAGTTTGGAGTTTTTGTAGTTTTTAGAGTTAGGTGTTTTTGGAGTTTTTGCAGTTTGGAAATTTGGGTTTGGAATTAATGGAGTTTTTGAGATTGCAGTTTGTAGTTTTGAGTTTTTGCAGTTTTGGAGTTTGGAGTTTTTGGAGTTTGGAGTTTGGAGTTTTTGGGATTTTTGGAGTTTGGAGTTTTTGATGTTTTTGGAGTTAGGAGTTTCTGGAGTTTGAAGTTTGGAGTTTTTGGAGTTTTTGGAGTTTGGAGTTTTTGGAATTTGGAAATTTTGGAGTTTTTGACGTTTGTAGTTTTTGGAGTTTGGACTTTGGAGTTTTTGGAGTTTGTGGTTTTAGGAAATTGGTGTTTTTTGAGTTTGGAGTTTTTGGAGTTTGGATTTTGGAGTTTTTGGAATTTTGCATTTTTGGAGTTTTTGGAGTTTGGATTGTTTGGAGTTTTTGGAGTTTGGAGTATTGAGTTTTTGGAGTTTGGAGTTTGGAGTTTTTGGAGATTTTGGAGTTTGACGTTTGGAATTTGGGGGTTTTGTAGTTTGGAGTTATTGGAGTTGTTGGAGATAGGTATATTTGGAGTTTTTGGAGGTTGGAGTTTTAGTTTGGAGTTCATGGATTTTTTGGAGTTAGGAGTTTTCGGAGTATTTGGAGTTTGGAGTTTGGAGTTTATGGAGTTTTAGGAGTTTGGAGTTCGGAGTTTTTGGAGTTTGGCGTTTGGAATTTGGTGTTTTTGCAGTTTGGAGTTTTTGTAGTTTTTAGAGTTAGGTGTTTTTGGAGTTTTTGCAGTTTGGAAATTTGGGTTTGGAATTAATGGACTTTTTGAGTTTGTAGTTTGTAGTTTTGAGTTTTTGCAGCTTTGGAGTTTGGAGTTTTTGGAGTTTGGAGTTTGGAGTTTTTGGGATTTTTGGAGTTTGGAGTTTTTGATGTTTTTGGAGTTAGGAGTTTTTGGAGTTTGGAGTTTGGAGTTTTTGGAGTTTTTGGAGTTTGGAGTTTTTGGAATTTGGAAATTTTGGAGTTTTTGACGTTTGTAGTTTTTGGAGTTTGGAATTTGGAGTTTTTGGAGTTCTTGGTGTTTGGAAATTGGTGTTTTTTCAGTTTGGAGTTTTTGGAGTTTGGATTTTGAAGTTAGGATTGTTTGAAGTTTTTGGAGTTTGGAGTATTGAGTTTTTGGAGTTTGGAGTTTGGAGTTTTTGGAGATTTTGGAGTTTGGAGTTTTTGGAGTTTTTGGAGTTTGGCGTTTGGAATTTGGAGTTTTTGGAGTTTGGATTGTTTGGAGTTTTTGGAGTTTGGAGTATTGAGTTTTTGGAGTTTGGAGTTTGGAGTTTTTGGAGATTTTAGTGTTTGGCGTTTGGAATTTGGGGGTTTTGGAGTTTGGAGTTATTGTAGTTTTTAGAGTTAGGTGTTTTTGGAGTTTTTCCAGTTTGGAAATTTGTGTTTGGAATTAATGGAGTTTTTGAGTTTTTGCAGTTTTGGAGTTTGGAGTTTTTGGAGTTTGGAGTTTGGAGTTTTGGGGATTTTTGGAGTTTGGAGTTTTTGATGTTTTTGGAGTTAGGAGTTTTTGGAGTTTGGAGTTTGGAGTTTTTGGAATTGTTGGAGATTGGAGTTTTTGGAATTTGGAAATTTTGGAGTTTTTGATGTTTGTAGTTTTTGGAGTTTGGAGTATGGAGTTTTTGGACTTTTTGGTGTTAGGAAATTGGTGTTTTTTGAGTTTGGAGTTTTTGGAGTTTGGATTTTGGAGTTTTTGGAATTTTGCATTTTTGGTGTTTTTGGAGTTTTTCAAGCTTGGAGTTTTTGGAGTTTGGATTTTGGAGTTAGGATTGTTTGAAGTTTTTGGAGTTTGGAGTATTGAGTTTTTGGAGTTTGGAGTTTTTGGATATTTTGGAGTTTGGAGTTTTTGGAATTTGGAGTTATCAGTTTTTGGAGTTTGGCGTTTGGAGTTTGGAGTTTTTGGAGTTTGGATTGTTTGGAGCTTTTGGAGTTTGGAGTATTGAGTTTTTGGAGTTTGGAGTTTGGAGTTTTTGGAGATTTTGGAGTTTGGCGTTTGGAATTTGGGGGTTTTGGAGTTTGGAGTTATTGGAGTTGTTGGAGATCGGCGTTTTTGGAGTTTTTGGAGGTTGGAGTTTTAGTTTGGAGTTTATGGATTTTTTGGAGTTAGGAGTTTTCGGAGTATTTGGAGTTTGGAGTTTGGAGTTAATGGAGTTTTAGGAGTTTGGAGTTAGGAGTTTTTGGAGATTTTGGAGTTTGGAGTTTTTGGAGTTTGGAGTTATCAGTTTTTGGAGTTTGGCGTTTGGAATTTGGAGTTTTGGGAGTTTGGAGTATTGAGTTTTTGGAGTTTGGAGTTTGGAGTTTTTGGAGTTTGGATTTTGGAGTTTTTGGAATTTTGCATTTTTGGAGTTTTTGGAGTTTTTCAAGTTTGGAGTTTTTGGAGTTTGGATTTTGGAGTTAGGATTGTTTGAAGTTTTTGGAGATTTTGGAGTATTGAGTTTTTGGAGTTTTTGGAGTTTGGAGTTATCAGTTTTTGGAGTTTGGCGTCTGGAATTTGGAGTTTTTGGAGTTTGGATTGTTTGGAGTTTTTGGAGTTTGGAGTATTGGGTTTTTGGAGTTTGGAGTTTGGAGTTTTTGGAGATTATGGAGTTTGGCATTTGGAATTTGGGGGTTTTGGAGTTTGGAGTTATTGGAGTTGTTGGAGATAGGTGTTTTTGGAGGTTGGAGTTTTAGTTTGGAGTTTATGGATTTTTTGGAGTTAGGAGTTTTCGGAGTATTTGGAGTTTGGAGTTTATGGAGTTTATGGAGTTTTAGGAGTTTGGAGTTTTTGGAGTTTTTGGAGTTAGTTGTTTTTGGAGTTTATGCAGTTTGGCGTTTTGGGTTTGGAGTTTATGGAGCTTTTGGAGCTAGGAGTTTGGAGTTATTGGTATTTTTGGAGTTTTTGGAGTTCGTGGTTTTTGGAGTTTTTGGAGTTTGGAGTTTTGGGTTTGGAGTTTATGGAGTTTTTGGAGTTGGAGTTTGGAGTTATCAGAGTTTTTGGAGTGTTTGGAGTTTGGAGTTTGGAGTTTATGGAGTTATTGAAATTTGGAGATTTTGGAGTTTTTGGAAATTGGAATTTTTGGAGATTGGAGTTTGGTGTTTTTGAAGTTTGCAGTTTGGACTTTTTAGAGTTTTTGAACTTTGTAGCTTTTCCAGTTTGGTGTTTTTGTAATTTGGAGTTTGGAGATTTTGGAGTTTTGAGTTTCTGGAGTTTTTGGAGTTTGGAGTTTGGAGCTTTTGGAGTTTGGAGTTTTGTGTTTTTGGAGTTTTTGGTGTTAGGAGTTTGGAATTTTTGGAGTTTTGAGTTGTTGAAGTTTGGAGTATTTGTAGTTTGGAGTTAGGATTTTTTGGAGTTTTTGGAGTTTGGAGTTTTTGATGTTTTTGGAGTTAGGAGTTTTTGGAGTTTGGAGTTTGGAGTTTTTGGAGTTTTTGGAGATTGGAGTTTTTGGAATTTGGAAATTTTGGAGTTTTTGACGTTTGTAGTTTTTGGAGTTTGGAGTTTGGAGTTTTTGGAGTTTTTGGTGTTAGGAAATTGGTGTTTTTTGAGTTTGGAGTTTTTGGAGTTGGGATTTTGGAGTTTTTGGAATTTTGCATTTTTGGAGTTTTTGGAGTTTTTCAAGCTTGGAGTTTTTGGAGTTTGGATTTTGGAGTTAGGATTGTTTGAAGTTTTTGGAGTTTGGAGTATTGAGTTTTTGGAGTTTGGAGTTTGGAGTTTTTGGAGATTTTGGAGTTTGGAGTTTTTGGAGTTTGGAGTTATCCGTTTTTGGAGTTTGACGTTTGGAATTTGGAGTTTTTGGAGTTTGGATTGTTTGGAGTTTTTGGAGTTTGGAGTATTGAGTTTTTGGAGTTTGGAGTTTGGAGTTTTTGGAGATTTTAAGAGTTTGGCGTTTGGAATTTGGGGGTTTTGGAGTTTGGAGTTATTGGAGTTGTTGGAGATAGGTGTTTTTGGAGGTTGGAGTTTTAGTTTGGAATTTATGGATTTTTTGGAGTTAGGAGTTTTCGGAGTATTTGGAGTTTGGAGTTTGGAGTTTATGGAGTTTTAGGAGTTTGGAGTTTTTGGAGTTTTTGGAGTTAGTTGTTTTTGGAGTTTATGGAGTTTGGCGTTTTGGGTTTGGAGTTTATGGAGCTTTTGGAGCTAGGAGTTTGGAGTTATTGGAATTTTTGGAGTTAGGTGTTTTTGGAGTTAGTTGTTTTTGGAGTTTTTGGAGTTTGGAGTTTTGGGTTTGGAGTTTATGGAGTTTTTGGAGTTGGAGTTTGGAGTTATTGGAGTTTTTGGAGTTAGGTGTTTTTGGAGTTTTTGGAGTTTGGAGTTTGGAGTTTATGGAGTTATTGAAATTTGGAGTTTTTGGAGTTTTTGGAAATTGGAATTTTTGGAGATTGGAGTTTGGTGTTTTTGAAGTTTGGAGTTTGGAATTTTTTGAGTTTTTGAAGTTTGTAGCTTTTCCAGTTTGGAGTTTTTGTAATTTGGAGTTTGGAGATTTTGGAGTTTTGAGTTTCTGGAGTTTTTGGAGTTTGGAGTTTGGAGCTTTTGGAGTTTGGAGTTTTGTGTTTTTGGAGTTTGGACTTTGGAGTTTTAGGAGATTTTGGAGTTTGGCGTTTGGAATTTGGGGGTTTTGGAGTTTGGAGTTATTGGAGTTGTTGGAGATAGGTGTTTTTAGAGTTTTTGGAGGTTGGAGTTTTAGTTTGGAATTTATGGAGTTTTTGGAGTTAGGAGTTTTCGGAGTATTTGGAGTTTGGAGTTTGGAGTTTATGGAGTTTTAGGAGTTTGGAGTTAGGAGTTTTTGGAGTTTGGCGTTTGGAATTTGGAGTTTTTGTAGTTTGTAGTTTTTGTAGTTTTTAGAGTTAGGTGTTTTTGGAGTTTTTGCAGTTTGGAAATTTGGGTTTGGAATTAATGGAGTTTTTGAGTTTGTAGTTTGGAGTTTTGAGTTTTTGCAGTTTTGGAGTTTGGAGTTTTTGGAGTTTGGAGTTTGGAGTTTTTGGGATTTTTGGAGTTTGGAGTTTTTGATGTTTTTAGAGTTAGGAGTTTTTGGAGTTTGGAGTTTGGAGTTTTTGAAGTTTTTGGAGTTTGGAGTTTTCGGAATTTGGAAATTTTGGAGTTTTTGACGTTTGTAGTTTTTGGAGTTTGGAATTTGGAGTTTTTGGAGTTCTTGGTGTTAGGAAATTGGTGTTTTTTGAGTTTGGAGTTTTTGGAGTTTGGATTTTGGAGTTTTTGGAATTTTGCATTTTTGGAGTTTTTGGAGTTTTTCAAGTTTGGAGTTTTTGGAGTTTGGATTTTGGAGTTAGGATTGTTTGAAGTTTTTGGAGTTTGGAGTATTGAGTTTTTGGAGTTTGGAGTTTTTGGAGATTTTGGAATTTGGAGTTTTTGGAGTTATCGGAGTTTTTGGAGTTAGGTGTTTTTGAAGTTTTTGGAGTTTGGAGTTTGGAGTTTATGGAGTTATTGAAATTTGGAGTTTTTGGAGTTTTTGGAAATTGGAATTTTTGGAGATTGGAGTTTGGTGTTTTAGAAGTTTGGAGTTTGGACTTTTTAGAGTTTTTGAAGTTTGCAGCTTTTCCAGTTTGGAGTTTTTGTAATTTGGAGTTTGGAGATTTTGGAGTTTTGAGTTTCTGGAGTTTTTGGAGTTTGGAGTTTGGAGCTTTTGGAGTTTGAAGTTTTGTGTTTTTGGAGTTTGGACTTTGGAGTTTTAGGAGATTTTGGAGTTTGGCGTTTGGAATTTGGGGGTTTTGGAGTTTGGAGTTATTGGAGTTGTTGGAGATAGGTGTTTTTGGAGTTTTTGGAGTTTGGAGTTTTAGTTTGGAATTTATGGAGTTTTTGGAGTTAGGAGTTTTCGGAGTATTTGGAGTTTGGAGTTTGGAGTTTATGGAGTTTTAGGAGTTTGGAGTTAGGAGTTTTTGGAGTTTGGCGTTTGGAATTTGGAGTTTTTGTCGTTTGTAGTTTTTGTAGTTTTTAGAGTTAGGTGTTTTTGGAGTCTTTGCAGTTTGGAAATTTGGGTTTGGAATTAATGGAGTTTTTGAGTTTGTAGTTTGTAGTTTTGAGTTTTTGCAGTTTTGGAGTTTGGAGTTTTTGGAGTTTGGAGTTTGGAGTTTTGGGGATTTTTGGAGTTTGGAGTTTTTGATGTTTTTGGAGTTAGGAGTTTTTGGAGTTTGGAGTTTGGAGTTTTTGGAGTTTTTGGAGATTGGAGTTTTTGGAATTTGGAAATTTTGGAGTTTTTGACGTTTGTAGTTTTTGGAGTTTGGAATTTGGAGTTTTTGGAGTTCTTGGTGTTTGGAAATTGGTGTTTTTTGAGTTTGGAGTTTTTGGAGTTTGGATTTTGCAGGTAGGATTGTTTGAAGTTTTTGGAGTTTGGAGTATTGAGTTTTTGGAGTTTGGAGTTTGGAGGTTTTGGAGATTTTGGAGTTTGGCGTTTGGAATTTGGAGTTTTTGGAGTTTGGATTGTTTGGAGTTTTTGGAGTTTGGAGTATTGAGATTTTGGAGTTTGGAGTTTTGAGTTTTTGGAGATTTTAGAGTTTGGCGTTTGGAATTTGGGGGTTTTGGAGTTTGGAGTTATTGGAGTTGTTGGAGATGGGTGTTTTTGGAGTTTTTGGAGGTTGGAGTTTTAGTTTGGAGTTTATGGATTTTTTGGAGCTAGGAGTTTTCGGAGTATTTGGAGTTTGGAGTTTGGAGTTTATGGAGTTTTAGGAGTTTGGAGTTTTTGGAGTTTTTGGAGTTAGTTGTTTTTGGAGTTTATGCAGTTTGGCGTTTTGGGTTTGGAGTTTATGGAGCTTTTGGAGCTAGGAGTTTGGAGTTATTGGAATTTTTGGAGTTAGGTGTTTTTGGAGTTTTTGGAGTTAGTGGTTTTTGGAGTTTTTGGAGTTTGGAGTTTTGGGTTTGGAGTTTATGGAGTTTTTGGAGTTGGAGTTTGGAGTTATCGGAGTTTTTGGAGTGTTTGGAGTTTGGAGTTTGGAGTTTATGGAGTTATTGAAATTTGGAGATTTTGGAGTTTTTGGAAATTGGAATTTTTGGAGATTGGAGTTTGGTGTTTTTGAAGTTTGCAGTTTGGACTTTTTAGAGTTTTTGAAGTTTGTAGCTTTTCCAGTTTGGTGTTTTTGTAATTTGGAGTTTGGAGATTTTGGAGTTTTGAGTTTCTGGAGTTTTTGGAGTTTGGAGTTTGGAGCTTTTGGAGTTTGGAGTTTTGTGTTTTTGGAGTTTTTGGTGTTAGGAGTTTGGAATTTTTGGAGTTTTGAGTTGTTGAAGTTTGGAGTATTTGTAGTTTGGAGTTAGGATTTTTTGGAGTTTTTGGAGTTTGGAGTTTTTGATGTTTTTGGAGTTAGGAGTTTTTGGAGTTTGGAGTTTGGAGTTTTTGGAGTTTTTGGAGATTGGAGTTTTTGGAATTTGGAAATTTTGGAGTTTTTGACGTTTGTAGTTTTTGGAGTTTGGAGTTTGGAGTTTTTGGAGTTTTTGGTGTTAGGAAATTGGTGTTTTTTGAGTTTGGAGTTTTTGGAGTTGGGATTTTGGAGTTTTTGGAATTTTGCATTTTTGGAGTTTTTGGAGTTTTTCAAGCTTGGAGTTTTTGGAGTTTGGATTTTGGAGTTAGGATTGTTTGAAGTTTTTGGAGTTTGGAGTATTGAGTTTTTGGAGTTTGGAGTTTTTGGAGATTTTGGAGTTTGGAGTTTTTGGAGTTTGGAGTTATCAGTTTTTGGAGTTTGACGTTTGGAATTTGGAGTTTTTGGAGTTTGGATTGTTTGGAGTTTTTGGAGTTTGGAGTATTGAGTTTTTGGAGTTTGGAGTTTGGAGTTTTTGGAGATTTTAGAGTTTGGCGTTTGGAAATTGGGGGTTTTGGAGTTTGGAGTTATTGGAGTTGTTGGAGATAGGTGTTTTTGGAGGTTGGAGTTTTAGTTTGGAGTTTATGGATTTTTTGGAGTTAGGAGTTTTCGGAGTATTTGGAGTTTGGAGTTTGGAGTTTATGGAGTTTTAGGAGTTTGGAGTTTTTGGAGTTTTTGGAGTTAGTTGTTTTTGGAGTTTATGGAGTTTGGCGTTTTGGGTTTGGAGTTTATGGAGCTTTTGGAGCTAGGAGTTTGGTGTTATTGGAATTTTTGGAGTTAGGTGTTTTTGGAGTTAGTTGTTTTTGGAGTTTTTGGAGTTTGGAGTTTTGGGTTTGGAGTTTATGGAGTTTTTGGAGTTGGAGTTTGGAGTTATCGGAGTTTTTGGAGTTAGGTGTTTTTGGAGTTTTTGGAGTTTGGAGTTTGGAGTTTATGGAGTTATTGAAATTTGGAGTTTTTGGAGTTTTTGGAAAATAGAATTTTTGGAGATTGGAGTTTGGTGTTTTTGAAGTTTGGAGTTTGGAATTTTTAGAGTTTTTGAAGTTTGTAGCTTTTCCAGTTTGGAGTTTTTGTAATTTGGAGTTTGGAGATTTTGGAGTTTTGAGTTTCTGGAGTTTTTGGAGTTTGGAGTTTGGAGCTTTTGGAGTTTGGAGTTTTGTGTTTTTGGAGTTTGGACTTTGGAGTTTTAGGAGATTTTGGAGTTTGGCGTTTGGAATTTGGGGGTTTTGGAGTTTGGAGTTATTGGAGTTGTTGGAGATAGGTGTTTTTAGAGTTTTTGGAGGTTGGAGTTTTAGTTTGGAATTTATGGAGTTTTTGGAGTTAGGAGTTTTCGGAGTATTTGGAGTTTGGAGTTTGGAGTTTATGGAGTTTTAGGAGTTTGGAGTTAGGAGTTTTTGGAGTTTGGCGTTTGGAATTTGGAGTTTTTGTAGTTTGTAGTTTTTGTAGTTTTTAGAGTTAGGTGTTTTTGGAGTTTTTGCAGTTTGGAAATTTGGGTTTGGAATTAATGGAGTTTTTGAGTTTGTAGTTTGGAGTTTTGAGTTTTTGCAGTTTTGGAGTTTGGAGTTTTTGGAGTTTGGAGTTTGGAGTTTTTGGGATTTTTGGAGTTTGGAGTTTTTGATGTTTTTGGAGTTAGGAGTTTTTGGAGTTTGGAGTTTGGAGTTTTTGAAGTTTTTGGAGTTTGGAGTTTTCGGAATTTGGAAATTTTGGAGTTTTTGACGTTTGTAGTTTTTGGAGTTTGGAATTTGGAGTTTTTGGAGTTCTTGGTGTTAGGAAATTGGTGTTTTTTGAGTTTGGAGTTTTTGGAGTTTGGATTTTGGAGTTTTTGGAATTTTGCATTTTTGGAGTTTTTGGAGTTTTTCAAGTTTGGAGCTTTTGGAGTTTGGATTTTGGAGTTAGGATTGTTTGAAGTTTTTGGAGTTTGGATTGTTTGGAGTTTTTGGAGATTTTGGAGTTTGGAGTTTTTGGAGTTTGGAGTTATCAGTTTTTGGAGTTTGGCGTCTGGAATTTGGAGTTTTTGGAGTTTGGATTGTTTGGAGTTTTTGGAGTTTGGAGTATTGGGTTTTTGGAGTTTGGAGTTTGGAGTTAGGATTGTTTGAAGTTTTTGGAGTTTGGAGTATTGAGTTTTTGGAGTTTGGAGTTTGGAGTTTTTGGAGATTTTGGAGTTTGGAGTTTTTGGAGTTTGGAGTTATCAGTTTTTGGAGTTTGGCGTCTGGAATTTGGAGTTTTTGGAGTTTGGATTGTTTGGAGTTTTTGGAGTTTGGAGTATTGGGTTTTTGGAGTTTGGAGTTTGGAGTTTTTGGAGATTTTGGAGTTTGGCATTTGGAATTTGGGGGTTTTGGAGTTTGGAGTTATTGGAGTTGTTGGAGATAGGTGTTTTTAGAGTTTTTGGAGGTTGGAGTTTTAGTTTGGAATTTATGGAGTTTTTGGAGTTAGGAGTTTTCGGAGTATTTGGAGTTTGGAGTTTGGAGTTTATGGAGTTTTAGGAGTTTGGAGTTAGGAGTTTTTGGAGTTTGGCGTTTGGAATTTGGAGTTTTTGTAGTTTGTAGTTTTTGTAGTTTTTAGAGTTAGGTGTTTTTGGAGTTTTTGCAGTTTGGAAATTTGGGTTTGGAATTAATGGAGTTTTTGAGTTTGTAGTTTGGAGTTTTGAGTTTTTGCAGTTTTGGAGTTTGGAGTTTTTGGAGTTTGGAGTTTGGAGTTTTTGGGATTTTTGGAGTTTGGAGTTTTTGATGTTTTTGGAGTTAGGAGTTTTTGGAGTTTGGAGTTTGGAGTTTTTGAAGTTTTTGGAGTTTGGAGTTTTCGGAATTTGGAAATTTTGGAGTTTTTGACGTTTGTAGTTTTTGGAGTTTGGAATTTGGAGTTTTTGGAGTTCTTGGTGTTAGGAAATTGGTGTTTTTTGAGTTTGGAGTTTTTGGAGTTTGGATTTTGGAGTTTTTGGAATTTTGCATTTTTGGAGTTTTTGGAGTTTTTCAAGTTTGGAGCTTTTGGAGTTTGGATTTTGGAGTTAGGATTGTTTGAAGTTTTTGGAGTTTGGATTGTTTGGAGTTTTTGGAGATTTTGGAGTTTGGAGTTTTTGGAGTTTGGAGTTATCAGTTTTTGGAGTTTGGCGTCTGGAATTTGGAGTTTTTGGAGTTTGGATTGTTTGGAGTTTTTGGAGTTTGGAGTATTGGGTTTTTGGAGTTTGGAGTTTGGAGTTAGGATTGTTTGAAGTTTTTGGAGTTTGGAGTATTGAGTTTTTGGAGTTTGGAGTTTGGAGTTTTTGGAGATTTTGGAGTTTGGAGTTTTTGGAGTTTGGAGTTATCAGTTTTTGGAGTTTGGCGTCTGGAATTTGGAGTTTTTGGAGTTTGGATTGTTTGGAGTTTTTGGAGTTTGGAGTATTGGGTTTTTGGAGTTTGGAGTTTGGAGTTTTTGGAGATTTTGGAGTTTGGCATTTGGAATTTGGGGGTTTTGGAGTTTGGAGTTATTGGAGTTGTTGGAGATAGGTGTTTTTGGAGGTTGGAGTTTTAGTTTGGAGTTTATGGATTTTTTGGTGTTAGTAGTTTTCGGAGTATTTGGAGTTTGGAGTTTGGAGTTTATGGAGTTTTAGGAGTTTGGAGTTTTTGGAGTTTTTGGAGTTAGTTGTTTTTGGAGTTTTTGGAGCTTGGCGTTTTGGGTTTGGAGTTTATGGAGCTTTTGGAGCTAGGAGTTTGGAGTTATTGGAATTTTTGGAGTTAGGTGTTTTTGGAGTTTTTAGAGTTTGGAGTTTGGAGTTTATGGAGTTATTGAAATTTGGAGTTTTTGGAGTTTTTGGAAATTTGAATTTTTGGAGATTGGAGTTTGGTGTTTTTGG
This sequence comes from Somniosus microcephalus, assembly GCF_052327205.1. Taxonomy (NCBI): domain Eukaryota; kingdom Metazoa; phylum Chordata; class Chondrichthyes; order Squaliformes; family Somniosidae; genus Somniosus; species Somniosus microcephalus. The sequence continues at coordinate 114,167 of NC_141017.1, read as the reverse complement.
AGTTTGGAGTTTGGAGTTATTAGAGTTTTTAAAGTTTGGAGCTTTTCCAGTTTGGAGTTTTTGTAGTTTGGAGTTTGGAGATTTTGGAGTTTTGAGTTTCTGGAGTTTTTGGAGTTTGGAGTTTGGAGCTTTTGTAGTTTGGAGTTTTGTGTTTTTGGAGTTTTTGGTGTTAGGAGTTTGGAGTTTTTGGAGTTTTGAGTTGTTGAAGTTTGGAGTATTTGTAGTTTGGAGTTAGGATTTTTTGGAGTTTTTGGAGTTTGGAGTGTTGAGTTTTTGGAGTTTGGAGTTTGGAGTTTTTGGAGTTTGGAGTTAGGAGTTTTCGGAGTTTGGCGCTTGGAATTTGGAGTTTTTGGAGTTTGGAGTTTTTGTAGTTTTTAGAGTTAGGTGTTTTTGGAGTTTTTGCAGTTTGGAAATTTGGGTTTGGAATTAATGGAGTTTTTGAGTTTGTAGTTTGTAGTTTTGAGTTTTTGCAGTTTTGGAGTTTGGAGTTTTTGAAGTTTGGAGTTTGGAGTTTTTGGGATTTTTGGAGTTTGGAGTTTTTGATGTTTTTGGAGTTAGGAGTTTTTGGAGTTTGGAGTTTGGAGTTTTTGGAGTTTTTGGAGTTTGGAGTTTTTGGAATTTGGAAATTTTGGAGTGTTTGACGTTTGTAGTTTTTGGAGTTTGGAATTTGGAGTTTTTGGAGTTCTTGGTGTTTGGAAATTGATGTTTTTTGAGTTTGGAGTTTTTGGAGTTTGAATTTTGGAGTTTTTGGAATTTTGCATTTTTGAAGCTTTTGGAGTTTTTCAAGTTTGGAGTTTTTGGAGTTTGGATTTTGGAGTTAGGATTGTTTGAAGTTTTTGGAGTTTGGAGTATTGAGTTTTTGGAGTTTGGAGTTTGGAGTTTTTGGAGATTTTGGAGTTTGGCGTTTGGAATTTGGGGGGTTTGGAGTTTGGAGTTATTGGAGTTGTTGGAGATAAGTGTTTTTGGAGTTTGGAGTTCGGAGTTTTCGGAGTTTGGCGTTTGGAATTTGGAATTTTTGTAGTTTGTAGTTTTTGTAGTTTTTAGAGTTAGGTGTTTTTGGAGTTTTTGCAGTTTGGAAATTTGGGTTTGGAATTAATGGAGTTTTTGAGTTTGTACTTTGGAGTTTTGAGTTTTTGCAGTTTTGGAGTTTGGAGTTTTTGGAGTTTGGAGTTTTGGGGATTTTTGGAGTTTGGAGTTTTTGATGTTTTTGGAGTTAGGAGTTTTTGGAGTTTGGAGTTTGGAGTTTTTGAAGTTTTTGGAGTTTGGAGTTTTTGGAATTTGGAAATTTTGGAGTTTTTGACGTTTGTAGTTTTTGGAGTTTGGAATTTGGAGTTTTTGGAGTTCTTGGTGTTTGGAAATTGGTGTTTTTTGAGTTTGGAGTTTTTGGAGTTTGGATTTTGGAGTTTTTGGAATTTTGCATTTTTGGAGTTTTTGGAGTTTTTCAAGTTTGGAGTTTTTGGAGTTTGGATTTTGGAGGTAGGATTGTTTGAAGTTTTTGGAGTTTGGAGTATTGAGTTTTTGGAGTTTGGAGTTTGGATTTTTTGGAGATTTTGGAGTTTGGAGTTTTTGGAGTTTTTGGAGTTTGGCGTTTGGAATTTGGAGTTTTTGGAGTTTGGATTCTTTGGAGTTTTTGGAGTTTGGAGTATTGAGATTTTGGAGTTTTGAGTTTTGAGTTTTTGGAGATTTTAGAGTTTGGCGTTTGGAATTTGGGGGTTTTGGAGTTTGGAGTTATTGGAGTTGTTGGAGATAGGTGTTTTTGGAGTTTTTGGAGGTTGGAGTTTTAGTTTGGAGTTTATGGATTTTTTGGAGCTAGGAGTATTCGGAGTATTTGGAGTTTGGAGTTTGGAGTTTATGGAGTTTTAGGAGTTTGGAGTTTTTGGAGTTAGTTGTTTTTGGAGTTTATGGAGTTTGGAGTGTTGAGTTTTTGGAGTTTGGAGCTTTTGGAGTTTGGAGTTACGAGTTTTCGGAGTTTGGCGTTTGGAATTTGGAGTTTTTGGAGTTTGTAGTTTTTGTAGTTGTTAGAGTTAGGTGTTTTTGGAGTTTTTGCAGTTTGGAAATTTGCGTTTGGAATTAATGGAGTTTTTGAGTTTTTGCAGTTTTGGAGTGTGGAGTTTTTGGAGTTTGGAGTTTGGTGTTTTGGGGATTTTTGGAGTTTGGAGTTTTTGATGTTTTTGGAGTTAGGAGTTTTTGGAGTTTGGAGCTTTTGGAGTTTTTGGAGATTGGAGTTTTTGGAATTTGGAAATTTTGGAGTTTTTGACGTTTGTAGTTTTTGGAGTTTGGAGTTTGGAGTTTTTGGAGTTTTTGCAGTTCGGAAATTTGTGTTTGGAATTAATGGAGTTTTTGAGTTTTTGCAGTTTTGGAGTTTGGAGTTTTTGGAGTTTGGAGTTTGGAGTTTTTGGGATTTTTGGAGTTTGGAGTTTTTGATGTTTTTGGAGTTAGGAGTTTTTGGAGTTTGGAGTTTGGAGTTTTTGGAGTTTTTGGAGATTGGAGTTTTTGGAATTTGGAAATTTTGGAGTTTTTGACGTTTGTAGTTTTTGGAGTTTGGAGTTTGGAGTTTTTGGAGTTTTTGGTGTTAGGAAATTGGTGTTTTTTGAGTTTGGAGTGTTTGGAGTTGGGATTTTGGAGTTTTTGGAATTTTGCATTTTTGGAGTTTTTGGAGTTTTTCAAGCTTGGAGTTTTTGGAGTTTGGATTTTGGAGTTAGGATTGTTTGAAGTTTTTGGAGTTTGGAGTATTGAGTTTTTGGAGTTTGGAGTTTGGAGTTTTTGGAGATTTTGGAGTTTGGAGTTTTTGGAGTTTGGAGTTATCAGTTTTTGGAATTTGGCGTTTGGAATTTGGAGTTTTTGGAGTTTGGATTGTTTGGAGTTTTTGGAGTTTGGAGTATTGAGTTTTTGGAGTTTGGAGTTTGGAGTTTTAGGAGATTTTGGAGTTTGGCGTTTGGAATTTGGGGGTTTTGGAGTTTGGAGTTGTTGGAGTTGTTGGAGATAGGTGTTTTTGGAGGTTGGAGTTTTAGTTTGGAGTTTATGGAGTTTTTGGAGTTAGGAGTTTTCGGAGTATTTGGAGTTTGGAGTTTATGGAGTTTTAGGAGTTTGGAGTTAGGAGTTTTTGGAGTTTGGCGTTTGGAATTTGGAGTTTTTGTAGTTTGTAGTTTTTGTAGTTTTTAGAGTTAGGTGTTTTTGGAGTTTTTGCAGTTTGGAAATTTGGGTTTGGAATTAATGGAGTTTTTGAGTTTGTAGTTTGGAGTTTTGAGTTTTTGCAGTTTTGGAGTTTGGAGTTTTTGGAGTTTGGAGTTTGGCGTTTTTGGGATTTTTGGAGTTTGGAGTTTTTGATGTTTTTGGAGTTAGGAGTTTTTGGAGTTTGGAGTTTGGAGTTTTTGAAGTTTTTGGAGTTTGGAGTTTTTGGAATTTGGAAATTTTGGAGTTTTTGACGTTTGTAGTTTTTGGAGTTTGGAATTTGGAGTTAGGATTGTTTGAAGTTTTTGGAGTTTGGAGTATTGAGTTTTTGGAGTTTGGAGTTTGGAGTTTTTGGAGATTTTGGAGTTTGGAGTTTTTGGAGTTATCGGAGTTTTTGGAGTTAGGTGTTTTTGGAGCTTTTGGAGTTTGGAGTTTGGAGTTTATGGAGTTATTGAAATTTGGAGTTTTTGGAGTTTTTGGAAATTGGAATTTTTGGAGATTGGAGTTTGGTGTTTTTGAAGTTTGGAGTTTGGACTTTTTAGAGTTTTTGAAGTTTGCAGCTTTTCCAGTTTGGAGTTTTTGTAATTTGGAGTTTGGAGATTTTGGAGTTTTGAGTTACTGGAGTTTTTGGAGTTTGGAGTTTGGAGCTTTTGGAGTTTGGAGTTTTGTGTTTTTGGAGTTTGGACTTTGGAGTTTTAGGAGATTTTGGAGTTTGGCGTTTGGAATTTGGGGGTTTTGGAGTTTGGAGTTATTGGAGTTGTTGGAGATAGGTGTTTTTGGAGTTTTTGGAGGTTGGAGTTTTAGTTTGGAATTTATGGAGTTTTTGGAGTTAGGAGTTTTCGGAGTATTTGGAGTTTGGAGTTTGGAGTTTATGGAGTTTTAGGAGTTTGGAGTTAGGAGTTTTTGGAGTTTGGCGTTTGGAATTTGGAGTTTTTGTCGTTTGTAGTTTTTGTAGTTTTTAGAGTTCGGTGTTTTTGGAGTTTTTGCAGTTTGGAAATTTGGGTTTGGAATTAATGGAGTTTTTGAGTTTGGAGTTTGGAGTTTTGAGTTTTTGCAGTTTTGGAGTTTGGAGTTTTTGGAGTTTGGAGTTTGGAGTTTTGGGGATTTTTGGAGTTTGGAGTTTTTGATGTTTTTGGAGTTAGGAGTTTTTGGAGTTTGGAGTTTGGAGTTTTTGAAGTTTTTGGAGTTTGGAGTTTTCGGAATTTGGAAATTTTGGAGTTTTTGACGTTTGTAGTTTTTGGAGTTTGGAATTTGGAGTTTTTGGAGTTCTTGGTGTTAGGAAATTGGTGTTTTTTGAGTTTGGAGTTTTTGGAGTTTGGATTTTGGAGTTTTTGGAATTTTGCATTTTTGGAGTTTTTGGAGTTTTTCAAGTTTGGAGTTTTTGGAGTTTGGATTTTGGAGTTAGGATTGTTTGAAGTTTTTGGAGTTTGGAGTATTGCGTTTTTGGAGTTTGGAGTTTGGAGTTTTTGGAGATTTTGGAGTTTGGAGTTTTTGGAGTTTTTGGAGTTTGGAGTTATCAGTTTTTGGAGTTTGGCGTCTGGAATTTGGGGGTTTTGGAGTTTGGAGTTATTGGAGTTGTTGGAGATAGGTGTTTTTGGAGGTTGGAGTTTTAGTTTGGAGTTTATGGAGTTTTTGGAGTAAGGAGTTTTCGGAGTATTTGGAGTTTGGAGTTTATGGAGTTTTAGGAGTTTGGAGTTCGGAGTTTTTGGAGTTTGGCGTTTGGAATTTGGAGTTTTTGTAGTTTGTAGTTTTTGTAGTTTTTAGAGTTAGGTGTTTTTGGAGTTTTTGCAGTTTGGAAATTTGGGTTTGGAATTAATGGAGTTTTTGAGTTTGTAGTTTGTAGTTTTGAGTTTTTGCAGTTTTGGTGTTTGGAGGTTTTGGAGTTTGGAGTTTGGAGTTTTAGGGATTTTTGGAGTTTGGAGTTCTTGATGTTTTTGGAGTTAGGAGTTTTTGGTGTTTGGGGTTTGGAGTTTTTGGAGTTTGGAGTTTTTGGAATTTGGAAATTTTGGAGTTTTTGACGTTTTTAGTTTTTGGAGTTTGGAATTTGGAGTTTTTGGAGTTCTTGGTGTTTGGAAATTGGTGTTTTTTGAGTTTGGAGTTTTTGGAGTTTGGATTTTGGAGTTTTTGGAATTTTGCGTTTTTGGAGTTTTTGGAGTTTTTCAAGTTTGGAGTTTTTGGAGTTTGGATTTTGGAGGTAGGATTGCTTGAAGTTTTTGGAGTTTGGAGTATTGAGTTTTTGGAGTTTGGAGTTTTGATTTTTTGGAGATTTTGGAGTTTGGAGTTTTTGGAGTTTTTGGGGTTTGGCGTTTGGAATTTGGAGTTTTTGGAGTTTGGATTGTTTGGAGTTTTTGGAGTTTGGAGTATTGAGTTTTTGGTGTTTGGAGTTTGGAGTTTTTGGAGATTTTAGAGTTTGGCGTTTGGAATTTGGGGGTTTTGGAGTTTGGAGTTATTGGAGTTGTTGGAGATAGGTGTTTTTGGAGTTTTTGGAGGTTGGAGTTTTAGTTTGGAGTTTATGGATTTTTTGGAGTTAGGAGTTTTCGGAGTATTTGGAGTTTGGAGTTTGGAGTTTATGGAGTTTTAGGAGTTTGGAGTTTTTGGAGTATTTGGAGTTAGTTGTTTTTGGAGTTTATGGAGTTTGGCGTTTTGGGTTTGGAGTTTATGGAGCTTTTGGAGCTAGGAGTTTGGAGTTATTGGAATTTTTGGAGTTAGGTGTTTTTGGAGTTTTTGGAGTTAGTTGTTTTTGGAGTTTTTGGAGTTTGGAGTTTTGGGTTTGGAGTTTATGGAGTTTTTGGAGTTGGAGTTTGGAGTTATCGGAGTTTTTGGAGTTAGGTGTTTTTGGAGTTTTTGGAGTTTGGAGTTTGGAGTTTATGCAGTTATTGAAATTTGGAGTTTTTGGAGTTTTTGGAAATTGGAATTTTTGGAGATTGGAGTTTGGTGTTTTTGAAGTTTGCAGTTTGGACTTTTTAGAGTTTTTGAAGTTTGTAGCTTTTCCAGTTTGGAGTTTTTGTAATTTGGAGTTTGGAGATTTTGGAGTTTTGAGTTTCTGGAGTTTTTGGAGTTTGGAGTTTGGAGCTTTTGGAGCTTGGAGTTTTGTGTTTTTGGAGTTGTTGCTGTTAGGAGTTTGGAATTTTTGGAGTTTTGAGTTGTTGAAGTTTGGAGTATTTGTAGTTTGGAGTTAGGATTTTTTGGAGCTTTTGGAGTTTGGAGTTTTTGGAGTTTTTGGAGTTTGGAGTGTTGAGTTTTTGGAGTTTGGAGTTTGGAGCTTTTGGAGTTTGGAGTTACGAGTTTTCGGAGTTTGGCGTTTGGAATTTGGAGTTTTTGGAGTTTGTAGTTTTTGTAGTTTTTAGAGTTAGGTGTTTTTGGAGTTTTTGCAGTTTGGAAATTTGTGTTTGGAATTAATGGAGTTTTTGAGTTTTTGCAGTTTTGGAGTTTGGAGTTTTTGGAGTTTGGAGTTTGGAGTTTTTGGGATTTTTGGAGTTTGGAGTTTTTGATGTTTTTGGAGTTAGGAGTTTTTGGAGTTTGGAGTTTTTGGAGTTTTTGGAGATTGGAGTTTTTGGAATTTGGAAATTTTGGAGTTTTTGACGTTTGTAGTTTTTGGAGTTTGGAGTTTGGAGTTTTTGGAGTTTTTGGTGTTAGGAAATTGGTGTTTTTTGAGTTTGGAGTTTTTGGAGTTGGGATTTTGGAGTTTTTGGAATTTTGCATTTTTGGAGTTTTTGGAGTTTTTCAAGCTTGGAGTTTTTGGAGTTTGGATTTTGGAGTTAGGATTGTTTGAAGTTTTTGGAGTTTGGAGTATTGAGTTTTTGGAGTTTGGAGTTTGGAGTTTTTGGAGATTTTGGAGTTTGGAGTTTTTGGAGTTTGGAGTTATCAGTTTTTGGAATTTGGCGTTTGGAATTTGGAGTTTTTGGAGTTTGGATTGTTTGGAGTTTTTGGAGTTTGGAGTATTGAGTTTTTGGAGTTTGGAGTTTGGAGTTTTAGGAGATTTTGGAGTTTGGCGTTTGGAATTTGGGGGTTTTGGAGTTTGGAGTTGTTGGAGATAGGTGTTTTTGGAGGTTGGAGTTTTAGTTTGGAGTTTATGGAGTTTTTGGAGTTAGGAGTTTTCGGAGTATTTGGAGTTTGGAGTTTATGGAGTTTTAGGAGTTTGGAGTTAGGAGTTTTTGGAGTTTGGCGTTTGGAATTTGGAATTTTTGTAGTTTGTAGTTTTTGTAGTTTTTAGAGTTAGGTGTTTTTGGAGTTTTTGCAGTTTGGAAATTTGGGTTTGGAATTAATGGAGTTTTTGAGTTTGTACTTTGGAGTTTTGAGTTTTTGCAGTTTTGGAGTTTGGAGTTTTTGGAGTTTGGAGTTTGGAGTTTTTGGGATTTTTGGAGTTTGGAGTTTTTGATGTTTTTGGAGTTAGGAGATTTTGGAGTTTGGAGTTTGGAATTTTTGAAGTTTTTGGAGTTTGGAGTTTTTGGAATTTGGAAATTTTGGAGTTTTTGACGTTTGTAGTTTTTGGAGTTTGGAATTTGGAGTTTTTGGAGTTCTTGGTGTTTGGAAATTGGTGTTTTTTGAGTTTGGAGTTTTTGGAGTTTGGATTTTGGAGTTTTTGGAATTTTGCATTTTTGGTGTTTTTGGAGTTTTTCAAGTTTGGAGTTTTTGGAGTTTGGATTTTGGAGGTAGGATTGTTTGAAGTTTTTGGAGTTTGGAGTATTGAGTTTTTGGAGTTTGGAGTTTTGATTTTTTGGAGATTTTGGAGTTTGGAGTTTTTGGAGTATTTGGAGTTTGGCGTTTGGAATTTGGAGTTTTTGGAGTTTGGATTGTTTGGAGTTTTTGGAGTTTGGAGTATTGAGTTTTTGGAGTTTGGAGTTTGGAGTTTTTGGAGATTTTAGAGTTTGGCGTTTGGAATTTGGGGGTTTTGGTGTTTGGAGTTATTGGAGTTGTTGGAGATAGGTGTTTTTGGAGTTTTTGGAGGTTGGAGTTTTAGTTTGGAGTTTATGGATTTTTTGGAGTTAGGAGTTTTCGGAGTATTTGGAGTTTGGAGTTTGGAGTTTATGGAGTTTCAGGAGTTTGGAGTTTTTGGAGTTTTTGGAGTTAGTTGTTTTTGGAGTTTTTGGAGTTTGGAGTTTTGGGTTTGGAGTTTATGGAGTTATTGGAGTTGGAGTTTGGAGTTATCGGAGTTTTTGGAGTTAGGTGTTTTTGGAGTTTTTGGAGTTTGGAGTTTATGCAGTTATTGAAATTTGGAGTTTTTGGAGTTTTTGGAAATTGGAATTTTTGGAGATTGGAGTTTGGTGTTTTTGAAGTTTGCAGTTTGGACTTTTTAGAGTTTTTGAAGTTTGTAGCTTTTCCAGTTTGGAGTTTTTGTAATTTGGAGTTTGGAGATTTTGGAGTTTTGAGTTTCTGGAGTTTTTGGAGTTTGGAGTTTGGAGCTTTTGGAGCTTGGAGTTTTGTGTTTTTGGAGTTTTTGCTGTTAGGAGTTTGGAATTTTTGGAGTTTTGAGTTGTTGAAGTTTGGAGTATTTGTAGTTTGGAGTTAGGATTTTTTGGAGCTTTTGGAGTTTGGAGTTTTTGGAGTTTTTGGAGTTTGGAGTGTTGAGTTTTTGGAGTTTGGAGTTTGGAGCTTTTGGAGTTTGGAGTTACGAGTTTTCGGAGTTTGGCGTTTGGAATTTGGAGTTTTTGGAGTTTGTAGTTTTTGTAGTTTTTAGAGTTAGGTGTTTTTGGAGTTTTTGCAGTTTGGAAATTTGCGTTTGGAATTAATGGAGTTTTTGAGTTTTTGCAGTTTTGGTGTTTGGAGTTTTTGGAGTTTGGAGTTTGGAGTTTTGGGGATTTTTGGAGTTTGGAGTTTTTGATGTTTTTGGAGTTAGGAGTTTTTGGAGTTTGGAGTTTTTGGAGTTTTTGGAGATTGGAGTTTTTGGAATTTGGAAATTTTGGAGTTTTTGACGTTTGTAGTTTTTGGAGTTTGGAGTTTGGAGTTTTTGGAGTTTTTGGTGTTAGGAAATTGGTGTTTTTTGAGTTTGGAGTTTTTGGAGTTGGGATTTTGGAGTTTTTGGAATTTTGCATTTTTGGAGTTTTTGGAGTTTTTCAAGCTTGGAGTTTTTGGAGTTTGGATTTTGGAGTTAGGATTGTTTGAAGTTTTTGGAGTTTGGAGTATTGAGTTTTTGGAGTTTGGAGTTTGGAGTTTTTGGAGATTTTGGAGTTTGGAGTTTTTGGAGTTTGGAGTTATCAGTTTTTGGAATTTGGCGTTTGGAATTTGGAGTTTTTGGAGTTTGGATTGTTTGGAGTTTTTGGAGTTTGGAGTATTGAGTTTTTGGAGTTTGGAGTTTGGAGTTTTAGGAGATTTTGGAGTTTGGCGTTTGGAATTTGGGGGTTTTGGAGTTTGGAGTTGTTGGAGTTGTTGGAGATAGGTGTTTTTGGAGGTTGGAGTTTTAGTTTGGAGTTTATGGAGTTTTTGGAGTTAGGAGTTTTCGGAGTATTTGGAGTTTGGAGTTTATGGAGTTTTAGGAGTTTGGAGTTAGGAGTTTTTGGAGTTTGGCGTTTGGAATTTGGAATTTTTGTAGTTTGTAGTTTTTGTAGTTTTTAGAGTTAGGTGTTTTTGGAGTTTTTGCAGTTTGGAAATTTGGGTTTGGAATTAATGGAGTTTTTGAGTTTGTACTTTGGAGTTTTGAGTTTTTGCAGTTTTGGAGTTTGGAGTTTTTGGAGTTTGGAGTTTGGAGTTTTTGGGATTTTTGGAGTTTGGAGTTTTTGATGTTTTTGGAGTTAGGAGATTTTGGAGTTTGGAGTTTGGAATTTTTGAAGTTTTTGGAGTTTGGAGTTTTTGGAATTTGGAAATTTTGGAGTTTTTGACGTTTGTAGTTTTTGGAGTTTGGAATTTGGAGTTTTTGGAGTTCTTGGTGTTTGGAAATTGGTGTTTTTTGAGTTTGGAGTTTTTGGAGTTTGGATTTTGGAGTTTTTGGAATTTTGCATTTTTGGTGTTTTTGGAGTTTTTCAAGTTTGGAGTTTTTGGAGTTTGGATTTTGGAGGTAGGATTGTTTGAAGTTTTTGGAGTTTGGAGTATTGAGTTTTTGGAGTTTGGAGTTTTGATTTTTTGGAGATTTTGGAGTTTGGAGTTTTTGGAGTATTTGGAGTTTGGCGTTTGGAATTTGGAGTTTTTGGAGTTTGGATTGTTTGGAGTTTTTGGAGTTTGGAGTATTGAGTTTTTGGAGTTTGGAGTTTGGAGTTTTTGGAGATTTTAGAGTTTGGCGTTTGGAATTTGGGGGTTTTGGTGTTTGGAGTTATTGGAGTTGTTGGAGATAGGTGTTTTTGGAGTTTTTGGAGGTTGGAGTTTTAGTTTGGAGTTTATGGATTTTTTGGAGTTAGGAGTTTTCGGAGTATTTGGAGTTTGGAGTTTGGAGTTTATGGAGTTTCAGGAGTTTGGAGTTTTTGGAGTTTTTGGAGTTAGTTGTTTTTGGAGTTTTTGGAGTTTGGAGTTTTGGGTTTGGAGTTTATGGAGTTATTGGAGTTGGAGTTTGGAGTTATCGGAGTTTTTGGAGTTAGGTGTTTTTGGAGTTTTTGGAGTTTGGAGTTTGGAGTTTATGCAGTTATTGAAATTTGGAGTTTTTGGAGTTTTTGGAAATTGGAATTTTTGGAGATTGGAGTTTGGTGTTTTTGAAGTTTGCAGTTTGGACTTTTTAGAGTTTTTGAAGTTTGTAGCTTTTCCAGTTTGGAGTTTTTGTAATTTGGAGTTTGGAGATTTTGGAGTTTTGAGTTTCTGGAGTTTTTGGAGTTTGGAGTTTGGAGCTTTTGGAGCTTGGAGTTTTGTGTTTTTGGAGTTTTTGCTGTTAGGAGTTTGGAATTTTTGGAGTTTTGAGTTGTTGAAGTTTGGAGTATTTGTAGTTTGGAGTTAGGATTTTTTGGAGCTTTTGGAGTTTGGAGTTTTTGGAGTTTTTGGAGTTTGGAGTGTTGAGTTTTTGGAGTTTGGAGTTTGGAGCTTTTGGAGTTTGGAGTTACGAGTTTTCGGAGTTTGGCGTTTGGAATTTGGAGTTTTTGGAGTTTGTAGTTTTTGTAGTTTTTAGAGTTAGGTGTTTTTGGAGTTTTTGCAGTTTGGAAATTTGCGTTTGGAATTAATGGAGTTTTTGAGTTTTTGCAGTTTTGGTGTTTGGAGTTTTTGGAGTTTGGAGTTTGGAGTTTTGGGGATTTTTGGAGTTTGGAGTTTTTGATGTTTTTGGAGTTAGGAGTTTTTGGAGTTTGGAGTTTTTGGAGTTTTTGGAGATTGGAGTTTTTGGAATTTGGAAATTTTGGAGTTTTTGACGTTTGTAGTTTTTGGTGTTTGGAATTTGGAGTTTTTGGAGTTTTTGGTGTTAGGAAATTGGTGTTTTTTGAGTTTGGAGTTTTTTGAGTTGGGATTTTGGAGTTTTTGGAATTTTGCATTTTTGGAGTTTTTGGAGTTTTTCAAGCTTGGAGTTTTTGGAGTTTGGATTTTGGAGTTAGGATTGTTTGAAGTTTTTGGAGTTTGGAGTATTGAGTTTTTGGAGTTTGGAGTTTGGAGTTTTTGGAGATTTTGGAGTTTGGAGTTTTTGGAGTTTGGAGTTATCAGTTTTTGGAATTTGGCGTTTGGAATTTGGAGTTTTTGGAGTTTGGATTGTTTGGAGTTTTTGGAGTTTGGAGTATTGAGTTTTTGGAGTTTGGAGTTTGGAGTTTTAGGAGATTTTGGAGTTTGGCGTTTGGAATTTGGGGGTTTTGGAGTTTGGAGTTGTTGGAGTTGTTGGAGATAGGTGTTTTTGGAGGTTGGAGTTTTAGTTTGGAGTTTATGGAGTTTTTGGACTTAGGAGTTAGGAGTTTTTGGAGTTTGGCGTTTGGAATTTGGAATTTTTGTAGTTTGTAGTTTTTGTAGTTTTTAGAGTTAGGTGTTTTTGGAGTTTCTGCAGTTTGGAAATTTGGGTTTGGAGTTTGGAGTTTTTGGGATTTTTGGAGTTTGGAGTTTTTGATGTTTTTGGAGATTTTGGAGTTTGGAGTTTGGAATTTTTGAAGTTTTTGGAGTTTGGAGTTTTTGGAATTTGGAAATTTTGGAGTTTTTGACGTTTGTAGTTTTTGGAGTTTGGAATTTGGAGTTTTTGGAGTTCTTGGTGTTTGGAAATTGGTGTTTTTTGAGTTTGGAGTTTTTGGAGTTTGGATTTTGGAGTTTTTGGAATTTTGCATTTTTGGAGTTTTTGGAGTTTTTCAAGTTTGGAGTTTTTGGAGTTTGGATTTTGGAGGTAGGATTGTTTGAAGTTTTTGGAGTTTGGAGTATTGAGTTTTTGGAGTTTGGAGTTTTGATTTTTTGGAGATTTTGGAGTTTGGAGTTTTTGGAGTTTTTGGAGTTTGGCGTTTGGAATTTGGAGTTTTTGGAGTTTGGATTGTTTGGAGTTTTTGGAGTTTGGAGTATTGAGTTTTTGGAGTTTGGAGTTTGGAGTTTTAGGAGATTTTGGAGTTTGGCGTTTGGAATTTGGGGGTTTTGGAGTTTGGAGTTGTTGGAGTTGTTGGAGATAGGTGTTTTTGGAGGTTGGAGTTTTAGTTTGGAGTTTATGGAGTTTTTGGAGTTAGGAGTTTTCGGAGTATTTGGAGTTTGGAGTTTATGGAGTTTTAGGAGTTTGGAGTTAGGAGTTTTTGGAGTTTGGCGTTTGGAATTTGGAATTTTTGTAGTTTGTAGTTTTTGTAGTTTTTAGAGTTAGGTGTTTTTGGAGTTTTTGCAGTTTGGAAATTTGGGTTTGGAATTAATGGAGTTTTTGAGTTTGTACTTTGGAGTTTTGAGTTTTTGCAGTTTTGGAGTTTGGAGTTTTTGGAGTTTGGAGTTTGGAGTTTTTGGGATTTTTGGAGTTTGGAGTTTTTGATGTTTTTGGAGTTAGGAGATTTTGGAGTTTGGAGTTTGGAATTTTTGAAGTTTTTGGAGTTTGGAGTTTTTGGAATTTGGAAATTTTGGAGTTTTTGACGTTTGTAGTTTTTGGAGTTTGGAATTTGGAGTTTTTGGAGTTCTTGGTGTTTGGAAATTGGTGTTTTTTGAGTTTGGAGTTTTTGGAGTTTGGATTTTGGAGTTTTTGGAATTTTGCATTTTTGGTGTTTTTGGAGTTTTTCAAGTTTGGAGTTTTTGGAGTTTGGATTTTGGAGGTAGGATTGTTTGAAGTTTTTGGAGTTTGGAGTATTGAGTTTTTGGAGTTTGGAGTTTTGATTTTTTGGAGATTTTGGAGTTTGGAGTTTTTGGAGTATTTGGAGTTTGGCGTTTGGAATTTGGAGTTTTTGGAGTTTGGATTGTTTGGAGTTTTTGGAGTTTGGAGTATTGAGTTTTTGGAGTTTGGAGTTTGGAGTTTTTGGAGATTTTAGAGTTTGGCGTTTGGAATTTGGGGGTTTTGGTGTTTGGAGTTATTGGAGTTGTTGGAGATAGGTGTTTTTGGAGTTTTTGGAGGTTGGAGTTTTAGTTTGGAGTTTATGGATTTTTTGGAGTTAGGAGTTTTCGGAGTATTTGGAGTTTGGAGTTTGGAGTTTATGGAGTTTCAGGAGTTTGGAGTTTTTGGAGTTTTTGGAGTTAGTTGTTTTTGGAGTTTTTGGAGTTTGGAGTTTTGGGTTTGGAGTTTATGGAGTTATTGGAGTTGGAGTTTGGAGTTATCGGAGTTTTTGGAGTTAGGTGTTTTTGGAGTTTTTGGAGTTTGGAGTTTGGAGTTTATGCAGTTATTGAAATTTGGAGTTTTTGGAGTTTTTGGAAATTGGAATTTTTGGAGATTGGAGTTTGGTGTTTTTGAAGTTTGCAGTTTGGACTTTTTAGAGTTTTTGAAGTTTGTAGCTTTTCCAGTTTGGAGTTTTTGTAATTTGGAGTTTGGAGATTTTGGAGTTTTGAGTTTCTGGAGTTTTTGGAGTTTGGAGTTTGGAGCTTTTGGAGCTTGGAGTTTTGTGTTTTTGGAGTTTTTGCTGTTAGGAGTTTGGAATTTTTGGAGTTTTGAGTTGTTGAAGTTTGGAGTATTTGTAGTTTGGAGTTAGGATTTTTTGGAGCTTTTGGAGTTTGGAGTTTTTGGAGTTTTTGGAGTTTGGAGTGTTGAGTTTTTGGAGTTTGGAGTTTGGAGCTTTTGGAGTTTGGAGTTACGAGTTTTCGGAGTTTGGCGTTTGGAATTTGGAGTTTTTGGAGTTTGTAGTTTTTGTAGTTTTTAGAGTTAGGTGTTTTTGGAGTTTTTGCAGTTTGGAAATTTGCGTTTGGAATTAATGGAGTTTTTGAGTTTTTGCAGTTTTGGTGTTTGGAGTTTTTGGAGTTTGGAGTTTGGAGTTTTGGGGATTTTTGGAGTTTGGAGTTTTTGATGTTTTTGGAGTTAGGAGTTTTTGGAGTTTGGAGTTTTTGGAGTTTTTGGAGATTGGAGTTTTTGGAATTTGGAAATTTTGGAGTTTTTGACGTTTGTAGTTTTTGGTGTTTGGAATTTGGAGTTTTTGGAGTTTTTGGTGTTAGGAAATTGGTGTTTTTTGAGTTTGGAGTTTTTTGAGTTGGGATTTTGGAGTTTTTGGAATTTTGCATTTTTGGAGTTTTTGGAGTTTTTCAAGCTTGGAGTTTTTGGAGTTTGGATTTTGGAGTTAGGATTGTTTGAAGTTTTTGGAGTTTGGAGTATTGAGTTTTTGGAGTTTGGAGTTTGGAGTTTTTGGAGATTTTGGAGTTTGGAGTTTTTGGAGTTTGGAGTTATCAGTTTTTGGAATTTGGCGTTTGGAATTTGGAGTTTTTGGAGTTTGGATTGTTTGGAGTTTTTGGAGTTTGCAGTATTGAGTTTTTGGAGTTTGGAGTTTGGAGTTTTAGGAGATTTTGGAGTTTGGCGTTTGGAATTTGGGGGTTTTGGAGTTTGGAGTTGTTGGAGTTGTTGGAGATAGGTGTTTTTGGAGGTTGGAGTTTTAGTTTGGAGTTTATGGAGTTTTTGGACTTAGGAGTTAGGAGTTTTTGGAGTTTGGCGTTTGGAATTTGGAATTTTTGTAGTTTGTAGTTTTTGTAGTTTTTAGAGTTAGGTGTTTTTGGAGTTTCTGCAGTTTGGAAATTTGGGTTTGGAGTTTGGAGTTTTTGGGATTTTTGGAGTTTGGAGTTTTTGATGTTTTTGGAGATTTTGGAGTTTGGAGTTTGGAATTTTTGAAGTTTTTGGAGTTTGGAGTTTTTGGAATTTGGAAATTTTGGAGTTTATGACGTTTGTAGTTTTTGGAGTTTGGAATTTGGAGTTTTTGGAGTTCTTGGTGTTTGGAAATTGGTGTTTTTTGAGTTTGGAGTTTTTGGAGTTTGGATTTTGGAGTTTTTGGAATTTTGCATTTTTGGAGTTTTTGGAGTTTTTCAAGTTTGGAGTTTTTGGAGTTTGGATTTTGGAGGTAGGATTGTTTGAAGTTTTTGGAGTTTGGAGTATTGAGTTTTTGGAGTTTGGAGTTTTGATTTTTTGGAGATTTTGGAGTTTGGAGTTTTTGGAGTTTTTGGAGTTTGGCGTTTGGAATTTGGAGTTTTTGGAGTTTGGATTGTTTGGAGTTTTTGGAGTTTGGAGTATTGAGTTTTTGGAGTTTGGAGTTTGGAGTTTTAGGAGATTTTGGAGTTTGGCGTTTGGAATTTGGGGGTTTTGGAGTTTGGAGTTGTTGGAGTTGTTGGAGATAGGTGTTTTTGGAGGTTGGAGTTTTAGTTTGGAGTTTATGGAGTTTTTGGAGTTAGGAGTTTTCGGAGTATTTGGAGTTTGGAGTTTATGGAGTTTTAGGAGTTTGGAGTTAGGAGTTTTTGGAGTTTGGCGTTTGGAATTTGGAATTTTTGTAGTTTGTAGTTTTTGTAGTTTTTAGAGTTAGGTGTTTTTGGAGTTTTTGCAGTTTGGAAATTTGGGTTTGGAATTAATGGAGTTTTTGAGTTTGTACTTTGGAGTTTTGAGTTTTTGCAGTTTTGGAGTTTGGAGTTTTTGGAGTTTGGAGTTTGGAGTTTTTGGGATTTTTGGAGTTTGGAGTTTTTGATGTTTTTGGAGTTAGGAGATTTTGGAGTTTGGAGTTTGGAATTTTTGAAGTTTTTGGAGTTTGGAGTTTTTGGAATTTGGAAATTTTGGAGTTTTTGACGTTTGTAGTTTTTGGAGTTTGGAATTTGGAGTTTTTGGAGTTCTTGGTGTTTGGAAATTGGTGTTTTTTGAGTTTGGAGTTTTTGGAGTTTGGATTTTGGAGTTTTTGGAATTTTGCATTTTTGGAGTTTTTGGAGTTTTTCAAGTTTGGAGTTTTTGGAGTTTGGATTTTGGAGGTAGGATTGTTTGAAGTTTTTGGAGTTTGGAGTATTGAGTTTTTGGAGTTTGGAGTTTTGATTTTTTGGAGATTTTGGAGTTTGGAGTTTTTGGAGTTTTTGGAGTTTGGCGTTTGGAATTTGGAGTTTTTGGAGTTTGGATTGTTTGGAGTTTTTGGAGTTTGGAGTATTGAGTTTTTGGAGTTTGGAGTTTGGAGTTTTTGGAGATTTTAGAGTTTGGCGTTTGGAATTTGGGGGTTTTGGTGTTTGGAGTTATTGGAGTTGTTGGAGATAGGTGTTTTTGGAGTTTTTGGAGGTTGGAGTTTTAGTTTGGAGTTTATGGATTTTTTGGAGTTAGGAGTTTTCGGAGTATTTGGAGTTTGGAGTTTGGAGTTTATGGAGTTTCAGGAGTTTGGAGTTTTTGGAGTTAGTTGTTTTTGGAGTTTTTGGAGTTTGGAGTTTTGGGTTTGGAGTTTATGGAGTTTTTGGAGTTGGAGTTTGGAGTTATCGGAGTTTTTGGAGTTAGGTGTTTTTGGAGTTTTTGGAGTTTCTAGTTTGGAGTTTATGCAGTTATTGAAATTTGGAGTTTTTGGAGTTTCTGGAAATTGGAATTTTTGGAGATTGGAGTTTGGTGTTTTTGAAGTTTGCAGTTTGGACTTTTTAGAGTTTTTGAAGTTTGTAGCTTTTCCAGTTTGGAGTTTTTGTAATTTGGAGTTTGGAGATTTTGGAGTTTTGAGTTTCTGGAGTTTTTGGAGTTTGGAGTTTGGAGCTTTTGGAGCTTGGAGTTTTGTGTTTTTGGAGTTTTTGCTGTTAGGAGTTTGGAATTTTTGGAGTTTTGAGTTGTTGAAGTTTGGAGTATTTGTAGTTTGGAGTTAGGATTTTTTGGAGCTTTTGGAGTTTGGAGTTTTTGGAGTTTTTGGAGTTTGGAGTGTTGAGTTTTTGGAGTTTGGAGTTTGGAGCTTTTGGAGTTTGGAGTTACGAGTTTTTGGAGTTTGGCGTTTGGAATTTGGAGTTTTTGGAGTTTGTAGTTTTTGTAGTTTTTAGAGTTAGGTGTTTTTGGAGTTTTTGCAGTTTGGAAATTTGGGTTTGGAATTAATGGAGTTTTTGAGTTTGTACTTTGGAGTTTTGAGTTTTTGCAGTTTTGGAGTTTGGAGTTTTTGGAGTTTGGAGTTTGGAGTTTTTGGGATTTTTGGAGTTTGGAGTTTTTGATGTTTTTGGAGTTAGGAGATTTTGGAGTTTGGAGTTTGGAATTTTTGAAGTTTTTGGAGTTTGGAGTTTTTGGAATTTGGAAATTTTGGAGTTTTTGACGTTTGTAGTTTTTGGAGTTTGGAATTTGGAGTTTTTGGAGTTCTTGGTGTTTGGAAATTGGTGTTTTTTGAGTTTGGAGTTTTTGGAGTTTGGATTTTGGAGTTTTTGTAATTTTGCATTTTTGGAGTTTTTGGAGTTTTTCAAGTTTGGAGTTTTTGGAGTTTGGATTTTGTGGAGTTTTTGGAGTTTGGAGTTTTTGGACTTTTTGGAGTTTGGAGTGTTGAGTTTTTGGAGTTTGGAGTTTGGAGCTTTTGGAGTTTGGAGTTACGAGTTTTCGGAGTTTGGCGTTTGGAATTTGGAGTTTTTGGAGTTTGTAGTTTTTGTAGTTTTTAGAGTTAGGTGTTTTTGGAGTTTTTGCAGTTTGGAAATTTGCGTTTGGAATTAATGGAGTTTTTGAGTTTTTGCAGTTTTGGTGTTTGGAGTTTTTGGAGTTTGGAGTTTGGAGTTTTGGGGATTTTTGGAGTTTGGAGTTTTTGATGTTTTTGGAGTTAGGAGTTTTTGGAGTTTGGAGTTTTTGGAGTTTTTGGAGATTGGAGTTTTTGGAATTTGGAAATTTTGGAGTTTTTGACGTTTGTAGTTTTTGGTGTTTGGAATTTGGAGTTTTTGGAGTTTTTGGTGTTAGGAAATTGGTGTTTTTTGAGTTTGGAGTTTTTTGAGTTGGGATTTTGGAGTTTTTGGAATTTTGCATTTTTGGAGTTTTTGGAGTTTTTCAAGCTTGGAGTTTTTGGAGTTTGGATTTTGGAGTTAGGATTGTTTGAAGTTTTTGGAGTTTGGAGTATTGAGTTTTTGGAGTTTGGAGTTTGGAGTTTTTGGAGATTTTGGAGTTTGGAGTTTTTGGAGTTTGGAGTTATCAGTTTTTGGAATTTGGCGTTTGGAATTTGGAGTTTTTGGAGTTTGGATTGTTTGGAGTTTTTGGAGTTTGGAGTATTGAGTTTTTGGAGTTTGGAGTTTGGAGTTTTAGGAGATTTTGGAGTTTGGCGTTTGGAATTTGGGGGTTTTGGAGTTTGGAGTTGTTGGAGTTGTTGGAGATAGGTGTTTTTGGAGGTTGGAGTTTTAGTTTGGAGTTTATGCAGTTTTTGGACTTAGGAGTTAGGAGTTTTTGGAGTTTGGCGTTTGGAATTTGGAATTTTTGTAGTTTGTAGTTTTTGTAGTTTTTAGAGTTAGGTGTTTTTGGAGTTTCTGCAGTTTGGAAATTTGGGTTTGGAGTTTGGAGTTTTTGGGATTTTTGGAGTTTGGAGTTTTTGATGTTTTTGGAGATTTTGGAGTTTGGAGTTTGGAATTTTTGAAGTTTTTGGAGTTTGGAGTTTTTGGAATTTGGAAATTTTGGAGTTTTTGACGTTTGTAGTTTTTGGAGTTTGGAATTTGGAGTTTTTGGAGTTCTTGGTGTTTGGAAATTGGTGTTTTTTGAGTTTGGAGTTTTTGGAGTTTGGATTTTGGAGTTTTTGGAATTTTGCATTTTTGGAGTTTTTGGAGTTTTTCAAGTTTGGAGTTTTTGGAGTTTGGATTTTGGAGGTAGGATTGTTTGAAGTTTTTGGAGTTTGGAGTATTGAGTTTTTGGAGTTTGGAGTTTTGATTTTTTGGAGATTTTGGAGTTTGGAGTTTTTGGAGTTTTTGGAGTTTGGCGTTTGGAATTTGGAGTTTTTGGAGTTTGGATTGTTTGGAGTTTTTGGAGTTTGGAGTATTGAGTTTTTGGAGTTTGGAGTTTGGAGTTTTTGGAGATTTTAGAGTTTGGCGTTTGGAATTTGGGGGTTTTGGTGTTTGGAGTTATTGGAGTTGTTGGAGATAGGTGTTTTTGGAGTTTTTGGAGGTTGGAGTTTTAGTTTGGAGTTTATGGATTTTTTGGAGTTAGGAGTTTTCGGAGTATTTGGAGTTTGGAGTTTGGAGTTTATGGAGTTTCAGGAGTTTGGAGTTTTTGGAGTTAGTTGTTTTTGGAGTTTTTGGAGTTTGGAGTTTTGGGTTTGGAGTTTATGGAGTTTTTGGAGTTGGAGTTTGGAGTTATCGGAGTTTTTGGAGTTAGGTGTTTTTGGAGTTTTTGGAGTTTCTAGTTTGGAGTTTATGCAGTTATTGAAATTTGGAGTTTTTGGAGTTTCTGGAAATTGGAATTTTTGGAGATTGGAGTTTGGTGTTTTTGAAGTTTGCAGTTTGGACTTTTTAGAGTTTTTGAAGTTTGTAGCTTTTCCAGTTTGGAGTTTTTGTAATTTGGAGTTTGGAGATTTTGGAGTTTTGAGTTTCTGGAGTTTTTGGAGTTTGGAGTTTGGAGCTTTTGGAGCTTGGAGTTTTGTGTTTTTGGAGTTTTTGCTGTTAGGAGTTTGGAATTTTTGGAGTTTTGAGTTGTTGAAGTTTGGAGTATTTGTAGTTTGGAGTTAGGATTTTTTGGAGCTTTTGGAGTTTGGAGTTTTTGGAGTTTTTGGAGTTTGGAGTGTTGAGTTTTTGGAGTTTGGAGTTTGGAGCTTTTGGAGTTTGGAGTTACGAGTTTTTGGAGTTTGGCGTTTGGAATTTGGAGTTTTTGGAGTTTGTAGTTTTTGTAGTTTTTAGAGTTAGGTGTTTTTGGAGTTTTTGCAGTTTGGAAATTTGGGTTTGGAATTAATGGAGTTTTTGAGTTTGTACTTTGGAGTTTTGAGTTTTTGCAGTTTTGGAGTTTGGAGTTTTTGGAGTTTGGAGTTTGGAGTTTTTGGGATTTTTGGAGTTTGGAGTTTTTGATGTTTTTGGAGTTAGGAGATTTTGGAGTTTGGAGTTTGGAATTTTTGAAGTTTTTGGAGTTTGGAGTTTTTGGAATTTGGAAATTTTGGAGTTTTTGACGTTTGTAGTTTTTGGAGTTTGGAATTTGGAGTTTTTGGAGTTCTTGGTGTTTGGAAATTGGTGTTTTTTGAGTTTGGAGTTTTTGGAGTTTGGATTTTGGAGTTTTTGGAATTTTGCATTTTTGGAGTTTTTGGAGTTTTTCAAGTTTGGAGTTTTTGGAGTTTGGATTTTGGAGGTAGGATTGTTTGAAGTTTTTGGAGTTTGGAGTATTGAGTTTTTGGAGTTTGGAGTTTTGATTTTTTGGAGATTTTGGAGTTTGGAGTTTTTGGAGTTTTTGGAGTTTGGCGTTTGGAATTTGGAGTTTTTGGAGTTTGGATTGTTTGGAGTTTTTGGAGTTTGGAGTATTGAGTTTTTGGAGTTTGGAGTTTGGAGTTTTTGGAGATTTTAGAGTTTGGCGTTTGGAATTTGGGGGTTTTGGTGTTTGGAGTTATTGGAGTTGTTGGAGATAGGTGTTTTTGGAGTTTTTGGAGGTTGGAGTTTTAGTTTGGAGTTTATGGATTTTTTCGAGTTAGGAGTTTTCGGAGTATTTGGAGTTTGGAGTTTATGGAGTTTCAGGAGTTTCAGGAGTTTGGAGTTTTTGGAGTTAGTTGTTTTTGGAGTTTTTGGAGTTTGTAGTTTTTGTAGTTTTTAGAGTTAGGTGTTTTTGGAGTTTTTGCAGTTTGGAAATTTGCGTTTGGAATTAATGGAGTTTTTGAGTTTTTGCAGTTTTGGAGTTTGGAGTTTTTGGAGTTTGGAGTTTGGAGTTTTGGGGATTTTTGGAGTTTGGAGTTTTTGATGTTTTTGGAGTTAGGAGTTTTTGGAGTTTGGAGTTTTTGGAGTTTTTGGAGATTGGAGTTTTTGGAATTTGGAAATTTTGGAGTTTTTGACGTTTGTAGTTTTTGGAGTTTGGAGTTTGGAGTTTTTGGAGTTTTTGGTGTTAGGAAATTGGTGTTTTTTGAGTTTGGAGTTTTTGGAGTTGGATTTTGGAGTTTTTGGAATTTTGCATTTTTGGAGTTTTTGGAGTTTTTCAAGCTTGGAGTTTTTGGAGTTTGGATTTTGGAGTTAGGATTGTTTGAAGTTTTTGGAGTTTGGAGTATTGAGTTTTTGGAGTTTGGAGTTTGGAGTTTTTGGAGAGTTTGGAGTTTGGAGTTTTTGGAGTTTGGAGTTATCAGTTTTTGGAATTTGGCGTTTGGAATTTGGAGTTTTTGGAGTTTGGATTGTTTGGAGTTTTTGGAGTTTGGAGTATTGAGTTTTTGGAGTTTGGAGTTTGGAGTTTTAGGAGATTTTGGAGTTTGGCGTTTGGAATTTGGGGGTTTTGGAGTTTGGAGTTGTTGGAGTTGTTGGAGATAGGTGTTTTTGGAGGTTGGAGTTTTAGTTTGGAGTTTATGGAGTTTTTGGACTTAGGAGTTAGGAGTTTTTGGAGTTTGGCGTTTGGAATTTGGAATTTTTGTAGTTTGTAGTTTTTGTAGTTTTTAGAGTTAGGTGTTTTTGGAGTTTTTGCAGTTTGGAAATTTGGGTTTGGAATTAATGGAGTTTTTGAGTTTGTACTTTGGAGTTTTGAGTTTTTGCAGTTTTGGAGTTTGGAGTTTTTGGAGTTTGGAGTTTGGAGTTTTTGGGATTTTTGGAGTTTGGAGTTTTTGATGTTTTTGGAGTTAGGAGATTTTGGAGTTTGGAGTTTGGAATTTTTGAAGTTTTTGGAGTTTGGAGTTTTTGGAATTTGGAAATTTTGGAGTTTTTGACGTTTGTAGTTTTTGGAGTTTGGAATTTGGAGTTTTTGGAGTTCTTGGTGTTTGGAAATTGGTGTTTTTTGAGTTTGGAGTTTTTGGAGTTTGGATTTTGGAGTTTTTGGAATTTTGCATTTTTGGAGTTTTTGGAGTTTTTCAAGTTTGGAGTTTTTGGAGTTTGGATTTTGTGGAGTTTTTGGAGTTTGGAGTTTTTGGAGTTTTTGGAGTTTGGAGTGTTGAGTTTTTGGAGTTTGGAGTTTGGAGCTTTTGGAGTTTGGAGTTACGAGTTTTCGGAGTTTGGCGTTTGGAATTTGGAGTTTTTGGAGTTTGTAGTTTTTGTAGTTTTTAGAGTTAGGTGTTTTTGGAGTTTTTGCAGTTTGGAAATTTGCGTTTGGAATTAATGGAGTTTTTGAGTTTTTGCAGTTTTGGTGTTTGGAGTTTTTGGAGTTTGGAGTTTGGAGTTTTGGGGATTTTTGGAGTTTGGAGTTTTTGATGTTTTTGGAGTTAGGAGTTTTTGGAGTTTGGAGTTTTTGGAGTTTTTGGAGATTGGAGTTTTTGGAATTTGGAAATTTTGGAGTTTTTGACGTTTGTAGTTTTTGGTGTTTGGAATTTGGAGTTTTTGGAGTTTTTGGTGTTAGGAAATTGGTGTTTTTTGAGTTTGGAGTTTTTTGAGTTGGGATTTTGGAGTTTTTGGAATTTTGCATTTTTGGAGTTTTTGGAGTTTTTCAAGCTTGGAGTTTTTGGAGTTTGGATTTTGGAGTTAGGATTGTTTGAAGTTTTTGGAGTTTGGAGTATTGAGTTTTTGGAGTTTGGAGTTTGGAGTTTTTGGAGATTTTGGAGTTTGGAGTTTTTGGAGTTTGGAGTTATCAGTTTTTGGAATTTGGCGTTTGGAATTTGGAGTTTTTGGAGTTTGGATTGTTTGGAGTTTTTGGAGTTTGGAGTATTGAGTTTTTGGAGTTTGGAGTTTGGAGTTTTAGGAGATTTTGGAGTTTGGCGTTTGGAATTTGGGGGTTTTGGAGTTTGGAGTTGTTGGAGTTGTTGGAGATAGGTGTTTTTGGAGGTTGGAGTTTTAGTTTGGAGTTTATGGAGTTTTTGGAGTTAGGAGTTTTCGGAGTATTTGGAGTTTGGAGTTTGGAGTTTATGGAGTTTTAGGAGTTTGGAGTTTTTGGAGTTTTTGGAGTGAGTTGTTTTTGGAGTTTTTGGAGTTTGGAGTTTTGGGTTTAGAGTTTATGGAGTTTTTGAAGCTAGGAGTTTGGAGTTATTGGAGTTTTTGGAGTTAGGTGTTTTTGGAGTTTTTGGAGTTTGGAGTTTGGAGTTTATGGAGTTAATAAAATTTGGAGTTTTTGAAATTGGAATTTTTGGAGATTGGAGTTTGGTGTTTTTGGAGTTTTGAGTTTTGACTTTTTAGAGTTTTTGAAGTTTGGAGCTTTTCCAGTTTGGAGTTTTTGTAGTTTGGAGTTTGGAGATTTTGGAGTTTTGAGTTTCTGGAGTTTTTGGAGTTTGGAGTTTGGAGGTTTTGGAGTTTGGAGTTTTGTGTTTTTGGAGTTTTTGGTGTTAGGAGTTTGGAGTTTTTGGAGTTTGGAGTTTTTGTAGTTTTTAGAGTTAGATGTTTTTGGAGTTTTTGCAGTTTGGAAATTTGGGTTTGGAATTAATGGAGATTTTGAGTTTGTAGTTTGGAGGTTGGAGTTTTTGCAGTTTTGGAGTTTGGAGTTTTGGGAGTTTGGAGTTCTTGATGTTTTTGGAGTTAGGAGTTTTTGGAGTTTGGAGTTTGGAGATTTTGGAGTTTTTGGAGTTTGGAGTTTTTGGAATTTGGAAATTTTGGAGTTTTTGACGTTTGTAGTTTTTGGAGTTTGGAGTTTGGAGTTTTTGGAGTTTTTGGTGTTAGGAAATTGGTGTTTTTTGAGTTTGGAGTTTTTGGAGTTTGGATTTTGGATTTTGGAGTTTTTGGAATTTTGCATTTTTGGAATTTTTGGAGTTTTTCAAGTTTGGAGTTTTTGGAGTTTGGATTTTGAAGTTAGGATTGTTTGAAGTTTTTGGAGTTTGGATTGTTTGGAGTTTTTGGAGTTTGGAGTATTGAGTTTTTGGAGTTTGGAGTTTGGAGTTTTTGGAGATTTTGGAGTTTGACGTTTGGAATTTGGGGGTTTTGTAGTTTGGAGTTATTGGAGTTGTTGGAGATAGGTGTATTTGGAGTTTTTGGAGGTTGGAGTTTTAGTTTGGAGTTTATGGAGTTTTTGGAGTTAGGAGTTTTTGGAGTATTTGGATTTTGGATTTTGGAGTTTATGGAGTTTTTGGAATTTGGTGTTTTTGGAGTGTTTGGAAATTGGAGTTTTTGGAGTTTGGAATTTGGAGTTTTTGGAGTTTTCTAGTTTGGAGTTTTTGACGTTTTTGGAATTAGGAGTTTGGAGTTCTTGCAGTTTCGAGTTTTCAGTTTTTAGAGTTTTTGGAGTTTGTAGTTTGGAGTTTTTGGAGTTTTTAGCGTTTGGAGTTAGGTGTTTTTGGAGTTTTTGGAGTTTGGAGTTTTTGGAGTTTTTGAAGATTTTACTTTTTGGATTTTGTGTGTTTGGAGTCTTTGGTGTTTTTGGAGTTAGGAGTTTGGAGTTTTTGGAGTTTTTGGAGTTTCTGGAGTTTGGAGTTTGGAGTTTTTGCAGTAAGGATTAATTGGAGGCTTTGGAGTTTGGAGTTAGGAGTTTTGAGTTTTTGAAGTTTTTGGAATTTGAAGTTTTTGGAGTTTGGTGTTTTGGGAGGTTATGGAGTTTGGAGTTTTGAATTTGGGGGTTTTGGAGTTTGGAGTTATTGGAGTTGTTGGAGATAGGTGTTTTTGGAGTTTTTGGAGGTTGGTGTTTTAGTTTGGAGTTTATGGAGTTTTTGGAGTTAGGAGTTTTTGGAGTATTTGGAGTTTGGAGTTTGGAGTTTATGGAGTTTTTGGAATTTGGTGTTTTTGGAGTGTTTGGAAATTGGAGTTTTTGAAGGTTGGAATTTAGAGTTTTTGGTGTTTTTTTGTTTGGAGTTTTTGATGTTTTTGGAGTTAGGAGTTTGGAGTTCTTGGAGTTTGGAGTTTTGAGTTTTTAGAGCTTTTGTAGTTTGTAGTTTTTGGAGTTTGTAGTTTGGAGTTTTGGGAGTTTTTAGAGTTTGGAGTTAGGTGTTTTTGGAGTTTTTGGAGTTTGGAGTTTTTGGAGTTTTTGAGGATTTTACTTTTTTGATTTTGGGTGTTTGGAGTCTTTGGAGTGTTTGAAGTTAGGAGTTTGGAGTTTTTGGAGTTTTTGAGTTTTGAGTTTAGAGTTTTTGCAGTTTTTGGAGTTTGGAGTTTTTGGAGTACGGATTTTGGAGCTTTTGGAGTCTTTCGTGTTTGGAATTTTTGATTTTTTTGGAGCTAGGCGTTTGGTCTTTTTGGAGTTTGGAGTTTTTGCAGTTTTTGAAGTTAGGAGTTTTTGCAGTTCAGAGTTTTTGGACTTTGGATTTTAGAGTTAGGGTTTTTTGGAGTTTTTGGAGTTATGAGTTTTTGGAGTTTCTGGAGTTTGGAGTTTGGAGTTTTTGCAGGAAGGATTAATTGGAGACTTTGGAGTTTGGAGTTAGGAGTTTTGAGTTTTTGAAGTTTTTGGAATTTGAAGTTTTTGGAGTTTGGTGTTTTGGGAGATTATGGAGTTTGGAGTTTTTGGAGTTTGGAGTATTGAGTTTCTGGAGTTTGGAGTTTTTGGAGATTTTGGAGTTTGGCGTTTGGAATTTGGGGGTTTTGGAGTTTGGAGTTATTGGAGTTGTTGGAGATAGGTGTTTTTGGAGTTTTTGGAGGTTAGAGTTTTAGTTTGGAGTTTATGGAGTTTTTGGAGTTAGGAGTTTTTGGAGTATTTGGAGTTTGGAGTTTATGGAGTTTTAGGAGTTTGGAGTTTTTGGAGTTTTTGGAGTATGTTGTTTTTGGAGTTTTTGGAGTTTGGAGTTTTGGGTTTGGAGTTTATGGAGTTTTTGGAGCTAGGAGTTTGGAGTTATCGGAGTTTTTGGAGTTAGGTGTTTTTGGAGTTTTTGGAGTTTGGAGTTTGGAGTTTATGGAGTTATTGAAATTTGGAGTTTTTGGAGTTTTTGGAAATTGGAATTTTTGGAGATTGGAGTTTGGTGTTTTTGGAGTTTGGAGTTTTGAGTTTTTAGAGTTTTTGAAGTTTGAAGCTTATCCAGTTTAGAGTTTTTGTAGTTTGGAGTTTGGAGATTTTGGAGTTTTGAGTTTCTGGAGTTTTTGGAGTTTGGAGTTTGGAGCTTTTGGAGTTTGGAGTTTTGTGTTTTTGGAGTTTTTGGTGTTAGGAGTTTGGAGTTTTTGGAGTTTTGAGTTGTTGAAGTTTGGAGTATTTGTAGTTTGGAGTTAGGATTTTTTGGAGTTTTTGGAGTTTGGAGTTTTTGGAGTTTTTGGAGATTGGAGTGTTGAGTTTTTGGAGTTTGGAGTTTGGAGTTTTTGGAGTTTGGAGTTAGGAGTATTCGGAGTTTGGAGTTTTTATAGTTTTTAGAGTTAGGCGTTTTTGGAGTTTTTGCAGTTTGGAAATTTGGGTTTGGAATTAATGGAGTTTTTGAGTTTGTAGTTTGTAGTTTTGAGTTTTTGCAGTTTTGGAGTTTGGAGTTTATGGAGTTTTTGGTGTTAGGAAATTGGTGTTTTTTGAGTTTGGAGTTTTTGGACTTTGGATTTTGGAGTTTTTGGAATTTTGCATTTTTGGAATTTTTGGAGTTTTTCAAGTTTGGAGCTTTTGGAGTTTGGATTTTGGAGTTAGGATTGTTTGAAGTTTTTGGAGTTTGGATTGTTTGGAGTTTTTGGAGTTTGGAGTATTGAGTTTTTGGTGTTTGAAGTTTGGAGTTTTTGGAGTTTTTGGAGTTGGAGTTTGGATTTTTTGGAGTTTTTGGAGGTTGCAGTTAGGAGTTTTTGGAGTTTGGAGTTTATGAAGTTTTTAGAGTTAGGAGTTTGGAGTTATTGGAGTTTTTGGAGTTAGGAGTATTTGGAATTTTTGCAGTTTGTAGTTTGGAGTTTATGGAGTTTTTGAAATTTGGAGTTTTTGGAGTTTTGTAAATTGGAGTTTTTGGAGGTTGGAGTTTGGAGTTTTTGGAGTATGGAGTTTGGAGTTTTTAGTGTTTTTGGAGTTTGGCGTTTTTTCAGTTTGGAGTTTTTGTAGTTTGGAGTTTGGAGACTTTGGAGTTTTGAGTTTCTGCAGTTTTTGGCGTTTGGAGTTTGGAGTTTTTGGAGTTTGGAGTTTTGACTTTTTGGTGTTAGGAGATTGGAGTTTTTGGAGTTTGGAGTTTTTGGAGTTTTTGAAGTTTGGAGTTTTTGGAGTTTGGAGTTAGGATTTTTTGGAGTTTTTGACGTTTGGAGTTCTTGGAGTTTTTGGAGCTGAAGTTTGGAGTTATTGGTTTTTTGGAGTTTGGAGTTTTTGGAGTTTTTGAAGATTTGACTTTTTGGAGTTTGTGTGTTTGGAGTCCTTGGAGTTTTTGGAGTTAGGAGTTTGGAGTTTTTGGAGTTTTTGAGGTTTGAGTTTAGAGTTTTTGCTGTTTTTGGAGTTTGGAGTATTTGGAGTTTGGAGTTTTTGGAATTTTTGGAGATAGGTGTTTTTGGAGTTTTTGGAGTTTGGAGTTTTTGCAGTTCAGAGTTTTTGGACTTTGGATTTTAGAGTTAGGGTTTTTTGGAGTTTTTGGAGTTATGAGTTTTTGGAGTTTCTGGAGTTTGGAGTTTGGAGTTTTTGCAGGAAGGATTAATTGGAGACTTTGGAGTTTGGAGTTAGGAGTTTTGAGTTTTTGAAGTTTTTGGAATTTGAAGTTTTTGGAGTTTGGTGTTTTGGGAGATTATGGAGTTTGGAGTTTTTGGAGTTTGGAGTATTGAGTTTCTGGAGTTTGGAGTTTTTGGAGATTTTGGAGTTTGGCGTTTGGAATTTGGGGGTTTTGGAGTTTGGAGTTATTGGAGTTGTTGGAGATAGGTGTTTTTGGAGTTTTTGGAGGTTAGAGTTTTAGTTTGGAGTTTATGGAGTTTTTGGAGTTAGGAGTTTTTGGAGTATTTGGAGTTTGGAGTTTATGGAGTTTTAGGAGTTTGGAGTTTTTGGAGTTTGTTGTTTTTGGAGTTTTTGGAGTTTGGAGTTTTGGGTTTGGAGTTTATGGAGTTTTTGGAGCTAGGAGTTTGGAGTTATCGGAGTTTTTGGAGTTAGGTGTTTTTGGAGTTTTTGGAGTTTGGAGTTTGGAGTTTATGGAGTTATTGAAATTTGGAGTTTTTGGAGTTTTTGGAAATTGGAATTTTTGGAGATTGGAGTTTGGTGTTTTTGGAGTTTGGAGTTTTGAGTTTTTAGAGTTTTTGAAGTTTGGAGCTTATCCAGTTTAGAGTTTTTGTAGTTTGGAGTTTGGAGATTTTGGAGTTTTGAGTTTCTGGAGTTTTTGGAGTTTGGAGTTTGGAGCTTTTGGAGTTTGGAGTTTTGTGTTTTTGGAGTTTTTGGTGTTAGGAGTTTGGAGTTTTTGGAGTTTTGAGTTGTTGAAGTTTGGAGTATTTGTAGTTTGGAGTTAGGATTTTTTTGGAGTTTTTGGAGTTTGGAGTTTTTGGAGTTTTTGGAGTTTGGAGTGTTGAGTTTTTGGAGTTTGGAGTTTGGAGTTTTTGGAGTTTGGAGTTAGGAGTATTCGGAGTTTGGAGTTTTTATAGTTTTTAGAGTTAGGCGTTTTTGGAGTTTTTGCAGTTTGGAAATTTGGGTTTGGAATTAATGGAGTTTTTGAGTTTGTAGTTTGTAGTTTTGAGTTTTTGCAGTTTTGGAGTTTGGAGTTTATGGAGTTTTTGGTGTTAGGAAATTGGTGTTTTTTGAGTTTGGAGTTTTTGGAGTTTGGATTTTGGAGTTTTTGGAATTTTGCATTTTTGGAGTTTTTGGAGTTTTTCAAGTTTGGAGCTTTTGGAGTTTGGATTTTGGAGTTAGGATTGTTTGAAGTTTTTGGAGTTTGGATTGTTTGGAGTTTTTGGAGTTTGGAGTATTGAGTTTTTGGAGTTTGAAGTTTGGAGTTTTTGGAGTTTTTGGAGTTGGAGTTTGGATTTTTTGGAGTTTTTGGAGGTTGCAGTTAGGAGTTTTTGGTGTTTGGAGTTTATGAAGTTTTTAGAGTTAGGAGTTTGGAGTTATTGGAGTTTTTGGAGTTAGGAGTTTTTGGAATTTTTGCAGTTTGTAGTTTGGAGTTTATGGAGTTTTTGAAATTTGGAGTTTTTGGAGTTTTGTAAATTGGAGTTTTTGGAGGTTGGAGTTTGGAGTTTTTGGAGTTTGGAGTTTGGAGTTTTTAGTGTTTTTGGAGTTTGGCGTTTTTTCAGTTTGGAGTTTTTGTAGTTTGGAGTTTGGAGACTTTGGAGTTTTGAGTTTCTGCAGTTTTTGGCGTTTGGAGTTTGGAGTTTTTGGAGTTTGGAGTTTTGACTTTTTGGTGTTAGGAGATTGGAGTTTTTGGAGTTTGGAGTTTTTGGAGTTTTTGAAGTTTGGAGTTTTTGGAGTTTGGAGTTTGGAGTTAGGATTTTTTGGAGTTTTTGACGTTTGGAGTTCTTGGAGTTTTTGGAGCTGAAGTTTGGAGTTATTGGTTTTTTGGAGTTTGGAGTTTTTGGAGTTTTTGAAGATTTGACTTTTTGGAATTTGTGTGTTTGGAGTCCTTGGAGTTTTTGGAGTTAGGAGTTTGGAGTTTTTGGAGTTTTTGAGGTTTGAGTTTAGAGTTTTTGCTGTTTTTGGAGTTTGGAGTATTTGGAGTTTGGAGTTTTTGGAATTTTTGGAGATAGGTGTTTTTGGAGTTTTTGGAGTTTGGAGTTTTTGCAGTTCAGAGTTTTTGGACTTTGGATTTTAGAGTTAGGGTTTTTTGGAGTTTTTGGAGTTATGAGTTTTTGGAGTTTCTGGAGTTTGGAGTTTGGAGTTTTTGCAGGAAGGATTAATTGGAGACTTTGGAGTTTGGAGTTAGGAGTTTTGAGTTTTTGAAGTTTTTGGAATTTGAAGTTTTTGGAGTTTGGTGTTTTGGGAGATTATGGAGTTTGGAGTTTTTGGAGTTTGGAGTATTGAGTTTCTGGAGTTTGGAGTTTTTGGAGATTTTGGAGTTTGGCGTTTGGAATTTGGGGGTTTTGGAGTTTGGAGTTATTGGAGTTGTTGGAGATAGGTGTTTTTGGAGTTTTTGGAGGTTAGAGTTTTAGTTTGGAGTTTATGGAGTTTTTGGAGTTAGGAGTTTTTGGAGTATTTGGAGTTTGGAGTTTATGGAGTTTTAGGAGTTTGGAGTTTTTGGAGTTTTTGGAGTTTGTTGTTTTTGGAGTTTTTGGAGTTTGGAGTTTTGGGTTTGGAGTTTATGGAGTTTTTGGAGCTAGGAGTTTGGAGTTATTGGAGTTTTTGGAGTTAGGTGTTTTTGGAGTTTTTGGAGTTTGGAGTTTGGAGTTTATGGAGTTATTGAAATTTGGAGTTTTTGGAGTTTTTGGAAATTGGAATTTTTGGAGATTGGAGTTTGGTGTTTTTGGAGTTTGGAGTTTTGAGCTTTTAGAGTTTTTGAAGTTTGGAGCTTATCCAGTTTAGAGTTTTTGTAGTTTGGAGTTTGGAGATTTTGGAGTTTTGAGTTTCTGGAGTTTTTGGAGTTTGGAGTTTGGAGCTTTTGGAGTTTGGAGTTTTGTGTTTTTGGAGTTTTTGGTGTTAGGAGTTTGGAGTTTTTGGAGTTTTGAGTTGTTGAAGTTTGGAGTATTTGTAGTTTGGAGTTAGGATTTTTTGGAGTTTTTGGAGTTTGGAGTTTTTGGAGTTTTTGGAGTTTGGAGTGTTGAGTTTTTGGAGTTTGGAGTTTGGAGTTTTTGGATTTTGGAGTTAGGAGTTTTCGGAGTTTGGAGTTTTTATAGTTTTTAGAGTTAGGCGTTTTTGGAGTTTTTGCAGTTTGGAAATTTGGGTTTGGAATTAATGGAGTTTTTGAGTTTGTAGTTTGTAGTTTTGAGTTTTTGCAGTTTTGGAGTTTGGAGTTTATGGAGTTTTTGGTGTTAGGAAATTGGTGTTTTTTGAGTTTGGAGTTTTTGGAGTTTGGATTTTGGAGTTTTTGGAATTTTGCATTTTTGGAGTTTTTGGAGTTTTTCAAGTTTGGAGCTTTTGGAGTTTGGATTTTGGAGTTAGGATTGTTTGAAGTTTTTGGAGTTTGGATTGTTTGGAGTTTTTGGAGTTTGGAGTATTGAGTTTTTGGAGTTTGAAGTTTGGAGTTTTTGGAGTTTTTGGAGTTGGAGTTTGGATTTTTTGGAGTTTTTGGAGGTTGCAGTTAGGAGTTTTTGGAGTTTGGAGTTTATGAAGTTTTTAGAGTTAGGAGTTTGGAGTTATTGGAGTTTTTGGAGTTAGGAGTTTTTGGAATTTTTGCAGTTTGTAGTTTGGAGTTTATGGAGTTTTTGAAATTTGGAGTTTTTGGAGTTTTGTAAATTGGAGTTTTTGGAGGTTGGAGTTTGGAGTTTTTGGAGTTTGGAGTTTGAAGTTTTTAGTGTTTTTGGAGTTTGGCGTTTTTTCAGTTTGCAGTTTTTGTAGTTTGGAGTTTGGAGACTTTGGAGTTTTGAGTTTCTGCGGTTTTTGGCGTTTGGAGTTTGGAGTTTTTGGAGTTTGGAGTTTTGACTTTTTGGTGTTAGGAGATTGGAGTTTTTGGAGTTTGGAGTTTTTGGAGTTTTTGAAGTTTGGAGTTTTTGGAGTTTGGATTTTTTGCAGTTTGGAGTTTTTGGAGTTTTGAGTTTTTGGAATTTTTTAAGTTTGGAGTTTTTGGAGTTTGGAGTTTGGAGTTAGGATTTTTTGGAGTTTTTGGCGTTTGGAGTTCTTGGAGTTTTTGGAGCTGCAGTTTGGAGTTATTGGTTTTTTGGAGTTTGGAGTTTTTGGAGTTTTTGAAGATTTGACTTTTTGGAGTTTGGGTGTTTGGAGTCCTTGGAGTTTTTGGAGTTAGGAGTTTGGAGTTTTTGGAGTTTTTGAGGTTTGAGTTTAGAGTTTTTGCTGTTTTTGGAGTTTGGAGTATTTGGAGTTTGGAGTTTGGAATTTATGGATTTTTTAGAATTTGGAGTTTTTGGAGTTTGGAGTTTTTGGAATTTTTGGAGATAGGTGTTTTTGGAGTTTTTGGAGTTTGGAGTTTTTGCAGTTCAGAGTTTTTGGACTTTGGATTTTAGAGTTAGGGTTTTTTGGAGTTTTTGGAGTTATGAGTTTTTGGAGTTTCTGGAGTTTGGAGTTTGGAGTTTTTGCAGGAAGGATTAATTGGAGACTTTGGAGTTTGGAGTTAGGAATTTTGAGTTTTTGAAGTTTTTGGAATTTGAAGTTTTTGGAGTTTGGTGTTTTGGGAGGTTATGGAGTTTGGAGTTTTTGGAGTTTGGAGTATTGAGTTTCTGGAGTTTGGAGTTTTTGGAGATTTTGGAGTTTGGCGTTTGGAATTTGGGGGTTTTGGAGTTTGGAGTTATTGGAGTTGTTGGAGATAGGTGTTTTTGGAGTTTTTGGAGGTTAGAGTTTTAGTTTGGAGTTTATGGAGTTTTTGGAGTTAGGAGTTTTTGGAGTATTTGGAGTTTGGAGTTTATGGAGTTTTAGGAGTTTGGAGTTTTTGGAGTTTGTTGTTTTTGGAGTTTTTGGAGTTTGGAGTTTTGGGTTTGGAGTTTATGGAGTTTTTGGAGCTAGGAGTTTGGAGTTATCGGAGTTTTTGGAGTTAGGTGTTTTTGGAGTTTTTGGAGTTTGGAGTTTGGAGTTTATGCAGTTATTGAAATTTGGAGTTTTTGGAGTTTTTGGAAATTGGAATTTTTGGAGATTGGAGTTTGGTGTTTTTGGAGTTTTGAGTTTTTAGAGTTTTTGAAGTTTGGAGCTTATCCAGTTTAGAGTTTTTGTAGTTTGGAGTTTGGAGATTTTGGAGTTTTGAGCTTCTGGAGTTTTTGGAGTTTGGAGTTTGGAGCTTTTGGAGTTTGGAGTTTTGTGTTTTTGGAGTTTTTGGTGTTAGGAGTTTGGAGTTTTTGGAGTTTTGAGTTGTTGAAGTTTGGAGTATTTGTAGTTTGGAGTTAGGATTTTTTGGAGTTTTTGGAGTTTGGAGTTTTTGGAGTTTTTGGAGTTTGGAGTGTTGAGTTTTTGGAGTTTGGAGTTTGGAGTTTTTGGAGTTTGGAGTTAGGAGTTTTTGGAGTTTGGAGTTTTTATAGTTTTTAGAGTTAGGCGTTTTTGGAGTTTTTGCAGTTTGGAAATTTGGGTTTGGAAATAATGGAGTTTTTGAGTTTGTAGTTTGCAGTTTTTGAGTTTTTGCAGTTTTGGAGTTTGGAGTTTATGGAGTTTTTGGTGTTAGGAAATTGGTGTTTTTTGAGTTTGGAGTTTTTGGAGTTTGGATTTTGGAGTTTTTGGAATTTTGCATTTTTGGAGTTTTGGGAGTTTTTCAAGTTTGGAGCTTTTGGAGTTTGGATTTTGGAGTTAGGATTGTTTGAAGTTTTTGGAGTTTGGATTGTTTGGAGTTTTTGGAGTTTGGAGTATTGAGTTTTTGGAGTTTGAAGTTTGGAGTTTTTGGAGTTTTTGGAGTTGGAGTTTGGATTTTTTGGAGTTTTTGGAGGTTGCAGTTAGGAGATTTTGGAGTTTGGAGTTTATGAAGTTTTTAGAGTTAGGAGTTTGGAGTTATTGGAGTTTTTGGAGTTAGGAGTTTTTGGAATTTTTGCAGTTTGTAGTTTGGAGTTTATGGAGTTTTTGAAATTTGGAGTTTTTGGAGTTTTGTAAATTGGAGTTTTTGGAGGTTGGAGTTTGGAGTTTTTGGAGTTTGGAGTTTGGAGTTTTTAGTGTTTTTGGAGTTTGGCGTTTTTTCAGTTTGGAGTTTTTGTAGTTTGGAGTTTGGAGACTTTGGAGTTTTGAGTTTCTGCAGTTTTTGGCGTTTGGAGTTTGGAGTTTTTGGAGTTTGGAGTTTTGACTTTTTGGTGTTAGGAGATTGGAGTTTTTGGAGTTTGGAGTTTTTGGAGTTTTTGAAGTTTGGAGTTTTTGGAGTTTGGATTTTTTGCAGTTTGGAGTTTTTGGAGTTTTGAGTTTTTGGAGTTTTTGAAGTTTGGAGTTTTTGGAGTTTGGAGTTTGGAGTTAGGATTTTTTGGAGTTTTTGGCGTTTGGAGTTCTTGGAGTTTTTGGAGCTGAAGTTTGGAGTTATTGTTTTTTTGGAGTTTGGAGTTTTTGGAGTTTTTGAAGATTTGACTTTTTGGAGTTTGGGTGTTTGGAGTCCTTGGAGTTTTTGGAGTTAGGAGTTTGGAGTTTTTGGAGTTATGAGTTTTTGGAGTTTCTGGAGTTTGGATTTTGGAGTTTTTGCAGTAAGGATTAATTGGAGGCTTTGGAGTTTGGAGTTAGGAGTTTTGAGTTTTTGAAGTTTTTGGAATTTGAAGTTTTTGGAGTTTGGTGTTTTGGGAGGTTATGGAGTTTGGAGTTTAGAATTTGGGGGTTTTGGAGTTTGGAGTTATTGGAGTTGTTGGAGATAGGTGTTTTTGGAGTTTTTGGAGGTTGGTGTTTTAGTTTGGAGTTTATGGAGTTTTTGGAGTTAGGAGGTTTTGGAGTATTTGGAGTTTGGAGTTTTGAGTTTTTAGAGTTTTTGGTGTTTTTTTGTTTGGAGTTTTTGATGTTTTTGGAGTTAGGAGTTTGGAGTTCTTGGAGTTTGGAGTTTTGAGTTTTTAGAGTTTTTGTAGTTTGTAGTTTTTGTAGTTTGTAGTTTGGAGTTTTGGGAGTTTTTAGATTTTGGAGTTAGGTGTTTTTGGAGTT
Source organism: Somniosus microcephalus (assembly GCF_052327205.1). NCBI lineage: Eukaryota > Metazoa > Chordata > Chondrichthyes > Squaliformes > Somniosidae > Somniosus > Somniosus microcephalus. The sequence goes on along the minus strand of NC_141017.1, from coordinate 79,339 downwards.
TTTGGAGTTTGGAGTTTTTGAGGATTTTACTTTTTTGATTTTGGGTGTTTGGAGTCTTTGGAGTGTTTGGAGTTAGGAGTTTGGAGTTTTTTGAGTTTTTGAGTTTAGAGTTTTTGCAGTTTTTGGAGTTTGGAGTTTTTGGAGTACGGAGTTTGGAGCTTTTGGAGTCTTTCGTGTTTGGAATTTTTGATTTTTTTGGAGTTAGGCGTTTGGTCTTTTTGGAGTTTGGAGTTTTTGCAGTTTTTGAAGTTAGGAGTTTTTGCAGTTCAGAGTTTTTGGACTTTGGATTTTAGAGTTAGGGTTTTTTGGAGTTTTTGGAGTTATGAATTTTTGGAGTTTCTGGAGTTTGGAGTTTGGAGTTTTTGCAGGAAGGATTAATTGGAGACTTTGGAGTTTGGAGTTAGGAGTTTTGAGTTTTTGAAGTTTTTGGAATTTGAAGTTTTTGGAGTTTGGTGTTTTGGGAGATTATGGAGTTTGGAGTTTTTGGAGTTTGGAGTATTGAGTTTCTGGAGTTTGGAGTTTTTGGAGATTTTGGAGTTTGGCGTTTGGAATTTGGGGGTTTTGGAGTTTGGAGTTATTGGAGTTGTTGGAGATAGGTGTTTTTGGAGTTTTTGGAGGTTAGAGTTTTAGTTTGGAGTTTATGGAGTTTTTGGAGTTAGGAGTTTTTGGAGTATTTGGAGTTTGGAGTTTATGGAGTTTTAGGAGTTTGGAGTTTTTGGAGTTTTTGGAGTTTGTTGTTTTTGGAGTTTTTGGAGTTTGGAGTTTTGGGTTTGGAGTTTATGGAGTTTTTGGAGCTAGGAGTTTGGAGTTATCGGAGTTTTTGGAGTTAGGTGTTTTTGGAGTTTTTGGAGTTTGGAGTTTGGAGTTTATGGAGTTATTGAAATTTGGAGTTTTTGGAGTTTTTGGAAATTGGAATTTTTGGAGATTGGAGTTTGGTGTTTTTGGAGTTTGGAGTTTTGAGTTTTTAGAGTTTTTGAAGTTTGGAGCTTATCCAGTTTAGAGTTTTTGTAGCTTGGAGTTTGGAGATTTTGGAGTTTTGAGTTTCTGGAGTTTTTGGAGTTTGGAGTTTGGAGCTTTTGGAGTTTGGAGTTTTGTGTTTTTGGAGTTTTTGGTGTTAGGAGTTTGGAGTTTTTGGAGTTTTGAGTTGTTGAAGTTTGGAGTATTTGTAGTTTGGAGTTAGGATTTTTTGGAGTTTTTGGAGTTTGGAGTTTTTGGAGTTTTTGGAGTTTGGAGTGTTGAGTTTTTGGAGTTTGGAGTTTGGAGTTTTTGGAGTTTGGAGTTAGGAGTTTTCGGAGTTTGGAGTTTTTATACTTTTTAGAGTTAGGCGTTTTTGGAGTTTTTGCAGTTTGGAAATTTGGGTTTGGAATTAATGGAGTTTTTGAGTTTGTAGTTTGTAGTTTTGAGTTTTTGCAGTTTTGGAGTTTGGAGTTTATGGAGTTTTTGGTGTTAGGAAATTGGTGTTTTTTGAGTTTGGAGTTTTTGGAGTTTGGATTTTGGAGTTTTTGGAATTTTGCATTTTTGGAGTTTTTGGTGTTTTTCAAGTTTGGAGCTTTTGGAGTTTGGATTTTGGAGTTAGGATTGTTTGAAGTTTTTGGAGTTTGGATTGTTTGGAGTTTTTGGAGTTTGGAGTATTGAGTTTTTGGAGTTTGAAGTTTTGAGTTTTTGGAGTTTTTGGAGTTGGAGTTTGGATTTTTTGGAGTTTTTGGAGGTTGCAGTTAGGAGTTTTTGGAGTTTGGAGTTTATGAAGTTTTTAGAGTTAGGAGTTTGGAGTTATTGGAGTTTTTGGAGTTAGGAGTTTTTGGAATTTTTGCAGTTTGTAGTTTGGAGTTTATGGAGTTTTTGAAATTTGGAGTTTTTGGAGTTTTGTAAATTGGAGTTTTTGGAGGTTGGAGTTTGGAGTTTTTGGAGTTTGGAGTTTGGAGTTTTTAGTGTTTTTGGAGTTTGGCGTTTTTTCAGTTTGGAGTTTTTGTAGTTTGGAGTTTGGAGACTTTGGAGATTTGAGTTTCTGCAGTTTTTGGCGTTTGGAGTTTGGAGTTTTTGGAGTTTGGAGTTTTGACTTTTTGGTGTTAGGAGATTGGAGTTTTTGGAGTTTGGAGTTTTTGGAGTTTTTGAAGTTTGCAGTTTTTGGAGTTTGGATTTTTTGCAGTTTGGAGTTTTTGGAGTTTTGAGTTTTTGGAGTTTTTGAAGTTTGGAGTTTTTGGAGTTTGGAGTTTGGAGTTAGGATTTTTTGGATTTTTTGGCGTTTGGAGTTCTTGGAGTTTTTGGAGCTGAAGTTTGGAGTTATTGGTTTTTTGGAGTTTGGAGTTTTTGGAGTTTTTGAAGATTTGACTTTTTGGAGTTTGTGTGTTTGGAGTCCTTGGAGTTTTTGGAGTTAGGAGTTTGGAGTTTTTGAGGTTTGAGTTTAGAGTTTTTGCTGTTTTTGGAGTTTGGAGTATTTGGAGTTTGGAGTTTGGAGTTTATGGATTTTTTAGAATTTGGAGTTTTGGAGTTTGGAGTTTTTGGAATTTTTGGAGATAGGTGTTTTTGGAGTTTTTGGAGTTTGGAGTTTTTGCAGTTCAGAGCTTTTGGACTTTGGATTTTAGAGTTAGGGTTTTTTGGAGTTTTTGGAGTTATGAGTTTTTGGAGTTTCTGGAGTTTGGAGTTTGGAGTTTTTGCAGGAAGGATTAATTGGAGACTTTGGAGTTTGGAGTTAGGAGTTTTGAGTTTTTGAAGTTTTTGGAATTTGAAGTTTTTGGAGTTTGGTGTTTTGGGAGGTTATGGAGTTTGGAGTTTTTGGAGTTTGGAGTAATGAGTTTCTGGAGTTTGGAGTTTTTGGAGATTTTGGAGTTTGGCGTTTGGAATTTGGGGGTTTTGGAGTTTGGAGTTATTGGAGTTGTTGGAGATAGGTGTTTTTGGAGTTTTTGGAGGTTAGAGTTTTAGTTTGGAGTTTATGGAGTTTTTGGAGTTAGGAGTTTTTGGAGTATTTGGAGTTTGGAGTTTATGGAGTTTTAGGAGTTTGGAGTTTTTGGAGTTTTTGGAGTTTGTTGTTTTTGGAGTTTTTGGAGTTTGGAGTTTTGGGTTTGGAGTTTATGGAGTTTTTGGAGCTAGGAGTTTGGAGTTATCGGAGTTTTTGGAGTTAGGTGTTTTTGGAGTTTTTGGAGTTTGGAGTTTGGAGTTTATGGAGTTATTGAAATTTGGAGTTTTTGGAGTTTTTGGAAATTGGAATTTTTGGAGATTGGGGTTTGGTGTTTTTGGAGTTTGGAGTTTTGAGTTTTTAGAGTTTTTGAAGTTTGGAGCTTATCCAGTTTTGAGTTTTCGTAGTTTGAAGTTTGGAGATTTTGGAGTTTTGAGTTTCTGGAGTTTTTGGAGTTTGGAGTTTGGAGCTTTTGGAGTTTGGAGTTTTGTGTTTTTGGAGTTTTTGGTGTTAGGAGTTTGGAGTTTTTGGAGTTTTGAGTTGTTGAAGTTTGGAGTATTTGTAGTTTGGAGTTAGGATTTTTTGGAGTTTTTGGAGTTTGGAGTTTTTGGAGTTTTTGGAGTTTGGAGTGTTGAGTTTTTGGAGTTTGGAGTTTGGAGTTTTTGGAGTTAGGAGTTTTCGGAGTTTGGAGTTTTTATAGTTTTTAGAGTTAGGCGTTTTTGGAGTTTTTGCAGTTTGGAAATTTGGGTTTGGAATTAATGGAGTTTTTGAGTTTGTAGTTTGTAGTTTTGAGTTTTTGCAGTTTTGGAGTTTGGAGTTTTTGGAGTTTTTGGTGTTAGGAAATTGGTGTTTTTTGAGTTTGGAGTTTTTGGAGTTTGGATTTTGGAGTTTTTGGAATTTTGCATTTTTGGAGTTTGGAGTATTGAGTTTTTGGAGTTTGTAGTTTGGAATTTTTGGAGTTTTTGGAGTTGGAGTTTGGATTTTTTGGAATTTTTGCAGTTTGTAATTTGGAGTTTATGGAGTTTTTGAAATTTGGAGTTTTCGGAGTTTTGGAAATTGGAGTTTTTGGAGGTTGGAGTTTGGAGTTTTTGGAGTTTGGAGTTTGGAGTTTTTAGTGTTTTTGGAGTTTGGCGTTTTTTCAGTTTGGAGTTTTTATAGTTTGGAGTTTGGAGACTTTGGAGTTTTGAGTTTCTGCAGTTTTTGGCGTTTGGAGTTTGGAGTTTTTGGAGTTTGGAGTTTTGACTTTTTGGTGTTAGGAGATTGGAGTTTTTGGAGTTTGGAGTTTTTGGAGTTTTTGAAGTTTGGAGTTTTGGGAGTTTGGATTTTTTGCAGTTTGGAGTTTTTGGAGTTTTGAGTTTTTGGAGTTTTTGAAGTTTGGAGTTTTTGGAGTTTGGAGTTTGGAGTTAGGATTTTTTGGAGTTTTTGGCGTTTGGAGTTCTTGGTGTTTTTGGAGCTGAAGTTTGGAGTTATTGGTTTTTTGGAGTTTGGAGTTTTTGGAGTTTTTGAAGATTTGACTTTTTGGAGTTTGGGTGTTTGGAGTCCTTGGAGTTTTTGGAGTTAGGAGTTTGGAGTTTTTGGAGGTTTTGAGGTTTGAGTTTAGAGTTTTTGCTGTTTTTGGAGTTTGGAGTATTTGGAGTTTGGAGTTTGGAGTTTATGGATTTTTTAGAATTTGGAGTTTTTGGAGTTTGGAGTATCTGGAATTTTTGGAGATAGGTGTTTTTGGAGTTTTTGGAGTTTGGAGCTTTAGTTTGGAGTTTGGAGTTTATGGAGTTTTTGAAATTTGGAATTTTTGGAGTTTTTGGAAATTGGAGTTTTTGGAGGTTGGAGTTTGGAGTTTTTGGAGTTTGGAGTTTGGAGTTATTGGAGTTGTTGGAGATAGGTGTTTTTGGAGTTTTTGGAGGTTGGTGTTTTAGTTTGGAGTTTATGGAGTTTTTGGAGTTAGGAGTTTTTGGAGTATTTGGAGTTAGGAGTTTGGAGTTTTTGGAGTTTTTGAGTTTTGAGTTTAGAGTTTTTGCAGTTTTTGGAGTTTGGAGTTTTTGGAGTACGGAGTTTGGAGCTTTTGGAGTCTTTCGTGTTTGGAATTTTTGATTTTTTTGGAGTTAGGTGTTTGGTCTTTTTGGAGTTTGGAGTTTTTGCAGTTTTTGAAGTTAGGAGTTTTTGCAGTTCAGAGTTTTTGGACTTTGGATTTTAGAGTTGGGTTTTTTGGAGTTTTTGGAGTTATGAGTTTTTGGAGTTTCTGGAGTTTGGAGTTTGGAGTTTTTGCAGGAAGGATTAATTGGAGACTTTGGAGTTTGGAGTTAGGAGTTTTGAGTTTTTGAAGTTTTTGGAATTTGAAGTTTTTGGAGTTTGGTGTTTTGGGAGGTTATGGAGTTTGGAGTTTTTGGAGTTTGGAGTAATGAGTTTCTGGAGTTTGGAGTTTTTGGAGATTTTGGAGTTTGGCGTTTGGAATTTGGGGGTTTTGGAGTTTGGAGTTATTGGAGTTGTTGGAGATAGGTGTTTTTGGAGTTTTTGGAGGTTAGAGTTTTAGTTTGGAGTTTATGGAGTTTTTGGAGTTAGGAGTTTTTGGAGTATTTGGAGTTTGGAGTTTATGGAGTTTTAGGAGTTTGGAGTTTTTGGAGTTTTTGGAGTTTGTTGTTTTTGGAGTTTTTGGAGTTTGGAGTTTTGGGTTTGGAGTTTATGGAGTTTTTGGAGCTAGGAGTTTGGAGTTATCGGAGTTTTTGGAGTTAGGTGTTTTTGGAGTTTTTGGAGTTTGGAGTTTATGGAGTTATTGAAATTTGGAGTTTTTTGAGTTTTTGGAAATTGGAATTTTTGGAGATTGGAGTTTGGTGTTTTTGGAGTTTGGAGTTTTGAGTTTTTAGAGTTTTTGAAGTTTGGAGCTTATCCAGTTTAGAGTTTTTGTAGTTTGGAGTTTGGAGATTTTGGAGTTTTGAGTTTCTGGAGTTTTTGGAGTTTGGAGTTTGGAGCTTTTGGAGTTTGGAGTTTTGTGTTTTTGGAGTTTTTGGTGTTAGGAGTTTGGAGTTTTTGGAGTTTTGAGTTGTTGAAGTTTGGAGTATTTGTAGTTTGGAGTTAGGATTTTTTGGAGTTTTTGGAGTTTGGAGTTTTTGGAGTTTTTGGAGTTTGGAGTGTTGAGTTTTTGGAGTTTGGAGTTTGGAGTTTTTGGAGTTTGGAGTTAGGAGTTTTCGGAGTTTGGAGTTTTTATACTTTTTAGAGTTAGGCGTTTTTGGAGTTTTTGCAGTTTGGAAATTTGGGTTTGGAATTAATGGAGTTTTTGAGTTTGTAGTTTGTAGTTTTGAGTTTTTGCAGTTTTGGAGTTTGGAGTTTATGGAGTTTTTGGTGTTAGGAAATTGGTGTTTTTTGAGTTTGGAGTTTTTGGAGTTTGGATTTTGGAGTTTTTGGAATTTTGCATTTTTGGAGTTTTTGGTGTTTTTCAAGTTTGGAGCTTTTGGAGTTTGGATTTTGGAGTTAGGATTGTTTGAAGTTTTTGGAGTTTGGATTGTTTGGAGTTTTTGGAGTTTGGAGTATTGAGTTTTTGGAGTTTGAAGTTTTGAGTTTTTGGAGTTTTTGGAGTTGGAGTTTGGATTTTTTGGAGTTTTTGGAGGTTGCAGTTAGGAGTTTTTGGAGTTTGGAGTTTATGAAGTTTTTAGAGTTAGGAGTTTGGAGTTATTGGAGTTTTTGGAGTTAGGAGTTTTTGGAATTTTTGCAGTTTGTAGTTTGGAGTTTATGGAGTTTTTGAAATTTGGAGTTTTTGGAGTTTTGTAAATTGGAGTTTTTGGAGGTTGGAGTTTGGAGTTTTTGGAGTTTGGAGTTTGGAGTTTTTAGTGTTTTTGGAGTTTGGCGTTTTTTCAGTTTGGAGTTTTTGTAGTTTGGAGTTTGGAGACTTTGGAGATTTGAGTTTCTGCAGTTTTTGGCGTTTGGAGTTTGGAGTTTTTGGAGTTTGGAGTTTTGACTTTTTGGTGTTAGGAGATTGGAGTTTTTGGAGTTTGGAGTTTTTGGAGTTTTTGAAGTTTGCAGTTTTTGGAGTTTGGATTTTTTGCAGTTTGGAGTTTTTGGAGTTTTGAGTTTTTGGAGTTTTTGAAGTTTGGAGTTTTTGGAGTTTGGAGTTTGGAGTTAGGATTTTTTGGATTTTTTGGCGTTTGGAGTTCTTGGAGTTTTTGGAGCTGAAGTTTGGAGTTATTGGTTTTTTGGAGTTTGGAGTTTTTGGAGTTTTTGAAGATTTGACTTTTTGGAGTTTGTGTGTTTGGAGTCCTTGGAGTTTTTGGAGTTAGGAGTTTGGAGTTTTTGAGGTTTGAGTTTAGAGTTTTTGCTGTTTTTGGAGTTTGGAGTATTTGGAGTTTGGAGTTTGGAGTTTATGGATTTTTTAGAATTTGGAGTTTTGGAGTTTGGAGTTTTTGGAATTTTTGGAGATAGGTGTTTTTGGAGTTTTTGGAGTTTGGAGTTTTTGCAGTTCAGAGTTTTTGGACTTTGGATTTTAGAGTTAGGGTTTTTTGGAGTTTTTGGAGTTATGAGTTTTTGGAGTTTCTGGAGTTTGGAGTTTGGAGTTTTTGCAGGAAGGATTAATTGGAGACTTTGGAGTTTGGAGTTAGGAGTTTTGAGTTTTTGAAGTTTTTGGAATTTGAAGTTTTTGGAGTTTGGTGTTTTGGGAGGTTATGGAGTTTGGAGTTTTTGGAGTTTGGAGTAATGAGTTTCTGGAGTTTGGAGTTTTTGGAGATTTTGGAGTTTGGCGTTTGGAATTTGGGGGTTTTGGAGTTTGGAGTTATTGGAGTTGTTGGAGATAGGTGTTTTTGGAGTTTTTGGAGGTTAGAGTTTTAGTTTGGAGTTTATGGAGTTTTTGGAGTTAGGAGTTTTTGGAGTATTTGGAGTTTGGAGTTTATGGAGTTTTAGGAGTTTGGAGTTTTTGGAGTTTTTGGAGTTTGTTGTTTTTGGAGTTTTTGGAGTTTGGAGTTTTGGGTTTGGAGTTTATGGAGTTTTTGGAGCTAGGAGTTTGGAGTTATCGGAGTTTTTGGAGTTAGGTGTTTTTGGAGTTTTTGGAGTTTGGAGTTTGGAGTTTATGGAGTTATTGAAATTTGGAGTTTTTGGAGTTTTTGGAAATTGGAATTTTTGGAGATTGGGGTTTGGTGTTTTTGGAGTTTGGAGTTTTGAGTTTTTAGAGTTTTTGAAGTTTGGAGCTTATCCAGTTTTGAGTTTTCGTAGTTTGAAGTTTGGAGATTTTGGAGTTTTGAGTTTCTGGAGTTTTTGGAGTTTGGAGTTTGGAGCTTTTGGAGTTTGGAGTTTTGTGTTTTTGGAGTTTTTGGTGTTAGGAGTTTGGAGTTTTTGGAGTTTTGAGTTGTTGAAGTTTGGAGTATTTGTAGTTTGGAGTTAGGATTTTTTGGAGTTTTTGGAGTTTGGAGTTTTTGGAGTTTTTGGAGTTTGGAGTGTTGAGTTTTTGGAGTTTGGAGTTTGGAGTTTTTGGAGTTAGGAGTTTTCGGAGTTTGGAGTTTTTATAGTTTTTAGAGTTAGGCGTTTTTGGAGTTTTTGCAGTTTGGAAATTTGGGTTTGGAATTAATGGAGTTTTTGAGTTTGTAGTTTGTAGTTTTGAGTTTTTGCAGTTTTGGAGTTTGGAGTTTTTGGAGTTTTTGGTGTTAGGAAATTGGTGTTTTTTGAGTTTGGAGTTTTTGGAGTTTGGATTTTGGAGTTTTTGGAATTTTGCATTTTTGGAGTTTGGAGTATTGAGTTTTTGGAGTTTGTAGTTTGGAATTTTTGGAGTTTTTGGAGTTGGAGTTTGGATTTTTTGGAATTTTTGCAGTTTGTAATTTGGAGTTTATGGAGTTTTTGAAATTTGGAGTTTTCGGAGTTTTGGAAATTGGAGTTTTTGGAGGTTGGAGTTTGGAGTTTTTGGAGTTTGGAGTTTGGAGTTTTTAGTGTTTTTGGAGTTTGGCGTTTTTTCAGTTTGGAGTTTTTATAGTTTGGAGTTTGGAGACTTTGGAGTTTTGAGTTTCTGCAGTTTTTGGCGTTTGGAGTTTGGAGTTTTTGGAGTTTGGAGTTTTGACTTTTTGGTGTTAGGAGATTGGAGTTTTTGGAGTTTGGAGTTTTTGGAGTTTTTGAAGTTTGGAGTTTTGGGAGTTTGGATTTTTTGCAGTTTGGAGTTTTTGGAGTTTTGAGTTTTTGGAGTTTTTGAAGTTTGGAGTTTTTGGAGTTTGGAGTTTGGAGTTAGGATTTTTTGGAGTTTTTGGCGTTTGGAGTTCTTGGTGTTTTTGGAGCTGAAGTTTGGAGTTATTGGTTTTTTGGAGTTTGGAGTTTTTGGAGTTTTTGAAGATTTGACTTTTTGGAGTTTGGGTGTTTGGAGTCCTTGGAGTTTTTGGAGTTAGGAGTTTGGAGTTTTTGGAGGTTTTGAGGTTTGAGTTTAGAGTTTTTGCTGTTTTTGGAGTTTGGAGTATTTGGAGTTTGGAGTTTGGAGTTTATGGATTTTTTAGAATTTGGAGTTTTTGGAGTTTGGAGTATCTGGAATTTTTGGAGATAGGTGTTTTTGGAGTTTTTGGAGTTTGGAGCTTTAGTTTGGAGTTTGGAGTTTATGGAGTTTTTGAAATTTGGAATTTTTGGAGTTTTTGGAAATTGGAGTTTTTGGAGGTTGGAGTTTGGTGTTTTTGGAGTTTGGAGTTTGGAGTTATTGGAGTTGTTGGAGATAGGTGTTTTTGGAGTTTTTGGAGGTTGGTGTTTTAGTTTGGAGTTTATGGAGTTTTTGGAGTTAGGAGTTTTTGGAGTATTTGGAGTTAGGAGTTTGGAGTTTTTGGAGTTTTTGAGTTTTGAGTTTAGAGTTTTTGCAGTTTTTGGAGTTTGGAGTTTTTGGAGTACGGAGTTTGGAGCTTTTGGAGTCTTTCGTGTTTGGAATTTTTGATTTTTTTGGAGTTAGGTGTTTGGTCTTTTTGGAGTTTGGAGTTTTTGCAGTTTTTGAAGTTAGGAGTTTTTGCAGTTCAGAGTTTTTGGACTTTGGATTTTAGAGTTGGGTTTTTTGGAGTTTTTGGAGTTATGAGTTTTTGGAGTTTCTGGAGTTTGGAGTTTGGAGTTTTTGCAGGAAGGATTAATTGGAGACTTTGGAGTTTGGAGTTAGGAGTTTTGAGTTTTTGAAGTTTTTGGAATTTGAAGTTTTTGGAGTTTGGTGTTTTGGGAGGTTATGGAGTTTGGAGTTTTTGGAGTTTGGAGTAATGAGTTTCTGGAGTTTGGAGTTTTTGGAGATTTTGGAGTTTGGCGTTTGGAATTTGGGGGTTTTGGAGTTTGGAGTTATTGGAGTTGTTGGAGATAGGTGTTTTTGGAGTTTTTGGAGGTTAGAGTTTTAGTTTGGAGTTTATGGAGTTTTTGGAGTTAGGAGTTTTTGGAGTATTTGGAGTTTGGAGTTTATGGAGTTTTAGGAGTTTGGAGTTTTTGGAGTTTTTGGAGTTTGTTGTTTTTGGAGTTTTTGGAGTTTGGAGTTTTGGGTTTGGAGTTTATGGAGTTTTTGGAGCTAGGAGTTTGGAGTTATCGGAGTTTTTGGAGTTAGGTGTTTTTGGAGTTTTTGGAGTTTGGAGTTTATGGAGTTATTGAAATTTGGAGTTTTTTGAGTTTTTGGAAATTGGAATTTTTGGAGATTGGAGTTTGGTGTTTTTGGAGTTTGGAGTTTTGAGTTTTTAGAGTTTTTGAAGTTTGGAGCTTATCCAGTTTAGAGTTTTTGTAGTTTGGAGTTTGGAGATTTTGGAGTTTTGAGTTTCTGGAGTTTTTGGAGTTTGGAGTTTGGAGCTTTTGGAGTTTGGAGTTTTGTGTTTTTGGAGTTTTTGGTGTTAGGAGTTTGGAGTTTTTGGAGTTTTGAGTTGTTGAAGTTTGGAGTATTTGTAGTTTGGAGTTAGGATTTTTTGGAGTTTTTGGAGTTTGGAGTTTTTGGAGTTTTTGGAGTTTGGAGTGTTGAGTTTTTGGAGTTTGGAGTTTGGAGTTTTTGGAGTTTGGAGTTAGGAGTTTTCGGAGTTTGTAGTTTTTATAGTTTTTAGAGTTAGGCGTTTTTGGAGTTTTTGCAGTTTGGAAATTTGGGTTTGGAATTAATGGAGTTTTTGAGTTTGTAGTTTGTAGTTTTGCGTTTTTGCAGTTTTGGAGTTTGGAGTTTATGGAGTTTTTGGTGTTAGGAAATTGGTGTTTTTTGAGTTTGGAGTTTTTGGAGTTTGGATTTTGGAGTTTTTGGAATTTTGCATTTTTGGAGTTTTTGGTGTTTTTCAAGTTTGGAGCTTTTGGAGTTTGGATTTTGGAGTTAGGATTGTTTGAAGTTTTTGGAGTTTGGATTGTTTGGAGTTTTTGGAGTTTGGAGTATTGAGTTTTTGGAGTTTGAAGTTTGGAGTTTTTGGAGTTTTTGGAGTTGGAGTTTGGATTTTTTGGAGTTTTTGGAGGTTGCAGTTAGGAGTTTTTGGAGTTTGGAGTTTATGAAGTTTTTAGAGTTAGGAGTTTGGAGTTATTGGAGTTTTTGGAGTTAGGAGTTTTTGGAATTTTTGCAGTTTGTAGTTTGGAGTTTATGGAGTTTTTGAAATTTGGAGTTTTTGGAGTTTTGTAAATTGGAGTTTTTGGAGGTTGGAGTTTGGAGTTTTTGGAGTTTGGAGTTTGGAGTTTTTAGTGTTTTTGGAGTTTGGCGTTTTTTCAGTTTGGAGTTTTTGTAGTTTGGAGTTTGGAGACTTTGGAGTTTTGAGTTTCTGCAGTTTTTGGCGTTTGGAGTTTGGAGTTTTTGGAGTTTGGAGTTTTGACTTTTTGGTGTTAGGAGATTGGAGTTTTTGGAGTTTGGAGTTTTTGGAGTTTTTGAAGTTTGGAGTTTTTGGAGTTTGGATTTTTTGCAGTTTGGAGTTTTTGGAGTTTTGAGTTTTTGGAGTTTTTGAAGTTTGGAGTTTTTGGAGTTTGGAGTTTGGAGTTAGGATTTTTTGGAGTTTTTGGCGTTTGGAGTTCTTGGAGTTTTTGGAGCTGAAGTTTGGAGTTATTGGTTTTTTGGAGTTTGGAGTTTTTGGAGTTTTTGAAGATTTGACTTTTTGGAGTTTGGGTGTTTGGAGTCCTTGGAGTTTTTGGAGTTAGGAGTTTGGAGTTTTTGGAGTTTTTGCTGTTTTTGGAGTTTGGAGTATTTGGAGTTTGGAGTTTGGAGTTTATGGATTTTTTAGAATTTGGAGTTTTTGGAGTTTGGAGTTTTTGGAATTTTTGGAGATAGGTGTTTTTGGAGTTTTTGGCGTTTGGAGCTTTCGTTTGGAGTTTGGAGTTTATGGAGTTTTTGAAATTTGGAATTTTTGGAGTTTTTGGAAATTGGAGTTTTTGGAGGTTGGAGTTTCGAGTTTTTGGAGTTTGGAGTTTGGAGTTTTTAGAGTTTTTGGAGTTTGGAGTTAGCAGTTTTTGGAGTTTGGCGTTTGGAATTTGGGGTTTTTGGAGTTTGGAGTATTGAGTTTTTGGAGTTTGGAGTTTTTGGAGATTTTGGAGTTTGGCGTTTGGAATTTGGGAGTTTTGGAGTTTGGAGTTATTGGAGTTGTTGGAGATAGGTGTGTTTGGAGTTTTTGGAGGTTGGAGTTTTAGTTTGGAGTTTATGGAGTTTTTGGAGTTAGCAGTTTTCAGAGTATTTGGAGTTTGGAGTTTTGGGTTTGGAGTTTATGGAGTTATTGGAGCTAGGAGTTTGGAGTTATCGGAGTTTTTGGAGCTAGGTGTTTTTGGAGTTTTTGGAGTTTGGAGGTTATGGAGTTATTGAAATTTGGAGTTTTTGGAGTTTTTAAAAATGGAATTTTTGGAGGTTGGAGTTTGGTGTTTTTGGAGTTTGGAGTTTTGAGTTTTTAGAGTTTTTGAAGTTTGGAGCTTATCCAGTTTAGAGTTTTTGTAGTTTGGAGTTTGGAGATTTTGGAGTTTTGAGTTTCTGGAGTTTTTGGAGTTTTTGGTGTTAGGAGTTTGGAGTTTTTGGAATTTTGAGTTGTTGAAGTTTGGAGTATTTGTAGTTTGGAGTTAGGATTTTTTTGGAGTTTTTGGAGTTTGGAGTTTTTGGAGTTTTTGGTGTTTGGAGTGTTGAGTTTTTGGAGTTTGGAGTTTGGAGTTTTTGGAGTTTGGAGTTAGGAGTTTTCGGAGTTTGGTGTTTGGAATTTGGAGTTTTTGGAGTTTGGAGTTTTTGTAGTTTTTAGAGTTAGGTGTTTTTGGAGTTTTTGCAGTTTGGAAATTTGCGTTTGGAATTAATGGAGTTTTTGAGTTTGTAGTTTGGAGTTTGGAGTTTTTGCAGTTTTGGAGTTTGGAGTTTTTGGAGTTTGGAGTTTGGAGTTTTGGGGATTTTTGGAGTTTGGAGTTTTTGATGTTTTTGGAGTTAGGAGTTTTTGGAGTTTGGAGTTTGGAGTTTTTGGAGTTTTTGGAGATTGGAGTTTTTGGAATTTGGAAATTTTGGAGTTTTTGACGTTTGTAGTTTTTGGAGTTTGCAGTTTGGAGTTTTTGGAGTTTTTGGTGTTAGGAAATTGGTGTTTTTTGAGTTTGGAGTTTTTGGAGTTTGGATTTTGGAGTTTTTGGAATTTTGCATTTTTGGAGTTTTTGGAGTTTTTCAAGTTTGGAGTTTTTGGAGTTTGGATTTTGGAGTTAGGATTGTTTGAAGTTTTTGGAGTTTGGATTGTTTGGAGTTTTTGGAGATTTTGGAGTTTGGAGTTTTAGGAGTTTTTGGAGTTTGGAGTTAGCAGTTTTTGGAGTTTGGCGTTTGGAATTTGGAGTTTTTGGAGTTTGGATTCTTTGGAGTTTTTGGAGTTTGGGATATTGAGTTTTTGGAGTTTGGAGTTTGGAGTTTTTGGAAATTTTGGAGTTTGGCGTTTGGAATTTGGGGGTTTTGGAGTTTGGAGTTATTGGAGTTGTTGGGGATAGGTGTTTTTGGAGTTTTTGGAGGTTGGAGTTTTAGTTTGGAGTTTATGGAGTTTTTGGAGTTAGGATTTTTCGGAGTATTTGGAGTTTGGCGTTTGGAGTTTATGGAGTTTTAGGAGTTTGGAGTTTTTGGAGTTTTTGGAGTTAGTTGTTTTTGGAGTTTTTGGAGTTTGGAGTTTTGGGTTTCGAGTTTATGGAGTTTTTGAAGCTAGGAGTTTGGAGTTATTGGAGTTTTTGGAGTTAGGTGTTTTTGGTGTTTTTGGTGTTTGGAGTTTGGAGTTTATGGAGTTATTGAAATTTGGAGTTTTTGGAGTTTTTGGTAATTGGAATTTTTGGAGATTGGAGTTTGGTGTTTTTGCAGTTTGGAGTTTTGACTTTTTAGAGTTTTTGAAGTTTGGAGCTTTTCCAGTTTGGAGTTTTTGTAGTTTGGAGTTTGGAGATTTTGGAGTTTTGAGTTTCTGGAGTTTTTGGAGTTTGGAGTTTGGAGCTTTTGGAGTTTGGAGTTTTGAGTTTTTGGAGTTTTTGGTGTTAGGAGTTTGGAGTTTTTGAAGTTTGTAGTTTTTGTAGTTTTTAGAGTTCGGTGTTATTGGGGTTTTAGCAGTTTGGAAATTTGGGTTTGGAATTAATGGAGTTTTAGTGTTTGTAGTTTGGAGTTTGGAGTTTTTGCAGTTTTGGAGTTTGGAGATTTTGGAGTTTGGAGTTTGGAGTTTTTGTGATTTTTGGAGTTTGGAGTTTTTGATGTTTTTGGAGTTAGGAGTTTTTGGAGTTTGGAGTTTGGAGTTTTTGGAGTTTTTGGAGTTTGGAGTTTTTCGAATTTGGAAATTTTGGAGTTTTTGACGTTTGTAGTTTTTGGAGTTCGGAGTTTGGAGTTTTTGGAGTTTTGGTGTTAGGAAATTGGTGTGTTTTGAATTTGGAGTTTTTGGAGTTTGGATTTTGGAGTTTTTGGAATTTTGCATTTTTGGAGTTTTTGGAGTTTTTCAAGTTTGGAGTTTTTAGGAGTTTGGATTTTGGAGTTAGGATTGTTTGAAGTTTTTGGAGTTTGGATTGTTTGGAGTTTTTGGAGTTTGGAGTATTGAGTTTTTGGAGTTTGTAGTTTGGAGTTATTGGAGATTTTGGAGTTTGGCGTTTGGAATTTGGGGGTTTTGGAGTTTGGACTTATTGGAGTTGTTGGAGATAGGTGTTTTTGGAGTTTTTGGAGGTTGGCGTTTTAGTTTGGAATTTATGGAGTTTTTGGATTTAGGAGTTTTTGTAGTATTTGGAGTTTCGAGTTTCGAGTTTATGGAGTTTTTGGAATTTGGATTTTTTGGAGTGTTTGGAAATTGGAGTTTTTGGAGGTTGGAGTTTGGAGTTTTTGGGGTTTTTTAGTTTGGAGTTTTTGATGTTTTTGGAGTTAGGAGTTTGGAGTTCTTGGAGTTTGGAGTTTTGAGATTTTAGAGTTTTTGGAGTTTGTAATTTTTGGAGTTTGTAGTTTGGAGTTTTTGGAGTTTTTAGAGTTTGGAGTGAAGTGTTTTTGGAGTTTTTGGAGTTTGGAGTTTTTGGAGTTTTTGAAGATTTTACTTTTTGGATTTTGGGTGTTTGGAGTCTTTGGAGTGTTTGGAGTTAGGAGTTCGGAGTTTTTGGAGTTTTTGAGTTTTGAGTTTAGAGTTTTTGCAGTTTTTGGAGTTTGGAGTTTTTGGAGTACGGAGTTTGGAGCTTTTGGAGTCTTTCGTGTTTGGAGTTTTTGATTTTTTTGGAGTTAGGTGTTTGGTCTTTTTGGAGTTTGGAGTTTTTGCAGTTTTTGAAGTTCGGAGTTTTTGGAGTTTGGAGTTTTTGGAGTTTTTGAAGTTTGGAGTTTGGAGTTTTTGGAGTTTTTGAAGTTTGGAGTTTTTGGAGTTTGGAGTTTTTGGACTTTGGGTTTTAGAGTTAGGGTTTTTTGGAGTTTTTGGAGTTTGGAGTTTTTGGAGTTTTTGGAGTTTGGAGTACTGAGTTTTTGAAACTTGCAGTTTGGAGTTTTTGGAGTTTTTGGAGTTTGTAGTTTTTGTAGTTTGTAGTTTGTAGTTTTTGGAGATTTTGAGTTTGGAGTTAAGAGATTTTGGAGATTTTGGAGTTTGGAGTTTTTGGAGTTTGGAGTTTTTGGAGTTTGGAGTTTGGAATTTATGGAGTTATTGGAGTTAGGAATTTGGAGTTTTTGGAGTTTTTGGAGTTTGGAGTTTGGAATTTATGGAGTTATTGGAGTTAGGAATTTGGAGTTTTTGGAGCTCTTTAAGTTTGGAGTTTTTGCAGTTTGGTGTTTGGAGTTAGGAATTTATGGAGTTATTGGAGTTAGGAATTTGGAGTTTGGAGTTTTTGGAGTTTGGAGTTTGGAATTTATGGAGTTATTGGAGTTAGGAATTTGGAGTTTTTGGAGCTCTTTAAGTTTGGAGTTTTTGCAGTTTGGTGTTTGGAGTTAGGAATTTTTGCAGTTTTTGGAGTTTGGAGTTTTTGGAGTTTGGAGTATTGAGGTTTTGGGGTTAGGAGTTTGGAGTTTTTGGAGTTTTTGGAGTTGGAGTTTGGATTTTTTGGAGTTTTTGGAGTTTTTGGAGTTTGGATTTTTTGGAGTTTTTGGAGGTTGCAGTTCGGTGTTTTTGGAGTTTGGAATTTAGATATTTGGAGTTTTGGGTTTGGAGTTTATGAAGTTTTTAGAGTTAGGAGTTTGGAGTTATTGGAGTTTTTGGAGTTAGGTGTTTTTGGAGTTTTTGCAGTTTGTAGTTTGGAGTTTATGGAGTTTTTGAAATTTGGAGTTTTTGGAGTTTTGGAAATTGGAGTTAGGATTGTTTGAAGTTTTAGGAGTTTGGATTGTTTGGAGTTTTTGGAGTTTGGAGTACTGAGCTTTTGGAGTTTGGAGTTTGGAGTTTTTGGAGATTTTGGAGTTTGAAGTTTTTGGAGTTTTTGGAGTTTGGAGTAAGCAGTTTTTGGAGTTTGCGTTTGGAATTTGGAGTTTTTGGAGTTTGGATTGTTTGGAGTTTTTGGAGTTTGGGGTATTGAGTTTTTGGAGTTTGAAATTTGGAGTTTTTGGAAATTTTGGAGTTTGGCGTTTGGAATTTGGGGGTTTTGGAGTTTGGAGTTATTGGAGTTGTTGGAGATAGGTGTTTTTGGAGTTTTTGGAGGTTGGAGTTTTAGTTTGGAGTTTATGGAATTTTTGGAGTTAGGAGTTTTCGGAGTATTTGGAGTTTGGCATTTGGAGTTTATGGAGTTTGAGGAGTTTGGAGTTTTTGGAGTTTTTGGAGTTAGTTGTTTTTGGAGTTTTTGGAGTTTGGAGTTTTGGGTTTGGAGTTTATGGAATATTTGAAGCTAGGAGTTTGGTGTTATTGGAGTTTTTGGAGTTAGGTGTTTTTGGAGTTTTTGGAGTTTGGAGTTTGGAGTTTATGGAGTTATTGAAATTTGGAGTTTTTGGAGTTTTTGGTGATTGAAATTTTTGGAGATTGGAGTTTGGTGTTTTTGGAGTTTTTTAGTTTGTAGTTTTTGATGTTTTTGGAATTAGGAGTTTGGAGTTCTTGCAGTTTCGAGTTTTCAGTTTTTAGTGTTTTTGGAGTTTGTAGTTTTTGGAGTTTTAGTTTGTAGTTTTTGGAGTTTGTAGTTAGGTGTTTTTGGAGTTTCTGGAGTTTGGAGTTTTTGGAGTTTTTGAAGATTTTACTTTTTGGATTTTGGATGTTTGGAGTCTTTGGAGTTTTTGGAGTTAGGAGTTTGGAGTTTTTGGAGTTTTAGGAGTTATGAGTTTTTGGAGTTTCTGGAGTTTGGAGTTTGGAGTTTTTGCAGTAAGGATTAATTGGAGACTTTGGAGCTTGGAGTTAGGAGTTTTGAGTTTTTGAAGTTTATGGAATTTGAAGTTTTTGGAGTTTGGTGTTTTGGGAGGTTATGGAGTTTGGAGTTTTTGGAGTTTGGAGTATTGAGTTTTTGCAGTTTGGAGTTTGGAGTTTTTGGAGATTTTGGAGTTTGGCGTTTGGAATTTGGGGGTTTTGGAGTTTGGAGTTATTGGAGTTGTTGGAGATAGGTGTTTTTGGAGTTTTTGGAGGTTGGTGTTTTAGTTTGGAATTTATGGAGTTTTTGGATTTAGGAGTTTTTGTAGTATTTGGAGTTTGGAGTTTGGAGTTTATGGAGTTTTTGGAATTTGGAGTTTTTGGAGTGTTTGGAAATTGGAGTTTTTGGAGGTTGGAGTTTGGAGTTTTTGGGGTTTTTTAGTTTGGAGTTTTTGATGTTTTTGGAGTTAGGAGTTTGGAGTTCTTGGAGTTTGGAGTTTTGAGATTTTAGAGTTTTCGGAGTTTGTAATTTTTGGAGTTTGTAGTTTGGAGTTTTTGGAGTTTTTAGAGTTTGGAGTTAGGAGTTTTTGGAGTTTTTGGAGTTTGGAGTTTTTGGAGTTTTTGAAGATTTTACTTTTTGGATTTTGGGTGTTTGGAGTCTTTGGAGTGTTTGGAGTTAGGTGTTTGGAGTTTTTGGAGTTTTTGAGTTTTGAGTTTAGAGTTTTTGCTGTTTTTGGAGTTTGGAGTTTTTGGAGTACGGAGTTTGGAGCTTTTGGAGTCTTTCGTGGTTGGAGTTTTTGATTTTTTTGGAGTTAGGTGTTTGGTCTTTTTAGAGTTTGGAGTTTTTGCAGTTTTTGAAGTTAGGAGTTTTTGGAGTTTGGAGTTTTTGGAGTTTTTGAAGTTTGGAGTTTGGAGTTTTTGGAGTTTTTGAAGTTTGGAGTTTTTGGAGTTCGGAGTTTTTGGACTTTGGATTTTAGAGTTAGGGTTTTTTGGAGTTTTTGGAGTTTGGAGTTTTTGGAGTTTTTGGAGTTTGGAGTACTGAGTTTTTGAAACTTGCAGTTTGGAGTTTTTGGAGTTTGTAGTTTTTGTAGATTGTAGTTTGTAGTTTTTGGAGATTTTGAGTTTGGAGTTAAGAGATTTTGGAGATTTTGGAGTTTGGAGTTTTTGGAGTTTGGAGTTTTTGGAGTTTGGAGTTTGGAATTTATGGAGTTATTGGAGTTAGGAATTTGGAGTTTTTGGAGTTTTTGGAGTTTGGAGTTTGGAGTTTTTGTGTTTTTGGAGCTCTTTAAGTTTGGAGCTTTTGCAGTTTGGTGTTTGGAGTTAGGAATTTTTGCAGTTTTTGGAGTTTGGAGTTTTTGGAGTTTGGAGTATTGAGGTTTTGGGGTTAGGAGTTTGGAGTTTTTGGAGTTTTTGGAGTTGGAGTTTGGATTTTTTGGAGTTTTTGGAGTTTTTGGAGTTTGGATTTTTTGGAGTTTCTGGAGGTTGCAGTTAGGAGTTTTTGGTGTTTGGAATTTAGATATTTGGAGTTTTGGGTTTGGAGTTTATGAAGTTTTTAGAGTTAGGAGTTTGGAGTTATTGGAGTTTTTGGAGTTAGGTATTTTTGGAGTTTTTGCAGTTTGTAGTTTGGAGTTTATGGAGTTTTTGAAATTTGGAGTTTTTGGAGTTTTGGAAATTGGAGTTTTTGGAGGTTGGAGTTTGGAGTTTTTGGAGTTTGGAGTTTGTAGTTTTTGGAGTTTGGAGTTTGGAGCTTTTGGAGTTTTTGGTGTTAGGAAATTGGTGTTTTTTGAGTTTGGAGTTTTTGGAGTTTGGATTTTGGAGTTTTTGGAATTTTGCATTTTTGGAGTTTTTGGAGTTTTTCAAGTTTGGAGTTTTTGGAGTTTGGATTTTGGAGTTAGGATTGTTTGAAGTTTTAGGAGTTTGGATTGTTTGGAGTTTTTGGAGTTTGGAGTACTGAGTTTTTGGAGTTTGGAGTTTGGAGTTTTTGGAGATTTTGGAGTTTGAAGTTTTTGGAGTTTTTGGAGTTTGGAGTAAGCAGTTTTTGGAGTTTGGCGTTTGGAATTTGGAGTTTTTGGAGTTTGGATTGTTTGGAGTTTTTGGAGTTTTGGGTATTGAGTTTTTGGAGTTTGAAATTTGGAGTTTTTGGAAATTTTGGAGTTTGGCGTTTGGAATTTGGGGGTTTTGGAGTTTGGAGTTATTGGAGTTGTTGGAGATAGGTGTTTTTGGAGTTTTTGGAGGTTGGAGTTTTAGTTTGGAGTTTATGGAATTTTTGGAGTTAGGAGTTTTCGGAGTATTTGGAGTTTGGCATTTGGAGTTTATGGAGTTTGAGGAGTTTGGAGTTTTTGGAGTTTTTGGAGTTAGTTGTTTTTGGAGTTTTTGGAGTTTGGAGTTTTGGGTTTGGAGTTTATGGAGTATTTGAAGCTAGGAGTTTGGTGTTATTGGAGTTTTTGGAGTTAGGTGTTTTTGGAGTTTTTGGAGTTTGGAGTTTGGAGTTTATGGAGTTATTGAAATTTGGAGTTTTTGGAGTTTTTGGTGATTGGAATTTTTGGAGATTGGAGTTTGGTGTTTTTGGAGTTTGGAGTTTTGACTTTTTAGAGTTTTTGAAGTTTGGAGCTTTTCCAGTTTGGAGTTTTTGTAGTTTGGAGTTTGGAGATTTTGGAGTTTTGAGTTTCTGGAGTTTTTGGAGTTTGGAGTTTGGAGCTTTTGGAGTTTGGAGTTTTGTGTTTTTGGAGTTTTTGGTGTTAGGAGTTTGGAGTTTTTGAAGTTTGGAGTTTTTGTAGTTTTTAGAGTTAGGTGTTTTTGGAGTTTTTGCAGTTTGGAAATTTGTGTTTGGAATTAATGGAGTTTTTGAGTTTGTACTTTGTAGTTTTGAGTTTTTGCAGTTTTGGAGTTTGGAGTTTTTGGAGTTTGGAGTTTGGAGTTTTTGGGATTTTTGGAGTTTGGAGTTTTTGATGTTTTTGGAGTTTGAAGTTTGGAGTTTTTGGAGTTTTTGGAGTTTTTCAAGTTTGGAGTTTTTGGGAGTTTGGATTTTGGAGTTAGGATTGTTTGAAGTTTTTGGAGTTTGGATTGTTTGGAGTTTTTGGAGTTTGGTGTATTGAGCTTTTGGAGTTTGTAGTTTGGAGTTTTTGGAGATTTTGGAGTTTGGCGTTTGGAATTTGGGGGTTTTGTAGTTTGGAGTTATTGGAGTTGTTGGAGATAGCTGTTTTTGGAGTTTTTAGAGGTTGGAGTTTTAGTTTGGAGTTTATGGAGTTTTGGAGTTAAGAGTTTTTGGAGTATTTGAAGTTTGGAGTTTGGGGTTTATGGAGTTTTTGGAATTTGGAGTTTTTGGAGTGTTTGGAAATTGGACTTTTTGGAGGTTGGAATTTGGAGTTTTTGGAGTTTTTTAGTTTGTAGTTTTTGATGTTTTTGAAATTAGGAGTTTGGAGTTCTTGCAGTTTCGAGTTTTCAGTTTTTAGAGTTTTTGGAGTTTGTAGTTTTTGTAGTTTGTAGTTTGGAGTTTTTGGAGTTTTTACACTTTGGAGTTAGGTGTTTTTGGAGTTTTTGGAGTTTGGAGTTTTTGGAGTTTTTGAAGATTTTACTTTTTGGATTTTGGGTGTTTGGAGTCTTTGGAGTATTTGGAGTTAGGTGTTTGGAGTTTTTGGAGTTTTAGGAGTTATGAGTTTTTGGAGTTTCTGGAGTTTGGAGTTTGGAGTTTTTGCAGTAAGGATTAATTGGAGACTTTGGAGCTTGGAGTTAGGAGTTTTGAGTTTTTGAAGTTTTTGGAATTTGAAGTTTTTGGAGTTTGGTGTTTTGGGAGGTTATTGAGTTTGGAGTTTTTGGAGTTTGGAGTATTGAGTTTTTGCAGTTTGGAGTTTGGAGCTTTTAGAGATTTTGGAGTTTGGCGTTTGGAATTTGGTGGTTTTGGAGTTTGGAGTTATTGGAGTTGTTGGAGATAGGTGTTTTTGGAGTTTTTGGAGGTTGGTGTTTTAGTTTGGAATTTATGGAGTTTTTGGATTTAGGAGTTATTGTAGTATTTGGAGTTTGGAGTTTATGGAGTTTTTGGAATTTGGAGTTTTTGGAGTTAGGAGTTTGGAGTTTTTGGAGTTTTTGGAGTTATGAGTTTTTGGAGTTTCTGGAGTTTGGAGTTTGGAGTTTTTGCAGTAAGGATTAATTGGAGACTTTGGAGCTTGGAGTTAGGAGTTTTGAGTTTTTGAAGTTTTTGGAATTTGAAGTTTTTGGAGTTTGGTGTTTTGGGAGGTTATGGAGTTTGGAGTTTTTGGAGTTTGGAGTATTGAGTTTTTGCAGTTTGGAGTTTGGAGTTTTTGGAGATTTTGGAGTTTGGCGTTTGGAATTTGGGGGTTTTGGAGTTTGGAGTTATTGGAGTTGTTGGAGATAGGTGTTTTTGGAGTTTTTGGAGGTTGGTGCTTTAGTTTGGAATTTATGGAGTTTTTGGATTTAGGAGTTTTTGTAGTATTTGGAGTTTGGAGTTTGGAGTTTATGGAGTTTTTGGAATTTGGAGTTTTTGGAGTGTTTGGAAATTGGAGTTTTTGGAGGTTGGAGTTTGGAGTTTTTGGGGTTTTTTAGTTTGGAGTTTTTGATGTTTTTGGAGTTAGGAGTTTGGAGTTCTTGGAGTTTGGAGTTTTGAGATTTTAGAGTTTTCGGAGTTTGTAATTTTTGGAGTTTGTAGTTTGGAGTTTTTGGAGTTTTTAGAGTTTGGAGTTAGGTGTTTTTGGAGTTTTTGGAGTTTGGAGTTTTTGCAGTTTTTGAAGATTTTACTTTTTGGATTTTGGGTGTTTGGAGTCTTTGGAGTGTTTGGAGTTAGGAGTTTGGAGTTTTTGGAGTTTTTGAGTTTTGAGTTTAGAGTTTTTGCTGTTTTTGGAGTTTGGAGTTTTTGGAGTACGGAGTTTGGAGCTTTTGGAGTCTTTCGTGTTTGGAGTTTTTGATTTTTTTGGAGTTAGGTGTTTGGTCTTTTTGGAGTTGGGAGTTTTTGCAGTTTTTGAAGTTAGGAGTTTTTGGAGTTTGGAGTTTTTGAAGTTTGGAGTTTGGAGTTTTTGGAGTTTTTGAAGTTTGGAGTTTTTGGAGTTCGGAGTTTTTGGACTTTGGATTTTAGAGTTAGGGTTTTTTGGAGTTTTTGGAGTTTGGAGTTTTTGGAGTTTTGGAGTTTGGAGTACTGAGTTTTTGAAACTTGCAGTTTGGAGTTTTTGGAGTTTGTAGTTTTTGTAGTTTGTAGTTGGTAGTTTTTGGAGATTCTGAGTTTGGAGTTAAGAGATTTTGGAGATTTTGGAGTTTGGAGTTTTTGGAGTTTGGAGTTTTTGGAGTTTGGAGTTTGGAATTTATGGAGTTATTGGAGTTAGGAATTTGGAGTTTTTGGAGTTTTTGGAGTTTGGAGTTTGGAGTTTTTGTGTTTTTGGAGCTCTTTAAGTTTGGAGTTTTTGCAGTTTGGTGTTTGGAGTTAGGAATTTTTGCAGTTTTTGGAGTTTGGAATTTTTGGAGTTTGGAGTATTGAGGTTTTGGGGTTAGGAGTTTGGAGTTTTTGGAGTTTTTGGAGTTGGAGTTTGGATTTTTTGGAGTTTTTGGAGTTTTTGGAGTTTGGATTTTTTGGAGTTTTTGGAGGTTGCTGTTAGGAGTTTTTGGAGTTTGGAATTTAGATATTTGGAGTTTTGGGTTTGGAGTTTATGAAGTTTTTAGAGTTAGGAGTTTGGAGTTGGAGTTTTTGGAGTTAGGTGTTTTTGGAGTTTTTGCAGTTTGTAGTTTGGAGTTTATGGAGTTTTTGAAATTTCGAGTTTTTGGAGTTTTGGAAATTGGAGTTTTTGGAGGTTGGAGTTTGGAGTTTTTGGAGTTTGGAGTTTGTAGTTTTTGGAGTTTGGAGTTTGGAGTTTTTGGAGTTTGGATTTTGGAGTTTTTGGAATTTTGCATTTTTGGAGTTTTTGGAGTTTTTCAAGTTTGGAGTGTTTGGAGTTTGGATTTTGGAGTTAGGATTGTTTGAAGTTTTAGGAGTTTGGATTGTTTGGAGTTTTTGGAGTTTGGAGTACTGAGTTTTTGGAGTTTGGAGTTTTTGGAGATTTTGGAGTTTGGAGTTTTTGGAGTTTTTGGAGTTTGGAGTAAGCAGTTTTTGGAGTTTGGCGTTTGGAATTTGGAGTTTTTGGAGTTTGGATTGTTTGGAGTTTTTGGAGTTTGGGGTATTGAGTTTTTGGAGTTTGAAATTTGGAGTTTTTGGAAATTTTGGAGTTTGGCGTTTGGAATTTGGGGGTTTTGGAGTTTGGAGTTATTGGAGTTGTTGGAGATAGGTGTATTTGGAGTTTTTGGAGTTAGGAGTTTTCGGAGTATTTGGAGTTTGGCATTTGGAGTTTATGGAGTTTGAGGAGTTTGGAGTTTTTGGAGTTTTTGGAGTTAGTTGTTTTTGGAGTTTTTGGAGTTTGGAGTTTTGGGTTTGGAGTTTATGGAGTATTTGAAGCTAGGAGTTTGGTGTTATTGGAGTTTTTGGAGTTAGGTGTTTTTGGAGTTTTTGGAGTTTGGAGTTTGGAGTTTATGGAGTTATTGAAATTTGGAGTTTTTGGAGTTTTTGGTGATTGGAATTTTTGGAGATTGGAGTTTGGTGTTTTTGGAGTTTGGAGTTTTGACTTTTTAGAGTTTTTGAAGTTTGGAGCTTTTCCAGTTTGGAGTTTTTGTAGTTTGGAGTTTGGAGATTTTGGAGTTTTGAGTTTCTGGAGTTTTTGGAGTTTGGAGTTTGGAGCTTTTGGAGTTTGGAGTTTTGTGTTTTTGGAGTTTTTGGTGTTAGGAGTTTGGAGTTTTTGAAGTTTGGAGTTTTTGTAGTTTTTAGAGTTAGGTGTTTTTGGAGTTTTTGCAGTTTGGAAATTTGGGTTTGGAATTAATGGAGTTTTTGAGATTGCAGTTTGTAGTTTTGAGTTTTTGCAGTTTTGGAGTTTGGAGTTTTTGGAGTTTGGAGTTTGGAGTTTTTGGGATTTTTGGAGTTTGGAGTTTTTGATGTTTTTGGAGTTAGGAGTTTCTGGAGTTTGAAGTTTGGAGTTTTTGGAGTTTTTGGAGTTTGGAGTTTTTGGAATTTGGAAATTTTGGAGTTTTTGACGTTTGTAGTTTTTGGAGTTTGGACTTTGGAGTTTTTGGAGTTTGTGGTTTTAGGAAATTGGTGTTTTTTGAGTTTGGAGTTTTTGGAGTTTGGATTTTGGAGTTTTTGGAATTTTGCATTTTTGGAGTTTTTGGAGTTTGGATTGTTTGGAGTTTTTGGAGTTTGGAGTATTGAGTTTTTGGAGTTTGGAGTTTGGAGTTTTTGGAGATTTTGGAGTTTGACGTTTGGAATTTGGGGGTTTTGTAGTTTGGAGTTATTGGAGTTGTTGGAGATAGGTATATTTGGAGTTTTTGGAGGTTGGAGTTTTAGTTTGGAGTTCATGGATTTTTTGGAGTTAGGAGTTTTCGGAGTATTTGGAGTTTGGAGTTTATGGAGTTTTAGGAGTTTGGAGTTCGGAGTTTTTGGAGTTTGACGTTTGGAATTTGGTGTTTTTGCAGTTTGGAGTTTTTGTAGTTTTTAGAGTTAGGTGTTTTTGGAGTTTTTGCAGTTTGGAAATTTGGGTTTGGAATTAATGGACTTTTTGAGTTTGTAGTTTGTAGTTTTGAGTTTTTGCAGCTTTGGAGTTTGGAGTTTTTGGAGTTTGGAGTTTGGAGTTTTTGGGATTTTTGGAGTTTGGAGTTTTTGATGTTTTTGGAGTTAGGAGTTTTTGGAGTTTGGAGTTTGGAGTTTTTGGAGTTTTTGGAGTTTGGAGTTTTTGGAATTTGGAAATTTTGGAGTTTTTGACGTTTGTAGTTTTTGGAGTTTGGAATTTGGAGTTTTTGGAGTTCTTGGTGTTTGGAAATTGGTGTTTTTTCAGTTTGGAGTTTTTGGAGTTTGGATTTTGAAGTTAGGATTGTTTGAAGTTTTTGGAGTTTGGAGTATTGAGTTTTTGGAGTTTGGAGTTTGGAGTTTTTGGAGATTTTGGAGTTTGGAGTTTTTGGAGTTTTTGGAGTTTGGCGTTTGGAATTTGGAGTTTTTGGAGTTTGGATTGTTTGGAGTTTTTGGAGTTTGGAGTATTGAGTTTTTGGAGTTTGGAGTTTGGAGTTTTTGGAGATTTTAGTGTTTGGCGTTTGGAATTTGGGGGTTTTGGAGTTTGGAGTTATTGTAGTTTTTAGAGTTAGGTGTTTTTGGAGTTTTTCCAGTTTGGAAATTTGTGTTTGGAATTAATGGAGTTTTTGAGTTTTTGCAGTTTTGGAGTTTGGAGTTTTTGGAGTTTGGAGTTTGGAGTTTTGGGGATTTTTGGAGTTTGGAGTTTTTGATGTTTTTGGAGTTAGGAGTTTTTGGAGTTTGGAGTTTGGAGTTTTTGGAATTGTTGGAGATTGGAGTTTTTGGAATTTGGAAATTTTGGAGTTTTTGATGTTTGTAGTTTTTGGAGTTTGGAGTATGGAGTTTTTGGACTTTTTGGTGTTAGGAAATTGGTGTTTTTTGAGTTTGGAGTTTTTGGAGTTTGGATTTTGGAGTTTTTGGAATTTTGCATTTTTGGTGTTTTTGGAGTTTTTCAAGCTTGGAGTTTTTGGAGTTTGGATTTTGGAGTTAGGATTGTTTGAAGTTTTTGGAGTTTGGAGTATTGAGTTTTTGGAGTTTGGAGTTTTTGGATATTTTGGAGTTTGGAGTTTTTGGAATTTGGAGTTATCAGTTTTTGGAGTTTGGCGTTTGGAGTTTGGAGTTTTTGGAGTTTGGATTGTTTGGAGCTTTTGGAGTTTGGAGTATTGAGTTTTTGGAGTTTGGAGTTTGGAGTTTTTGGAGATTTTGGAGTTTGGCGTTTGGAATTTGGGGGTTTTGGAGTTTGGAGTTATTGGAGTTGTTGGAGATCGGCGTTTTTGGAGTTTTTGGAGGTTGGAGTTTTAGTTTGGAGTTTATGGATTTTTTGGAGTTAGGAGTTTTCGGAGTATTTGGAGTTTGGAGTTTGGAGTTAATGGAGTTTTAGGAGTTTGGAGTTAGGAGTTTTTGGAGATTTTGGAGTTTGGAGTTTTTGGAGTTTGGAGTTATCAGTTTTTGGAGTTTGGCGTTTGGAATTTGGAGTTTTGGGAGTTTGGAGTATTGAGTTTTTGGAGTTTGGAGTTTGGAGTTTTTGGAGTTTGGATTTTGGAGTTTTTGGAATTTTGCATTTTTGGAGTTTTTGGAGTTTTTCAAGTTTGGAGTTTTTGGAGTTTGGATTTTGGAGTTAGGATTGTTTGAAGTTTTTGGAGATTTTGGAGTATTGAGTTTTTGGAGTTTTTGGAGTTTGGAGTTATCAGTTTTTGGAGTTTGGCGTCTGGAATTTGGAGTTTTTGGAGTTTGGATTGTTTGGAGTTTTTGGAGTTTGGAGTATTGGGTTTTTGGAGTTTGGAGTTTGGAGTTTTTGGAGATTATGGAGTTTGGCATTTGGAATTTGGGGGTTTTGGAGTTTGGAGTTATTGGAGTTGTTGGAGATAGGTGTTTTTGGAGGTTGGAGTTTTAGTTTGGAGTTTATGGATTTTTTGGAGTTAGGAGTTTTCGGAGTATTTGGAGTTTGGAGTTTATGGAGTTTATGGAGTTTTAGGAGTTTGGAGTTTTTGGAGTTTTTGGAGTTAGTTGTTTTTGGAGTTTATGCAGTTTGGCGTTTTGGGTTTGGAGTTTATGGAGCTTTTGGAGCTAGGAGTTTGGAGTTATTGGTATTTTTGGAGTTTTTGGAGTTCGTGGTTTTTGGAGTTTTTGGAGTTTGGAGTTTTGGGTTTGGAGTTTATGGAGTTTTTGGAGTTGGAGTTTGGAGTTATCAGAGTTTTTGGAGTGTTTGGAGTTTGGAGTTTGGAGTTTATGGAGTTATTGAAATTTGGAGATTTTGGAGTTTTTGGAAATTGGAATTTTTGGAGATTGGAGTTTGGTGTTTTTGAAGTTTGCAGTTTGGACTTTTTAGAGTTTTTGAACTTTGTAGCTTTTCCAGTTTGGTGTTTTTGTAATTTGGAGTTTGGAGATTTTGGAGTTTTGAGTTTCTGGAGTTTTTGGAGTTTGGAGTTTGGAGCTTTTGGAGTTTGGAGTTTTGTGTTTTTGGAGTTTTTGGTGTTAGGAGTTTGGAATTTTTGGAGTTTTGAGTTGTTGAAGTTTGGAGTATTTGTAGTTTGGAGTTAGGATTTTTTGGAGTTTTTGGAGTTTGGAGTTTTTGATGTTTTTGGAGTTAGGAGTTTTTGGAGTTTGGAGTTTGGAGTTTTTGGAGTTTTTGGAGATTGGAGTTTTTGGAATTTGGAAATTTTGGAGTTTTTGACGTTTGTAGTTTTTGGAGTTTGGAGTTTGGAGTTTTTGGAGTTTTTGGTGTTAGGAAATTGGTGTTTTTTGAGTTTGGAGTTTTTGGAGTTGGGATTTTGGAGTTTTTGGAATTTTGCATTTTTGGAGTTTTTGGAGTTTTTCAAGCTTGGAGTTTTTGGAGTTTGGATTTTGGAGTTAGGATTGTTTGAAGTTTTTGGAGTTTGGAGTATTGAGTTTTTGGAGTTTGGAGTTTGGAGTTTTTGGAGATTTTGGAGTTTGGAGTTTTTGGAGTTTGGAGTTATCCGTTTTTGGAGTTTGACGTTTGGAATTTGGAGTTTTTGGAGTTTGGATTGTTTGGAGTTTTTGGAGTTTGGAGTATTGAGTTTTTGGAGTTTGGAGTTTGGAGTTTTTGGAGATTTTAAGAGTTTGGCGTTTGGAATTTGGGGGTTTTGGAGTTTGGAGTTATTGGAGTTGTTGGAGATAGGTGTTTTTGGAGGTTGGAGTTTTAGTTTGGAATTTATGGATTTTTTGGAGTTAGGAGTTTTCGGAGTATTTGGAGTTTGGAGTTTGGAGTTTATGGAGTTTTAGGAGTTTGGAGTTTTTGGAGTTTTTGGAGTTAGTTGTTTTTGGAGTTTATGGAGTTTGGCGTTTTGGGTTTGGAGTTTATGGAGCTTTTGGAGCTAGGAGTTTGGAGTTATTGGAATTTTTGGAGTTAGGTGTTTTTGGAGTTAGTTGTTTTTGGAGTTTTTGGAGTTTGGAGTTTTGGGTTTGGAGTTTATGGAGTTTTTGGAGTTGGAGTTTGGAGTTATTGGAGTTTTTGGAGTTAGGTGTTTTTGGAGTTTTTGGAGTTTGGAGTTTGGAGTTTATGGAGTTATTGAAATTTGGAGTTTTTGGAGTTTTTGGAAATTGGAATTTTTGGAGATTGGAGTTTGGTGTTTTTGAAGTTTGGAGTTTGGAATTTTTTGAGTTTTTGAAGTTTGTAGCTTTTCCAGTTTGGAGTTTTTGTAATTTGGAGTTTGGAGATTTTGGAGTTTTGAGTTTCTGGAGTTTTTGGAGTTTGGAGTTTGGAGCTTTTGGAGTTTGGAGTTTTGTGTTTTTGGAGTTTGGACTTTGGAGTTTTAGGAGATTTTGGAGTTTGGCGTTTGGAATTTGGGGGTTTTGGAGTTTGGAGTTATTGGAGTTGTTGGAGATAGGTGTTTTTAGAGTTTTTGGAGGTTGGAGTTTTAGTTTGGAATTTATGGAGTTTTTGGAGTTAGGAGTTTTCGGAGTATTTGGAGTTTGGAGTTTGGAGTTTATGGAGTTTTAGGAGTTTGGAGTTAGGAGTTTTTGGAGTTTGGCGTTTGGAATTTGGAGTTTTTGTAGTTTGTAGTTTTTGTAGTTTTTAGAGTTAGGTGTTTTTGGAGTTTTTGCAGTTTGGAAATTTGGGTTTGGAATTAATGGAGTTTTTGAGTTTGTAGTTTGGAGTTTTGAGTTTTTGCAGTTTTGGAGTTTGGAGTTTTTGGAGTTTGGAGTTTGGAGTTTTTGGGATTTTTGGAGTTTGGAGTTTTTGATGTTTTTAGAGTTAGGAGTTTTTGGAGTTTGGAGTTTGGAGTTTTTGAAGTTTTTGGAGTTTGGAGTTTTCGGAATTTGGAAATTTTGGAGTTTTTGACGTTTGTAGTTTTTGGAGTTTGGAATTTGGAGTTTTTGGAGTTCTTGGTGTTAGGAAATTGGTGTTTTTTGAGTTTGGAGTTTTTGGAGTTTGGATTTTGGAGTTTTTGGAATTTTGCATTTTTGGAGTTTTTGGAGTTTTTCAAGTTTGGAGTTTTTGGAGTTTGGATTTTGGAGTTAGGATTGTTTGAAGTTTTTGGAGTTTGGAGTATTGAGTTTTTGGAGTTTGGAGTTTGGAGTTTTTGGAGATTTTGGAGTTTGGAGTTTTTGGAGTTATCGGAGTTTTTGGAGTTAGGTGTTTTTGGAGTTTTTGGAGTTTGGAGTTTGGAGTTTATGGAGTTATTGAAATTTGGAGTTTTTGGAGTTTTTGGAAATTGGAATTTTTGGAGATTGGAGTTTGGTGTTTTAGAAGTTTGGAGTTTGGACTTTTTAGAGTTTTTGAAGTTTGCAGCTTTTCCAGTTTGGAGTTTTTGTAATTTGGAGTTTGGAGATTTTGGAGTTTTGAGTTTCTGGAGTTTTTGGAGTTTGGAGTTTGGAGCTTTTGGAGTTTGAAGTTTTGTGTTTTTGGAGTTTGGACTTTGGAGTTTTAGGAGATTTTGGAGTTTGGCGTTTGGAATTTGGGGGTTTTGGAGTTTGGAGTTATTGGAGTTGTTGGAGATAGGTGTTTTTGGAGTTTTTGGAGTTTGGAGTTTTAGTTTGGAATTTATGGAGTTTTTGGAGTTAGGAGTTTTCGGAGTATTTGGAGTTTGGAGTTTGGAGTTTATGGAGTTTTAGGAGTTTGGAGTTAGGAGTTTTTGGAGTTTGGCGTTTGGAATTTGGAGTTTTTGTCGTTTGTAGTTTTTGTAGTTTTTAGAGTTAGGTGTTTTTGGAGTCTTTGCAGTTTGGAAATTTGGGTTTGGAATTAATGGAGTTTTTGAGTTTGTAGTTTGTAGTTTTGAGTTTTTGCAGTTTTGGAGTTTGGAGTTTTTGGAGTTTGGAGTTTGGAGTTTTGGGGATTTTTGGAGTTTGGAGTTTTTGATGTTTTTGGAGTTAGGAGTTTTTGGAGTTTGGAGTTTGGAGTTTTTGGAGTTTTTGGAGATTGGAGTTTTTGGAATTTGGAAATTTTGGAGTTTTTGACGTTTGTAGTTTTTGGAGTTTGGAATTTGGAGTTTTTGGAGTTCTTGGTGTTTGGAAATTGGTGTTTTTTGAGTTTGGAGTTTTTGGAGTTTGGATTTTGCAGGTAGGATTGTTTGAAGTTTTTGGAGTTTGGAGTATTGAGTTTTTGGAGTTTGGAGTTTGGAGGTTTTGGAGATTTTGGAGTTTGGCGTTTGGAATTTGGAGTTTTTGGAGTTTGGATTGTTTGGAGTTTTTGGAGTTTGGAGTATTGAGATTTTGGAGTTTGGAGTTTTGAGTTTTTGGAGATTTTAGAGTTTGGCGTTTGGAATTTGGGGGTTTTGGAGTTTGGAGTTATTGGAGTTGTTGGAGATGGGTGTTTTTGGAGTTTTTGGAGGTTGGAGTTTTAGTTTGGAGTTTATGGATTTTTTGGAGCTAGGAGTTTTCGGAGTATTTGGAGTTTGGAGTTTGGAGTTTATGGAGTTTTAGGAGTTTGGAGTTTTTGGAGTTTTTGGAGTTAGTTGTTTTTGGAGTTTATGCAGTTTGGCGTTTTGGGTTTGGAGTTTATGGAGCTTTTGGAGCTAGGAGTTTGGAGTTATTGGAATTTTTGGAGTTAGGTGTTTTTGGAGTTTTTGGAGTTAGTGGTTTTTGGAGTTTTTGGAGTTTGGAGTTTTGGGTTTGGAGTTTATGGAGTTTTTGGAGTTGGAGTTTGGAGTTATCGGAGTTTTTGGAGTGTTTGGAGTTTGGAGTTTGGAGTTTATGGAGTTATTGAAATTTGGAGATTTTGGAGTTTTTGGAAATTGGAATTTTTGGAGATTGGAGTTTGGTGTTTTTGAAGTTTGCAGTTTGGACTTTTTAGAGTTTTTGAAGTTTGTAGCTTTTCCAGTTTGGTGTTTTTGTAATTTGGAGTTTGGAGATTTTGGAGTTTTGAGTTTCTGGAGTTTTTGGAGTTTGGAGTTTGGAGCTTTTGGAGTTTGGAGTTTTGTGTTTTTGGAGTTTTTGGTGTTAGGAGTTTGGAATTTTTGGAGTTTTGAGTTGTTGAAGTTTGGAGTATTTGTAGTTTGGAGTTAGGATTTTTTGGAGTTTTTGGAGTTTGGAGTTTTTGATGTTTTTGGAGTTAGGAGTTTTTGGAGTTTGGAGTTTGGAGTTTTTGGAGTTTTTGGAGATTGGAGTTTTTGGAATTTGGAAATTTTGGAGTTTTTGACGTTTGTAGTTTTTGGAGTTTGGAGTTTGGAGTTTTTGGAGTTTTTGGTGTTAGGAAATTGGTGTTTTTTGAGTTTGGAGTTTTTGGAGTTGGGATTTTGGAGTTTTTGGAATTTTGCATTTTTGGAGTTTTTGGAGTTTTTCAAGCTTGGAGTTTTTGGAGTTTGGATTTTGGAGTTAGGATTGTTTGAAGTTTTTGGAGTTTGGAGTATTGAGTTTTTGGAGTTTGGAGTTTGGAGTTTTTGGAGATTTTGGAGTTTGGAGTTTTTGGAGTTTGGAGTTATCAGTTTTTGGAGTTTGACGTTTGGAATTTGGAGTTTTTGGAGTTTGGATTGTTTGGAGTTTTTGGAGTTTGGAGTATTGAGTTTTTGGAGTTTGGAGTTTGGAGTTTT
Source organism: Somniosus microcephalus (assembly GCF_052327205.1). Lineage (NCBI taxonomy): Eukaryota > Metazoa > Chordata > Chondrichthyes > Squaliformes > Somniosidae > Somniosus > Somniosus microcephalus. The sequence goes on along the minus strand of NC_141017.1, from coordinate 47,281 downwards.
TGGAGATTTTAGAGTTTGGCGTTTGGAAATTGGGGGTTTTGGAGTTTGGAGTTATTGGAGTTGTTGGAGATAGGTGTTTTTGGAGGTTGGAGTTTTAGTTTGGAGTTTATGGATTTTTTGGAGTTAGGAGTTTTCGGAGTATTTGGAGTTTGGAGTTTGGAGTTTATGGAGTTTTAGGAGTTTGGAGTTTTTGGAGTTTTTGGAGTTAGTTGTTTTTGGAGTTTATGGAGTTTGGCGTTTTGGGTTTGGAGTTTATGGAGCTTTTGGAGCTAGGAGTTTGGTGTTATTGGAATTTTTGGAGTTAGGTGTTTTTGGAGTTAGTTGTTTTTGGAGTTTTTGGAGTTTGGAGTTTTGGGTTTGGAGTTTATGGAGTTTTTGGAGTTGGAGTTTGGAGTTATCGGAGTTTTTGGAGTTAGGTGTTTTTGGAGATTTTGGAGTTTGGAGTTTGGAGTTTATGCAGTTATTGAAATTTGGAGTTTTTGGAGTTTTTGGAAAATAGAATTTTTGGAGATTGGAGTTTGGTGTTTTTGAAGTTTGGAGTTTGGAATTTTTAGAGTTTTTGAAGTTTGTAGCTTTTCCAGTTTGGAGTTTTTGTAATTTGGAGTTTGGAGATTTTGGAGTTTTGAGTTTCTGGAGTTTTTGGAGTTTGGAGTTTGGAGCTTTTGGAGTTTGGAGTTTTGTGTTTTTGGAGTTTGGACTTTGGAGTTTTAGGAGATTTTGGAGTTTGGCGTTTGGAATTTGGGGGTTTTGGAGTTTGGAGTTATTGGAGTTGTTGGAGATAGGTGTTTTTAGAGTTTTTGGAGGTTGGAGTTTTAGTTTGGAATTTATGGAGTTTTTGGAGTTAGGAGTTTTCGGAGTATTTGGAGTTTGGAGTTTGGAGTTTATGGAGTTTTAGGAGTTTGGAGTTAGGAGTTTTTGGAGTTTGGCGTTTGGAATTTGGAGTTTTTGTAGTTTGTAGTTTTTGTAGTTTTTAGAGTTAGGTGTTTTTGGAGTTTTTGCAGTTTGGAAATTTGGGTTTGGAATTAATGGAGTTTTTGAGTTTGTAGTTTGGAGTTTTGAGTTTTTGCAGTTTTGGAGTTTGGAGTTTTTGGAGTTTGGAGTTTGGAGTTTTTGGGATTTTTGGAGTTTGGAGTTTTTGATGTTTTTGGAGTTAGGAGTTTTTGGAGTTTGGAGTTTGGAGTTTTTGAAGTTTTTGGAGTTTGGAGTTTTCGGAATTTGGAAATTTTGGAGTTTTTGACGTTTGTAGTTTTTGGAGTTTGGAATTTGGAGTTTTTGGAGTTCTTGGTGTTAGGAAATTGGTGTTTTTTGAGTTTGGAGTTTTTGGAGTTTGGATTTTGGAGTTTTTGGAATTTTGCATTTTTGGAGTTTTTGGAGTTTTTCAAGTTTGGAGTTTTTGGAGTTTGGATTTTGGAGTTAGGATTGTTTGAAATTTTTGGAGTTTGGAGTATTGAGTTTTTGGAGTTTGGAGTTTGGAGTTTTTGGAGATTTTGGAGTTTGGAGTTTTTGGAGTTTGGAGTTATCAGTTTTTGGAGTTTGGCGTCTGGAATTTGGAGTTTTTGGAGTTTGGATTGTTTGGAGTTTTTGGAGTTTGGAGTATTGGGTTTTTGGAGTTTGGAGTTTGGAGTTAGGATTGTTTGAAGTTTTTGGAGTTTGGAGTATTGAGTTTTTGGAGTTTGGAGTTTGGAGTTTTTGGAGATTTTGGAGTTTGGAGTTTTTGGAGTTTGGAGTTATCAGTTTTTGGAGTTTGGCGTCTGGAATTTGGAGTTTTTGGAGTTTGGATTGTTTGGAGTTTTTGGAGTTTGGAGTATTGGGTTTTTGGAGTTTGGAGTTTGGAGTTTTTGGAGATTTTGGAGTTTGGCATTTGGAATTTGGGGGTTTTGGAGTTTGGAGTTATTGGAGTTGTTGGAGATAGGTGTTTTTGGAGGTTGGAGTTTTAGTTTGGAGTTTATGGATTTTTTGGTGTTAGTAGTTTTCGGAGTATTTGGAGTTTGGAGTTTGGAGTTTATGGAGTTTTAGGAGTTTGGAGTTTTTGGAGTTTTTGGAGTTAGTTGTTTTTGGAGTTTTTGGAGCTTGGCGTTTTGGGTTTGGAGTTTATGGAGCTTTTGGAGCTAGGAGTTTGGAGTTATTGGAATTTTTGGAGTTAGGTGTTTTTGGAGTTTTTAGAGTTTGGAGTTTGGAGTTTATGGAGTTATTGAAATTTGGAGTTTTTGGAGTTTTTGGAAATTTGAATTTTTGGAGATTGGAGTTTGGTGTTTTTGGAGTTTGGAGTTTGGAGTTATTAGAGTTTTTAAAGTTTGGAGCTTTTCCAGTTTGGAATTTTTGTAGTTTGGAGTTTGGAGATTTTGGAGTTTTGAGTTTCTGGAGTTTTTGGAGTTTGGAGTTTGGAGCTTTTGTAGTTTGGAGTTTTGTGTTTTTGGAGTTTTTGGTGTTAGGAGTTTGGAGTTTTTGGAGTTTTGAGTTGTTGAAGTTTGGAGTATTTGTAGTTTGGAGTTAGGATTTTTTGGAGTTTTTGGAGTTTGGAGTGTTGAGTTTTTGGAGTTTGGAGTTTGGAGTTTTTGGAGTTTGGAGTTAGGAGTTTTCGGAGTTTGGCGCTTGGAATTTGGAGTTTTTGGAGTTTGGAGTTTTTGTAGTTTTTAGAGTTAGGTGTTTTTGGAGTTTTTGCAGTTTGGAAATTTGGGTTTGGAATTAATGGAGTTTTTGAGTTTGTAGTTTGTAGTTTTGAGTTTTTGCAGTTTTGGAGTTTGGAGTTTTTGAAGTTTGGAGTTTGGAGTTTTTGGGATTTTTGGAGTTTGGAGTTTTTGATGTTTTTGGAGTTAGGAGTTTTTGGAGTTTGGAGTTTGGAGTTTTTGGAGTTTTTGGAGTTTGGAGTTTTTGGAATTTGGAAATTTTGGAGTGTTTGACGTTTGTAGTTTTTGGAGTTTGGAATTTGGAGTTTTTGGAGTTCTTGGTGTTTGGAAATTGATGTTTTTTGAGTTTGGAGTTTTTGGAGTTTGAATTTTGGAGTTTTTGGAATTTTGCATTTTTGAAGCTTTTGGAGTTTTTCAAGTTTGGAGTTTTTGGAGTTTGGATTTTGGAGTTAGGATTGTTTGAAGTTTTTGGAGTTTGGAGTATTGAGTTTTTGGAGTTTGGAGTTTGGAGTTTTTGGAGATTTTGGAGTTTGGCGTTTGTAATTTGGGGGGTTTGGAGTTTGGAGTTATTGGAGTTGTTGGAGATAAGTGTTTTTGGAGTTTGGAGTTCGGAGTTTTCGGAGTTTGGCGTTTGGAATTTGGAATTTTTGTAGTTTGTAGTTTTTGTAGTTTTTAGAGTTAGGTGTTTTTGGAGTTTTTGCAGTTTGGAAATTTGGGTTTGGAATTAATGGAGTTTTTGAGTTTGTACTTTGGAGTTTTGAGTTTTTGCAGTTTTGGAGTTTGGAGTTTTTGGAGTTTGGAGTTTTGGGGATTTTTGGAGTTTGGAGTTTTTGATGTTTTTGGAGTTAGGAGTTTTTGGAGTTTGGAGTTTGGAGTTTTTGAAGTTTTTGGAGTTTGGAGTTTTTGGAATTTGGAAATTTTGGAGTTTTTGACGTTTGTAGTTTTTGGAGTTTGGAATTTGGAGTTTTTGGAGTTCTTGGTGTTTGGAAATTGGTGTTTTTTGAGTTTGGAGTTTTTGGAGTTTGGATTTTGGAGTTTTTGGAATTTTGCATTTTTGGAGTTTTTGGAGTTTTTCAAGTTTGGAGTTTTTGGAGTTTGGATTTTGGAGGTAGGATTGTTTGAAGTTTTTGGAGTTTGGAGTATTGAGTTTTTGGAGTTTGGAGTTTGGATTTTTTGGAGATTTTGGAGTTTGGAGTTTTTGGAGTTTTTGGAGTTTGGCGTTTGGAATTTGGAGTTTTTGGAGTTTGGATTGTTTGGAGTTTTTGGAGTTTGGAGTATTGAGATTTTGGAGTTTTGAGTTTTGAGTTTTTGGAGATTTTAGAGTTTGGCGTTTGGAATTTGGGGGTTTTGGAGTTTGGAGTTATTGGAGTTGTTGGAGATAGGTGTTTTTGGAGTTTTTGGAGGTTGGAGTTTTAGTTTGGAGTTTATGGATTTTTTGGAGCTAGGAGTATTCGGAGTATTTGGAGTTTGGAGTTTGGAGTTTATGGAGTTTTAGGAGTTTGGAGTTTTTGGAGTTAGTTGTTTTTGGAGTTTATGGAGTTTGGAGTGTTGAGTTTTTGGAGTTTGGAGCTTTTGGAGTTTGGAGTTACGAGTTTTCGGAGTTTGGCGTTTGGAATTTGGAGTTTTTGGAGTTTGTAGTTTTTGTAGTTGTTAGAGTTAGGTGTTTTTGGAGTTTTTGCAGTTTGGAAATTTGCGTTTGGAATTAATGGAGTTTTTGAGTTTTTGCAGTTTTGGAGTGTGGAGTTTTTGGAGTTTGGAGTTTGGTGTTTTGGGGATTTTTGGAGTTTGGAGTTTTTGATGTTTTTGGAGTTAGGAGTTTTTGGAGTTTGGAGCTTTTGGAGTTTTTGGAGATTGGAGTTTTTGGAATTTGGAAATTTTGGAGTTTTTGACGTTTGTAGTTTTTGGAGTTTGGAGTTTGGAGTTTTTGGAGTTTTTGCAGTTCGGAAATTTGTGTTTGGAATTAATGGAGTTTTTGAGTTTTTGCAGTTTTGGAGTTTGGAGTTTTTGGAGTTTGGAGTTTGGAGTTTTTGGGATTTTTGGAGTTTGGAGTTTTTGATGTTTTTGGAGTTAGGAGTTTTTGGAGTTTGGAGTTTGGAGTTTTTGGAGTTTTTGGAGATTGGAGTTTTTGGAATTTGGAAATTTTGGAGTTTTTGACGTTTGTAGTTTTTGGAGTTTGGAGTTTGGAGTTTTTGGAGTTTTTGGTGTTAGGAAATTGGTGTTTTTTGAGTTTGGAGTGTTTGGAGTTGGGATTTTGGAGTTTTTGGAATTTTGCATTTTTGGAGTTTTTGGAGTTTTTCAAGCTTGGAGTTTTTGGAGTTTGGATTTTGGAGTTAGGATTGTTTGAAGTTTTTGGAGTTTGGAGTATTGAGTTTTTGGAATTTGGCGTTTGGAATTTGGAGTTTTTGGAGTTTGGATTGTTTGGAGTTTTTGGAGTTTGGAGTATTGAGTTTTTGGAGTTTGGAGTTTGGAGTTTTAGGAGATTTTGGAGTTTGGCGTTTGGAATTTGGGGGTTTTGGAGTTTGGAGTTGTTGGAGTTGTTGGAGATAGGTGTTTTTGGAGGTTGGAGTTTTAGTTTGGAGTTTATGGAGTTTTTGGTGTTAGGAGTTTTCGGAGTATTTGGAGTTTGGAGTTTGGAGTTTATGGAGTTTTAGGAGTTTGGAGTTTTTGGAGTTAGTTGTTTTTGGAGTTTATGGAGTTTGGAGTGTTGAGTTTTTGGAGTTTGGAGCTTTTGGAGTTTGGAGTTACGAGTTTTCGGAGTTTGGCGTTTGGAATTTGGAGTTTTTGGAGTTTGTAGTTTTTGTAGTTGTTAGAGTTAGGTGTTTTTGGAGTTTTTGCAGTTTGGAAATTTGCGTTTGGAATTAATGGAGTTTTTGAGTTTTTGCAGTTTTGGAGTGTGGAGTTTTTGGAGTTTGGAGTTTGGTGTTTTGGGGATTTTTGGAGTTTGGAGTTTTTGATGTTTTTGGAGTTAGGAGTTTTTGGAGTTTGGAGCTTTTGGAGTTTTTGGAGATTGGAGTTTTTGGAATTTGGAAATTTTGGAGTTTTTGACGTTTGTAGTTTTTGGAGTTTGGAGTTTGGAGTTTTTGGAGTTTTTGCAGTTCGGAAATTTGTGTTTGGAATTAATGGAGTTTTTGAGTTTTTGCAGTTTTGGAGTTTGGAGTTTTTGGAGTTTGGAGTTTGGAGTTTTTGGGATTTTTGGAGTTTGGAGTTTTTGATGTTTTTGGAGTTAGGAGTTTTTGGAGTTTGGAGTTTGGAGTTTTTGGAGTTTTTGGAGATTGGAGTTTTTGGAATTTGGAAATTTTGGAGTTTTTGACGTTTGTAGTTTTTGGAGTTTGGAGTTTGGAGTTTTTGGAGTTTTTGGTGTTAGGAAATTGGTGTTTTTTGAGTTTGGAGTGTTTGGAGTTGGGATTTTGGAGTTTTTGGAATTTTGCATTTTTGGAGTTTTTGGAGTTTTTCAAGCTTGGAGTTTTTGGAGTTTGGATTTTGGAGTTAGGATTGTTTGAAGTTTTTGGAGTTTGGAGTATTGAGTTTTTGGAGTTTGGAGTTTGGAGTTTTTGGAGATTTTGGAGTTTGGAGTTTTTGGAGTTTGGAGTTATCAGTTTTTGGAATTTGGCGTTTGGAATTTGGAGTTTTTGGAGTTTGGATTGTTTGGAGTTTTTGGAGTTTGGAGTATTGAGTTTTTGGAGTTTGGAGTTTGGAGTTTTAGGAGATTTTGGAGTTTGGCGTTTGGAATTTGGGGGTTTTGGAGTTTGGAGTTGTTGGAGTTGTTGGAGATAGGTGTTTTTGGAGGTTGGAGTTTTAGTTTGGAGTTTATGGAGTTTTTGGAGTTAGGAGTTTTCGGAGTATTTGGAGTTTGGAGTTTATGGAGTTTTAGGAGTTTGGAGTTAGGAGTTTTTGGAGTTTGGCGTTTGGAATTTGGAGTTTTTGTAGTTTGTAGTTTTTGTAGTTTTTAGAGTTAGGTGTTTTTGGAGTTTTTGCAGTTTGGAAATTTGGGTTTGGAATTAATGGAGTTTTTGAGTTTGTAGTTTGGAGTTTTGAGTTTTTGCAGTTTTGGAGTTTGGAGTTTTTGGAGTTTGGAGTTTGGCGTTTTTGGGATTTTTGGAGTTTGGAGTTTTTGATGTTTTTGGAGTTAGGAGTTTTTGGAGTTTGGAGTTTGGAGTTTTTGAAGTTTTTGGAGTTTGGAATTTTTGGAATTTGGAAATTTTGGAGTTTTTGACGTTTGTAGTTTTTGGAGTTTGGAATTTGGAGTTTTTGGAGTTCTTGGTGTTAGGAAATTGGTGTTTTTTGAGTTTGGAGTTTTTGGAGTTTGGATTTTGGAGTTTTTGGAGTTTTTCAAGTTTGGAGTTTTTGGAGTTTGGATTTTGGAGTTAGGATTGTTTGAAGTTTTTGGAGTTTGGAGTATTGAGTTTTTGGAGTTTGGAGTTTGGAGTTTTTGGAGATTTTGGAGTTTGGAGTTTTTGGAGTTATCGGAGTTTTTGGAGTTAGGTGTTTTTGGAGCTTTTGGAGTTTGGAGTTTGGAGTTTATGGAGTTATTGAAATTTGGAGTTTTTGGAGTTTTTGGAAATTGGAATTTTTGGAGATTGGAGTTTGGTGTTTTTGAAGTTTGGAGTTTGGACTTTTTAGAGTTTTTGAAGTTTGCAGCTTTTCCAGTTTGTAGTTTTTGTAATTTGGAGTTTGGAGATTTTGGAGTTTTGAGTTACTGGAGTTTTTGGAGTTTGGAGTTTGGAGCTTTTGGAGTTTGGAGTTTTGTGTTTTTGGAGTTTGGACTTTGGAGTTTTAGGAGATTTTGGAGTTTGGCGTTTGGAATTTGGGGGTTTTGGAGTTTGGAGTTATTGGAGTTGTTGGAGATACGTGTTTTTGGAGTTTTTGGAGGTTGGAGTTTTAGTTTGGAATTTATGGAGTTTTTGGAGTTAGGAGTTTTCGGAGTATTTGGAGTTTGGAGTTTGGAGTTTATGGAGTTTTAGGAGTTTGGAGTTAGGAGTTTTTGGAGTTTGGCGTTTGGAATTTGGAGTTTTTGTCGTTTGTAGTTTTTGTAGTTTTTAGAGTTCGGTGTTTTTGGAGTTTTTGCAGTTTGGAAATTTGGGTTTGGAATTAATGGAGTTTTTGAGTTTGGAGTTTGGAGTTTTGAGTTTTTGCAGTTTTGGAGTTTGGAGTTTTTGGAGTTTGGAGTTTGGAGTTTTGGGGATTTTTGGAGTTTGGAGTTTTTGATGTTTTTGGAGTTAGGAGTTTTTGGAGTTTGGAGTTTGGAGTTTTTGAAGTTTTTGGAGTTTGGAGTTTTCGGAATTTGGAAATTTTGGAGTTTTTGACGTTTGTAGTTTTTGGAGTTTGGAATTTGGAGTTTTTGGAGTTCTTGGTGTTAGGAAATTGGTGTTTTTTGAGTTTGGAGTTTTTGGAGTTTGGATTTTGGAGTTTTTGGAATTTTGCATTTTTGGAGTTTTTGGAGTTTTTCAAGTTTGGAGTTTTTGGAGTTTGGATTTTGGAGTTAGGATTGTTTGAAGTTTTTGGAGTTTGGAGTATTGCGTTTTTGGAGTTTGGAGTTTGGAGTTTTTGGAGATTTTGGAGTTTGGAGTTTTTGGAGTTTTTGGAGTTTGGAGTTATCAGTTTTTGGAGTTTGGCGTCTGGAATTTGGGGGTTTTGGAGTTTGGAGTTATTGGAGTTGTTGGAGATAGGTGTTTTTGGAGGTTGGAGTTTTAGTTTGGAGTTTATGGAGTTTTTGGAGTAAGGAGTTTTCGGAGTATTTGGAGTTTGGAGTTTATGGAGTTTTAGGAGTTTGGAGTTAGGAGTTTTTGGAGTTTGGCGTTTGGAATTTGGAGTTTTTGTAGTTTGTAGTTTTTGTAGTTTTTAGAGTTAGGTGTTTTTGGAGTTTTTGCAGTTTGGAAATTTGGGTTTGGAATTAATGGAGTTTTTGAGTTTGTAGTTTGTAGTTTTGAGTTTTTGCAGTTTTGGTGTTTGGAGGTTTTGGAGTTTGGAGTTTGGAGTTTTAGGGATTTTTGGAGTTTGGAGTTCTTGATGTTTTTGGAGTTAGGAGTTTTTGGTGTTTGGGGTTTGGAGTTTTTGGAGTTTGGAGTTTTTGGAATTTGGAAATTTTGGAGTTTTTGACGTTTTTAGTTTTTGGAGTTTGGAATTTGGAGTTTTTGGAGTTCTTGGTGTTTGGAAATTGGTGTTTTTTGAGTTTGGAGTTTTTGGAGTTTGGATTTTGGAGTTTTTGGAATTTTGCGTTTTTGGAGTTTTTGGAGTTTTTCAAGTTTGGAGTTTTTGGAGTTTGGATTTTGGAGGTAGGATTGCTTGAAGTTTTTGGAGTTTGGAGTATTGAGTTTTTGGAGTTTGGAGTTTTGATTTTTTGGAGATTTTGGAGTTTGGAGTTTTTGGAGTTTTTGGGGTTTGGCGTTTGGAATTTGGAGTTTTTGGAGTTTGGATTGTTTGGAGTTTTTGGAGTTTGGAGTATTGAGTTTTTGGTGTTTGGAGTTTGGAGTTTTTGGAGATTTTAGAGTTTGGCGTTTGGAATTTGGGGGTTTTGGAGTTTGGAGTTATTGGAGTTGTTGGAGATAGGTGTTTTTGGAGTTTTTGGAGGTTGGAGTTTTAGTTTGGAGTTTATGGATTTTTTGGAGTTAGGAGTTTTCGGAGTATTTGGAGTTTGGAGTTTGGAGTTTATGGAGTTTTAGGAGTTTGGAGTTTTTGGAGTATTTGGAGTTAGTTGTTTTTGGAGTTTATGGAGTTTGGCGTTTTGGGTTTGGAGTTTATGGAGCTTTTGGAGCTAGGAGTTTGGAGTTATTGGAATTTTTGGAGTTAGGTGTTTTTGGAGTTTTTGGAGTTAGTTGTTTTTGGAGTTTTTGGAGTTTGGAGTTTTGGGTTTGGAGTTTATGGAGTTTTTGGAGTTGGAGTTTGGAGTTATCGGAGTTTTTGGAGTTAGGTGTTTTTGGAGTTTTTGGAGTTTGGAGTTTGGAGTTTATGCAGTTATTGAAATTTGGAGTTTTTGGAGTTTTTGGAAATTGGAATTTTTGGAGATTGGAGTTTGGTGTTTTTGAAGTTTGCAGTTTGGACTTTTTAGAGTTTTTGAAGTTTGTAGCTTTTCCAGTTTGGAGTTTTTGTAATTTGGAGTTTGGAGATTTTGGAGTTTTGAGTTTCTGGAGTTTTTGGAGTTTGGAGTTTGGAGCTTTTGGAGCTTGGAGTTTTGTGTTTTTGGAGTTGTTGCTGTTAGGAGTTTGGAATTTTTGGAGTTTTGAGTTGTTGAAGTTTGGAGTATTTGTAGTTTGGAGTTAGGATTTTTTGGAGCTTTTGGAGTTTGGAGTTTTTGGAGTTTTTGGAGTTTGGAGTGTTGAGTTTTTGGAGTTTGGAGTTTGGAGCTTTTGGAGTTTGGAGTTACGAGTTTTCGGAGTTTGGCGTTTGGAATTTGGAGTTTTTGGAGTTTGTAGTTTTTGTAGTTTTTAGAGTTAGGTGTTTTTGGAGTTTTTGCAGTTTGGAAATTTGTGTTTGGAATTAATGGAGTTTTTGAGTTTTTGCAGTTTTGGAGTTTGGAGTTTTTGGAGTTTGGAGTTTGGAGTTTTTGGGATTTTTGGAGTTTGGAGTTTTTGATGTTTTTGGAGTTAGGAGTTTTTGGAGTTTGGAGTTTTTGGAGTTTTTGGAGATTGGAGTTTTTGGAATTTGGAAATTTTGGAGTTTTTGACGTTTGTAGTTTTTGGAGTTTGGAGTTTGGAGTTTTTGGAGTTTTTGGTGTTAGGAAATTGGTGTTTTTTGAGTTTGGAGTTTTTGGAGTTGGGATTTTGGAGTTTTTGGAATTTTGCATTTTTGGAGTTTTTGGAGTTTTTCAAGCTTGGAGTTTTTGGAGTTTGGATTTTGGAGTTAGGATTGTTTGAAGTTTTTGGAGTTTGGAGTATTGAGTTTTTGGAGTTTGGAGTTTGGAGTTTTTGGAGATTTTGGAGTTTGGAGTTTTTGGAGTTTGGAGTTATCAGTTTTTGGAATTTGGCGTTTGGAATTTGGAGTTTTTGGAGTTTGGATTGTTTGGAGTTTTTGGAGTTTGGAGTATTGAGTTTTTGGAGTTTGGAGTTTGGAGTTTTAGGAGATTTTGGAGTTTGGCGTTTGGAATTTGGGGGTTTTGGAGTTTGGAGTTGTTGGAGTTGTTGGAGATAGGTGTTTTTGGAGGTTGGAGTTTTAGTTTGGAGTTTATGGAGTTTTTGGAGTTAGGAGTTTTCGGAGTATTTGGAGTTTGGAGTTTATGGAGTTTTAGGAGTTTGGAGTTAGGAGTTTTTGGAGTTTGGCGTTTGGAATTTGGAATTTTTGTAGTTTGTAGTTTTTGTAGTTTTTAGAGTTAGGTGTTTTTGGAGTTTTTGCAGTTTGGAAATTTGGGTTTGGAATTAATGGAGTTTTTGAGTTTGTACTTTGGAGTTTTGAGTTTTTGCAGTTTTGGAGTTTGGAGTTTTTGGAGTTTGGAGTTTGGAGTTTTTGGGATTTTTGGAGTTTGGAGTTTTTGATGTTTTTGGAGTTAGGAGATTTTGGAGTTTGGAGTTTGGAATTTTTGAAGTTTTTGGAGTTTGGAGTTTTTGGAATTTGGAAATTTTGGAGTTTTTGACGTTTGTAGTTTTTGGAGTTTGGAATTTGGAGTTTTTGGAGTTCTTGGTGTTTGGAAATTGGTGTTTTTTGAGTTTGGAGTTTTTGGAGTTTGGATTTTGGAGTTTTTGGAATTTTGCATTTTTGGTGTTTTTGGAGTTTTTCAAGTTTGGAGTTTTTGGAGTTTGGATTTTGGAGGTAGGATTGTTTGAAGTTTTTGGAGTTTGGAGTATTGAGTTTTTGGAGTTTGGAGTTTTGATTTTTTGGAGATTTTGGAGTTTGGAGTTTTTGGAGTATTTGGAGTTTGGCGTTTGGAATTTGGAGATTTTGGAGTTTGGATTGTTTGGAGTTTTTGGAGTTTGGAGTATTGAGTTTTTGGAGTTTGGAGTTTGGAGTTTTTGGAGATTTTAGAGTTTGGCGTTTGGAATTTGGGGGTTTTGGTGTTTGGAGTTATTGGAGTTGTTGGAGATAGGTGTTTTTGGAGTTTTTGGAGGTTGGAGTTTTAGTTTGGAGTTTATGGATTTTTTGGAGTTAGGAGTTTTCGGAGTATTTGGAGTTTGGAGTTTGGAGTTTATGGAGTTTCAGGAGTTTGGAGTTTTTGGAGTTTTTGGAGTTAGTTGTTTTTGGAGTTTTTGGAGTTTGGAGTTTTGGGTTTGGAGTTTATGGAGTTATTGGAGTTGGAGTTTGGAGTTATCGGAGTTTTTGGAGTTAGGTGTTTTTGGAGTTTTTGGAGTTTGGAGTTTATGCAGTTATTGAAATTTGGAGTTTTTGGAGTTTTTGGAAATTGGAATTTTTGGAGATTGGAGTTTGGTGTTTTTGAAGTTTGCAGTTTGGACTTTTTAGAGTTTTTGAAGTTTGTAGCTTTTCCAGTTTGGAGTTTTTGTAATTTGGAGTTTGGAGATTTTGGAGTTTTGAGTTTCTGGAGTTTTTGGAGTTTGGAGTTTGGAGCTTTTGGAGCTTGGAGTTTTGTGTTTTTGGAGTTTTTGCTGTTAGGAGTTTGGAATTTTTGGAGTTTTGAGTTGTTGAAGTTTGGAGTATTTGTAGTTTGGAGTTAGGATTTTTTGGAGCTTTTGGAGTTTGGAGTTTTTGGAGTTTTTGGAGTTTGGAGTGTTGAGTTTTTGGAGTTTGGAGTTTGGAGCTTTTGGAGTTTGGAGTTACGAGTTTTCGGAGTTTGGCGTTTGGAATTTGGAGTTTTTGGAGTTTGTAGTTTTTGTAGTTTTTAGAGTTAGGTGTTTTTGGAGTTTTTGCAGTTTGGAAATTTGCGTTTGGAATTAATGGAGTTTTTGAGTTTTTGCAGTTTTGGTGTTTGGAGTTTTTGGAGTTTGGAGTTTGGAGTTTTGGGGATTTTTGGAGTTTGGAGTTTTTGATGTTTTTGGAGTTAGGAGTTTTTGGAGTTTGGAGTTTTTGGAGTTTTTGGAGATTGGAGTTTTTGGAATTTGGAAATTTTGGAGTTTTTGACGTTTGTAGTTTTTGGAGTTTGGAGTTTGGAGTTTTTGGAGTTTTTGGTGTTAGGAAATTGGTGTTTTTTGAGTTTGGAGTTTTTGGAGTTGGGATTTTGGAGTTTTTGGAATTTTGCATTTTTGGAGTTTTTGGAGTTTTTCAAGCTTGGAGTTTTTGGAGTTTGGATTTTGGAGTTAGGATTGTTTGAAGTTTTTGGAGTTTGGAGTATTGAGTTTTTGGAGTTTGGAGTTTGGAGTTTTTGGAGATTTTGGAGTTTGGAGTTTTTGGAGTTTGGAGTTATCAGTTTTTGGAATTTGGCGTTTGGAATTTGGAGTTTTTGGAGTTTGGATTGTTTGGAGTTTTTGGAGTTTGGAGTATTGAGTTTTTGGAGTTTGGAGTTTGGAGTTTTAGGAGATTTTGGAGTTTGGCGTTTGGAATTTGGGGGTTTTGGAGTTTGGAGTTGTTGGAGTTGTTGGAGATAGGTGTTTTTGGAGGTTGGAGTTTTAGTTTGGAGTTTATGGAGTTTTTGGAGTTAGGAGTTTTCGGAGTATTTGGAGTTTGGAGTTTATGGAGTTTTAGGAGTTTGGAGTTAGGAGTTTTTGGAGTTTGGCGTTTGGAATTTGGAATTTTTGTAGTTTGTAGTTTTTGTAGTTTTTAGAGTTAGGTGTTTTTGGAGTTTTTGCAGTTTGGAAATTTGGGTTTGGAATTAATGGAGTTTTTGAGTTTGTACTTTGGAGTTTTGAGTTTTTGCAGTTTTGGAGTTTGGAGTTTTTGGAGTTTGGAGTTTGGAGTTTTTGGGATTTTTGGAGTTTGGAGTTTTTGATGTTTTTGGAGTTAGGAGATTTTGGAGTTTGGAGTTTGGAATTTTTGAAGTTTTTGGAGTTTGGAGTTTTTGGAATTTGGAAATTTTGGAGTTTTTGACGTTTGTAGTTTTTGGAGTTTGGAATTTGGAGTTTTTGGAGTTCTTGGTGTTTGGAAATTGGTGTTTTTTGAGTTTGGAGTTTTTGGAGTTTGGATTTTGGAGTTTTTGGAATTTTGCATTTTTGGTGTTTTTGGAGTTTTTCAAGTTTGGAGTTTTTGGAGTTTGGATTTTGGAGGTAGGATTGTTTGAAGTTTTTGGAGTTTGGAGTATTGAGTTTTTGGAGTTTGGAGTTTTGATTTTTTGGAGATTTTGGAGTTTGGAGTTTTTGGAGTATTTGGAGTTTGGCGTTTGGAATTTGGAGTTTTTGGAGTTTGGATTGTTTGGAGTTTTTGGAGTTTGGAGTATTGAGTTTTTGGAGTTTGGAGTTTGGAGTTTTTGGAGATTTTAGAGTTTGGCGTTTGGAATTTGGGGGTTTTGGTGTTTGGAGTTATTGGAGTTGTTGGAGATAGGTGTTTTTGGAGTTTTTGGAGGTTGGAGTTTTAGTTTGGAGTTTATGGATTTTTTGGAGTTAGGAGTTTTCGGAGTATTTGGAGTTTGGAGTTTGGAGTTTATGGAGTTTCAGGAGTTTGGAGTTTTTGGAGTTTTTGGAGTTAGTTGTTTTTGGAGTTTTTGGAGTTTGGAGTTTTGGGTTTGGAGTTTATGGAGTTATTGGAGTTGGAGTTTGGAGTTATCGGAGTTTTTGGAGTTAGGTGTTTTTGGAGTTTTTGGAGTTTGGAGTTTGGAGTTTATGCAGTTATTGAAATTTGGAGTTTTTGGAGTTTTTGGAAATTGGAATTTTTGGAGATTGGAGTTTGGTGTTTTTGAAGTTTGCAGTTTGGACTTTTTAGAGTTTTTGAAGTTTGTAGCTTTTCCAGTTTGGAGTTTTTGTAATTTGGAGTTTGGAGATTTTGGAGTTTTGAGTTTCTGGAGTTTTTGGAGTTTGGAGTTTGGAGCTTTTGGAGCTTGGAGTTTTGTGTTTTTGGAGTTTTTGCTGTTAGGAGTTTGGAATTTTTGGAGTTTTGAGTTGTTGAAGTTTGGAGTATTTGTAGTTTGGAGTTAGGATTTTTTGGAGCTTTTGGAGTTTGGAGTTTTTGGAGTTTTTGGAGTTTGGAGTGTTGAGTTTTTGGAGTTTGGAGTTTGGAGCTTTTGGAGTTTGGAGTTACGAGTTTTCGGAGTTTGGCGTTTGGAATTTGGAGTTTTTGGAGTTTGTAGTTTTTGTAGTTTTTAGAGTTAGGTGTTTTTGGAGTTTTTGCAGTTTGGAAATTTGCGTTTGGAATTAATGGAGTTTTTGAGTTTTTGCAGTTTTGGTGTTTGGAGTTTTTGGAGTTTGGAGTTTGGAGTTTTGGGGATTTTTGGAGTTTGGAGTTTTTGATGTTTTTGGAGTTAGGAGTTTTTGGAGTTTGGAGTTTTTGGAGTTTTTGGAGATTGGAGTTTTTGGAATTTGGAAATTTTGGAGTTTTTGACGTTTGTAGTTTTTGGTGTTTGGAATTTGGAGTTTTTGGAGTTTTTGGTGTTAGGAAATTGGTGTTTTTTGAGTTTGGAGTTTTTTGAGTTGGGATTTTGGAGTTTTTGGAATTTTGCATTTTTGGAGTTTTTGGAGTTTTTCAAGCTTGGAGTTTTTAGAGTTTGGATTTTGGAGTTAGGATTGTTTGAAGTTTTTGGAGTTTGGAGTATTGAGTTTTTGGAGTTTGGAGTTTGGAGTTTTTGGAGATTTTGGAGTTTGGAGTTTTTGGAGTTTGGAGTTATCAGTTTTTGGAATTTGGCGTTTGGAATTTGGAGTTTTTGGAGTTTGGATTGTTTGGAGTTTTTGGAGTTTGGAGTATTGAGTTTTTGGAGTTTGGAGTTTGGAGTTTTAGGAGATTTTGGAGTTTGGCGTTTGGAATTTGGGGGTTTTGGAGTTTGGAGTTGTTGGAGTTGTTGGAGATAGGTGTTTTTGGAGGTTGGAGTTTTAGTTTGGAGTTTATGGAGTTTTTGGACTTAGGAGTTAGGAGTTTTTGGAGTTTGGCGTTTGGAATTTGGAATTTTTGTAGTTTGTAGTTTTTGTAGTTTTTAGAGTTAGGTGTTTTTGGAGTTTCTGCAGTTTGGAAACTTGGGTTTGGAGTTTGGAGTTTTTGGGATTTTTGGAGTTTGGAGTTTTTGATGTTTTTGGAGATTTTGGAGTTTGGAGTTTGGAATTTTTGAAGTTTTTGGAGTTTGGAGTTTTTGGAATTTGGAAATTTTGGAGTTTTTGACGTTTGTAGTTTTTGGAGTTTGGAATTTGGAGTTTTTGGAGTTCTTGGTGTTTGGAAATTGGTGTTTTTTGAGTTTGGAGTTTTTGGAGTTTGGATTTTGGAGTTTTTGGAATTTTGCATTTTTGGAGTTTTTGGAGTTTTTCAAGTTTGGAGTTTTTGGAGTTTGGATTTTGGAGGTAGGATTGTTTGAAGTTTTTGGAGTTTGGAGTATTGAGTTTTTGGAGTTTGGAGTTTTGATTTTTTGGAGATTTTGGAGTTTGGAGTTTTTGGAGTTTTTGGAGTTTGGCGTTTGGAATTTGGAGTTTTTGGAGTTTGGATTGTTTGGAGTTTTTGGAGTTTGGAGTATTGAGTTTTTGGAGTTTGGAGTTTGGAGTTTTTGGAGATTTTAGAGTTTGGCGTTTGGAATTTGGGGGTTTTGGTGTTTGGAGTTATTAGAGTTGTTGGAGATAGGTGTTTTTGGAGTTTTTGGAGGTTGGAGTTTTAGTTTGGAGTTTATGGATTTTTTGGAGTTAGGAGTTTTCGGAGTATTTGGAGTTTGGAGTTTGGAGTTTATGGAGTTTCAGGAGTTTGGAGTTTTTGGAGTTAGTTGTTTTTGGAGTTTTTGGAGTTTGGAGTTTTGGGTTTGGAGTTTATGGAGTTTTTGGAGTTGGAGTTTGGAGTTATCGGAGTTTTTGGAGTTAGGTGTTTTTGGAGTTTTTGGAGTTTCTAGTTTGGAGTTTATGCAGTTATTGAAATTTGGAGTTTTTGGAGTTTCTGGAAATTGGAATTTTTGGAGATTGGAGTTTGGTGTTTTTGAAGTTTGCAGTTTGGACTTTTTAGAGTTTTTGAAGTTTGTAGCTTTTCCAGTTTGGAGTTTTTGTAATTTGGAGTTTGGAGATTTTGGAGTTTTGAGTTTCTGGAGTTTTTGGAGTTTGGAGTTTGGAGCTTTTGGAGCTTGGAGTTTTGTGTTTTTGGAGTTTTTGCTGTTAGGAGTTTGGAATTTTTGGAGTTTTGAGTTGTTGAAGTTTGGAGTATTTGTAGTTTGGAGTTAGGATTTTTTGGAGCTTTTGGAGTTTGGAGTTTTTGGAGTTTTTGGAGTTTGGAGTGTTGAGTTTTTGGAGTTTGGAGTTTGGAGCTTTTGGAGTTTGGAGTTACGAGTTTTTGGAGTTTGGCGTTTGGAATTTGGAGTTTTTGGAGTTTGTAGTTTTTGTAGTTTTTAGAGTTAGGTGTTTTTGGAGTTTTTGCAGTTTGGAAATTTGGGTTTGGAATTAATGGAGTTTTTGAGTTTGTACTTTGGAGTTTTGAGTTTTTGCAGTTTTGGAGTTTGGAGTTTTTGGAGTTTGGAGTTTGGAGTTTTTGGGATTTTTGGAGTTTGGAGTTTTTGATGTTTTTGGAGTTAGGAGATTTTGGAGTTTGGAGTTTGGAATTTTTGAAGTTTTTGGAGTTTGGAGTTTTTGGAATTTGGAAATTTTGGAGTTTTTGACGTTTGTAGTTTTTGGAGTTTGGAATTTGGAGTTTTTGGAGTTCTTGGTGTTTGGAAATTGGTGTTTTTTGAGTTTGGAGTTTTTGGAGTTTGGATTTTGGAGTTTTTGGAATTTTGCATTTTTGGAGTTTTTGGAGTTTTTCAAGTTTGGAGTTTTTGGAGTTTGGATTTTGGAGGTAGGATTGTTTGAAGTTTTTGGAGTTTGGAGTATTGAGTTTTTGGAGTTTGGAGTTTTGATTTTTTGGAGATTTTGAAGTTTGGAGTTTTTGGAGTTTTTGGAGTTTGGCGTTTGGAATTTGGAGTTTTTGGAGTTTGGATTGTTTGGAGTTTTTGGAGTTTGGAGTATTGAGTTTTTGGAGTTTGGAGTTTGGAGTTTTTGGAGATTTTAGAGTTTGGCGTTTGGAATTTGGGGGTTTTGGTGTTTGGAGTTATTGGAGTTGTTGGAGATAGGTGTTTTTGGAGTTTTTGGAGGTTGGAGTTTTAGTTTGGAGTTTATGGATTTTTTGGAGTTAGGAGTTTTCGGAGTATTTGGAGTTTGGAGTTTATGGAGTTTCAGGAGTTTCAGGAGTTTGGAGTTTTTGGAGTTAGTTGTTTTTGGAGTTTTTGGAGTTTGTAGTTTTTGTAGTTTTTAGAGTTAGGTGTTTTTGGAGTTTTTGCAGTTTGGAAATTTGCGTTTGGAATTAATGGAGTTTTTGAGTTTTTGCAGTTTTGGAGTTTGGAGTTTTTGGAGTTTGGAGTTTGGAGTTTTGGGGATTTTTGGAGTTTGGAGTTTTTGATGTTTTTGGAGTTAGGAGTTTTTGGAGTTTGGAGTTTTTGGAGTTTTTGGAGATTGGAGTTTTTGGAATTTGGAAATTTTGGAGTTTTTGACGTTTGTAGTTTTTGGAGTTTGGAGTTTGGAGTTTTTGGAGTTTTTGGTGTTAGGAAATTGGTGTTTTTTGAGTTTGGAGTTTTTGGAGTTGGATTTTGGAGTTTTTGGAATTTTGCATTTTTGGAGTTTTTGGAGTTTTTCAAGCTTGGAGTTTTTGGAGTTTGGATTTTGGAGTTAGGATTGTTTGAAGTTTTTGGAGTTTGGAGTATTGAGTTTTTGGAGTTTGGAGTTTGGAGTTTTTGGAGAGTTTGGAGTTTGGAGTTTTTGGAGTTTGGAGTTATCAGTTTTTGGAATTTGGCGTTTGGAATTTGGAGTTTTTGGAGTTTGGATTGTTTGGAGTTTTTGGAGTTTGGAGTATTGAGTTTTTGGAGTTTGGAGTTTGGAGTTTTAGGAGATTTTGGAGTTTGGCGTTTGGAATTTGGGGGTTTTGGAGTTTGGAGTTGTTGGAGTTGTTGGAGATAGGTGTTTTTGGAGGTTGGAGTTTTAGTTTGGAGTTTATGGAGTTTTTGGACTTAGGAGTTAGGAGTTTTTGGAGTTTGGCGTTTGGAATTTGGAATTTTTGTAGTTTGTAGTTTTTGTAGTTTTTAGAGTTAGGTGTTTTTGGAGTTTTTGCAGTTTGGAAATTTGGGTTTGGAATTAATGGAGTTTTTGAGTTTGTACTTTGGAGTTTTGAGTTTTTGCAGTTTTGGAGTTTGGAGTTTTTGGAGTTTGGAGTTTGGAGTTTTTGGGATTTTTGGAGTTTGGAGTTTTTGATGTTTTTGGAGTTAGGAGATTTTGGAGTTTGGAGTTTGGAATTTTTGAAGTTTTTGGAGTTTGGAGTTTTTGGAATTTGGAAATTTTGGAGTTTTTGACGTTTGTAGTTTTTGGAGTTTGGAATTTGGAGTTTTTGGAGTTCTTGGTGTTTGGAAATTGGTGTTTTTTGAGTTTGGAGTTTTTGGAGTTTGGATTTTGGAGTTTTTGGAATTTTGCATTTTTGGAGTTTTTGGAGTTTTTCAAGTTTGGAGTTTTTGGAGTTTGGATTTTGGAGGTAGGATTGTTTGAAGTTTTTGGAGTTTGGAGTATTGAGTTTTTGGAGTTTGGAGTTTTGATTTTTTGGAGATTTTGGAGTTTGGAGTTTTTGGAGTTTTTGGAGTTTGGCGTTTGGAATTTGGAGTTTTTGGAGTTTGGATTGTTTGGAGTTTTTGGAGTTTGGAGTATTGAGTTTTTGGAGTTTGGAGTTTGGAGTTTTTGGAGATTTTAGAGATTGGCGTTTGGAATTTGGGGGTTTTGGTGTTTGGAGTTATTGGAGTTGTTGGAGATAGGTGTTTTTGGAGTTTTTGGAGGTTGGAGTTTTAGTTTGGAGTTTATGGATTTTTTGGAGTTAGGAGTTTTCGGAGTATTTGGAGTTTGGAGTTTGGAGTTTATGGAGTTTCAGGAGATTGGAGTTTTTGGAGTTAGTTGTTTTTGGAGTTTTTGGAGTTTGGAGTTTTGGGTTTGGAGTTTATGGAGTTTTTGGAGTTGGAGTTTGGAGTTATCGGAGTTTTTGGAGTTAGGTGTTTTTGGAGTTTTTGGAGTTTGAAGTTTGGAGTTTATGCAGTTATTGAAATTTGGAGTTTTTGGAGTTTTTGGAAATTGGAATTTTTGGAGATTGGAGTTTGGTGTTTTTGAAGTTTGCAGTTTGGACTTTTTAGAGTTTTTGAAGTTTGTAGCTTTTCCAGTTTGGAGTTTTTGTAATTTGGAGTTTGGAGATTTTGGAGTTTTGAGTTTCTGGAGTTTTTGGAGTTTGGAGTTTGGAGCTTTTGGAGCTTGGAGTTTTGTGTTTTTGGAGTTTTTGCTGTTAGGAGTTTGGAATTTTTGGAGTTTTGAGTTGTTGAAGTTTGGAGTATTTGTAGTTTGGAGTTAGGATTTTTTGGAGCTTTTGGAGTTTGGAGTTTTTGGAGTTTTTGGAGTTTGGAGTGTTGAGTTTTTGGAGTTTGGAGTTTGGAGCTTTTGGAGTTTGGAGTTACGAGTTTTTGGAGTTTGGCGTTTGGAATTTGGAGTTTTTGGAGTTTGTAGTTTTTGTAGTTTTTAGAGTTAGGTGTTTTTGGAGTTTTTGCAGTTTGGAAATTTGGGTTTGGAATTAATGGAGTTTTTGAGTTTGTACTTTGGAGTTTTGAGTTTTTGCAGTTTTGGAGTTTGGAGTTTTTGGAGTTTGGAGTTTGGAGTTTTTGGGATTTTTGGAGTTTGGAGTTTTTGATGTTTTTGGAGTTAGGAGATTTTGGAGTTTGGAGTTTGGAATTTTTGAAGTTTTTGGAGTTTGGAGTTTTTGGAATTTGGAAATTTTGGAGTTTTTGACGTTTGTAGTTTTTGGAGTTTGGAATTTGGAGTTTTTGGAGTTCTTGGTGTTTGGAAATTGGTGTTTTTTGAGTTTGGAGTTTTTGGAGTTTGGATTTTGGAGTTTTTGGAATTTTGCATTTTTGGAGTTTTTGGAGTTTTTCAAGTTTGGAGTTTTTGGAGTTTGGATTTTGGAGGTAGGATTGTTTGAAGTTTTTGGAGTTTGGAGTATTGAGTTTTTGGAGTTTGGAGTTTTGATTTTTTGGAGATTTTGGAGTTTGGAGTTTTTGGAGTATTTGGAGTTTGGCGTTTGGAATTTGGAGTTTTTGGAGTTTGGATTGTTTGGAGTTTTTGGAGTTTGGAGTATTGAGTTTTTGGAGTTTGGAGTTTGGAATTTTTGGAGATTTTAGAGTTTGGCGTTTGGAATTTGGGGGTTTTGGTGTTTGGAGTTATTGGAGTTGTTGGAGATAGGTGTTTTTGGAGTTTTTGGAGGTTGGAGTTTTAGTTTGGAGTTTATGGATTTTTTGGAGTTAGGAGTTTTCGGAGTATTTGGAGTTTGGAGTTTGGAGTTTATGGAGTTTCAGGAGTTTGGAGTTTTTGGAGTTAGTTGTTTTTGGAGTTTTTGGAGTTTGGAGTTTTGGGTTTGGAGTTTATGGAGTTTTTGGAGTTGGAGTTTGGAGTTATCGGAGTTTTTGGAGTTAGGTGTTTTTGGAGTTTTTGGAGTTTGGAGTTTGGAGTTTATGCAGTTATTGAAATTTGGAGTTTTTGGAGTTTTTGGTAATTGGAATTTTTGGAGATTGGAGTTTGGTGTTTTTGAAGTTTGCAGTTTGGACTTTTTAGAGTTTTTGAAGTTTGTAGCTTTTCCAGTTTGGAGTTTTTGTAATTTGGAGTTTGGAGATTTTGGAGTTTTGAGTTTCTGGAGTTTTTGGAGTTTGGAGTTTGAAGCTTTTGGAGCTTGGAGTTTTGTGTTTTTGGAGTTTTTGCTGTTAGGAGTTTGGAATTTTTGGAGTTTTGAGTTGTTGAAGTTTGGAGTATTTGTAGTTTGGAGTTAGGATTTTTTGGAGCTTTTGGAGTTTGGAGTTTTTGGAGTTTTTGGAGTTTGGAGTGTTGAGTTTTTGGAGTTTGGAGTTTGGAGCTTTTGGAGTTTGGAGTTACGAGTTTTTGGAGTTTGGCGTTTGGAATTTGGAGTTTTTGGAGTTTGTAGTTTTTGTAGTTTTTAGAGTTAGGTGTTTTTGGAGTTTTTGCAGTTTGGAAATTTGGGTTTGGAATTAATGGAGTTTTTGAGTTTGTACTTTGGAGTTTTGAGTTTTTGCAGTTTTGGAGTTTGGAGTTTTTGGAGTTTGGAGTTTTTGGGATTTTTGGAGTTTGGAGTTTTTGATGTTTTTGGAGTTAGGAGATTTTGGAGTTTGGAGTTTGGAATTTTTGAAGTTTTTGGAGTTTGGAGTTTTTGGAATTTGGAAATTTTGGAGTTTTTGACGTTTGTAGTTTTTGGAGTTTGAAATTTGGAGTTTTTGGAGTTCTTGGTGTTTGGAAATTGGTGTTTTTTGAGTTTGGAGTTTTTGGAGTTGGGATTTTGGAGTTTTTGGAATTTTGCATTTTTGGAGTTTTTGGAGTTTTTCAAGCTTGGAGTTTTTGGAGTTTGGATTTTGGAGTTAGGATTGTTTGAAGTTTTTGGAGTTTGGAGTATTGAGTTTTTGGAGTTTGGAGTTTGGAGTTTTTGGAGAGTTTGGAGTTTGGAGTTTTTGGAGTTTGGAGTTATCAGTTTTTGGAATTTGGCGTTTGGAATTTGGAGTTTTTGGAGTTTGGATTGTTTGGAGTTTTTGGAGTTTGGAGTATTGAGTTTTTGGAGTTTGGAGTTTGGAGTTTTAGGAGATTTTGGAGTTTGGCGTTTGGAATTTGGGGGTTTTGGAGTTTGGAGTTGTTGGAGTTGTTGGAGATAGGTGTTTTTGGAGGTTGGAGTTTTAGTTTGGAGTTTATGGAGTTTTTGGACTTAGGAGTTAGGAGTTTTTGGAGTTTGGCGTTTGGAATTTGGAATTTTTGTAGTTTGTAGTTTTTGTAGTTTTTAGAGTTAGGTGTTTTTGGAGTTTTTGCAGTTTGGAAATTTGGGTTTGGAATTAATGGAGTTTTTGAGTTTGTACTTTGGAGTTTTGAGTTTTTGCAGTTTTGGAGTTTGGAGTTTTTGGAGTTTGGAGTTTGGAGTTTTTGGGATTTTTGGAGTTTGGAGTTTTTGATGTTTTTGGAGTTAGGAGATTTTGGAGTTTGGAGTTTGGAATTTTTGAAGTTTTTGGAGTTTGGAGTTTTTGGAATTTGGAAATTTTGGAGTTTTTGACGTTTGTAGTTTTTGGAGTTTGGAATTTGGAGTTTTTGGAGTTCTTGGTGTTTGGAAATTGGTGTTTTTTGAGTTTGGAGTTTTTGGAGTTTGGATTTTGGAGTTTTTGGAATTTTGCATTTTTGGAGTTTTTGGAGTTTTTCAAGTTTGGAGTTTTTGGAGTTTGGATTTTGGAGGTAGGATTGTTTGAAGTTTTTGGAGTTTGGAGTATTGAGTTTTTGGAGTTTGGAGTTTTGATTTTTTGGAGATTTTGGAGTTTGGAGTTTTTGGAGTTTTTGGAGTTTGGCGTTTGGAATTTGGAGTTTTTGGAGTTTGGATTGTTTGGAGTTTTTGGAGTTTGGAGTATTGAGTTTTTGGAGTTTGGAGTTTGGAGTTTTTGGAGATTTTAGAGATTGGCGTTTGGAATTTGGGGGTTTTGGTGTTTGGAGTTATTGGAGTTGTTGGAGATAGGTGTTTTTGGAGTTTTTGGAGGTTGGAGTTTTAGTTTGGAGTTTATGGATTTTTTGGAGTTAGGAGTTTTCGGAGTATTTGGAGTTTGGAGTTTGGAGTTTATGGAGTTTCAGGAGTTTGGAGTTTTTGGAGTTAGTTGTTTTTGGAGTTTTTGGAGTTTGAAGTTTGGAGTTTATGCAGTTATTGAAATTTGGAGTTTTTGGAGTTTTTGGAAATTGGAATTTTTGGAGATTGGAGTTTGGTGTTTTTGAAGTTTGCAGTTTGGACTTTTTAGAGTTTTTGAAGTTTGTAGCTTTTCCAGTTTGGAGTTTTTGTAATTTGGAGTTTGGAGATTTTGGAGTTTTGAGTTTCTGGAGTTTTTGGAGTTTGGAGTTTGGAGCTTTTGGAGCTTGGAGTTTTGTGTTTTTGGAGTTTTTGCTGTTAGGAGTTTGGAATTTTTGGAGTTTTGAGTTGTTGAAGTTTGGAGTATTTGTAGTTTGGAGTTAGGATTTTTTGGAGCTTTTGGAGTTTGGAGTTTTTGGAGTTTTTGGAGTTTGGAGTGTTGAGTTTTTGGAGTTTGGAGTTTGGAGCTTTTGGAGTTTGTAGTTTTTGTAGTTTTTAGAGTTAGGTGTTTTTGGAGTTTTTGCAGTTTGGAAATTTGGGTTTGGAATTAATGGAGTTTTTGAGTTTGTACTTTGGAGTTTTGAGTTTTTGCAGTTTTGGAGTTTGGAGTTTTTGGAGTTTGGAGTTTGGAGTTTTTGGGATTTTTGGAGTTTGGAGTTTTTGATGTTTTTGGAGTTAGGAGATTTTGGAGTTTGGAGTTTGGAATTTTTGAAGTTTTTGGAGTTTGGAGTTTTTGGAATTTGGAAATTTTGGAGTTTTTGACGTTTGTAGTTTTTGGAGTTTGGAATTTGGAGTTTTTGGAGTTCTTGGTGTTTGGAAATTGGTGTTTTTTGAGTTTGGAGTTTTTGGAGTTTGGATTTTGGAGTTTTTGGAATTTTGCATTTTTGGAGTTTTTGGAGTTTTTCAAGTTTGGAGTTTTTGGAGTTTGGATTTTGGAGGTAGGATTGTTTGAAGTTTTTGGAGTTTGGAGTATTGAGTTTTTGGAGTTTGGAGTTTTGATTTTTTGGAGATTTTGGAGTTTGGAGTTTTTGGAGTATTTGGAGTTTGGCGTTTGGAATTTGGAGTTTTTGGAGTTTGGATTGTTTGGAGTTTTTGGAGTTTGGAGTATTGAGTTTTTGGAGTTTGGAGTTTGGAGTTTTTGGAGATTTTAGAGTTTGGCGTTTGGAATTTGGGGGTTTTGGTGTTTGGAGTTATTGGAGTTGTTGGAGATAGGTGTTTTTGGAGTTTTTGGAGGTTGGAGTTTTAGTTTGGAGTTTATGGATTTTTTGGAGTTAGGAGTTTTCGGAGTATTTGGAGTTTGGAGTTTGGAGTTTATGGAGTTTCAGGAGTTTGGAGTTTTTGGAGTTAGTTGTTTTTGGAGTTTTTGGAGTTTGGAGTTTTGGGTTTGGAGTTTATGGAGTTTTTGGAGTTGGAGTTTGGAGTTATCGGAGTTTTTGGAGTTAGGTGTTTTTGGAGTTTTTGGAGTTTGGAGTTTGGAGTTTATGCAGTTATTGAAATTTGGAGTTTTTGGAGTTTTTGGTAATTGGAATTTTTGGAGATTGGAGTTTGGTGTTTTTGAAGTTTGCAGTTTGGACTTTTTAGAGTTTTTGAAGTTTGTAGCTTTTCCAGTTTGGAGTTTTTGTAATTTGGAGTTTGGAGATTTTGGAGTTTTGAGTTTCTGGAGTTTTTGGAGTTTGGAGTTTGAAGCTTTTGGAGCTTGGAGTTTTGTGTTTTTGGAGTTTTTGCTGTTAGGAGTTTGGAATTTTTGGAGTTTTGAGTTGTTGAAGTTTGGAGTATTTGTAGTTTGGAGTTAGGATTTTTTGGAGCTTTTGGAGTTTGGAGTTTTTGGAGTTTTTGGAGTTTGGAGTGTTGAGTTTTTGGAGTTTGGAGTTTGGAGCTTTTGGAGTTTGGAGTTACGAGTTTTTGGAGTTTGGCGTTTGGAATTTGGAGTTTTTGGAGTTTGTAGTTTTTGTAGTTTTTAGAGTTAGGTGTTTTTGGAGTTTTTGCAGTTTGGAAATTTGGGTTTGGAATTAATGGAGTTTTTGAGTTTGTACTTTGGAGTTTTGAGTTTTTGCAGTTTTGGAGTTTGGAGTTTTTGGAGTTTGGAGTTTTTGGGATTTTTGGAGTTTGGAGTTTTTGATGTTTTTGGAGTTAGGAGATTTTGGAGTTTGGAGTTTGGAATTTTTGAAGTTTTTGGAGTTTGGAGTTTTTGGAATTTGGAAATTTTGGAGTTTTTGACGTTTGTAGTTTTTGGAGTTTGAAATTTGGAGTTTTTGGAGTTCTTGGTGTTTGGAAATTGGTGTTTTTTGAGTTTGGAGTTTTTGGAGTTGGGATTTTGGAGTTTTTGGAATTTTGCATTTTTGGAGTTTTTGGAGTTTTTCAAGCTTGGAGTTTTTGGAGTTTGGATTTTGGAGTTAGGATTGTTTGAAGTTTTTGGAGTTTGGAGTATTGAGTTTTTGGAGTTTGGAGTTTGGAGTTTTTGGAGAGTTTGGAGTTTGGAGTTTTTGGAGTTTGGAGTTATCAGTTTTTGGAATTTGGCGTTTGGAATTTGGAGTTTTTGGAGTTTGGATTGTTTGGAGTTTTTGGAGTTTGGAGTATTGAGTTTTTGGAGTTTGGAGTTTGGAGTTTTAGGAGATTTTGGAGTTTGGCGTTTGGAATTTGGGGGTTTTGGAGTTTGGAGTTGTTGGAGTTGTTGGAGATAGGTGTTTTTGGAGGTTGGAGTTTTAGTTTGGAGTTTATGGAGTTTTTGGACTTAGGAGTTAGGAGTTTTTGGAGTTTGGCGTTTGGAATTTGGAATTTTTGTAGTTTGTAGTTTTTGTAGTTTTTAGAGTTAGGTGTTTTTGGAGTTTTTGCAGTTTGGAAATTTGGGTTTGGAATTAATGGAGTTTTTGAGTTTGTACTTTGGAGTTTTGAGTTTTTGCAGTTTTGGAGTTTGGAGTTTTTGGAGTTTGGAGTTTGGAGTTTTTGGGATTTTTGGAGTTTGGAGTTTTTGATGTTTTTGGAGTTAGGAGATTTTGGAGTTTGGAGTTTGGAATTTTTGAAGTTTTTGGAGTTTGGAGTTTTTGGAATTTGGAAATTTTGGAGTTTTTGACGTTTGTAGTTTTTGGAGTTTGGAATTTGGAGTTTTTGGAGTTCTTGGTGTTTGGAAATTGGTGTTTTTTGAGTTTGGAGTTTTTGGAGTTTGGATTTTGGAGTTTTTGGAATTTTGCATTTTTGGAGTTTTTGGAGTTTTTCAAGTTTGGAGTTTTTGGAGTTTGGATTTTGGAGGTAGGATTGTTTGAAGTTTTTGGAGTTTGGAGTATTGAGTTTTTGGAGTTTGGAGTTTTGATTTTTTGGAGATTTTGGAGTTTGGAGTTTTTGGAGTTTTTGGAGTTTGGCGTTTGGAATTTGGAGTTTTTGGAGTTTGGATTGTTTGGAGTTTTTGGAGTTTGGAGTATTGAGTTTTTGGAGTTTGGAGTTTGGAGTTTTTGGAGATTTTAGAGATTGGCGTTTGGAATTTGGGGGTTTTGGTGTTTGGAGTTATTGGAGTTGTTGGAGATAGGTGTTTTTGGAGTTTTTGGAGGTTGGAGTTTTAGTTTGGAGTTTATGGATTTTTTGGAGTTAGGAGTTTTCGGAGTATTTGGAGTTTGGAGTTTGGAGTTTATGGAGTTTCAGGAGTTTGGAGTTTTTGGAGTTAGTTGTTTTTGGAGTTTTTGGAGTTTGAAGTTTGGAGTTTATGCAGTTATTGAAATTTGGAGTTTTTGGAGTTTTTGGAAATTGGAATTTTTGGAGATTGGAGTTTGGTGTTTTTGAAGTTTGCAGTTTGGACTTTTTAGAGTTTTTGAAGTTTGTAGCTTTTCCAGTTTGGAGTTTTTGTAATTTGGAGTTTGGAGATTTTGGAGTTTTGAGTTTCTGGAGTTTTTGGAGTTTGGAGTTTGGAGCTTTTGGAGCTTGGAGTTTTGTGTTTTTGGAGTTTTTGCTGTTAGGAGTTTGGAATTTTTGGAGTTTTGAGTTGTTGAAGTTTGGAGTATTTGTAGTTTGGAGTTAGGATTTTTTGGAGCTTTTGGAGTTTGGAGTTTTTGGAGTTTTTGGAGTTTGGAGTGTTGAGTTTTTGGAGTTTGGAGTTTGGAGCTTTTGGAGTTTGTAGTTTTTGTAGTTTTTAGAGTTAGGTGTTTTTGGAGTTTTTGCAGTTTGGAAATTTGGGTTTGGAATTAATGGAGTTTTTGAGTTTGTACTTTGGAGTTTTGAGTTTTTGCAGTTTTGGAGTTTGGAGTTTTTGGAGTTTGGAGTTTGGAGTTTTTGGGATTTTTGGAGTTTGGAGTTTTTGATGTTTTTGGAGTTAGGAGATTTTGGAGTTTGGAGTTTGGAATTTTTGAAGTTTTTGGAGTTTGGAGTTTTTGGAATTTGGAAATTTTGGAGTTTTTGACGTTTGTAGTTTTTGGAGTTTGGAATTTGGAGTTTTTGGAGTTCTTGGTGTTTGGAAATTGGTGTTTTTTGAGTTTGGAGTTTTTGGAGTTTGGATTTTGGAGTTTTTGGAATTTTGCATTTTTGGAGTTTTTGGAGTTTTTCAAGTTTGGAGTTTTTGGAGTTTGGATTTTGGAGGTAGGATTGTTTGAAGTTTTTGGAGTTTGGAGTATTGAGTTTTTGGAGTTTGGAGTTTTGATTTTTTGGAGATTTTGGAGTTTGGAGTTTTTGGAGTATTTGGAGTTTGGCGTTTGGAATTTGGAGTTTTTGGAGTTTGGATTGTTTGGAGTTTTTGGAGTTTGGAGTATTGAGTTTTTGGAGTTTGGAGTTTGGAGTTTTTGGAGATTTTAGAGTTTGGCGTTTGGAATTTGGGGGTTTTGGTGTTTGGAGTTATTGGAGTTGTTGGAGATAGGTGTTTTTGGAGTTTTTGGAGGTTGGAGTTTTAGTTTGGAGTTTATGGATTTTTTGGAGTTAGGAGTTTTCGGAGTATTTGGAGTTTGGAGTTTGGAGTTTATGGAGTTTCAGGAGTTTGGAGTTTTTGGAGTTAGTTGTTTTTGGAGTTTTTGGAGTTTGGAGTTTTGGGTTTGGAGTTTATGGAGTTTTTGGAGTTGGAGTTTGGAGTTATCGGAGTTTTTGGAGTTAGGTGTTTTTGGAGTTTTTGGAGTTTGGAGTTTGGAGTTTATGCAGTTATTGAAATTTGGAGTTTTTGGAGTTTTTGGTAATTGGAATTTTTGGAGATTGGAGTTTGGTGTTTTTGAAGTTTGCAGTTTGGACTTTTTAGAGTTTTTGAAGTTTGTAGCTTTTCCAGTTTGGAGTTTTTGTAATTTGGAGTTTGGAGATTTTGGAGTTTTGAGTTTCTGGAGTTTTTGGAGTTTGGAGTTTGAAGCTTTTGGAGCTTGGAGTTTTGTGTTTTTGGAGTTTTTGCTGTTAGGAGTTTGGAATTTTTGGAGTTTTGAGTTGTTGAAGTTTGGAGTATTTGTAGTTTGGAGTTAGGATTTTTTGGAGCTTTTGGAGTTTGGAGTTTTTGGAGTTTTTGGAGTTTGGAGTGTTGAGTTTTTGGAGTTTGGAGTTTGGAGCTTTTGGAGTTTGGAGTTACGAGTTTTTGGAGTTTGGCGTTTGGAATTTGGAGTTTTTGGAGTTTGTAGTTTTTGTAGTTTTTAGAGTTAGGTGTTTTTGGAGTTTTTGCAGTTTGGAAATTTGGGTTTGGAATTAATGGAGTTTTTGAGTTTGTACTTTGGAGTTTTGAGTTTTTGCAGTTTTGGAGTTTGGAGTTTTTGGAGTTTGGAGTTTTTGGGATTTTTGGAGTTTGGAGTTTTTGATGTTTTTGGAGTTAGGAGATTTTGGAGTTTGGAGTTTGGAATTTTTGAAGTTTTTGGAGTTTGGAGTTTTTGGAATTTGGAAATTTTGGAGTTTTTGACGTTTGTAGTTTTTGGAGTTTGAAATTTGGAGTTTTTGGAGTTCTTGGTGTTTGGAAATTGGTGTTTTTTGAGTTTGGAGTTTTTGGAGTTTGGATTTTGGAGTTTTTGGAATTTTGCATTTTTGGAGTTTTTGGTGTTTTTCAAGTTTGGAGTTTTTGGAGTTTGGATTTTGGAGGTAGGATTGTTTGAAGTTTTTGGAGTTTGGAGTATTGAGTTTTTGGAGTTTGGAGTTTTGATTTTTTGGAGATTTTGGAGTTTGGAGTTTTTGGAGTTTTTGGAGTTTGGCGTTTGGAATTTGGAGTTTTTGGAGTTTGGATTGTTTGGAGTTTTTGGAGTTTGGAGTATTGAGTTTTTGGAGTTTGGAGTTTGGAGTTTTTGGAGATTTTAGAGTTTGGCGTTTGGAATTTGGGGGTTTTGGTGTTTGGAGTTATTGGAGTTGTTGGAGATAGTTGTTTTTGGAGTTTTTGGAGGTTGGAGTTTTAGTTTGGAGTTTATGGATTTTTTGGAGTTAGGAGTTTTCGGAGTATTTGGAGTTTGGAGTTTATGGAGTTTCAGGAGTTTCAGGAGTTTGGAGTTTTTGGAGTTAGTTGTTTTTGGAGTTTTTGGAGTTTGGAGTTTTGGGTTTGGAGTTTATGGAGTTTTTGGAGTTGGAGTTTGGAGTTATCGGAGTTTTTGGAGTTAGGTGTTTTTGGAGTTTGGAGTTTGGAGTTTATGCAGTTATTGAAATTTGGAGTTTTTGGAGTTTTTGGAAATTGGAATTTTTGGAGATTGGAGTTTGGTGTTTTTGAAGTTTGCAGTTTGGACTTTTTAGAGTTTTTGAAGTTTGTAGCTTTTCCAGTTTGGAGTTTTTGTAATTTGGAGTTTGGAGATTTTGGAGTTTTGAGTTTCTGGAGTTTTTGGAGTTTGGAGTTTGGAGCTTTTGGAGCTTGGAGTTTTGTGTTTTTGGAGTTTTTGCTGTTAGGAGTTTGGAATTTTTGGAGTTTTGAGTTGTTGAAGTTTGGAGTATTTGTAGTTTGGAGTTAGGATTTTTTGGAGCTTTTGGAGTTTGGAGTTTTTGGAGTTTTTGGAGTTTGGAGTGTTGAGTTTTTGGAGTTTGGAGTTTGGAGCTTTTGGAGTTTGGAGTTACGAGTTTTTGGAGTTTGGCGTTTGGAATTTGGAGTTTTTGGAGTTTGTAGTTTTTGTAGTTGTTAGAGTTAGGTGTTTTTGGAGTTTTTGCAGTTTGGAAATTTGCGTTTGGAATTAATGGAGTTTTTGAGTTTTTGCAGTTTTGGAGTGTGGAGTTTTTGGAGTTTGGAGTTTGGTGTTTTGGGGATTTTTGGAGTTTGGAGTTTTTGATGTTTTTGGAGTTAGGAGTTTTTGGAGTTTGGAGCTTTTGGAGTTTTTGGAGATTGGAGTTTTTGGAATTTGGAAATTTTGGAGTTTTTGACGTTTGTAGTTTTTGGAGTTTGGAGTTTTTGGAGTTTTTGGTGTTAGGAAATTGGTGTTTTTTGAGTTTGGAGTTTTTGGAGTTGGGATTTTGGAGTTTTGGGAATTTTGCATTTTTGGAGTTTTTGGAGTTTTTCAAGCTTGGAGTTTTTGGAGTTTGGATTTTGGAGTTAGGATTGTTTGAAGTTTTTGGAGTTTGGAGTATTGAGTTTTTGGAGTTTGGAGTTTGGAGTTTTTGGAGATTTTGGAGTTTGGAGTTTTTGGAGTTTGGAGTTATCAGTTTTTGGAATTTGGCGTTTGGAATTTGGAGTTTTTGGAGTTTGGATTGTTTGGAGTTTTTGGAGTTTGGAGTATTGAGTTTTTGGAGTTTGGAGTTTGGAGTTTTAGGAGATTTTGGAGTTTGGCGTTTGGAATTTGGGGGTTTTGGAGTTTGGAGTTGTTGGAGTTGTTGGAGATAGGTGTTTTTGGAGGTTGGAGTTTTAGTTTGGAGTTTATGGAGTTTTTGGAGTTAGGAGTTTTCGGAGTATTTGGAGTTTGGAGTTTATGGAGTTTTAGGAGTTTGGAGTTAGGAGTTTTTGGAGTTTGGCGTTTGGAATTTGGAATTTTTGTAGTTTGTAGTTTTTGTAGTTTTTAGAGTTAGGTGTTTTTGGAGTTTTTGCAGTTTGGAAATTTGGGTTTGGAATTAATGGAGTTTTTGAGTTTGTACTTTGGAGTTTTGAGTTTTTGCAGTTTTGGAGTTTGGAGTTTTTGGAGTTTGGAGTTTGGAGTTTTTGGGATTTTTGGAGTTTGGAGTTTTTGATGTTTTTGGAGTTAGGAGATTTTGGAGTTTGGAGTTTGGAATTTTTGAAGTTTTTGGAGTTTGGAGTTTTTGGAATTTGGAATTTGGAGTTTTTGGAGTTCTTGGTGTTTGGAAATTGGTGTTTTTTGAGTTTGGAGTTTTTGGAGTTTGGATTTTGGAGTTTTTGGAATTTTGCATTTTTGGAGTTTTTGGAGTTTTTCAAGTTTGGAGTTTTTGGAGTTTGGATTTTGGAGGTAGGATTGTTTGAAGTTTTTGGAGTTTGGAGTATTGAGTTTTTGGAGTTTGGAGTTTTGATTTTTTGGAGATTTTGGAGTTTGGAGTTTTTGGAGTTTTTGGAGTTTGGCGTTTGGAATTTGGAGTTTTTGGAGTTTGGATTGTTTGGAGTTTTTGGAGTTTGGAGTATTGAGTTTTTGGAGTTTGGAGTTTGGAGTTTTTGGAGATTTTAGAGTTTGGCGTTTGGAATTTGGGGGTTTTGGTGTTTGGAGTTATTGGAGTTGTTGGAGATAGGTGTTTTTGGAGTTTTTGGAGGTTGGAGTTTTAGTTTGGAGTTTATGGATTTTTTGGAGTTAGGAGTTTTCGGAGTATTTGGAGTTTGGAGTTTGGAGTTTATGGAGTTTCAGGAGTTTGGAGTTTTTGGAGTTAGTTGTTTTTGGAGTTTTTGGTGTTTGGAGTTTTGGGTTTGGAGTTTATGGAGTTTTTGGAGTTGGAGTTTGGAGTTATCGGAGTTTTTGGAGTTAGGTGTTTTTGGAGTTTTTGGAGTTTGGAGTTTGGAGTTTATGCAGTTATTGAAATTTGGAGTTTTTGGAGTTTTTGGAAATTGGAATTTTTGGAGATTGGAGTTTGGTGTTTTTGAAGTTTGCAGTTTGGACTTTTTAGAGTTTTTGAAGTTTGTAGCTTTTCCAGTTTGGAGTTTTTGTAATTTGGAGTTTGGAGATTTTGGAGTTTTGAGTTTCTGGAGTTTTTGGAGTTTGGAGTTTGGAGCTTTTGGAGCTTGGAGTTTTGTGTTTTTGGAGTTTTTGCTGTTAGGAGTTTGGAATTTTTGGAGTTTTGAGTTGTTGAAGTTTGGAGTATTTGTAGTTTGGAGTTAGGATTTTTTGGAGCTTTTGGAGTTTGGAGTTTTTGGAGTTTTTGGAGTTTGGAGTGTTGAGTTTTTGGAGTTTGGAGTTTGGAGCTTTTGGAGTTTGGAGTTACGAGTTTTTGGAGTTTGGCGTTTGGAATTTGGAGTTTTTGGAGTTTGTAGTTTTTGTAGTTTTTAGACTTAGGTGTTTTTGGAGTTTTTGCAGTTTGGAAATTTGCGTTTGGAATTAATGGAGTTTTTGAGTTTTTGCAGTTTTGGAGTTTGGAGTTTTTGCAGTTTGGAGTTTGGAGTTTTGGGGATTTTTGGAGTTTGGAGTTTTTGATGTTTTTGGAGTTAGGAGTTTTTGGAGTTTGGAGTTTTTGGAGTTTTTGGAGATTGGAGTTTTTGGAATTTGGAAATTTTGGAGTTTTTGACGTTTGTAGTTTTTGGAGTTTGGAGTTTGGAGTTTTTGGAGTTTTTGGTGTTAGGAAATTGGTGTTTTTTGAGTTTGGAGTTTTTGGAGTTGGGATTTTGGAGTTTTTGGAATTTTGCATTTTTGGAGTTTTTGGAGTTTTTCAAGCTTGGAGTTTTTGGAGTTTGGATTTTGGAGTTAGGATTGTTTGAAGTTTTTGGAGTTTGGAGTATTGAGTTTTTGGAGTTTGGAGTTTGGAGTTTTTGGAGATTTTGGAGTTTGGAGTTTTTGGAGTTTGGAGTTATCAGTTTTTGGAATTTGGCGTTTGGAATTTGGAGTTTTTGGAGTTTGGATTGTTTGGAGTTTTTGGAGTTTGGAGTATTGAGTTTTTGGAGTTTGGAGTTTGGAGTTTTAGGAGATTTTGGAGTTTGGCGTTTGGAATTTGGGGGTTTTGGAGTTTGGAGTTGTTGGAGTTGTTGGAGATAGGTGTTTTTGGAGGTTGGAGTTTTAGTTTGGAGTTTATGGAGTTTTTGGAGTTAGGAGTTTTTGGAGTATTTGGAGTTTGGAGTTTATGGAGTTTTAGGAGTTTGGAGTTAGGAGTTTTTGGAGTTTGGCGTTTGGAATTTGGAGTTTTTGTAGTTTGTAGTTTTTGTAGTTTTTAGAGTTAGGTGTTTTTGGAGTTTTTGCAGTTTGGAAATTTGGGTTTGGAATTAATGGAGTATTTGAGTTTGTACTTTGGAGTTTTGAGTTTTTGCAGTTTTGGAGTTTGGAGTTTTTGGAGTTTGGAGTTTGGAGTTTTTGGGATTTTTGGAGTTTGGAGTTTTTGATGTTTTTGGAGTTAGGAGTTTTTGGAGTTTGGAGTTTTGATTTTTTGGAGATTTTGGAGTTTGGAGTTTTTGGAGTTTTTGGAGTTTGGCGTTTGGAATTTGGAGTTTTTGGAGTTTGGAGTTTTTGGAGTTTTTGGAGTTAGTTATTTTTGGAGTTTATGGAGTTTGGCGTTTTGGGTTTGGAGTTTATGGAGCTTTTGGAGCTAGGAGTTTGGAGTTATTGGAATTTTTGGAGTTAGGTGTTTTTGGAGTTTTTGGAGTTAGTTGTTTTTGGAATTTTTGGAGTTTGGAGTTTTGGGTTTGGAGTTTATGGAGTTTTTGGAGTTGGAGTTTGGAGTTATCGGAGTTTTTGGAGTTAGGTGTTTTTGGAGTTTTTGGAGTTTGGAGTTTGGAGTTTATGGAGTTATTGAAATTTGGAGTTTTTGGAGTTTTTGGAAATTGGAATTTTTGGAGATTGGTGTTTGGTGTTTGTGAAGTTTGGAGTTTGGACTTTTTAGAGTTTTTGAAGTTTGTAGCTTTTCCAGTTTGGAGTTTTTGTAATTTGGAGTTTGGAGATTTTGGAGTTTTGAGTTTCTGGAGTTTTTGGAGTTTGGAGTTTGGAGCTTTTGGAGTTTGGAGTTTTGTGTTTTTGGAGTTTTTGGTGTTAGGAGTTTGGAATTTTTGCAGTTTTGAGTTGTTGAATTTTGGAGTATTTGTAGATTGGAGTTAGGATTTTTTTGGAGTTTTTGGAGTTTGGAGTTTTTGGAGTTTTTGGAGTTTGGAGTGTTGAGTTTTTGGAGTTTGGAGTTTGGAGTTTTGGAGTTTGGAGTTAGGAGTTTTCGGAGTTTGGCGTTTGGAATTTGGAGATTTTGGAGTTTGTAGTTTTTGTAGTTTTTAGAGTTAGGTGTTTTTGGAGTTTTTGCAGTTTGGAAATTTGTGTTTGGAATTAATGGAGTTTTTGAGTTTTTGCAGTTTTGGAGTTTGGGGTTTTTGGAGTTTGGAGTTTGGAGTTTTGGAGATTTTTGGAGTTTGGAGTTTTTGATGTTTTTGGAGTTAGGAGTTTTTGGAGTTTGGAGTTTGGAGTTTTTGGAGTTTTTGGAGATTGGAGTTTTTGGAATTTGGAAATTTTGGAGTTTTTGACGTTTGTAGTTTTTGGAGTTTGGAGTTTGGAGCTTTTGGAGTTTTTGGTGTTAGGAAATTGGTGTTTTTTGAGTTTGGAGTTTTTGGAGTTTGGAGTTTGGAGTTTTTGGAGTTTTTGGAGTTTGGAGTGTTGAGTTTTTGGAGTTTGGAGTTTGGAGCTTTTGGAGTTTGGAGTTACGAGTTTTCGGAGTTTGGCGTTTGGAATTTGGAGTTTTTGGAGTTTGGAGTTTTTGTAGTTTTTAGAGTTAGGTGTTTTTGGAGTTTTTGCAGTTTGGAAATTTGGGTTTGGAATTAATGGAGTTTTTGAGTTTGTAGTTTGGAGTTTTGAGTTTTTGCAGTTTTGGAGTTTGGAGTTTTTGGAGTTTGGAGTTTTTGGGATTTTTGGAGTTTGGAGTTTTTGATGTTTTTGGAGTTAGGAGTTTTTGGAGTTTGGAGTTTGGAGTTTTTGAAGTTTTTGGCGTTTGGAGTTTTTGGAATTTGGAAATTTTGGAGTTTTTGACGTTTGTAGTTTTTGGAGTTTGGAATTTGGAGTTTTTGGAGTTCTTGGTGTTTGGAAATTGGTGTTTTTTGAGTTTGGAGTTTTTGGAGTTTGGATTTTGGAGTTTTTGGAATTTTGCATTTTTGGAGTTTTTGGCGTTTTTCAAGTTTGGAGTTTTTGGAGTTTGGATTTTGGATGTAGGATTGTTTGAAGTTTTTGGAGTTTGGAGTATTGAGTTTTTGGAGTTTGGAGTTTGGATTTTTTGGAGATTTTGGAGTTTGGAGTTTTTGGAGTTTTTGGAGTTTTTGGAGTTTGGAATTTGGAGTTTTTGGAGTTTGGATTGTTTGGAGTTTTTGGAGTTTGGAGTATTGAGATTTTGGAGTTTGGAGTTTTGAGATTTTGGAGATTTTAGAGTTTGGCGTTTGGAATTTGGGGGTTTTGGAGTTTGGAGTTATTGGAGTTGTTGGAGATAGGTGTTTTTGGAGTTTTTGGAGGTTGGAGTTTTAGTTTGGAGTTTATGGATTTTTTGGAGCTAGGAGTATTCGGAGTATTTGGAGTTTGGAGTTTGGAGTTTATGGAGTTTTAGGAGTTTGGAGTTTTTGGAGTTTTTGGAGTTAGTTGTTTTTGGAGTTTATGGAGTTTGGCGTTTTGGGTTTGGAGTTTATGGAGCTTTTGGAGCTAGGAGTTTGGAGTTATTGGAATTTTTGGAGTTAGGTGTTTTTGGAGTTTTTGGAGTTAGTTGTTTTTGGAGTTTTTGGAGTTTGGAGTTTTGGGTTTGGAGTTTATGGACTTTTTGGAGTTGGAGTTTGGAGTTATCGGAGTTTTTGGAGTTTGGTGTTTTTGAAGTTTGCAGTTTGGACTTTTTAGAGTTTTTGAAGTTTGTAGCTTTTCCAGTTTGGAGTTTTTGTAATTTGGAGTTTGGAGATTTTGGAGTTTTGAGTTTCTGGAGTTTTTGGAGTTTGGAGTTTGGAGCTTTTGGAGCTTGGAGTTTTGTGTTTTTGGAGTTTTTGCTGTTAGGAGTTTGGAATTTTTGGAGTTTTGAGTTGTTGAAGTTTGGAGTATTTGTAGTTTGGAGTTAGGATTTTTGGAGCTTTTGGAGTTTGGAGTTTTTGGAGATTTTTGGAGTTTGGAGTTTTTGATGTTTTTGGAGTTAGGAGTTTTTGGAGTTTGGAGTTTGGAGTTTTTGGAGTTTTTGGAGATTGGAGTTTTTGGAATTTGGAAATTTTGGAGTTTTTGACGTTTGTAGTTTTTGGAGTTTGGAGTTTGGAGCTTTTGGAGTTTTTGGTGTTAGGAAATTGGTGTTTTTTGAGTTTGGAGTTTTTGGAGTTTGGATTTTGGAGTTTTTGGAATTTTGCATTTTTGGAGTTTTTGGAGATTTTCAAGCTTGGAGTTTTTGGAGTTTGGATTTTGGAGTTAGGATTGTTTGAAGTTTTTGGAGTTTGGAGTATTGAGTTTTTGGAGTTTGGAGTTTGGAGTTTTTGGAGATTTTAGAGTTTGGAGTTTTTGGAGTTTGGAGTTATCAGTTTTTGGAGTTTGGCGTTTGGAATTTGGAGTTTTTGGAGTTTGGATTGTTTGGAGTTTTTGGAGTTTGGAGTATTGAGTTTTTGGAGTATGGAGTTTGGAGTTTTAGGAGATTTTGGAGTTTGTCGTTTGGAATTTGGGGGTTTTGGAGTTTGGAGTTATTGGAGTTGTTGGAGATAGGTGTTTTTATGGTTTTTGGAGGTTGGAGTTTTAGTTTGGAGTTTATGGAGTTTTTGGAGTTAGGAGTTTTCGGAGTATTTGGAGTTTGGAGTTTGGAGTTTATGGAGTTTTAGGAGTTTGGAGTTAGGAGTTTTTGGAGTTTGGCGTTTGGAATTTGGAGTTTTTGTAGTTTGTAGTTTTTGTAGTTTTTAGAGTTAGGTGTTTTTGGAGTTTTTGCAGTTTGGAAATTTGGGTTTGGAATTAATGGAGTTTTTGAGTTTGTACTTTGGAGTTTTGAGTTTTTGCAGTTTTGGAGTTTGGAGTTTTTGGAGTTTGGAGTTTGGAGTTTTTGGGATATTTGGAGTTTGGAGTTTTTGATGTTTTTGGAGTTAGGAGATTTTGGAGTTTGGAGTTTGGAATTTTTGAAGTTTTTGGAGTTTGGAGTTTTTGGAATTTGGAAATTTTGGAGTTTTTGACGTTTGTAGTTTTTGGAGTTTGGAATTTGGAGTTTTTGGAGTTCTTGGTGTTTGGAAATTGGTGTTTTTTGAGTTTGGAGTTTTTGGAGTTTGGATTTTGGAGTTTTTGGAATTTTGCATTTTTGGAGTTTTTGGAGTTTTTCAAGTTTGGAGTTTTTGGAGTTTGGATTTTGGAGGTAGGATTGTTTGAAGTTTTTGGAGTTTGGAGTATTGAGTTTTTGGAGTTTGGAGTTTTGATTTTTTGGAGATTTTGGAGTTTGGAGTTTTTGGAGTTTTTGGAGTTTGGCGTTTGGAATTTGGAGTTTTTGGAGTTTGGATTGTTTGGAGTTTTTGGAGTTTGGAGTATTGAGTTTTTGGAGTTTGGAGTTTGGAGTTTTTGGAGATTTTAGAGTTTGGCGTTTGGAATTTGTGGGTTTTGGAGTTTGGAGTTATTGGAGTTGTTGGAGATAGGTGTTTTTGGAGTTTTTGGAGGTTGGAGTTTTAGTTTGGAGTTTATGGATTTTTTGGAGTTAGGAGTTTTCGGAGTATTTGGAGTTTGGAGTTTGGAGTTTATGGAGTTTTAGGAGTTTGGAATTTTTGGAGTTTTTGGAGTTAGTTGTTTTTGGAGTTTATGGAGTTTGGCGTTTTGGGTTTGGAGTTTATGGAGCTTTTGGAGCTAGGAGTTTGGAGTTATTGGAATTTTTGGAGTTAGGTGTTTTTGGAGTTTTTGGAGTTAGTTGTTTTTGGAGTTTGGAGTTTTGGGTTTGGAGTTTATGGAGTTTTTGGAGTTGGAGTTTGGAGTTTTAGGAGATTTTGGAGTTTGGCGTTTGGAGTTTTAGGAGATTTTGGAGTTTGGCGTTTGGAATTTGGGGGTTTTGGAGTTTGGAGTTGTTGGAGTTGTTGGAGATAGGTGTTTTTGGAGGTTGGAGTTTTAGTTTGGAGTTTATGGAGTTTTTGGAGTTAGGAGTTTTTGAAGTTTGCAGTTTGGACTTTTTAGAGTTTTTGAAGTTTGTAGCTTTTCCAGTTTGGAGTTTTTGTAATTTGGAGTTTGGAGATTTTGGAGTTTTGAGTTTCTGGAGTTTTTGGAGTTTGGAGTTTGGAGCTTTTGGAGCTTGGAGTTTTGTGTTTTTGG
Organism: Somniosus microcephalus; assembly: GCF_052327205.1. NCBI lineage: Eukaryota > Metazoa > Chordata > Chondrichthyes > Squaliformes > Somniosidae > Somniosus > Somniosus microcephalus. Next base: position 8,814 of record NC_141017.1, on the reverse strand, counting down.
AGTTTTTGCTGTTAGGAGTTTGGAATTTTTGGAGTTTTGAGTTGTTGAAGTTTGGAGTATTTGTAGTTTGGAGTTAGGATTTTTGGAGCTTTTGGAGTTTGGAGTTTTTGGAGATTTTTGGAGTTTGGAGTTTTTGATGTTTTTGGAGTTAGGAGTTTTTGGAGTTTGGAGTTTGGAGTTTTTGGAGTTTTTGGAGATTGGAGTTTTTGGAATTTGGAAATTTTGGAGTTTTTGACGTTTGTAGTTTTTGGAGTTTGGAGTTTGGAGCTTTTGGAGTTTTTGGTGTTAGGAAATTGGTGTTTTTTGAGTTTGGAGTTTTTGGAGTTTGGATTTTGGAGTTTTTGGAATTTTGCATTTTTGGAGTTTTTGGAGATTTTCAAGCTTGGAGTTTTTGGAGTTTGGATTTTGGAGTTAGGATTGTTTGAAGTTTTTGGAGTTTGGAGTATTGAGTTTTTGGAGTTTGGAGTTTGGAGTTTTTGGAGATTTTAGAGTTTGGAGTTTTTGGAGTTTGGAGTTATCAGTTTTTGGAGTTTGGCGTTTGGAATTTGGAGTTTTTGGAGTTTGGATTGTTTGGAGTTTTTGGAGTTTGGAGTATTGAGTTTTTGGAGTATGGAGTTTGGAGTTTTAGGAGATTTTGGAGTTTGTCGTTTGGAATTTGGGGGTTTTGGAGTTTGGAGTTATTGGAGTTGTTGGAGATAGGTGTTTTTATGGTTTTTGGAGGTTGGAGTTTTAGTTTGGAGTTTATGGAGTTTTTGGAGTTAGGAGTTTTCGGAGTATTTGGAGTTTGGAGTTTGGAGTTTATGGAGTTTTAGGAGTTTGGAGTTAGGAGTTTTTGGAGTTTGGCGTTTGGAATTTGGAGTTTTTGTAGTTTGTAGTTTTTGTAGTTTTTAGAGTTAGGTGTTTTTGGAGTTTTTGCAGTTTGGAAATTTGGGTTTGGAATTAATGGAGTTTTTGAGTTTGTACTTTGGAGTTTTGAGTTTTTGCAGTTTTGGAGTTTGGAGTTTTTGGAGTTTGGAGTTTGGAGTTTTGGGGATTTTTGGAGTTTGGAGTGTTGGTGTTTTTGGAGTTAGGAGTTTTTGGAGTTTGGAGTTTTTGGAATTTGGAAATTTTGGAGTTTTTGACGTTTGTAGCTTTTGGAGTTTGGAATTTGGAGTTTTTGGAGTTCTTGGTGTTAGGAAATTGGTGTTTTTTGAGTTTGGAGTTTTTGGAGTTTGGATTTTGGAGTTTTTGGAATTTTGCATTTTTGGAGTTTTTGGAGTTTTTAAAGTTTGGAGTTTTTGGAGTTTGGATTTTGGAGTTAGGATTGTTTGAAGTTTTTGGAGTTTGGAGTATTGAGTTTTTGGAGTTTGGAGTTTTTGGAGATTTTGGAGTTTGGAGTTTTTGGAGTTTTTGGAGTTTGGAGTTATCAGTTTTTGGAGTTTGGCGTCTGGAATTTGGAGTTTTTGGAGTTTGGAGTTTGGAGTTTTTGGAGATTTTGGAGTTTGGCATTTGGAATTTGGGGGTTTTGGAGTTTGGAGTTATTGGAGTTGTTGGAGATAGGTGTTTTTGGAATTTTTGGAGGTTGGAGTTTTAGTTTGGAGTTTATGGATTTTTTGGAGTTAGGAGTTTTCGGAGTATTTGGAGTTTGGAGTTTGGAGTTTATGGAGTTTTAGGAGTTTGGAGTTTTTGGAGTTAGTTGTTTTTGGAGTTTTTGGAGTTTAGCGTTTTGGGTTTGGAGTTTATGGAGCTTTTGGAGCTAGGAGTTTGGAGTTATTGGAATTTTTGGAGTTAGTTATTTTTGGAGTTTTTGGAGTTTGGAGTTTATGGAGTTATTGAAATTTGGAGCTTTTGGAGTTTTTGGAAATTGGAATTTTTGGAGATTGGAGTTTGGTGTTTTTGGAGTTTGGAGTTTTTTAGTTTGGAGTTTGGAGATTTTGGAGTTTTGAGTTTCTGGAGTTTTTGGAGTTTGGAGTTTGGAGCTTTTGGAGTTTGGAGTTTTGTGTTTTTGGAGTTTTTGGTGTTAGGAGTTTGGAGTTTTTGGAGTTTGGAGTTTTTGTAGTTTTTAGAGTTAGGTGTTTTTGGAGTTTTTGCAGTTTGGAAATTTGTGTTTGGAATTAATGGAGTTTTTGAGTTTGTAGTTTGGAGTTTTGAGTTTTTGGAGTTTTGGAGTTTGGAGTTTTTGGAATTTGGAAATTTTGGAGTTTTTGACGTTTGTAGTTTTTGGAGTTTGGATTTTGGAGTTAGGATTGTTTGAAGTTTTTGGAGTTTGGAGTATTGGGTTTATGGAGTTTGGAGTTTGGAGTTTTTGGAGATTTTGGAGTTTGGAGTTTTTGGAGTTTTTGGAGTTTGGTGTTATCAGTTTTTGGAGTTTGGAATTTGGAGTTTTTGGAGTTTGGATTGTTTGGAGTTTTTGGAGTTTGTCCTTTTTGGAGTTTGGAATTTGGAGTTTTTGGAGTTCTTGCTGTTTGGAAATTGGTGTTTTTTGAGTTTGGAGATTTTGGCGTTTGGATTTTGGAGTTTTTGGAATTTTGCATTTTTGGAGTTTTTGGAGTTTTTCAAGTTTGGAGTTTTTGGAGTTTGGATTTTGGAGTTAGGATTGTTTGAAGTTTTTGGAGTTTGGATTGTTTGGAGTTTTTGGAGTTTGGAGTATTGAGTTTTTGGAGTTTGGAGTTTGGAGTTTTTGGAGATTTTGGAGTTTGGTGTTTGGAATTTGGGGGTTATGGAGTTTGGAGTTATTGGAGTTGTTGGAGATAGGTGTTTTTGGAGTTTTTGGAGTTTGGAGTTTATGGATTTTTTGGAGTTAGGAGTTTTCGGAGTATTTGGAGTTTGAAGTTTATGGAGTTTTAGGAGTTTGGAGTTTTTGGAGTTTTTGGAGTTAGTTGTTTTTGGAGTTTTTGGAGTTTGGCGTTTTGGGTCTGGACTTTATGGAGCTTTTGGAGCTAGGAGTTTGGAGTTATTGGAATTTTTTGAGTTAGGTGTTTTTGGAGATTTTGGAGTTAGTTGTTTTTGGAGTTTTTGGAGTTTGGAGTTTTGGGTTTGGAGTTTATGGAGTTTTTGGAGTTGGAGTTTGGAGTTTATGGAATTATTAAAATTTGGAGTTTTGGGAGTTTTTGGAAATTTGAATTTTTCGAGATTGGAATTTGGTGTTTTTGGAGTTTGGAGTTTGGAGTTTTTAGAGTTTTTGAAGTTTGGAGCTTTTCCAGTTTGGAGTTTTTGTAGTTTGGAGTTTGGAGATTTTGGAGTTTTGAGTTTCTGGAGTTTTTGGAGTTTGGAGTTTGGAGCTTTTGGAGTTTGGAGTTTTGTGTTTTTGGAGTTTTTGGTGTTAGGAGTTTGGAGTTTTTGGAGTTTTGAGTTGTTGAAGTTTGGAGTATTTGTAGTTTGGAGTTAGGATTTTTTGGAGTTTTTGGAGTTTGGAGTTTTGGGAGTTTTTGGAGTTTGGAGTGTTGAGTTTTTGGAGTTTGGAGTTTGGAGTTTTTGGAGTTTGGAGTTAGGAGTTTTCGGAGTTTGGCGTTTGGAATTTGGAGTTTTTGGAGTTTGGAGTTTTTGCAGTTTTTAGAGTTAGGTGTTTTTTGAGTTTTTGCAGTTTGGAAATTTGGGTTTGGAATTAATGGAGTTTTTGAGTTTGTAGTTTGTAGTTTTGAGTTTTTGCAGTTTTGGAGTTTGGAGTTTTTGGAGTTTGGAGTTTTTGGGATTTTTGGAGTTTGGAGTTTTTGATGTTTTTGGAGTTAGGAGTTTTTGGAGTTTGGAGTTTGGAGTTTTTGGAGTTTTTGGAGTTTGGAGTTTTTGGAATTTGGAAATTTTGGAGTTTTTGACGTTTGTAGTTTTTGGAGTTTGGAATTTGGAGTTTTTGGAGTTTTTGGTGTTAGGAAATTGGTGTTTTTTGAGTTTGGAGTTTTTGGAGTTTGGATTTTGGAGTTTTTGGAATTTTGCATTTTTGGAGTTTTTGGAGTTTTTCAAGTTTGGAGTTTTTGGAGTTTGGATTTTGGAGTTAGGATTGTTTGAAGTTTTTGGAGTTTGGATTGTTTGGAGTTTTTGGAGTTTGGAGTATTGAGTTTTTGGAGTTTGGAGTTCGGAGTTTTTGGAGATTTTGGAGTTTTTGGAGTTTTTGGAGTTTGGAGTTTGGAATTTGGAGTTTTTGGAGTTTTTGGTGTTAGGAAATTGGTGTTTTTTGAGTTTGGAGTTTTTGGAGTTTGGATTTCGGAGTTTTGGAATTTTGCATTTTTGGAGTTTTTGGAGTTTTTCAAGTTTGGAGTTTTTGGAGTTTGGATTTTGGAGTTAGGATTGTTTGAAGTTTTTGGAGTTTGGATTGTTTGGAGTTTTTGGAGTTTGGAGTATTGAGTTTTTGGAGTTTGGAGTTCGGAGTTTTTGGAGATTTTGGAGTTTTTGGAGTTTTTGGAGTTTGGAGTTAGCAGTTTTTGGAGTTTGGCGTTTGGAGTTTGGAGTTTTTGGAGTTTGGATTGTTTGGAGTTTTTGGAGTTTGGAGTTTGGAGTTTTTGGAGATTTTGGAGTTTGGCATTTGGAATTTGGGGGTTTTGGAGTTTGGAGTTGTTGGAGTTGTTGGAGATAAGTGTTTTTGGAGTTTGGAGTTCGGAGTTTTCGGAGTTTGGCGTTTGGAATTTGGAGTTTTTGGAGTTCGGAGTTTTTGTAGTTTTTAGAGTTAGGTGTTTTTGGAGTTTTTGCAGTTTGGAAATTTGGGTTTGGAATTAATGGAGTTTTTGATTTTGTAGTTTGGAGTTTTGAGTTTTTGCAGTTTAGGTGTTTGGAGTTTTTGGAGTTTGGAGTTTGGAGTTTTTGGAGTTTTTGGAGATTGGAGTTTTTGGAATTTGAAAATTTTGGAGTTTTTGACGTTTGTAGTTTTTGGAGTTTGGTGTTTGGAGTTTTTGGAGTTTTGATGTTAGGAAATTGGTGTTTTTTGAGTTTGGAGTTTTTGGAGTTTGGATTTTGGAGTTTTTGGAATTTTGCATTTTTGGAGTTTTTGGAGTTTTTCAAGTTTGGAGTTTTTGGAGTTTGGATTGGAGTGTTTGGGATTGACTGCTTTGAACCCAGTGTTTTGGACTGTTTTGGAGTGTTGTGAAGTGTTTTGAAGTGTTTCGTAGTGTTTTGTAGTGTATGGGAGTGCTTTGGATTTAGTGTTTAGATGCGAGAATCTTGGAGTGTTTGGGAGTGTTTTGGAGTGTTTTATATTGTTTTGAGTGTTTTAGTGTTTTGGTGTGTTTTGGACTGATTTGGAATGTTGTGGAGTGCTCTGGTGTGTTTTTGAGTTATGTCGTGTTTTGAAGTGTTTTGGAGTGGATTGGAGTATTTGGGATTGACTGCTTTGAGCCGAGTGTTTTGGACTGTTTTGGAGTGTTTTGAAGTGTTTTGAAGTGTTTCGTAGTGTATGGGACTGTTTCGGAGAGTTTGGAAGTGTGTTGGAGTATCGTGCAGCGTTTTGTAGTGTATTGGAGTGTTTTGGATTGAGTGTTTAGAAGCGATAATTTTCGAGTGTTTGAGAGTGTTTTGGAGTGTTTTATATTGTGTTGTGGTGTTTTGGTGTGTTTTGTTCTGTTTTGGAGTGTTGTGGAGTGTTTTGGTGCGTTTTTGAGTTATGTCGTGTTTTGAAGTGTTTTGGAGTGGATTGGAGTGTTTGGGAGTGACTGTTTTGAGTCGAGTGTTTTGGAGTGTTGTTGAAGTGTTTTGAAGTGTTTCGTACTGTATGGGACTGTTTTGGAGAGTTTGGAAGTGTGTTGGAGTGTTGTGCAGTGTTTTGTAGTGTTTGGATTGAGTGTTTATAAGCGAGAATTTTCGAGTGTTTGGGAATGTTTTGGAATGTTTTATATTCTGTTGTGGTGTGTTTTGGACTGTTTTGGAGTGTTGTGGAGTGTTCTGGTGTGTTTTTGACTTATGTCATGTTTTGAAGTGGATCGGAGTGTTTGGGAGTGATTGTTTTGAACCGAGTGTTTTGGACTGTTTTGGAATGCTGTGAAGTGTTTCGTAGTGTATGGGACTGTTTTGGAGAGTTTGGAAGTGTGTTGGAGTGTTGTGAAGTGTTTTGTAGTGTATTGGAGTGTTTTGGATTTAGTGTTTAGAAGCGATAATTTTCGAGTGTTTGGGAGTGTTTTGGAGTGTTTTATATTGTGTTGTGGTGTGTTTTGGATTGTTTTGGAGTGTTGTGGAGTGTTCTGGTGTGTTTTTGAGATATTTCGTGTTTTGAAGTGGATCGGAGTGTTTGGGAGTGACTATTTTGAAGCGAGTGTTTTGGAGTGTTTTAGAGGGTTTCGACGTGTATGGGACTCTTCTGGAGTGTTTGGGAGTGTGTTGGAGTGTTGTGCAGTGTTTTGTAGTGTATTGGAGTGTTTTGGATTTAGTTTTTAGAAGCGATAATTTTCGAGTGCTTGGGAGTGTTTTGGAGTGTTTTATATTGTGTTGTGGTGTGTTTTGGATTGTTTTGGAGTGTTGTGGAGTGTTCTGGTGTGTTTTTGAGATATTTCGTGTTTTGAAGTGGATCGGAGTGTTTAGAATTGATTCTTTTGAAGCGAGTGTTTTGGAGTGTTTTAGAGGGTTTCGACGTGTATGGGACTCTTCTGGAGTGTTTGGGAGTGTGTTGGAGTGTTGTGCAGTGTTTTGTAGTGTATTGGAGTGTTTTGGATTTAGTGTTTAGAAGCGATAATTTTCGAGTGTTTGGGAGTGTTTTGGAGTGTTTTATATTGTGTTGTGGTGTGTTTTGGATTGTTTTGGAGTGTTGTGGAGTGTTCTGATGTGTTTTTGAGATATTTCGTGTTTTGAAGTGGATCGGAGTGTTTAGAATTGATTCTTTTGAAGCGAGTGTTTTGGAGTGTTTTAGAGGGTTTCGACGTGTATGGGACTCTTCTGGAGTGTTTGGGAGTGTGTTGGAGTGTTGTGCAGTGTTTTGTAGTGTATTGGAGTGTTTGGATTTAGTGTTTAGAAGCGATAATTTTCGAGTGTTTGGGAGTGTTTTGGAGTGTTTTATATTGTGTTGTGGAGTATTCTGAAGTGTTTTTGAGATATTTCGTGTTTTGAAGTGGATCGGAGTGTTTGGGAGTGACTGTTTTGAAGCGAGTGTTTTGGAGTGTTTTAGAGGGTTTCGGAGTGTATGGAACTCTTTGGCGTGTTTGGGAGTGTTTTGGACTCTTTTAGTGTGTTTTGGATCGTTTTGGTGTGCTGTTAAGTGTTTTGGAGTGAGTGCTTAGTAGCCAGTGTTATGGAGGGTTTTGAAGTGTTTCGTAGTGTATGGGACTATTTTGGAGTGTTTGGCAGTGTGTCGGAGTGTTTTGTAGTGTATTGGAGTGTTTTGGATAGAATGTTTAAAATCGAGAATTTGGGAGTGTTTTGTATTGTGTTGGAGTGTTGTGGTGTTTTGGTGTGTTTTGGACTGTTTTGGAGTGGATTGGAGTGTTTGGGAGTGATTGTTTTGAACCGAGTGTTTTGGAGTGTTGTGGAGTGTTCTGGTGTGTTTTTGAGTTATGTCGTGTTTTGAAGTGGATTGGAGTGGATTGGAGTGTTTGGGAGTGAGTGTTTTGAAATGCGTGTTTTGGAGCGTTTTGTAGTGTATTGGAGTGTTTTGGAATGAGTCTTTAGAAGCGAGAATTTTCGAGTGTTTGGGATTGTTTTGGAGTGTTTTATATTGTGTTGTGGGGTTTTGGTGTCTTTTGGACTGTTTTGGAGTGTTGTGGAGTGTTCTGCTGTGTTTTTGACTTATGTCGTGTTTTGAAGTGATTTGGAGTGGATTGGAGTGTTTGGGAGTGACTGTTTGGAACCGAGTGTTTTGGACTGTTTTGGAGTGTTGTGAAGTGTTTCGTAGTGTATGGGACTGTTTTGGAGAGTTTGGAAATGTGTTGGAGTGTTGTGCAGTGTTTTGTAGTGTATTGGAGTGTTTTGGATTTAGTGTTTGGAAGCGAGAATTTCCGAGTGTTTGGGAGTGTTTTGGAGTGTTTTATATTGTTTTGGTGTGTTTTGGACTGTTTTGGAGTGGATTGGAGTGTTTGGGAGTGACTGTTTTGAACCGAGTGTTTTGGAGTGTTGTGGAGTGTTCTGGTGTGATTTTGAGTTATGTCGTGTTTGAAGTGGATTGGAGTGGATTGGAGTGTTTGGGAGTGACTGTTTGGAAACGAGTGTTTTGGACTGTTTTGGATTGTTGTGAAGTGTTTCGTAGTGTATGGGACTGTTTTGGAGAGTTTGGAAGTGTGTTGGAGTGTTGTGCAGTGTTTTGTACTGTATTGGAGTGTTTTGGCTTTAGTATTTAGAAGCGAGAATTTTCGAGTGTTTGGGAGTGTTTTGGAGTGTTTTATACTGTTTTGGGGTGTTTTGGACTGTTTTGGAGTGGTGTGGCGTGTTCTGGTGTGTTTTTGAGTTATGTCGTGTTTTGAAGTGGATCGGAGTGTTTAGAATTGAATCTTTTGAAGCGAGTGTTTTGGAGTGTTTTAGAGGGTTTCGGAGTGTATGGAACTCTTTGGCGTGTTTGGGAGTGTTTTGGACTCTTTTAGTGTGTTTTGGATCGTTTTGGTGTGCTGTTGAGTGTTTTGGAGTGAGTGCTTAGTAGCCAGTGTTATGGAGGGTTTTGAAGTGTTTCGTAGTGTATGGGACTATTTTGGAGTGTTTGGCGGTGTGTCGGAGTGTTTTGTAGTGTATTGGAGTGTTTTGGATAGAATGTTTAGAATCGAGAATTTGGGAGTGTTTTGTATTGTGTTGCAGTGTTGTGGTGTTTTGATGTCTTTTGGACTGTTTTGGAGTGGATTGGAGTGTTTGGGAGTGACTGTTTTGAACCGAGTGTTTTGGAGTGTTGTGGAGTGTTCTGGTGTGTTTTTGAGTTATGTCGTGTTTTGAAGTGGATTGGAG